>NC_139017.1:109246501-109915983 GCF_964374135.1 Grampus griseus
TTCACCCCTGAAGGATCCAGGAGAAAGCTGGAGCTGGGGAGGCTGGACTGATGGCTGAAGGGGAGAACTAGCATTTATTAAATCCAACTCAGGGCCAGGACCAGTGCAGGAAACTCCCATATCTCACTGATTCCTCTCAAACCCAGCACAGCAGGCGCTGTTGTTTAGGTGAACCTCATCACGCTACATACAGCAACTCAGAATCTAGCTGTCAGTGACACGCTGCTGCCTGGAAATTGCTGTAAATTGTAGGTTGTTCGTTTGTTTATCTTTGAATTATGCACACTGTTTAAGAACATAAATCATTTGCATTCATAGGTTTCCTTCCTGTAAAAGGGGTTAATAATAGTTCCTACTTAACAGTGTGGTCATGCATGTAAGATGCTCAGAACAGAGTCTGGTACACAGCACCCACTCACAGTTTCTTTGCAGTTTGTAATTACTATAATGATGATGATTGACATTGTTTTGGTTTATTCAGTGTTACATGTTGTTTCCTTTTCAAAATGAAGTTAGTTTTTTTTTCTAATAACAAAAGTAACACAAAAAAATCAGAAAATAGTGACTAGCAATAAATAATATTAAGCACTATTAATATCCTGGCTAGATTATTTTAGATCCTTTTTGTATACATATGCACATAATACAAGTACACACACACACACACATGGATATCAATCTGTTTCCAAAACACATTTTAAAAAAAATTTTATTATTATTATTTTTTTCTTTTTTATTTATTTTTTTGTGGTACGCGGGCCTCTCACTGTTGTGGCCTCTCCCATTGCGGAGCACAGGCTCTGGACGCACAGGCTTAGCGGCCATGGCTCACGGGCCTAGCCGCTCTGTGGCATATGGGATCTTCCCGGACCCGGGCACGAACCCGTGTCCCCTGCATCGGCAGGCGGACTCTCAACCACTGCGCCACCAGGGAAGTCCTCCAAAACACATTTTAAGCTATGAAGAATTTAACCCAAATAGCAGTAATTCATTTAGTCACTCACTTATCCAACAAAAATTACTGAGAGCTGATGATGTGCTGGCCCAGCTAAGACTGGATGAAGTGTTGAGCAAGGCCGTGCTGGTTTTCAGACGCGTTTTAGACGCTTTTCACAGCTTGAAATGAGTGACTTTGAGAAGCGTGCAGGATTTCTGTAGGAGACACAAACCTGGCTGGCTGGGGCAGAACACACCCCTGGGCTCCCTCATTTGATACTCTTTTCTCAAGTGCCTTGAGGACATCCAGACCTTGGCCCTCCCCCTCCCCCATGTACTCCCCCCAACCCTCCCCCTCCCCAATACACACATGGGCCCAGGAGGTGGGAGCACCCATCCCTCTGATTGACTTTGTGAGAAGTTTTTTGGGTTGTGTGAAAACAAAGATTTTAGTTTTTACAGGGTAACGTGATTGTTTCAGCCGAAAGCTCGTTCACTGATTCCATATAAGAAAAGTAATAGGAGTACTATTTACTGCTGGCAAATAATCACACTTCATCCATCTGGGGCCAAGGGCAGCACTTGTACTCAGCCATGTTCGGGGAACAATTTGGGCCACTCCATGCTCCTGCAAGGCTCTGCCAGCAAGCTCTGCCCAGATTGCTGGGGAAGGAGTAGTGGGTGTGTATTATTTATGCTCCCGTTCAAAACAAACCCAACAAAAGAACAAAGCCCTCCTTCTGCTGGCAACGTTAGCGGCCCCGACATATGGCGCTGCCCGGTTCTTTCTGCTGAGGAATGGGCGTCCAGGTTGGGCGAAGGTGCTGCCTGCAGCCGTCTGCTGGGTGCCAGCTCTTTTCACTCTGAGCTGAATTCTAACTGTGAAACAGGGAAGGAGGGGCGGAGGAGGAGAGAGGCTGGGAGAGAAAACACGATTGATTTTGTGACAAGGGAGATGGGCCCGTCCAGATCATTACACATGTGGTCCAAGCCCATTCTCTGGGAGAAGCGTGAGATCATGTGAGGAGGGGGGTGAGAAGGTGAAGGGCAGGGGTCTAAAGAGAAGGGGGGAGGAGAGCAGGGTACCTGGAAACCTAGACCTGCAACTGGAGCTGTTTGTAGGTTCCCGACCACAATTAATTCTAAAAGGTATTGTGAAATTTCTAGCCTCTCACAGGCGCTTATGAAAACAGTCACAGTGAAAACACTCACAGTGGGTGAAAATTGTATTTTCAAGCATGATTTGGGTCACAACATTGATGTTTAGTAAAACGTGGCATACCATAATCTTTTGTGCTCAGGGGTTCTGAAATGAAAGACGTGGAGAATGCATGCAGGGCTGGTGGCATGAGTTAGGCCTTTTGGAGGCAGTAAACTTTGCTTCTGTGACCCTGAAATCTGACACACACAGCAGGGCAAGAGGCAGCGGCAGACGTCAGAGCACTGAGCTGGGGTGTGTGTGCACGCACGCACGTGTGAGCACGTGAGCAAGTCCTTGCAGCAATTAAAATGACTTACAATGTGTGCTTTTTAATGTCATGTACTGCATGCTGTTGTGCCCTGAGTGACTCACCACGTCTGGGAGCACTGGTGCTGGGAAAGACAAGAACATACACAGATGCACATTTTTACCTTTGTTTTATTTTTATCTATCTGTCTAGAATCTAAAAATAATACAAATGAGTCTATATACAAAACAGAAACAGACTCACAGACACAGAAAACAAACTTATGGTTACATAGATGCACATTTTAAAAACAAACTCAAAACACACATTCGTCCTTGGAGATCACGAAATCCCCCCAAGACTTGGTCTCTTGGCTCAAACTCCAAGCAGTGGAATTTATTACGTTAAACTAAGATTAACTGGGCTGTGTCAGGGTTTATTACCCCTTTGTTTATCCTCCTCCCAGAGACCCAGGGATCATAGTTCCGTTCCTGAAACCACAACCTCACACCTGGGACCGTCACAAGATGAGCCCTTTTCTTCTTGCCCCTGGGCATGCCCAGGGACCAGAGCATTTCAAGGGTTGCTAATCCCTCAGCAAAGCCAGAACAGGTGGAGATAGCATTTCTCTAAGCTAAGATTTTTTTCCCCCTATACTTGGAGAAAAAAAATAGGAAAAAAAGTTTAAAGAAATGTGAACACTTTTATTTTCTTAAGGGTATTTCTCTTCTAGAGTAAAAATAACATGACAGTCCCTGGCCCTTGTCTCTACCGTCTTCCCTGGAGAGACCCGGAAGGATGGTCCAGGGGTCATCGGCCCTTTTGTGAGGGATGCCCTGGAAGGTGTCCCCGCTGGCACTGATGGGAGGGGAGATCTGGGGGACTGTGATATGCCTTGCTCTTGCTGCTTGCCTGTTGGAGCTCATTGAGTTGTCTTTCTCCCCAGCCAGTGAATAAATCTGAAAGTATAGGGCTTCCCTGGTGGTGCAGTGGTTGAGAGTCCGCCTGCCGATGCAGGGGACGCGGGTTCGTGCCCCGGTCCGGGAAGATCCCACATGCCGCGGAGCGGCTGGGCCCGTGAGCCATGGCTGCTGAGCCTGCGCGTCCGGAGCCTGTGCTCCGCAACAGGAGAGGCCACAACAGTGAGAGGCCCGCGTAACAAAAAAAAAAAAAAAAAAAAATTCTGAAAGTATAAAATTTAGTTTGTAAGAAAGAGGAGAGAAAGGAAATCCAGTATGTGTATCTGCTAACAAGCACAGCTTAATGTTAAATCCAGGTTTGTTTCCAGAGACTGTACTGTCTCCTGCAGGGACCCTCAGCTCCACAGTGAAGCAGATTTGCTCTAGAGTCACTTTGATGGAGGCCTCATCAGAAAATGAGGTGTGTGCAGATCCCAGGACCTCAGAGTTGGGAGACAACAACCCCTTAGAGCAGGGGTGGGCCCAGGACCAGCTGGGGGCACTCTAGGCTTTCCAGGTTGGGAGGCAAAACTGAGCAACTGTTCTCACTGAAAAGCTAACAGATCTTTGGCCATTTACACTTTACATTAAAACACGTAAAAACTACTCTTAGCTCTCAGGCTGTACAAAACTTGCAGCAGGATAACCCTGAAGTTCCTCGGCAGCCCCCCCACAAGGGGCTGTCCAGGCTTTGCTTAAATACCTCTGAACCACAGGATACTCACCACCTCCCAAAGTTGCCAAATCCACGCAGGGGCAGCTAAAATGGCGAGAACACACTTCTTTAGACTGAGCTACAATTTGTCTCCTGCATCTTATTACTGAAGAATGACTTTAAGAACTGATTTTAATCATTTTAAGAACTGATTTAAATTTCTAGAAATGTTTTTTCTGTGGAAATCATTCTCCATGACCTATTCCCCTGCCTAGCAGCCATGCTGTAACCTTTTCTGTTGAGTTAGAGCCATTATGCAAATAAATGATTGCATGATGCTGTAAGGCGAAGGAACCCTGAGGAGCTGCTGGAATTTGCAGATCTCTGGGTCCTTGTGCTGAATGTCCCCGCACGGAGTGCTCCATGAATTCTTGTTTCTTTTTTCAGTTTTTCATCCTGATCCCTTATTACAGAGATGTCACCCATGTCCTTTCTCACTTTTGTCTGCTGCCTACTGAAGCAGTTCACTCCCTCTTCTAATTAAAGGCTTCTAATCTTCCAGTGGACTAAAAAGTAGCCCGCCAAGAGGGGACAGACCCCGGGACCTCTGGGGCCTTGGTACTTGACTCGAGTATTTTATCAGTGAAGTTTTTAAACCACTCAGAGGCAATGTCTTCTTTCTCTCTTCCTCTCTCCTGGGTCCCCACTATCTTAATACCAGGTAGATTTTTGAATAAATGGTGAAAGTTTGCCCAAAGTCTTTATTACCATTTGTATAGTTTACGGTTTATAAATTCTTTGAGGGTGGTGACTTTCTTTCTCAACATGGTAGCCTTAGATCTTAGCCTAGCGCTTCCTGTACAGTAAGAGCTCAGTAAGCGTTTCTGAGAGACTAAAAGAATGAGATGTTCAAGGGGCGTGTTGGGTTGATTTGTTTCAAGCTATTTTAATTTTTAGTGGAAGATTCTTTTGTTTGTTTGATTAACAGCAAGATTGGGGCTATTATATAATAGGGTTTAATAACCAACAGAAATCAACCCTTAGGGATATAATTTGATATCAATAGACATAGCCAAGAAACAAAAACAAAAAGCAACAACCTAGGGCTTCCCTGGTGGCGCAGTGGTTGAGAGTCCGCCTGCCGATGCAGGGGACACGGGTTCGTGCCCCGGTCCGGGAAGATCCCACATGACGCGGAGCGGCTGGGCCCGTGAGCCACGGTTACTGAGCCTGCGCATCCAGAGCCTGTGCTCTGCAACGGGAGAGGCCACGACAGTGAGAGGCCCGCGTACCGAAAAACAAACAAACAAACAAAAAAACCCAGCAACCTAGTGGTTGACATTGGGGGAAGGGGGGAGATTAAGAGGTACAAACTACTATGTATAAAATAAATAAGCTACAAGGATATATTGTACAGCACAGGGAAATATAGCCAATTTTTATAATAATACTTTAAATGGAGTATAATTATAAAAATATTGAATCACTATGTTGTTCACTTGAAACCAATAAAATATTGTAAATCAACTATACTTCAAATAAAAAAATACAGATAGCCAACTTCTAGTATGCTGTCTGTTTCCGCAGAGCTGACACTGACTGTCATTTAACGCGGATCTGTGGGATTTATGTAAATGTGAGCAGCTGTGTTGGCCCTGCTCCTGGAGTAAGTTCAGGGCTCTTGGCTTAGCTGCGTGGAAGTGGCTCTGTTTGTAGTTCCGGATGCTGGCAGGTAACAGTGAGCTTTAACTAATTACACCTCCCATCACCCCCAGGAGGCAGGTAATGATTATAGACGTGCTTGGCTGAAGTAACTCAGAATGTCTTAATAATCACTTAATAGAATCTTATCATGTGAAGCAAATTGCATTAAATGGGCAAATGAAGTTGATTGTGAGAAGCAGAGTTAGGAAATAAAATGCTATGGGGGGTTTTATATGGGAAAAATCCAATTAACACCTTTTAAAAAGAGTTGGCCCGTGGCTTTTTCATATCCCTCTCGGTGCCCATCACAGGGTTATGCCCTGAATAAATACTTTCTCTTGATCGATGTGAAAGAAATTATAGGCAAACATAGAGAATGTGAAAGGATACATGGGGGAGGAGAAGGAGACAGAAGTAGTAGCCATCTGATATCACAATTCCACTTAGAAGCAAAATGCCAAATGATTTGATTGTGGAGCTACTGTGACAAGCTTTACAACAAGGACACATTAAAAAATTTTTTTTTAAATTGAAGTATAGTTGATTTACAATACCATGTAAGTTTCAGGTGTACAGAACAGTGATTCCGTGATATATCTATAATTTTTCTGACTCTTTTCCCCTATTGGTTATTACATAATATTGAATGTAGTTCCCTGTGCTCTACACAGGTTAAGGACACATTTTTTTCTTATTTTATTCTTAAGCAAAATTGCTGTCGTTACACAAAATGTCAACCAAATAGATTGTGTGTGGGATGGATGTGTCCTCCATTTATCCAAATCTGGGGGACCCTAGCGTTGAAAGAGCCAAGCCTGATGTTAAGGCAGCAAGATAACAAATTTGGTGAAAAGAGAGTTCAGGAGGGGGTGGGGTACATATACACACCCTAGGGAAGGCAGCTGGAATTTTGTATCACAAACAAAGATAAGGAGACTCCATGGAAGCCGCTGCGAGAGTCTTGTGACCGATGGTAAAGAAGGCGGTGGATTTTACTCAGGAGAAACGATTCTGGGAAGCATGGTGGTCAGTGTCATAGCTGGGCTTTTAGAAAGAACCAGTAAGTGGCAGAAAGACATGGACAAAATCCGACTGCGTGTCCAGGATACCCAGATCCACCATGCAAGGAGCAAGGGCATGGGAGGCCAGCACAAAGGCAGGGGGCCTGGGGAGTGGGATTCTGGGTTCAGTCAAAGCAGCACCAGACCCAGGAGGCTGTGCAGGAGACCAAATTAAAGCAACAATAAAGATTGCACTCTGGACATAGCACAACAGGGTCGTTGAGTCTGAAAGTTGAATTGTACACCTCAATTGTACACACACATACACACACCAGAAACTACACACCAGACTGCTCCCAGAGGACTCCCTATGGAGAGGTGGGCAGAAAGGGAGTAAGAGAGATGAGAGAACTTTTATTTTTTCTCTATACAGTTTCGTGTTATTCAATTTTCTTCCCTTTAATAAGGGACATGCATTGGGGTAAAACAACTACCACCTATTTACCATTTAAAGAAATTAGGTGGGAAGTGGTGGAAGCATGTACTACTTTCCAGAAAGGGCACCAGGGCTTTGGTCTTTGCCGGGAGAAATGGCTTCCCTTTTTACTTGAAGGACAACATGGACCCTAAAGCTGTGTAATAACGTTTAAGGGGGGTGCTGGGGTCTATTTTTCTCACAACGCAAATAAATTTTTACCCTCACCTTCTTCCTGGAAGCTCTGCAGCTCTGTCAGTCTTAGCAGCCTTTCTGCAACCACGGTTTGCCTGCATTGCCTTTACTTAATGCTTCTGTTTGCCTGCGGTGGCCGTGGAGACCTGCATTGCACAGCCTCCCTAAATCATCCCCCATTCTGGGGCCTGAGAGTCAGGCGGGGCCCTGCCATTACCGCCTACTAGCCTGTTCTGCTGCTTGTGTCTCCTATCTGTGATGGACAGACCTCAGGGATGCACTTTAGCGTCATTCTAATTGAGCGCGGAACATTGTTCTCCTGTGTCGTAGGGGTGACTAATGAGAGAAAACAAGCAGGTGCGATGGGCAATCAGGGTCACTTTTCTCACATCCAGGGCCAGCAGCAGCGGAGACGAGGGGCAGGGAGTGAAGAGACAAAGCCAGCTTTCCAGCATCAACCTAAGACGTGAGCTGCCTGCTGCAGCTTCCAGGCCAACGCGGAGTCTGTCCACAGTGGCTCAGTAGTGATACCCTAATGGGTTTTAAAACCTTGTAAGGGGTGCTCAGATGGGAATCACCGATGCTTCCAGAATGCAGTTATGTCTCTCACAGCGCAGATTCCTGCTGACTCCTTGGGGAATTTTAATAACATATCATTTAACAAATTAGAAGGCAGAGCAAATTCAATACGGTAAATCAAAGCAAAGCTTAAGAAACAAAGTAAAAGCAAGCAGACTTTTTCCAAGTGTGCAGATTTGAAAAAGTAAGGTTTCCAAAGGATTAGCAATAAAGGGGAAAGTTACCGTAGCAACACCCAAAGCCGGCCTAGCTAGCTAGCCTCCACCTGCCTTCAAATGTCCTGCTCTGTGGAGGGGCAGAGGTGGGAGGCGTTTGAGGGAAGTTTTTGGATTTTTTTTGTGTGTGGGGGGAAGAAAAAAGAAAGAAAGAAACTTAATGGATTGTGATTCACCTTTAAATACCGGGAACAGCCCTGTAATGACAAGATTTCTGGAAAGGAGCAGATGTCTTGAGAAATGGTGACTGACCGCTTGGGGGCGCTGTTGCTCCACTGCTGCGTTCTACCGAGGCCTTTCCCTCGCTGGTGGAAGACTTCCTCCCTTTACAAGTAGGAACTCTTTTGGTGAGCCGCCCTAACATTCATTTATTCAGAAAATATATTAAGTATCTACCATGTGCTGGAAACCATGTGGGTCTCTGGGGATAGGCTGGTGAACAGAACAGTTTGTGGACAGAACAATCTAGCAAGAGAAACAATCAAGTGAAATAATGACATGTTGTAATTAGGTCTGTGAAGGGAAAGGGGCTGCTATGATAGAAGTAACCGTGGGAAGCTGTCTTTATACAAGATGGTCAGGGAGAACCTTTCTGATGAGTTTTTAGTCAGCACACCCCACCCCCTCGTCCCACCAAGTGATGGAGGAAGAGTGTATAGAGCAGAGGGACTGTAGGCAGCCACACTGGCTGGGGCACAGCAAAGAAAACAGAAGTGTGAAGAGGCGAGATCATGCAGAAACCTTTACTCATGGGAAGACCTCAGTTCACATTTTATTCTTAGGGAAAAGGGAAGCCTTTGAAGAGTTTCAGCAGTAAAGTGAGATTATTCAACTTAAACAGTTTGCTTTTCACACTGTATTGTGATTTCTGTTTCATCGTCTTTAGATATATGTAGACACTTTGAAAAAAACATATTCAGTATTGTAACAATTTTACATTTTCACACAGCTGTGGTTTTTATAATACAAACTATAGGATATAAAACTTAACAAAATCTCTGCTAGTAGGGCAGAGTTTAAGAAGTTTGAGAGAAGTAAAAAAAAAAAATATGGTGAGAGAGGGCTGCATTATGGTGAGAGACAGCAAACTCTCCTCATAGCATTTCTCAAACTGTGTTGTCATTACTCTTCACCTTGTCTTCTGCCCCCACAAAACTCTGGGATCCTGTCTTATCTACCTCAGTAACCATAATGACTAGCATAGGAACATCATAGAATCTCAGTAAGTGTTGGATGGGTGGACAAGGAAAGGATGAATGGATGGAGAGATGGAGGAATGGATAGAGGAATGGAGGAATGGATGGATGGATGAATTGATGGAGAAATGGATGGGGAGGCAGAAGATAAGAGATGTGGAAATAACCATGCTGGATAAGTGAATCCTTAGAGAAGTTTAGTGACACTTTCCCAAAGATAAATCATTTTCAACTTCCAGGTATAAGACAAAGCATTTCCCTGCCCTCCTGTGTGCATACCAAATATCAATTGAGCACCTACTACATGCAAGGCACCGGGGTAGATTGGGGACACAAAATGAGTAAGACATCATAACAGTCCTCAATACTTGTAGCCAGTAAAGGAGATAAGACCAAATCACAACCAATACACAGTTTAGAAAGTGTTATGTACACAAAGTGAGTTGTGGATTAAGTGCTGCAGGTGTTGAGAAGAGGGAAAGAGGACTTTGAACCGTTAAAGGAAAGCTTCATGAAAGTGACAGTTGAGGTATGGTGGGGTGGGGTGTGCAGCCTAAAAACTCATCCTCTCAAAGGACGAGAAGTTTCCTTCTGGGGTGACATCTCTGTGAGCCTCTGCTAAGAACTAGGAGAGGTGGCTTGTTCCTGACCATGCTGTGCTAACAGGCAAAGAATGCAAAGCCCTCTCTCATCCCTACTCATTGTGTGAGTCCAGGGCGCTGTCGCCCCAGCGCAGGCAGACAGCCCAGCTTCCCAGACCACGAGCTGTAGGCCACCATTGAAGAGTGCGCTCTGGGGATGGATATTCTGGACCACAGCTTTCCCAAACCTCCCAAGCAGTGTTTGTGGCTTCCCGTTAAAGTCTTTAGTTTGGGTACACTCTTCATGTTTCTACTGCAGTATTTTTCCAACTGCAGATCACGGTCCATTAGAGGGTCAGGTAATCAATAGAGTGAATGTGACCAGCATTTTGAAAGTTGGAACAGCATAGAATGGAAACTATTAAGGGGCATTTCATAGTAAGGGAAGTATCATCTTGTGAAAACTTTTTCAGTTAAATGTAATGTGTGCCTGGTGGCTGTCCCACCAGGTGAACCTTTTCTTAAAGACTCTAGGGGACAAAATTCCTTGCCAGAGTATTGCTACCCTACTTGCAGGGCGATTCCACCCTTCACAGAACCAGGAGAGAGCTCCCAATGTAAACTTAGATCTCCTCTGGGTCCCACGAATATGTAGATTCTTGCCATAATTTAGTGGAATCAGAAAACATTTTTGTACTAAACATAAACATTTTTTGAAAACAGATGTCTTTTTTGGAGTGCTACTAAAATATTCTCAATTCCTCATCTCGTGCTTGTGTGCATGTGTCCCACCGTGTCTCATCAGGCAGGAAAGTACAAGTCAAGGGACCACAAAATGCTCGAGCCAGGGAGTCAGCCAGAGGCTCATAAAGCTATGAAGCCACTTTTTTTTTTTAACGTTATCTTTCCCCCAGTTTGGTTTTTTTTTTTTTGAAATTTTGAATTTTATTTTTTTAATACAGCAGGTTCTTATTAGTCATCCATTTTATACATATTAGTGTATACATGTCAATCCCAATCTCCCAATTCATCCACCAAAACCCCCACTACTGCTTTCCCCCCTTGGTGTCCATACGTTTGTTCTCTACATCTCCGTCTGAATTTCTGCCCTGCAAACGGGTTCATCTGTACCATTTTTCTAGGTTCCACATATATGCGTTAATATATGATATTTGTTTTTCTCTGACTTACTTCACTCTGTATGACAGTCTCTAGATCCATCCACGTCTCTACAAATGACCCAAATACGTTCTTTTTTATGGCTAATATTCCATTGTATATATGTACCACATCTTCTTTATCCATTCATCTGTCGATGGGCATTTAGGTTGCTTCCATGACCTGTCTATCGTAAATAGTGCTGCAATGAACATTGGGATGCATGTGTCTTTTTGAATTATGGTTTTCTCTGGGTATATGTCCAGTAGTGGGATTGCTGGGTCATATGGTAATTCTATTTTTAGTTTTTTAAGGAACCTCCATACTGTTCTCTATAGTGGCTGTATCAATTTACATTCCCACCAACAGTGCAAGAGGGTTCCCTTTTCTCCACACCCTCTACAGCATTTGTTGTTTGTAGATTTTCTGAGGATGCCCATTCTAACTGGTGTGGGGTGATACCTCATTGTAGTTTTGATTTGCATTTCTCTAATAATTAGTGATGTTGAACAGCTTTTCAAGTGCTTCTTAGCCATCTGTATGTCTTCTTTGGAGAAATGTCTATTTAGGTCTTCTGCCCATTTTTGGAATGGGTTGTTTGTTTTTTTAATATTGAGCTGCATGCGCTGTTTATATATTTTGGAGATTAATCCTTTGTCCATTGATTCATTTGCAAATATTTTCTCCCATTCTGAGGGTTGTCTTTTCGTCTTCTTTGTAGTTTCCTTTGATTTGCAAAAGCTTTTAAGTTTCATTAGGTCCCATTTGTTTATTTTTGTTTTTATTTCCTTAACTCTAAGAGGTGGATCAAAAAAGATCTTGCTGTGATTTATGTCAAAGGGTGTTCTTCCTATGTTTTCCTCTAAGTGTTTTATAGTGTCTGGTCTTATGTTTAGGTCTCTAATCCATTTTGAGTTTATTTTTGTGTATGGTGTTAGGGAGCATTCTAATTTCATTCTTTTACATGTAGCTCTCCAGTTTTCCCAGCACCACTTATTAAAGAGTCTGTTTTTTCTACATTGTATATCCTTGCCTCTTTTGTCATAAATTAGTTGACCGTAGGTGCGTGGGTTTATCGCTGGGCTTTCTATCCTGTTTCATCGATCTATATTTCTGTTTTTGTGCCAGTACCATACTGTTTTGATTACTGTTGCTTTGTAGTATCGTCTGAAGTCAGGGAGTCTGATTCTTCCAGCTCTGTTTTTTTTTCCCTCAAGACTGCTTTGGCTATTAGGGGTCTTTTGTTTCTCCATACAAATTTTAAGATTTTTTGTTCTAGTTCTATACAAAATGCCATTGGTAATTTGATAGGGATTGCATTGAATCTGTAGATTGCTTTGGGTAGTATAGTCATTTTCACAATATTGATTCTTCCAATCCAAAAACATGGTAAATCTCTCCATCTGTTTGTATCATCTTTAATTTCTTTCCTCAGTATCTTATAGTTTTCTGCATACAAGTCCTTTGTCTCCCTAAGTAGGTTTATTCCTAGGTATTTTATTATTTTTGTTGCAATGGTAAATGGAGTGTTTCTTTAATTTCTCTTTCAGATTTTTCATCATTAGTGTATAGGAATGCAAGAGATTCCTGTGCGTTAATTTTGTATCCTGCAACTTTATCAGATTCATTGATTAGCTCTAGTAGTTTTCTGGTGGCATCTTTAGGATTCTCTATGTATAGTATCATGTCATCTGCAAACAGTGACAGCTTTACTTCTTCTCTTCTAGTTTGTATAACTTTTATTTCTTTTTCTTCTCTGATTGCCGTGGTAGGACTTCCAAAACTATGTTGAATAATAATGGCAAGAGTGGACATCCTTGTCTTGTTCCTGATCTTAGAGGAAATGCTCGGTTTTTCACCATTGAGGATGATGTTTGCTGTGCATTTGTCATATATGACCTTTATTATGTTAAGGTAGGTTCCCTCTATGCCCACTTTCTGGAGTGTTTTTATCATAAATGGGTGTTGAATTTTGTCAAAATCTTTTTCTGCATCTATTGAGAGGATCATATGGTTTCTCTTCTTCAATTTGTTAATATGGTGTATCACATTGATTGATTTGCATATATTGCAGAATCCTTGCATCCCTGGGATAAATCCTACTTGATCATGGTGTATGATCCTTTTAATGTGTTGTTGGATTCTGTTTGCTAGTATTTTGTTGAGGATTTTTGCATCTATATTCATCAGTGATATTGGTCTGTAATTTTCTTTTTTTGTAGTACCTTTGTCTGTTTTTGGTATCAGGGTGATGGTGGCCTCGTAGAATATGTTTGAGAGTGTTCCTTCCTCTGCAATATTTTGGAAGAGTTTGAGAAGGATGGGTGTTGGCTCTTCTCTAAATGTTTGATAGAATTCACCTGTGAAGGCATCTGGTCCTGGACTTTTGTTTGTTGGAAGATTTTTAATCACAGTTTCAATTTCATTACTTGTGATTGGTCTGTTCATATTTTCTATTTCTTCCTGGTTCAGTCTTGGAAGGTTATACCTTTTTAAGAATTTGTTCATTTCTTCCAGGTTGTCCATTTTTTGGCATAGAGTTGCTTGTAGTAGTCTCTTAGGATGCTTGTATTTCTGCAGTGTCTGTTGTAACTTCCCCTTTTTCATTTCTAATTTTTTTGATTTGAGTCCTCTCCCTCTTTTTCTTGCTGAGTCTGGCTAATGGTTTATCAATTTTGTTTATCTTCTCAAAAAACCAGCTTTTAGTTTTACTGATCTTTGCTATTGCTTTCTTTGTTTCTATTTCATTTATTTCTGCTCTGATTTTTATGATTTCTTTCCTTGTACTAACTTTGGGTTTTGTTTGTTCTTCTTTCTCTAGTTCCTTTAAGTGTAAGGTTAGATTGTTTATTTGAGATTTTTCTTGTTTCTTGAGGTAGGCTTGTATTGTTATAAACTTCCCTCTTAGAACTGCTTTTGCTGCATTCCATAGGTTTTGAGTCATCGGGTTTTCATTGTCATTTGTCTCTAGGTATTTCTTGATTTACTCTTTATTTCTTCAGTGATCTCTTGGTTATTTAGTAATGTATGGTTTAGCCTCATGTGTTTGTCCTTTTTACATTTTTTTCCCTGTAATAATTTCTAATCACATAACATTGTGGTCAGAAAAGATGCTTGATATGATTTCAATTTTCTTAAATTTACTGCGGCTTGATTTGTGACCCAAGATGTGATCTATCCTGGAGAATGTTCCATGCACACTCAGGAAGTAAGTGTAATCTGCTGTTTTTGTATGGAATATCCTATAAATATCCGTTAAATCTATCTTGTCTGTTGTGTCACTTAAAGCTTGTGTTTCCTTATTAATTTTCTGTTTGGATGATCTGTCCATTGGTGTAAGTGAAGTGTTAAAGTCCCCCTCTATTATTGTGTTACTGTCAATTTCCTCTTTTATAGCTGTTAGCAGTTGCCTTATGTATTGAGGTGCCCCTATGTTGGATGCATATATATTTATAATTGTTATATCTTCTTTTTGGATTGATCCCTTGATCATTACATATGCCCTTCCTTGTTTCTTGTAGCATTGTTTATTTTAAAGTCTATTTTATCTGATATGAGTATTGCTACTCCAGCTTTCTTTTGATTTCCTTTTCCATGGAATATCTTTTTCCATCCCCTCACTTCAGTCTGTATGTGTCCCTAGGTCTGACGTGGTTCTATTGTAGACAGCATATATATGGGTCTTGTTTTTGTATCCATTCAGCAAGCCTGTGTCTTTTGGTTGGAGCATTTAATTCTTTCACGTTTAAGGTAATTATCAATATGTATGTTCCTATTACCATTATCTTAATTGTTATGGGTTTGTTTTTGTAGGTGCTTTTCTTCTCTTGTGTTTCCCACATAGAGAAATTCCTTTAGCCTTTGTTGTAGAGCGGGCTTGGTGGTTCTGAATTCTCTTAGCTTTTGCTTGTCTGTAAAGCTTTTGATTTCTCCGTCGAATCTGAATGATATCCTTGCCCGGTAGAGTAATCTTGGTTGTAGTTGCTTCCCTTTCATCACTTTAAATATGCCATGCCACTCCCTTCTAGTTTGTAGAGTTTCTGCTGAGAAATCAGCTGTTAACCTTATGGGAGTTCCCTTGTATGTTATTTGTCATTTTTCCCTTGTTGCTTTCAATAATTTTTCTTTGTCTTTTTTTTTGCCAGTGTGATTACTATGTGTCTCGGTGTGTTTCTCCCTGGGTTTATCCTGCCTGGTACTCTGCACTTCCTGGACTTGGGTGGCCGTTTCCTTTCCCATGTTAGGGAAGTTTTCGACTATAATCTCTTCAAATATTTTCTCGGGTCCTTTCTCTCTCTCTTCTCCTTCTTGGACCCCTATAACACGAATGTTGATGCGTTTAATGTTGTCCCAAAGGTCTCTTAGGCTGTCTTCATTTCTTTTCATTGTTTTTTCTTTATTCTGTTCCGCAGTAGTGAATTCCACCATTTTGTCTTCCAAGTCACTTTTCCGTTCTTCTGCCTCAGTTATTCTGCTATTGATTCCTTCTAGTGTATTTTTCATTTCAGTTATTATATTGTTCATCTTTGTTTGTTTGTTCTTTAATTCTTCAAGGTGTTTGTTCTTTAATTCTTCTTGGTCTTTATTAAACATTTCTTGCACCTTCTCGATCTTTGCCTTCATTCTTTTTCCAAGGTCCTGGATCATCTTCACTATCATTATTCTGAATTCTTTTTCTGGAAGGTTGCCTATCTCCACTTCATTTAGTTGTTTTTCTTGGGTTTTATCTTGTTCCTTCATCTGGTACATAGCCCTCTGCCTTTTCATCTTGTCTATCTTTCTGTGAATGTGGTTTTTGTTCCACAGACTGCAGGATTGTAGTTCTTCTTAATTCTGCTGTCTGCCCTCTGGTTGATGAGACTATCTAAGAGGCTTGTGCAAGTTTCCTTATGGTAGGGACTGATGGTGGGTAGAGCTGGGTGTTTCTCTGGTGGGCAGAGCTCAGTAAAAGTTTAATCCACTTGACTGCTGATGGGTGGGGCTGCGTTCCCTCCCTGTTGGTTGTTTGGCCTGAGGTGACCCAACACTGGAGCCTACTCGGGCTCTTTGGTGGGGCTAATGGCGGACTCTGGGAGGGCTCACGGCAAGGAGTACTTCCCAGAACTTCTGCTGCCAGTGTCCTTTTCCTCATGGTGAGACAGAGCTACCCCCTGCCTCTGCAGGAGACCCTCCAACACAAGCAGGTAGGTCTGGTTCAGTGTCCTAAGGGGTCACTGCCCCTTCCCCCGGGTCCTGATGTGCACACTACTTTGTGTGTGCCCTCCATGAGTGGAGTCTCTGTTTCACCCAGTCCTGTCGAAGTCCTGCAATCAAATCCCTCTAGCCTTCAAGGTCTGATTCTCTAGGAATTCCTCCTCCCATTGCCGGACCCACAGGTTGGGAAGCCTGACGTGGGGCTCAGAACCTTCACTCTAGTGGGTGGACTTCTGTGGTATAAGTCTTCTCCAGTTTGTGCGTCACCCACCCAGCAGTTATGGGAATTGATTTTACTGTGATTGCGCCACTCCTGTCTCATTGTGGCTTCTCCTTTGTCTTTGGATCTGGGACATTATTTTTGGTGAGTTTCACTGTCTTCCTGTCAATGACTGTTCAGCAATTAGTTGTGATTTTGGTGCTCTTGCAAGAGGGAGTGAGAGCATGTCCTTCTACTCTACCATCTTGAACCAATCTCACTGTGGAGCCTCTTAACATACCTCCATTTTGTCAGAATTCTTTGCAAATATGTGACTTCTGCCACAGATTTTTTTCAGATTCCATAAACTACTGTTTTGTACTTCATTATTGTCTCATAGAAGCCTTCCAATACAAGTTGTGAAACCATGGAAGCACAATTAAATTTGGTTAGAACTGAGTAATGCATAGCTTGTCATTAGTTAGTTAATTCTTTGATTCAGTGAACAGTTACAAGGGCCCAGTAAGGGCAAAGCACTTTGGCGAGCCCATGAGAGACAGGCATGGTCACTGCCATCAGTGAGCTCAAGTCACACAGAGAACTCAGCAAGTCGCTGTGATGCTTTTCCTTTTCGGGATGGAATTATAGTGAATAATGCATTTGGAAGAAAGAATGAACCTCATCCCTTCCTATACAAATGAAGGCATCTGAATGATTGGGTCCACTCTTCACTACACTCAGCATTTCAGGTGATATCATGTGGCCATTTTGAAATGGTTGCCCCTCTTATATATAAGATTAAAACCAACCTCAAGAGTTAACAGGCAAAAGTACCTTATATGAAATGTACATTATATAAAAGTATATTATACGTGAAACTCCATAGGAGAATTTGGGATGCAGGCAAGCCTCTGGCAAGTGTGTGCAGCCCAACTGCTGTCTGCTCAGCACCCCTAAAGCTCTCAAGGGCAGAGCTGACCTAGAGTTGACCACTCCTGTGTCATTGTCTCAAGTCCCCATCTGGATCCGTCCACATGGTGTGTTATATGACCCCTGGTCTCGGCAGATAAGGGGACCTGACTCATTCTTTCTACACTATCTTGCATCCAAGAAGCTGGGGAGGGTGAATGTGAGCACTGAGGAAGCCTGTGTTCTCCCACCTCCCGTAAGGAAATGTTTGTGCATTCCTGATGAGTAGGATCATCTGTGTAAATATTTGGAACCAAAGCCACAGATAACTGAGCAGAGCTGACCTGCCTGACAGCTCTGTCCCTGACCATGACAAACTCACATATTCCATTATACTTATGTCAATAAAGACAAAACTTTTCTGTTACAAAGTTTAAGCTGAGTGAATAAAAACTGGATAAACAGAGGCTGGATGGATCTAAAACAACCGGATGTCTGCAGTGTGTCATGAGAGTTCATGTGTGGATTTGCACTGAACTCTTTTTTCTTAAACTTTTTATTCTATATTGGAGTATAGTGGATTAACAATGTTGTGTTAATTTCAGGTGTACAACGAAGTGATTCAGTTATACATATACACGTATCTATTCTTTTTCAAATTCTTTTCCCTTATAGGTTATTACAGAATATTGAGCAGAGTTCCCTGTGCTACACAGTAGGTCCTTGTTGGTCATCCATTTTAAATACAGCAGTGTGTACGTATCAATCGCAAACTCCCTGCACTGAACCCTTCTTTTAAATTCGCCAGACGTTAATGGGTTAATATGTTATCTCAGGAAGTGACTGTGGGAAAGGGTGAACTCATAAAGACCTGATTCGCTTTATTACTTGGTGGGAAAGGAGAGGTGTGTTCTGTATATGCCATCAACCTACACCATACCTTTTCCTCTTCCCTTTGTGGCGTCAGTTTTGTATAGACAAACTGGTGCTTGTGAATAACTGCAGCCTTTGCTTTAGGGACCCTGGACGTTCCCAGGGTTTCTGCTTCTTAGGACAGTGTCCTGGCTTGGGCAATGGGTGGGCCGGGCACCTCCAGGTGGCAGCTGCTGACAGTGTCCACACCCCCAGAGGGGCTGCGGGGCTGCCTCAGACTCTTTGGAGCTGCAGGTCAAGCCAGCAGATTCCCAGGCTCCACCCAGGCCTGCTGACCCTGGGGGCCCACACTCTTGTGCCTAAGACGCCTCACGATTGATTTTTATTCCAACGGAAATTTGAAAACCATTGTCTGATGGGAACCCAAACCTGGCTATACCTCAAAATCATCTGAGGAGCTTTGAAAAATACAGGTACCCAGGTCCTACCACAGACCAATTGATAAAAATTCCACGGGAATTTGATAATAGCTCTCCAGGTGATTCAAATTTGCAGCCAGGGATGAAAACCAAGCAATTCATGACAACAAACAGAGTTTTCCAGGTACCTTAGGGGAGCAAGCCTGGGTGACACTCCCACTCCCTGTCCTGGTTCCTCCCCTGGGCCCTGAGGCAGGTGTGGGACAGAGCCCTGGGCTCCTTGTGACACAAAGTGGGGACAAGCCAGGGGTGGCAGGACAAAGCCACAGGATTCCTTCTGGGAGCATCTGGTTTCTTCCCTGTGGTCTGAGTAAGGCTTTCCCAGCTACCAAGGGCTTTCTCACATTATGGAGGAAACGTGGCCAGGCTCCTAACTTCTTCACGTGGCTGTAGAACAAGGGAACCAGTGAGAATCAAGTTCCTGGGAAGATGTATAAACTCAGTTTTTTTGTTTTTTTCTTTTCTTTTTTTTTTTTTTTTGTGGTAGGTGGGCCTCTCACTGTTGTGGTCTCTTCCATTGCAGAGCACAGGCTCCGTAAGCGCAGGCTCAGCGGCCATGGCTCATGGGCCCAGCCGCTCGGTGGAATGTGGGATCCTCCCGGACCGGGGCACGAACCCGCGTCCCCTGCATCGGCAGGCGGACTCTCAACCACTGCGCCACCAGGGAAGCCCTAAACTCAGTTTTAATAATGACATTGGGATGCAGAACTTGCTTTTAACCAAAGTAATTTTTTTCTTCTGCCTTGCCTGCCTGGAGTAAAACATCAGGAATCAATGTTTTCCGTATAAGGAAAATAAAAATAATCTGATTTCAAAAGTAAGTGTAAGTGGTAAACATAAAGTGTCAATCC
Source organism: Grampus griseus (assembly GCF_964374135.1). Lineage (NCBI taxonomy): Eukaryota > Metazoa > Chordata > Mammalia > Artiodactyla > Delphinidae > Grampus > Grampus griseus. Next base: position 109,266,108 of record NC_139017.1, read on the forward strand.
CAAAGAGACTCATCTTTGGAATCATTACCTTTGACATTTAAAACCCTGATATTCTATTAAGAATTCACAGAATCCAACATTGATTAGCTTACGTGAGGCGCTTCTATAATAAGGTTCCTTCAATATCTCCATGGCTATTGCCCAGCAAATACTTTTGAGCACTGACTAAATGCCAGGCACTGTTCCAGGCTAGGAGTACAAACTAGAGCACGACTAGATCTCAATTCTAAGTAGAATGGAGAGAATGGGGACTGTAAATATATACAAAGCAAGGTGATGTTAGGACTTATCATGAATAAAATATTGGATGCTACTGAAGTTGAAGGAACTATTTGTGAATGCATGTGTGAATCAGTTGATTTTAGCTGGGTTTTGAAGGATGAGTAGGAGTCTTCCAAGTACACCTAACAGGGCACTCTAGACAGAGAAAGTGGTACATGCAAGAAGTGTGGATGAGGAGACTTCCCTGGTGGTGCAGTGGATGAGACTCCACGCTCCCAATGCAGGGGGCCCGGGTTCGATCCCTGGTCAGGGAACTAGATCCCATATATCCCACATGCATGCCACAACTAAGGAGCCTGAGAGCTGCACCCAAGGAGCCTGCCTGCCGTAACTAAGACCTGGTGCAACCCAATAAATAAATAAATAGATAATAATTTAAAAAAATATATATATATATTTTAAAAAAAGTGTGGATGAGCAGGTCACCTTTGGAAAACTATGTGCATTTTTCTCCTATTCCTGCTATAAAAAATTACCATAAGCTTAGGTAATCAAATAATCATAACAGGCTGATTATTTTATAGTACTAGAGGTTAGAAATCCAACATGTGCTAAAATCAAGGTGTGTGCATCTCTTTCTGGAAGCCCAAGGGTAGAATCTGTTTCTTTGCTTTTTTCAGCTTCTAGACACTGCCATATTCTTTAGCTCATGATCCCCTCCTTCATCTGCAATGGTAGGTCAAGTCCTTCTTACATTACATCTCTCTGACCCTTCTCCTATCATCGTATCTCTCTCTGATTGCTGCTGAAAAAAAGGTTCTCTGGGTTTAATGACTCATGTGATTAGGTTGGGCTCACCTAAATAATTGAGGATAATCTTCCTATCTCAAGGACCATAACTTCAATCACACTTGCGAAGTTTCCTTTGCCGTGTAAGGTAACATATTCACAAGTTCTGTGGATTAGGGTGTGCACGTCTTTGGGGGTTATTATTCTGCCTACCACACCATGCATCAATTTACTGAGTGACTTCTATGGGCCAGCATGATTAGAAAGGGTAAGTTGGAGCCAAATGATAAAAGGCCCTTATGTGTCAGGTTAAAGATTATTCATTTTATCCTCTAGGGGACCAAGAGTCACTGAAGGTTTTAAGCAAAGGGTTTCCCTCTTAGACATCTCTCTGGCTGTACTGGCTGATCTTAAGTATCAACGTGTGTGGGGCAGGGCATGGGGGTGCTTGCTACTAAGAGAGACCTGCAGGCTTGGAGATTCTGATTTAGTAGGTCCAGGAAAATGTTTATGACCAGTCAGATTAGCAATACACCACTAGAGAAGGTGAATGAGAATATAGCAAGGCTGAAGGTAGGGAGACCAGTGCGGAGTCCTCATGAGAACTAATGAACGTGTAAACTGAGGTAGGGAACAGCCCTGCAGACGGAGACAAGTGGGCAGATTTTAGCAATACTTAAAAGGAAAATTTAGCAGAACTATTGGTGATCTACTGAATGCAGCCCTGAGTAGTGGAAAATGCATATCTTTTCGAATCAGATGGATGTGTGTTCAAATCTTGCCTCCTAGTAGCAGTTATTGAAATAATGCCTCTGCTGAAGCAATGTCTCTGAACCTGAGGATCTTTGACTATTAAGTGAGGACTACAATATAAATTTTGTAGAATTTGTAAGGACTAGCAATAATGTGTTCAAGGTGTCTGAAGTATAATAGACACTCAAAAATGGCAGCCACTGTTATTGTTAGGCTGGTGGCTAATGTTATCTGAATGTAAAGGGTGATGGCGGGAGATGGAACAAAAAAGAGAATAAAGATGACTCCCGAAAGTTTGGACTTGGACAACCAAATGGATGGAGGGAACATTCTCCCAGATAGAAAGTGTAGGAGGAGGAGTGAGCCCTGAGTGAACGGGAGATGAGTTTTAATTTTGAACAGCTGAGCTGGAGATGAGGGTGGGACTTCTGGGTGGAGTGCCCAGAAAGCAGAAAGCTATACAGGTTTGGAGTCAGAAAAAAGAAAATCTAGGTAAGAGCTAGAGCAGCTTTTCCATGGCTCTGAAAACTTTTAAAAGACATCTTTGACCGTGAGCCACAAAACTGTAGAAATCAAAAGACCTACTAATTCATCAAAGGCTTTTTACTGCTTAAATCACTTTTGTACTGTAATAATGCGAAAGTAATTACAATGTTCCTGTTTAAGTAATAACACCCTGACAATTGAAAGGCATGCTTAGAGAACCGCAAAGCCCTAAACATTCATTTTGAGCCCTCGCAGAGCTGTTTGGTTTATGATTTTACAAGTTTCCTGGAAGCGGGGTCATGAGGAGGTTAATAGACTAGGCTGTAATTCATCTGGGATCTTTGGCAGAAGCTGGAGTCCAGGTCTCTGCTTCCTGCTCTATCATTTCATTTGTTTTTTTGCTTTGTTAAGCCAAGCCTGGACACTCCTTGTGAAACCATACCTGCATCCTTCGTGTGTCCTCTTTGTGGTCTGCCAGTGTGACTCTCCTTCACTCCGGAGCTTTAAACATCCAGTTCCTCCTGTCCATGGACTCCTGGACTTGGGAAGGGGTCAGTGCAGTGTTTCTCACTGGCATCTGCTGCCTCTGCGTCCACTGAGTCCCCCAGACACGTTGATTCTTTATGACCAGACCATTCCTTTCATACTCGAAGTGTCCACAGTCCATGACTCAGGATCGATCACCCAACAGATGGCCTCACTTGCTTCCCTTTCCAGTCCCTCCTGTCTGCCCCAGCAGAGCCCAGGATTGGGAGTTGGAATTCCTAGAGATTAAGTTCCTGCCCACCCACCTTCCAGCTGGATGACCTGGGACAAGACACTTAACGTCTCTGTGCAGCAAATTCTCTTCACTCCCTGTTTTCTTTTTATTATTTTAGATACAAATCTCTTGTTCAAATGAGCTCTGAAGCGGAAGCCCAGGACAGGAAATGGGGGACAAGGCAAAGTGCTCTGGAGAAGTTCACCTACCACACAGTTTAGCTAAGCCCCGAGGTGGCCTCTGCATCTTTACAGAGTTTGCAAGAGGCGCTCAGTGCTCTCGCATCGCCACTTGTGAAATTCTGCTCATTACGTCTCTGTGCTGGAACCTGTCAGTGGCTTTCCAATGGCCCAGAGATCCTGTCTAAATTCATTAATCTCTCCTTTAAGGGGTCCCACAGCCTGACTCAAACTCACCTTCTGACTTTAAAGTCTATTCTACTTGGCTACAGCAACCCTCGGGTCTAATGACTGTCTCTAAATCATACTTAGATTTTCCTGTCTTTGCATTCAACTCCTCTCCCTGATTTATGCCCTGTATTAGTTTCCTACTGCTGCTGTAACAAATTTTCATAAACTTAGTGGCTTAAAAATGTAAATTTATTATCTTACAGTTCTCAAGGTCAGAAATCCAGTGCAGGTCTCGTGGGGCTAAAATGTAGGTGTTGACAAGGGCTGCTTTCCCCTCCGGAGGCTCCAGGGGACAATCTGTTTCCTGGCCTTTTCCAGCTCCTAGAGTCGGTCCTCTTCCTCCCTCTTCAAAGCCAGCAACGTTGCTTCTCTCTGTGCCTTTCTTCTGCAGTTCCATATTCCTCTGACTGGCGTCTTCTTCCACTTTTCAGGATCTTTGTGATTGCAGCAGGCTCACCCAGAAAATCCAGGATAATCTCCCTTCCTCCATATCCTGAATTTAATCACATCTGTAGAGTCATCTAACATAATCACAGGTTCCAGGGATTAGGACAACTTTGGGGGCCAATATTCTGCCCACCACACACCCAATATCTGTTCACATGAGGGATGGTGAAGATGGCAGGGGTGGAGGGATGCTTCACTGCAGCCACAGAGGCTACTTCCTACTGACTCTCAGGCGTCACGCTTCTGGCCGTCCCACCACTGAGGGTGTTTCCCTGGCCCTTCCACCCCACATGGCACCCTAGCCTCATTCTACTCCTCCCTGCTGTCCTCTCACTCCTCCCTCCTTCATCTCTCCACTTTCTCCCCTTCCCACCCCGCCGCAATCCATGGATTGGCAGTGCGAACCCCCAATTCTTCTCACCCTGTTACGCAAAACAATGAAACTTTCTCTAGCCCTGGATTCCAAACTCAGCTTCCATGGAAGGGCTGAGCTGAAAAACAAAAAAACAAAACAAACAAAACAGCTTTCATTTAACAAGTGCTACTCTCCTTAGAGTATGATTATGGTTGTAAGGATTTACGACTTGGTCACGTGATGACATGCTGATTTGTCCACAGACATGGTGCCACCAGCCATATCAGTGCCACGTTTGTTTTGCACAGATGTTAATACTGATGTATCTTCATTTCTTCTTTAGATGAAGAGATCTCAGGAATATGTCTCAGTAATGTTCTCTGGATGGGGCAAAAGAACAGAAACTTAAGTTGATGCTTTCCCTTCTCATGACCAAAAAGAAGAGACTGATGAGTGGTGAATCTAAGTAAAAATGTGGAATATTTAAAGATAAGTTAAAAACTGTAAGTCACATCCCTCCATGGTAGTCAAGTACTAACACTCACTAGATTGTCAGAACTTAAGGTTGGAGACCATATCTTATTGAATGTCATGTCCCCAGCATTCTAGAATAGAATTGCCACATCCTTTATACATTTTGATGGATATAATTAATAGATACAGTGTAAAGAATCTATCATTTACAAGTATTGATGTATAGATTTCCCCCTTACAAATATAGTCCTCTTTTTTCTAACTCAAAAGGGAAGTTGCCCTCCTCCTATGCCCTGGCACATGAGAAGGCGGACTGTGTTTCTTGCTGTCAGGTAAGGATTGGTGTTAAGGGAGTTGAGTAGTACAATAGACAGAAACCCTCCATGGGGGATGTTGAAACAGGACATTTGCGTAATGGAAGAGGTGTTTTAAAGCCACACATCAGTATGAACATCTGTGCAAAACAAGCTTTCAAACTGTGAACCGACAGGATTTACAGCAGACTATTAATCTTCCTTCTGTTCTTGAGAAAGAGAGATGTTTCTTCTCAACAGTGAGTCGCTCAGAAACATGGGCTCCAAAAAGCTGCAATCTACAGACCCCAAGAAACACAGGGGAGACAACTCAAAATTAATTCTCACTGCTGTAATTAAGGGTAACATTTTCCATTTTGTTTCATACGGGTGGCAAATATAAACCTTTGTTTCTAAGCAAAATTGGAAATTTTTGTTCACGTAGCAGGGACCACCCGGAGAGGCCTTCAGTGGGAATGTGAGGGTGTTGCATGCCTTTTCCAGTAAGATATATAATAATCAGGAGAGCACTGCTCATGATGGTCAGGAAAGCAGCAACCTTTTATACAGAGAATGAGTATCATCTTCATTCCTCAACGATCGGTTACTCATTCATTCATCCATTTGGAAAATACTCACTGTGTGCCTGCCAGCGTTGTGGTTGGTGCAGTGATGGAGAGACATACCTGGTGATGTGAACACACAGGGGAGTAGTACTTAATCCGGGCCCAGGGTACATGGGAAAGGCATTACCTTGGGGGTGTGGCTGTTGAGTTGGGTCTTCACAGATGAGTAGAAAAGAGCTGTGAAGCAGGGGGGGCAATGCCATTAGGCAGGAAAAGGAGCCAGTGGAAAGGGAGAGATGGAAATTGCAGGGGACAGAGAGCAAGATGACAGATGTAACTGCATCATGGAAAAAGTGGGGGGATTTTGGGGTCAAGGACTCAGGATTATTGATTGACAATGAATGGAAGAAAGTATTTTTTTTTCTCAATCCTTTGACTCCAGCAAAGGTACCAAAAAGCAGTACAGTAAACAAAAGTAGTCCTAAGCACTGAGAGAGGGAACTGAGCTGAAGTGAAGGATGGAAGAACCTCAGGAACTCACGGGCCCCACAAGGAAGCAGTCTAGGCACGCTCTGCCTGCAGCAGGGAGTGGCAACACTTTGAGAGAACCAGGCATCCAGCCTACGAAGAAGGGCAGGGCCTAGCTAACAAACGCAAGCACAAAATACAGGTGTGGTTCAAACCACTGGGCCAAATAGCATCAGGGAGCAGCAACGGCAATCACCAGGAAGACCCAGCCAGGAATATGGAGCTAGGGAATCCGGATGCATTACTTGGAGCCTCTGCCTCTGCCAATCCTATTGTCCCAGCATGTTAGGTTCCTGAAGCTCCCCTCTGTCTAGTCCCTTGGGAATTCAAACAATGGGAATATTTCTGTCTCCATCCACCCCCAGCCTGGTGAGTCCCCAGCACAAGGACTCCAAGCAGGGGATCTGGTGGTCTCCATTCCAGTCCTAGCTTCTGGCTTTCATGCTGGAGGGTATAAGTCAAAATCTGAAAATTCTCCTGGACCCAGACTCCATCAGTGACTTCAACATCTACCTCCTGTATTACCCCTCAGCTCCAAAATGGAGCTGACTTTCTAGTGGAGAATGTTCCAGCACCAGAATATGTGTAAATTTACAGACCAGTTCATCCGCTTAAACATCCTGTGTCCCTTGGGGGAACCATGGTGAAACCCTATGACAGCTGTGTATGTCTGAGAGATTCATTGGTGTTGTTGTGTGAAGCTGTGGATTGTTCGTTTTCATTCCTATTCAGTGTTCCACGGTGTGAATATACCAGAATGCATCCATTCTTCAGATGATGGAGGTACATTTGAGTTGTTTCAGTTTGGGGTTGTTACAAATAATGCTGCTCTGAGAATCTTTGCACCAGCTGTTTGACTTACTCCTGTCGAATATCTGTGGTGTGTCTGGGAGCGGAGTTGCTGGCTCAGGGCACGTGTATAATAAGCTTTGGTAGATTCATACAGTCAGAGTTTTCTAAAGTGATTTCACCGATTTTATACTTTCATAAGCAATATATGAGGGATTCTGTACCTTCTGCCAACATTCAGAATTGGGAGACTTAAATTTTTGCCAATCTGGTGAACGTGTGCTTTTCACTATGGTTTTAATGTTCATTTCCCAAATGAATTGATCCCTTTTCATAAGCTTATTGGCCATCAGCATTTCCTCTTATGTGAAGTGACTATTCAAGTTTTTTGCTCATATTCCTAATTAGAATGAAGTCTTTGTGTATTTTAGATACAGTTCTTTGTTTTATGTGTTACACATATTTTCTCCCATTCTGTGGCTTGTTTTTTCACTCTTTATGGTGTCTTTCAATGAACAGAATTTCTTGATTTTAGTGTAGTCTATTTCAGTGCTTCTCAAACTATCTGTGGCACTTTTATTTATGTATTTATTTTGGTTTTTTGGTTTTTAATTTCCAATCAGTCATAGACATATTTCTGAGAAATACAATAAAAATCAACTAATATAAGGATTAAATAGAAAACAAAGACATTAAAATAGTTACAAGAGGAATAAATATTCATTTAAAAGAGGAAGAAAGAGAATTAAGGAATGTAAATGTTCCCAAACCAAGTGAGTGGTTTCATGCTCTCTCAGACTTACCTTACCATGGGCACAGGCTCCCCTGGCCTGGCGGTCACAGAGGTATGGGTGGATCATTGTCAGTCACTGGGAGAGCCAGTCCATGAAGGCTTTTGCACCTCCTGCCCTGGGTTAGCCCTTCTGCTGAGCTCTCCACATCAGTAACTCAGTCTTTGTCTCAACTATCAGTGGGACTGGACAATGTGATGTAGAGTTCCTCAAGCCTCCTCACCAGGGCTCCCCTTTATTTGGGCTGAGAGAACTTGTCAAACCTTGAATCCCATGACAGTTCTTGGCAGATTTTGTCTGTGTGACCATTCCAGTCTTAAGCAGGTTAGTGATTATAAATATACATCCTCCTGAGAGAAAGAAAGATCAGGAGGTTTTACTGCCTCAGAGGATCCCAGCTTTATGGCTTTCTTCCCTTCCTTCATGAGCTCCTGGTGACAGAGTGTATTTCTCAGGCAGAGGCAAAGAGAAAATGGGAGTGTAGAGGAAATTATTGTCAGGATTAAGCTAGTCCTCTTTACTCCTTCCATTCCCCAAAGATGATTTAAGCACTGGCTTAGAGGACTGTAACGCATGCAGTCATTTCCCGTAACCATGACAAAGAACTACTATAAGGTCAACATTATTTGGGTTGTAAAGTAAAATTCCAGAGTGAGCATGAAGCTATAGCTTCACAGCTCAGGCAAAGAAGCTAAGGCCCAAGAGGCTTAAATAATGTCATTGAATCAGCAGTAATGTTTTGTAACTTTTTATTGTGAAATAAAACAAAAATACAGAAAACCACACAAAACAAATACATAGCTTAGTGAAGTATGACCAGCCAAACACCCTTGTAATCGTCACCCAGGTGAAGACACAGAACTTTGCCAGCACTCCAGAGAGCCTTCCATGCATGTGCTCTGACATTAGCAAAGTCATAACCTCCCATGTTCCTCCAAAAATAACCACGCAGTGTTGACTGTATACTAGTAATGTCCTCATGGTTCTTCACCCAAGCGCAGGTCTTTAGACACTGTGGTTGATTTAAAATTTTTTCGATATATTTCTTTTAATCTATAGGTTTTTCTTCCATTCTGTCTTTTGCTTACACTTCCTTTGAAGAACGCTGGACATTTGACCTAGAGCAGTGGTTCTCAAACATAAGCCTACATCACAATCACTTGGAGAGCTCAACAAAATACAGATTGCTGGACTCCACTTCAAGAGTTTCTTATTCAGGAGGTCAGAATGGGGCCTGGAAATTTGCATGTCTAGCAAGTTCCCAGGTAATATAGGTGTAGCTGGTCTGGGACCACACTTTAAGAAGCACTGACCTGTGAAATTTTTCACAATTATGATTTTGCTGATTGCATCCTTATGGTTCATTCAATATGTTCCACTGTCCTCTGTGTTTCTTGCAGATTGGTGCTGGATCTAGGGATTTGACCAGACTCAGATTCTATTCCTTTGGCAAGAATATAGGTTGTATGTTCTTTCACTGGGAGGCACATAATATCTGGATGGCTCGTTTTTATGATGTTAGCAGCCATTGGTGCTCATTTCTTAGGTTCATTATTCATTGGTGTTTGCAAATTAGTGATATTCAAATGTTATAATTTAATTTTCATTTATTAGCTGGAATAATTTTGTAAAGAGATGCTTTCCTTTTCTACTATTTCGTTACACAATGGTAAAGTTCATATAGGAAAAGAAGGATAAATGTTTGATCCTTTCCATTTATTTACAGCATTCAAGATAGTAATATATTGCTTCCCTATTATCCTCCAAAGATGATCAATTTTTACATTTAAAAATATCATTATGAACTCACCAATTCTAATACATATTTTTAAATTTTTTAAATTTATTTTTTATTGAAGTATAGTTAATGTACAATATTGTATAAGTTACAGGTGTACAGAACAGTGATTAACAATTTTTAAAGGTTATACTCCATGTATAGTTATTATAAAATATTAGCTATATTTCCTGTGTTGTACAATATATCCTTGTAATTTATTTTATACATAGTACTTTGTACCTCTTAATTCCCTATCTTACCACTCTTCCTTCCTACTCCCTACTGGTAACCACTAGTTTGTTCTCTATATCTGTGAATCTGCTTCTTTTTTGTTATATTCACTAGTTTGTTGTATTTTTCAGATTCCACATATCAGTGATATCATACAGTATTTGTCTTTCATCTTTCTCTGTCTGACATATTTCACTTAGCATAATACCCTCCAAGTCCATTCCTATTGTTGCAAATGACAAAATTTCATTCTTTTTTTATGACTGAGTAGTGTTCCATTGTGTGTGTGTGTGTGTGTGTGTGTGTGTGTGTGTGTGTATTCACCACATCTTAATCCTTCATCTGCTGATGGACACTTAGGTTGTTTGCATATCTTGGCAATGGTAAATAATGTTGCTATGAACATTGGGGTGCATGTATCTTTTCAAATTTGTGTTTTATGGATATACACCCAGGTAGAATTGCTGTGTCATATGGTAGTTCCATTTTTAGTTTTTTAGGAAACTTCCATACTGTTTTACAATTCATATATATTTTATGTGTTGCAATTCATGGTCGTTATTATCATTACTTAAGTTCAAATCATCCCATCTTTGGCCAGTGGGAACCACTTCAAGTTGGCTCCGAGTATTTTTGACATGACCCTGCAGTCTTTGAGAGCTTCCTTGTTATCTGTAATGACAAGATTGTCCAGGCTCTTCTTGTACATTTCCTACCTCACACCTGAAATCAGCCTGTTCTACAAGTAACAAGCCCTGGTTTCTTGAAATAGTATTTTAAGACCACAATCTGAGCACTAGGGTTATTCAGAGGTACCTGGGTTCATCAGTGTTTCTAGAGCTTTTCAGTGGATATATATAGATACACACATTTGTTTTTAAAATGTTTTATGTGTTCATGCTGACATTTTCCATTCAAATATGAAGACTACAAATTTCAAGTCTCCTTTCTTTCATGTAAGAATTCTGATTCTCGAGAACACAGTGGATGATAGGATTAGACTGTCTCATAAGTATTCACTTGATTTATCCCACATTACAGTCTCAGGATAAGAATGCTGACACTATCACCAACTATTATGATTACTGAAAACAGTTAAACATTTTTTTGCAAATGTTATCCCCAGTCCCTTTGCTTTTAAAAAAATATAGTTGTTTTATATCTGTAGTGTCAGAGCGTACGACCCTGACATATGATGCTCTTTCCTTCTTATCCCTCCTTAAGTTTGAATTCTATAGGCAACTGAATCTTCAGTGCTCACCACTGGTCCATATGTCGATCTGTCTCAAATCAGTTTGGCTGTCTCAGCAAGGGCTCAGAGGAACAGTATCCTCTGGGTTCTTGTATTTGAAAACAGGCTGTGACTTTGATACTCTAAAGTCATTAGCTGGATATAAAATTCTTGACTCACATTCCCTTTCTCTGAGTATCTTAAATGTGTTACTCAAATTTCTTTTTTTAAAAAATTAATTAATTAATGAATTTTTAAACATCTTTATTGGAGTATAATTGCTTTACAGTGTTGTGTTAGTTTCTGCTGTATAACAAATTGAATCAGCTATAAGCATACGTATATCCCCATATCCCCTCCCTCTTGCATCTCCCTCACACTCTCCTTATCCCACCGCTCTAGGTGGTTGCAAAGCACAGAGCAGAGCTGATCTCCCTGTGCTATGCAGCTGCTTCCCACTAGCTATCTACTTTACATTTAGTAGTGTATATATGTCAGTGCTACTCTCTCACTTCGTCCCAGCTTACACTTCCCCCTCCCCATGTCCTCAAGTCGATCCTCTATGTCTGTGTCTTTATTCCTGTCCTGGCTGTAGGTTCATCAGAACCATTTTTATATACAGCACATCTTCTTTATCCATTCGTCTGTCGATGGACACTTAGGTTGATTCCATGTACAGGCTATTGTAAATAGTGCTGCAATGAACATTGCGGTACATGACACTTTTTGAATTATGGTTTTCTCAGGGTATATGCCCAGTAGTGGGATTGTTGGGTCATATGGTAATTCTATTTTTAGTTTTTTAAGGAACGTCCATACTGTTCTCCATAGTGGCTGTATCAATTTACATTCCCAACAAAAGTGCAAGAGGGTTCCCTTTTCTCCACACCCTCTCCAGCATTTATTGTTCGTAGATTTTTTGATGATGGCCATTCTGACTGGTGAGAGATGATATCTCATTGTAGTTTTGATTTGCATTTCTCTAATAATTAATGATGTTGAGCATTCTTTCATGTGTTTGTTGGCAATCTGTATATCTTCTTTGGAGAAATGTCTATTTAGGTCTTCCGCCCATTTTTGGATTGGGTTGTTTGTTTTTTTGATATTGAGCTGCATGAGCTGCTTGTATATTTTGGAGATTAATCCTTTGTCAGTTGCTTTGTTTGCAAATATTGTCTCCCATTCTGAGGGTTGTCTTTTCATCTTTTTTATGGTTTCCTTTGCTGTGCAAAAGATTTTAAGTTTCATTAGGTCCCATTTGTTTATTTTTGTTTTTATTTCCATTTCTCTAGGAGGTGGGTCAAAAAGCATCTTGCTGTGATTTATGTCATAGAGTGTTCTGCCTGTATTTTCCTCTAAGAGTTTTATAGTGTCTGGACTTACATTTAGGTCTTTAATCCATTTTGAGTTTATTTTTGCATATGGTGTTAGGGAGTGTTCTAATTTCATTCTTTTACATGTAGCTGTCCAGCTTTCCCAGCACCATTTATTGAAGAGGCTGTCTTTTCTCCACTGTATACTCTTGCCTCGTTTATCAAAGATAAGGTGAGCATATATGTGTGGGTTTATCTCTGGGATTTGTATCCTGTTCCATTGATCTGTATTTCTGTTTTTGTGTCAGTACCATACTGTCCTAATTACTGTATCTTTGTAGTATAGTCTGAAGTCCAGGAGCCTGATTCCTCCAGCTCCATTTTTCTTTCTCAATATTGCTTTGGCTATTCGAGGTCTTTTGTGTTTCCATACAAATTGTGAAATTTTTTGTTCTAGTTCTGTAAAAAATGCCTTTAGTAGTTTGATACAGATTGCACTGAATAGGTAGATTGGTTTGGGTAATATAGTCATTTTCACAAAGTTGATTCTTCCAGTCCAAGAACATGGTATATATCTCCATCTGTTTGTATCATCTTTAATTTCTTTCATCAGTGTCTTATAGTTTTCTACATACAGGTCTTCTATCTCCTTAGGTAGGTTTATTCCTAGGTATTTTATTCTTTTTGTTGCAGTGGTAAATGAGAGTGTTTCCTTAATTTCTCTTTCACATTTTTCATCATTAGTGTATAGGAATGAAAGAGCTTTCTGTGCATTAATTTTGTATCCTGCTACTCTACCAAATTCATTGATTAGCTCTAGTAGTTTTCTGGTAGCATCTTTAGGATTCTCTATGTATAGTATCATGTCATCTGCAAACAGTGGCAGCTTTACTTTTCTGATTTGGATTCCTTTAATTTCTTTTTCTTCTCTGATTGCCATGGCTAAAACTTCCACAACTATGTTGAATAATAGTTGTGAGAGTGGGCAACCTTGTCTTGTTCCTGATCTTAGTGGAAATGCTTTCAGTTTTTCACCATTGAGAATGATGTTGGCTGTGGGTTTGTCATATATGGCATTTATTATGTTGAGGTAAGTTCCCTCTGCCTACTTTCTGGAGGGTTTTTATCATAAATGGGTGTTGAATTTTGTCAAAACTTTTTCTGCATCTATTGAGATTATCATATGGTTTTTATCCTTCAATTTGTTAATATGGTGTATCACATTCATTGATTTGCATATATTGAAGAATCCTTGCATTCCTGGGGTAAACCCCACTTGATCATGGTGTATTATCCTTTTAATATGCTGTTGGATTCTTTTTGCTAGTATTTTGTTGAGGATTTTTGCATCTATGTTCATCAGAGATATTAGCCTGTAGTTTTCTTTTTTGTGACATCTTTGTCTGGTTTTGGTATCAGGGTGATTGTAGCCTTGTAGAATGAGTTTGGGAGTGTTTCTTCCTCTGCTATATTTTGGAAGAGTTTGAGAAGGATAGATGTTAGCTCTTCTCTAAATGTTTGATAGAAGTCGCCTGTGAAGCCATCTGGTCCTGGGCTTTTGTTTGTTGGAAGTTTTTTAATCACAGTCTCAATTTCAGTGATTGTGATTGGTCTATTTATATTTTCTATTTCTTCCTGTTTCAGTCTCGGAAGGTTGTGCTTTTCTAAGAATTTGTCCATTTCTTCCAGGCTGTCCATTTTACTGGCATAAAGTTGCTTGCAGTAATCCCTCATGATCTTTTGTATTTCTGCCATGTCAGTTGTTACTTCTCCTTTTTCACTTCTAATTCTGTTGATTTGAGTCTTCTCCCTTTTTTTCTTGGTGAGACTGGCTAATGGTTTATCAATTTTGTTTATCTTCTCAAAGAACCAGCGTTTAGTTTATTGATTTTTGCTATTGTTTCCTTCATTTCTTTTTCATTTATTTCTGATCTGATCTTTTTGATTTCTTTCCTTCTGCTAACTTTGGGGTTTTTTTGTTCTTCTTTCTCTATTTGCTTTAGGTATAAGGTTAGGTTGTTAATTTGAGATTTTTCTTGTTTCTTCAGGCAGGCTGTATTGCTATAAACTTCCCTCCTAGAGCTGCTTTTGCTGCATCCCATAGGTTTGGGTCATCATGTTATCATTGACATTTGTCTCTAGGTATTTTTTGATTTCCTCTTTGATTTCTTCAGTGATCTCTTGGTTATTTAGTAGTATATTGTTTAGCTTCCATGTCTTTGTGTTTTTTACAGTTTTTTTTTCCCTGTAATTGATATCTACTCTCATAGTGTTGTGGTCGGAAAATTTGCTTGATATAATTTCAATTTTCTTAAATTTACCAAGTCTTGGTTTGTGACCGAAGATATGGTTTATCCTGCAGAATGTTTCATGAGCACTTGAAAAGAAAGTGTATTCTGTTGTTTTAGGATGCAATGTCCTATAAATATCAATTAAGTCCATCTTGTTTAGTGTGTCATTTAAAGTGTGTGTTTCCTTATTTATTTTCATTTTGGATGATCTGTCCATTGGTGAAAGTGAGGTGTTAAAGTCCCCTACTATTATTGTGCTACTGTGGATTTCCCCTTTTATTAGGCTCTTAGCATTTGCCTTATGTATTGAGGTACTCCTATGTTGGGTGCATAAATATTTACAGTTGTTATATCTTCTTCTTGGATTGATCCCTTGATCATTATGTAGTGTCCTTCTTTGTCTCTTGTAATAGTCTTTATTTTAAAGTCTATTTTGTCTGATATGAGAATTGCTACTCCAGCTCCCTTTTGATTTCCATTTTCATGCAATGTCTTTTCCCATCCCCTCACTTTCAGTCTGTATGTGTTCCTAGGTCTGAAATGGGTCTCTTGTGGGCAGCATATGTACAGGTGTTGTTTTTGTATCCATTCAGCAAGTCTATGTTTTTTGGTTGCAGCATTTAATGCATTTACATTTAAGGTGATTATTGATATGTATGTTCCTATTACCATTTTCTTAATTGTTGGGGTTTGTTTTTGTAGGCCTTTTCCTTCTCTTGTGTTTCCTGCCTAGAGAAGTTCCTGTAGCATTTGCTGTAAATCTGGTTTGGTGGTGTTGAATTCTCTTCGCTTTTGCTTGTCTGTAAAGTTTTTAATATCTCCGTCAGATCTGAATGAGATTGTTGCTGGGTAGAGTAATCTTGGTTGTAGATTTTTTCCCTTCATCATTTTAAATATGTCCTGCCACTCCCTTCTGGCTTGCAGTATTTCTGCTGAAAGATCAGCTGTTAACCTTACGGGTATTCCCTTGTATGATATATGTTGCTTTTCCCTTGCCGCCTTAGTATTTTTTTCTCTGTATTTAATTTTTGATAGTTTAATATGTGTCTTGGCGTGTTTCTCTTTGGGTTTATCCTGTATGGGACTCTCTGTGCTTCCTGGACTTGATCAACTATTTCCTTTCCCATATTAGGGAAGTTTTCGACTATAACTCTTCAATGATTTTCTCAGACCTTTTTATTTCTTCTTCTTCTTCTTCTGGGACCCCTATAATTCGAATGTTGGTGCATTTAATGTTGTCCCAGAGGTCTGTGAGACTGTCCTCAATTCTTTTCATTCCTTTATTTTTATCCTGCCCCCGGTAGTTATTTCCAACGTTTTATCTTCCAGCTCACTTATCCGTCCTTCTGCCTCAGTTATTCTGATATTGATTCCTTCTAGAGTATTCTTAATTTCAGTAATTGTGTTGTTCATCACTGTCTGTTTGCTCTTTAGTTCTTCTAGATCCTTTTCTAATGTTTCTTGTATTTTCTCCATTGTGTTTCCGAGATTTTGGATCATTTTCACTATCATTACTCTGAATTCTTTTTCAGGTAGGTTGCCTATTTCATCCTCACTTATTTGGTCTCGAAGGTTTTTACCTTGCTCCTTCATCTGTAACGTATTTTTTTTTGATGGGTACTGCTGTATTCCTGTCTTACTGCTTGTTTGGCCTGAGACTTCCAGCACTGGAGTTTGCAGGCAGTTTGATAGAGCTGGGTCTTGGTGATGAGATGAGGACCTCTGGGAGGCCTCACTCAAATTGATATTCCCTAGGGTCTGAGGTTCTCTGTTCATCCAGTGGTTTGGACTCAGAGCTCCCACCACAGGAGCTTGGTCCTGACCTCTGGCCTGGGAACCACGATCCCACAAGCTTCGTGGCACAGTAAAAAAAAAAAAAAAAAGGAAGAAGAAAAAAAGGAGCAGTACGATATCAAAGAATAAAGAAAAACAATAAAATTAGAAAGATAAAAAGTATATTAGGAAAAATAAAAGTATAATTGAAACAACTGCCACAAGGTAAAATCAAACCACAACAGAAAAAAGAAAAAAAAAAAAAGGGTGGGGAGAGCAAGCCAAAAGGAGATAACAATAACAAAATATAAGGAATAAAATAAAATGAGGAAAATAAAAGATTTGTTAGGAGAAATAAAAATATAAAAGAATCAACAATAATGAATCAACAAGGTAAAACAGAATGCCAATCTAAAAAAAGAGAAAAGAAAAGAAAAAAGAAAGCCTTGGCTATGGGGGCAGAGTTTAGGCCAGGGGTGGAACTTAGGCAGGGGCAGGGTTTAGGGTGTGGGGGGACCTAGGCTCAGGACCCACCTAGCCAGAAAAGTCCCTGGGGGCGGGGCCTCTGCTTAGGACCTACACAGAAGGGGAGCGGCAGCCTGTGGAAAGGAGGGCCTCTGGACTGTGGAGTTCAGGAGTTTGGAGGTAGGGCCCTGAATGAGGGTTTGTGGGTGGGGTTTAGGCCCAGAGCATTGGAGGGGGTCTCAGAGGGGGTCTCTGAGTGTAAAGATAGCGCCCTGGGTGGGGGTGTAGGTGTGGGGCTTGGGCTCTGTGCAGCAGGAGGGAGGCTCTGAGGGCAGAGGATTAGGCCTGGGAGCCCAACAAGCTTCCCTGTGCCTAAGTGGACAGGGAAAGCAGTGGCCACATTCCCTTCCGTTCCTTCATGCCCCTCCCCCACCATCTCCCCCAGGGTCTCCGCCATCACTGCTGGACCCCTAACCTTGGGTAGGTCCCACTGGGTGTAGGAACTCTTCCCCTTCCCCATCCACACCTCAGGGGTGCCATCCTGGAGGTCCGGACTTTAGGTTTGCTCCCCCTTCCCTCCCTCCCACTCCCTCAGGACCCGTGCAGCTGGAGGGGGCCTAGGTGGGCAGAGGATCTGTCCTGGGATCTCAGCAGGTTCCTGGGGGCCCAAGTGGGCAGTGGAAACCTGGCCACACTCCCTTTTGATCCTCAGCCCTCCCAATGGTCCCTCAATTTATCCCTTCCCACGTGGGATCCCTTCCTCTCCCCCAGCCACCCCTCAGGGGTGGCAGTCCCATCCTGCCTCCACTTCTCCTCCCCCTTCACTCCCCCCCATGCCCCATATCCTACCTGGTTGCTGGGGATTCCTCCCATCCCCTTAGGTGTCTGTGGCCCCCCACCGGTGTCTGGTAGGTGCCCTAGTTGTGAGGCGATGTGAATTCCATTTCCTCCTAGTCCGCCATCTTGACTCCACCCTGTTGCTCAAATTTCTTGTGGCATGAAGTGTCATTGCTGAAAAGTCTGAAGATAATCTAATTTTCATTCCTTTATAAGGCATTTGCTCTCTTTGGCTAGATGTCCAAAGATTTTGTTTTTTTCTTTTACTCTAAAATCCAGTAATTTTTAGCATATGGGTATTGGGTTGAGTTGATAGTCTCAACTGTGTGCTCTTTCTTTATATACTTTCAAATCATTTTTTATTCCAATATTTTTCTTGAATTACAGCTTTTAATATTTCTTCTCTTGCATTGATTTTTTTCTTTAGTTGCTCCTATTATCTGTATAGATCTTTTTTGCCTGTTTCAAGTATTTCTACTTTCTCTTCTTCATATCTTTTTGATTTTTAACCTTTTTCTTTTTTTCACCTTCAACTTCTTTTAAGACATTATTTATTGTGTTCATATGCTTCTGTGTTCTTTCCAGTTTAGACTTCATGTCTAAAACAATTTTTTCATTTAATCCTCATATTGAGTTCTGTCATCTCATTTTTGTGTTTTGCTACTTCTAATTTATGTTGTTCTTTCATGTATTATATTCTGTTCTTAATGTATTTTAGCCTGTTTTGAAAAAATAGGTTACAGTTTTAATTTATTTTAAAGTCACTAAATATTTTGACTGCAAGATTTTTTCTGTTCCTTAATTCTCTTTGTACTTGGAATAACTTTGCTTAAGATTTGATCTCAAATCCTTTCTGTGGCTCATTTTTATTTAAAATTAGTTTGAAATAGACTTTCTAACATCACAGATCTCCCTCTTCTGTTTGTTTACTATTTTTCATATAGAATTTAGAAAATATGATGGTTTGTTTTCTGAGATCTCCTGGTTCTCTTCCCTCCACCACTTTTATCTGTACTTCTCTTTCCTTTACCTCTATTGTCCTTGTTCGTCTCAGCTTTGATTACACTCCCAAAAGTTCCTCCTCCTATAAGTCCCTGTCCTTTTACTCTTGGTAACCTGGGAAACCCATGAAGAGTTTTGAGCAAAGAAGTGACACAATCTAACATGTTTAAAAATGATCCCTCTTATTGTTCTCGTAAACAAAGACTGCAGGGGAGAACACTGTGGTAAACAGGGTTAGAAAACAACTTCAATGCTGGTATTGACAAATTGTATGCAGGAGGAAACTGACAAAGTTGGTTATATAACCTCTAGTCTCACAGCTGGTAAGTGGCAGACATGACATTCAAACCCAGGCAGTTTTACTTCAGCATCTGTAGTAAACATCTGCCATTTGAGACTCTTCAACATTTTTCAAACACTCTCTCTACATTTTGATAGTTTTTCACATTGTGAGCCCCAAAGCAACATTTCCCAGATTCCCTTGCAGCTAGAATGCAGAGGTATATAACTTAAGTTTCACTCATCAGATGCACCCTGATTTAACAAATAATAAGGATGATGCCCAATTAAGACTTTTATTGTATATTTTTATTGAGATAAAATTCAGCTTTTTAAAGTGTGCAATGCAGTAGTTTTCAGTATATTTACAAAGTGTGACCATCACTACTATTTAATTCTAGAATATTTTCATCACCCCCCCAAAGAAACCTCATACTCACTAGGAATCACTCTCTATTCTCCTTTTTCTCTTGTCCCCAGCAAAACTATTTTTTTTTTCTGTCTTCATGGGTTTCCCTATTCTGGACATTTCCTATAAATCATACAATATGCAACCTTTTGCATCGATTTCTTTCACCTTAGTATAATGTTTTTAAAGTTCATTTATGTTATAGCATGAATCAGTACTTCCTTACTTTTTTTCTTCTTTTTTTAAATTTTTGGTTGTGTGGGGTCTTCATTGCTGTGAGCAGGCTTTCTCTAGTTGCGGCAAGTGGGGGCTACTCTTCATTGTGGTGAGCGGGCTTCTCATTGTGGTGGCTTCTCTCATTGCAGAGCACGGGCTCTAGGTGTGCGGGCTTCAGTAGTTGTGGCATGTGGGCTCAGTAGTCGTGGCTCGTGGGCTCTAGAGCGCAGGCTCAGTAGTTGTGGCATACCGGCTTAGTTGCTCTGCAGCATGTGGGATCTTCCTGGACCAGGGTTAAAACCCATGTCCCCTGCATTGGCAGGCAGATTCTTAACCACTGTGCCACCAAGGAAGCCCCCTTCCTTACTTTTTATGGCTGATAATATTGTATTACATGGATATAGCACATTTTGTTTACCATTCATCAGTTGATAGACATTTGGGTTGTTTCCATGGTTTGGCTATTAAGAATAATGCTACTATGAACATTCATGTGCAAGTTTTTGTGTGAACACATGCTTTCAATTCTCTTGAGTAAGTTAAGCTTGAATTTCAGATAAATAATAAATAATATTTTAATACAATTTTAACTCAAATATTGCATGGGACAAACATATTTAAAAACTATTTGTCATTTATCTAAAATTCAAATTTAACCTGGAATTCTGTATTTTATGTGTCAACCTTACCCAGGTGAGGCTTGGACAAAGAAGTGAGAAATATTAGGCAATGACAACAGTGAATTCTATCAAATATTTAAGGAAGAAATAATAATAATTCTATACAATGTCTACCAGAAAATAGAAGAGGAGGGAATACATCCCAACTCACTTTATAAGGCCAGCAGCATTCAGAAAAAGACACTACAAGCAAAGAAAACTATAGACCAATATCCCTCATAAACATAGATGCAAAAATCCTCATCAAAAGTAGCAAATTAAATCCAAGAATACATTAAAAGATAATAAATTATGATAAAATCCTGGATCCCTCAGACTCAGCCCTCCTTCCCCAACCAGGGTAGCCCTGGAAGCATCTCCCTGGAATTCAAGAGTTTCCAGGATACTTAGTTCAAACACCTCCATTTAGAGTTCAAATTTTGTCCTTAGATTAAGCTACAGAGAGCAACATACTGATACTGGGTTATTTTGCTTTTTTGTAGATTTTTTTTTCAGAATTAGCATTTTAAGACACCCTATCATAAATAGTGGTGTGAAAATCATAAATGTACATATTTCAGTAGGAATATTATGAAGATGTTTTATGGCTGTAGGAGTCTCAAAATCAAGGAAACTATTCTTCTGTGGAACATTTAGTTTTCCTTTTACTTTATCTCATGGAGTATTCTAAGTCTTGTAACTGATTGGATTTCTCACTTTCTTTTGACCACTAGAAATATTAGAGCCAAATTTGTGGCCCATCTCTAGCAATATAAAAATATGTGCATAATATTTTGTGTCCTAATCTTCCCTCTGAAGTTATTATCCTCCTACACTTAAGAGTCTCCTATTTTTTATTTTTTCATATATATGATGTTATTGAATATCAGAATTAATTCCACCCCTCTCAAATCTCAAGGTAATAACAGTAGAAAAAAATAACAGTCTTTTGGATTAGCAAACTCACAACATCAGGGATCCATGTAGTCATTCAGTGGTGGAAAGGAATGAGGAAAGAGGATAATTGAGTATAGATCTGGGGAGTCAGTTATGGACAAATCCTGATTCTTGTTAGGGGAAGGGTATGGCTTGAAGAAGAGGAGTATGTCTGGCTCTTAAAATGAAGAGTTGGGAATTGTAGGTTTAGAATGGACTGGTTTGTAATCACTGTTGAACAATCAAGGAGTGGACTGAAGTCAACACTATTTATGTTTGTGGTCACATAGCATCTGAACCACTCTTTCTTTGCTTGGAGAATTTCCACATTATAAGTCCCTCTTCCTCAAGTTACTCTTCTAGCTTTCCTTGCAGCTAAGGTTCGGGCATATGATACTGACCCAGTCCTATTCATGCAAACCTCTTATTTAGAAATGAAGAAAATAAACTTCAGATACGGTAAAGAATGGGGCTATTGGTGAGCATGGTGTTAGAAACATCCCACATTTAAACAGCCGTCATGGCAGCATTCCTTACATCTGGTCTCCATCTCTAATGGTGTGAACTCTGGCATCTTCACTGGAGAAGCCCCTATAGTGTGGTTTGAGTCTTGTCCCTGACTGCATGGCCTCTGGTACCCAATGAACTACCCAATATCCTTCAATATCCTTTTTAAAGGGATATTTCTACTTAAACTAGCCAGAATGCATTCTGTTATTTTTACTAAGAACCCTGTCTAATTCAAGGCAAATAAATATACACAGATTATATATGTATCTACAAATACACATATAGCCATCTTTATAACTAAGTAGATTAAAAAAAAAACAAACCTTGAGATTGTAAGCATGATTTACTTCTCTGAAAATGTTCCTCTCAGTTTTCAATTTGTCTTTTTTTTTTTTTTTTGGAAAGAGAAACCACTCCTTGTTCTAAAGATAGTTGACTTCTAAAACTATCAAGAAAACTTGAATGTTGTTTGGATAAGAAGGAGAAGTACAGTACTTTATAGGTTAACCTAAGAAACTTATTATTTTTTTTCACTTTAGGCTACTTCTAGCAACACCCAGATGGGTCAGGGCCAGGATGGGGGTTTAGACCTCTTGCCTCTGCCTGGCATCTTGGCCATGGCCCATCCATCAGTTTTGCTCAGGGATGCAGGGTCTGCTCCAGACATTGTTGGCTAGGTCTTTGAATTGGGGTGGGATGGGGATGGGAGAGTGAGAACCAGAATGGTTAAAACTGCCCTTGAAAGCTTGAGATTGTTCCTTGAGAAAGAGTCATCTTGGCCTAGGCCTTCATGAGTTCTACAAGCCTAGCATGGAAGAAAGAGAGAGAAGGAAAGACACTTAGTCATTGCCAAGACACCACTGGCCAGGAGAATGACCAGAGATGATCCATTTGTGGCTCTGCCCCCTCCTTACCCATGGGGCCCAGTTAAACCTATCTTGGCAGGATGGCCTAAGCAACACAACCAATGTGCCTGCTCCTTTCCTTGGACTCTTCCAGCATTTCTGACTGTGCTAGGGGTGAACGCTTTGTCCCCACTGCTCATGTGCTCATAGAGAGAAAGGAATTTCCATTCCGCCATCCAGAAGAAAAGAACACAGTCAACTTCTGCCCCTTCACTTCCTCCTCAGGGAAGGAGGAAGACTCACCTAATCAGTGAATTTGGTGATGGAACTGAGCATACCTCACTCAGTCTTTCTCTCCCTTTTCTTCAGAGCTGCCAACCTCCAAAAGGTGTGTCCATCTGTCGTCCTCTGTGTTATAAGTTACAGACAGGGCTTGTTCCTATTGCAGAGACTAAGGTTGCATATCTATATCTGTGACTTGGTGGATAAATCTTTTAGTAAAGGAAGGATTTGGGCAAGTCTGTCTTGCCACACATCTAAAGCCATTTTGGTGTCTCCTGTATCTTATTTCTTTATTCATTTGAACTTTGGCAGGGTTGAGTGCAATGACAGATGTGAGGAAGGGAGAAGCAATAATTATACCACCCTCAGCAACAGATCAACTTGGCTGACTTAATCTCTCTTAACCCACACTGTTCAAACTGACTCATAAAAAAGAGACCAGGTGGCACACTGCGGCATGCCGGAGTTTGTGGAAGATAGGGGTATCTGATTACTTCCATACAGATGATGAGAAAGGAGTCTAGTTTTAACCTTCAGGTGGCCAGACTTTCTATTCCAGCCATGGAAGTTGGTTTCCTGTGCATCACCAACCCTAAACCAGTATGAGGAAACTACCATCCAACTACACTGAGAAGATCTAGGAACTGCAGGTGATGAAGACACAACCAGGTAAGGCCATACTCATCATCAGGTGTGATATAAATGTGGATTCTGTTGCTCCATCAGTTTACAAAGATTTGGAAGACAGGGAAAGATGTACTTGGTGCATATGCTGGAAAACCAGAATGTTAAGCCTTTTCTGACTCTACAAATAGATTCAGGAGGAAGAATAAAGTCATAAGGTCTAATCCCTCTCCAATTAAGCCTGGAAACATTCAAAAGACTATTTCCAGTTTACGAATTTAAACTCTATCTTAAGATCACTTTCATTAGACGTTCATAATTACTAGTGAAAAATTTGAAGAGCGTGAAGCTGGAGGCAGGTTTGCTGCTTTTACAGGGAAAAAATAGCCAAGTGCAAAAGTGGAAGAAAGCCATAAATCTGAGTTAACTGGAAAAATGGAAGACAAAATAATCTATTGCATTTTAGCCACTGGGTTGAAGGCTATGATTATAGTGTTTATTAATAATATTCTATATAGAGTTACCTAAACATTAACCAGTTAGACCTGCAATTAAGCCCTGGGACTGTGGCAGGTACCTAATTTGGTGGAGAGAGGAAGACCCTGAGTCAGCAAACCCTGTGCCCTCCATCAGGCATCTGTGGTTCCACTGGTGCAGCCTGGGACACGGGTCCCCAATACTCACAAACACCATAGAGAAGGGTTTTATGGCTCCTAGTCGATGAAGATGTTTCTTTCTACATTTATACCTTTCCCTATGTAAATCTGCATAGATATAGCTTTCATCTCAAAAGTGAGGTTTGAAGAGAAGTGTATCTATAAAATAGGGGTAATCCTTATACTATAGTATTTGAGAAAGGGCACTTCTTGTTGTTCTTTTATATACTGAATTTTCAGTCGCCAAACCCCAGAAGAAAGCTCACCTGAATAGACACTTTGTTTAAATTTCCTACAGAAGTAGCTTTGACCCCGTAACTGTTTGAAAAGTAATAGCATTATGCCATAGCAAGAAGAAACCCCAGTAATTTCTATGAGGACCTTTCTTTTTAACCAATGACCTAATTCAACTGGCTATAAGCCCCATAATTATCACTAATTAATAGAAACTGAACAAAGCAAGTATCAGCCTATCATACTGGTAGAGAAAATACATGATATATAAGAAAAAAAGTAATTAATTTCTTTCAGTGAACTGGAAATTCTGGGAATATGTGAGGCTGTGAAGTAAGGTGAATACATGACCTTTTGGTCCCTTAACTGTTAGATTACAATTAGTGCTTTTTCTCTTGGTCCTTAACTTGGGTTCAAACAGATGTTTGTTTTGAGGAGGGAGCTTCTAATGGGTCCAAAGTATAATCCAGTCTGAGTGTAGGCTGGTTTATAAAGTTCCCTGGTAGTGACAGTGTTTTCAGCTATGGCAGCAGAATTTCTTTATCTTTGTCGCTCACCGGATTTGTGTTAGAATGATACTTTTAAAATTCATTAGACCAGTAATAACGCAGCGGCATTTAATCTGATACTCAGATGGCACAATACACTCCCATCACTGTGCTAATAAAGGGGCTTTTCATTCTAGTCCCTTCCTGTTCAGCTGAAAGCCACTGTTAATGTTTTTTTTTTTCTTAGTCACACGTCTCCTAACTACACATCCCTTAGCCCATAATAACTGATGTTTCTGGCCAGAACCCTGGTTTAATCGTTTTTCAAATTCATATTCACAGACTGGTCAATTTGGATCAGGCAACAAAACCCAATACATACTGAAGATATGTAATCTTCCAACAACCTCAATCCTAGCTGTAACTGGGTTCCTAGCACGGTG
The DNA here is from genome assembly GCF_964374135.1 of Grampus griseus. Taxonomy (NCBI): domain Eukaryota; kingdom Metazoa; phylum Chordata; class Mammalia; order Artiodactyla; family Delphinidae; genus Grampus; species Grampus griseus. The sequence continues at coordinate 109,291,275 of NC_139017.1, forward strand.
CCTGGCACATTGATACAAATGTTACTGAATGTATGAACGAACAGATTAATAAATGAAACCACCAGCATGGCACAATTTCCAAATGTACAGCAGGATGGGGTGACTCAGAACTAAAAGCACAGATTTTACTTTTACTAGCTTCTGTTTTGTTTTCAAAAAAAGACTTTCCTGAAAACTTGGACCTTCATCTCAAATTTGAAGTGCAGCAATTGGTGAATTTCTCTGGGTTTGAGCTTGTTAGCTTTTACAAGTTCTCTTGGGATCGATTTTATGTCTTTTTGGAAAATACTGAAGGGGGAAATCTCTTTTGAACCTGTAAGCCCACATTGGGAGTTCATCTGTTTTTTTGGGGGCTGAGTCAAGGGTGACCACTCAGTATGATCTTCATTCTGGAAGTTCTGAAATATAGCCAAGGCTGTCTTAACTCATTATGGGACTTTGAAAAGGTTAAGTAACTCAGCTGTGTACTTTTTCCATTCATGCATTGTTGGAATGGAAGGAAAAATAACTGACATACTTATGGACATATTCCCCCATTATTTATTTCCTTTCTCCATTTCGTCAGTTACTCTGTCTCTAAGCATTGCCTCAGAGAGGGAAGATGATAGGAGAAAGCAAAGAAAAACACACCTTTTCCAACACTTGAGCTTTAAAAGGGCACAAAAAATTATGTAAGGTAGTACAGCTGAGTAAGAGCAAGGGCTTCCCAGGCTGCAGGAGAAGCCTGTGTCAAAGAGAAATGATAGGGAAATTGTTTGGGTGGGTCTTGAATAAAGGGGGCCCTGCAACAGCTCCCTGGGCTCAGTCTGGACTGGGGAATGGTGGACGGGGATGAAGCTGGGCAAGACTCCAACTAGGTTTGTGAGGTTCAAAAGAAGACATAGTGTCTTGTGTCCCAGGTAGCCTCAGAAAGTAGGAAAACCCCAGAGAGGAATGGCCTTAGAGAGTCTCAGGGATGGCCCACTGTAGTGGGAGCAGCAGTATGAGTTCCAAGGACCTAGAATGGCCTGGAAGTAGACTAGAGATCCACCCAAGCCAAGGATAGAGAAAAGGGAACGCAAAGGTGAGTGGGTCACATGGGATGGTGGATATCTTAGAAGATGATAAGTGTGACTAGAACACATTAAGCTTCAGACAGCCTACCCCCCGAACCCTGTGCCCACAACTCCAGAACTTGATTCTATAGATGCCTCTGCTATTTAGGTAAAATACAGGTGAAAATTTGGGAGGATCTTAGAATTGACTGAGATTTTTTTTTTCTACCACCCTAGTAGAAAGTGGGATTTAAAAAGAGATTATGGAGCTTCCCTGGTGGCGCAGTGGTTGAGGGTCCGCCTGCCGATGCAGGGGACATGGGTTCGTGCCCCTGTCCGGGAGGACCCCACGTGCCACGGAGCGGCTGGGCCCGTGAGCCATGGCTGCTGAGCCTGCGCATCCGGAGCCTGTGCTCCGCAACGGGAGAGGCCACAACAGTGAGAGGCCCGCGTACCGCAAAAAAAAAAAAAAAAAAAAAAAAGAGAGAGATTATGTTCTGCTGTAGAAAAATAACGCTGTTTCTTATATGCTTGCAATTACAGGCTAAGATTTAGACCTACTACATTTAAGAAAAATATTGAACACTTATCTTGTACTGTATACAGCATCATTTTAAGTGCTTTATGCCTATTCATTCAGAAAAGAGCTTCTATGTTCTTGAACTTTGATTGGACTTTTACAGTGTCCTTATATAATAAGAATGTGTAGAAGTTCTATAGTGTATTTCTAACAAGAATAATTTTTGTTTTATTATTCAGATCCTGTTCATTAAAAAAAAAAGTTTTATTATGGATAATTTCAAACATAAACAAAAGGAGAGAGGGTAATATAAAGAATCTCCATGTACTCATCTCTCAACCTTAATAATTATTAACTATGGACAATCAATAACATTGCATATTTTGAACCAAATCCTAGACATATCATTATATATATATATATATATATATATATATATATATATATATATATATATTCGGCATATATCTCTACAAATAAGGCTTTACTTCATCAAATGTCCAGTGTTCAAATATCCCCAATTGTCTCATAACTTCTTTTAAACATTTATTTATTTAAGGCAAATCCAAACAAGTTCCACACATTGCATTTGGTCGATATGTCTCATGTCTCTTTTATTCTACAGATTTCCCTTTCCTCTTTTTATTTTTTTCTTCTATTTTATTTATTGGAAAATCCATGTCATATGTCCTATAGGTTTTTCCACGTTCTGGGCTTTGCTGACCTTCATCTAATCATTTAGCTTGTTCCCCTGACCACTGTTGATTCCTGCAGTTCTTGCTAATCTTTAGTCTCATTTTATGTCTGTTTATCATTTCAGCTATACATATACCTACACTATAATAGAGCCCTGACTAAAACCAAAAGCAATAGATAATAAAAGTTTAATGGTGAGAGGAAGTCATCTTTATTTTTAGTGATTCTAAAGTTCTCACCTGTGAAATCTAAATCTCTCCTATTCTATTAAAGGAACATCCCCGCCTCCACCCCATCGTCTAACTAGACATTTATTTACAGATGACTCACCACATGTCTCAAAACTCTTTATTTAAGCAAAGGTAAACATTAACACACATAAAGCATTAATTTGTCTTGGCTTTTGTGTCCTACTCCTGTGTTTCTAATTTCTTTTTGTTTATCAGACTATGCCTGGTGCTCTGGGATTCGTGATATGCTAATCTGTTCCCCATTCATTGTGGGATTGAGGTCAGCCCTCAGGGAAGAGGCCTTCATCTGAGTAGGCATATTGAATGGCTGATTTATTTCTATTCAGGCCTCTGTAGAGAAGACAGACAGTGGACTCTCCCCTGGGAGAAGGTGAGCCTGATTCTAGACAGCATTTGATATACTCACAGCTGAGAACTCTTGAAAACAAAGAGGGAGGGAGGGAGAGTGTTGTGTTGTATTCAGAGCAGGTAGCTGGAGCTTACTAATCAGATAAGCCATCCACAAGCTGACATATTGTAGCTCCTGTGTGTGAACGTTGACTGCTACGATGATTATTTTAGCTTTGGCCTTTTGGGTGATAGTAGCATTGACTTATACCATTCATTTGGCCTCAAAACTCTTTAATGAACTTTAAAGCCTCTCCAAACTCTGTTACATAAGGCATATATGTGCTACTCAGCTAAATACAGCCTTGACTATCTTTGTTATAAATAATTCCATAAACAGACTTTGTTATAAATAATTCCCAGTTGCATATAGCTTCAGATCTATTTTATCTTTTTGGAGAGTACAGTTATTTTTATTGCATCTGAGTTCCAGTTTCTAACAAATAAACTTGCAAGCAGAAAAAAGCTTGGAGAAATAAAAACCCAGAGCCATATTACTGGAGCGCATTTTGTGTTTGAATGTCAGCTTTTGAAAGAAAATATTGATGTACTCAGAAGTAGAAATTGGTGAATATTGCTCGACCCACTATCTACACAGGGACATCAGAAGGCTGTCACTCAGTCTAAAACCCTTGTGAAAAGATGAGATTTGCTCTACAAGTGAAAATCAGCACGTTCCATGCCTTTAAAGATTGGAGAAGAATGGAAAGTAGGCTGCTTGGGACAAGGGGCATAATACCTAACTTTATAGACTTGGCAATTTACAAGAAAACTTACATTTTCTCATTTTAGCTTCATGACACCCTTGTGGAATGGGATATTATGCCCCTTTTTAACAGAAATAAATGGGGTAAAAGGAGATTAAATGACTTGTCCAAAATCATATAGTGAGTAAGTAATAGGATTTGAAAACAGGTCTTTGGATCCCCGCTGCAAGTCCCCTCACCAGACCTCACCACAGAGCCTACCTGCTTGCCAGCATGAGCTTTTCCCTCCTCTGCCTTCCCATTGGGCTCTGAGCTGCCTGATCTGGTTACTGTAAGGGTACCCATCGGAAATGACTCTTTCTCCTCACTTCCTTTGGTGTACCGCTTGATATCTATCTGCTAACTAAATAACAGGGTGTCCTGGGGATAGTTGCTTCTCCTCATTGGGCTTTATTTTCTTAATCCTTAACATTTCTTCTACTTCTTAAATGCTCTTTTTTTAAAAAATTAAAACTTGAACTTGGACTTCCCTGGTGGCGCAGGGGTTAAGAATCCACCTGCCAATGCAGGGGACACGGGTTGGAGCCCTGGTCCGGGAAGATCTCACATGCCGCAGAGCAACTAAGCCCGTGAGCCACAACTACTGAGCCTGCACTCTAGAGCCCATGTGCCACAACGACTGAAGCTCAAGCGCCTAGAGCCCGTGCTCTGCAACAAGAGAAGCCACTGCAACGAGAAGCCCGTGCACCTCAACAAGAGTAGCCCCCGCTCACCGCAACTAGAGAAAGCCCGCGCCCAGCAACAAAGACCCAACACAGCCAAAAATAAATAAATAAATGTATTAAAAAAAAACTTGAACTTTAAAGCACAATGAAAATGATAGCTACTATTTCTTGAGCACTATTTGGAATTAGGAACTGTACTGAATCTTCTACGTGTGTGGTTGCTAACTCAGTACAGCCCTGCAATATTAACTTTATTTTATGGTGAGCCTCTGAGCCACAGAGAAGCTAAGCTACTCTCCCAAAGCCCAGGCACCCCCATCATCCGTCTCCTGAACCACTGCAGTAACATCTTAGTTGGTCTTCTTGACTCTGCTTTGGCATTACCACTTGCACTTTCCACACAACACGCAGAGTAATCTTGTTAAAACATATCAGAATAGGTCGCTGCCTGGTCGCTTCCCATCCACCTAGATGACCAAAGCTCACACACCTCACCACTTTCCTCCTTCATACTCCGTTATAGTTAGAATAATGGCCCCCCCAAAGACATCCATGTTCTAATCCCTGGAACCTGTGAAACTGTTGTCTTACAGGGCAAAAGGGCCTCTACAGACGTGGTGAAGTTAAGGAACTTGAGGTGGGGAGTGGCCTTTTGGTTGACTATCCTGGATGATCTGAGTGGGCCTGATACAGTCACAAGGGTCCTTATAAGGAAAGGAAGGAGGCAAAGGAGGCAGTGGGGCAAGGGGCAGGTGGTGGTGACAGAGAGATTTGAAGATGCTAGACTGCTTGCTGGCTTTGGAGATGGAGGAAGGAGCCATGTGCCAAGGAATGCAGGCAGCCTCTAGAAGCTGGAAATGGCAAGGAAAGAAATTCTCACTGAAGTCTATGGAGGGGGTGTGGTGCTGTTGACACCTCGATTTCAGCCCACGGAAACCTATGTTGGATTTCTGACCTCCAGAACTGCAAAATAATCAATGTGTGTTGTTTTACATCCCTAGGTTTCTGGTAATTTGTTACAGCAGCAATAGGAAACTAGTACATTCTCTATCACCCGTCTCCCGTGTCTCAAACGCAGCAGGCTTGTTCTGGCTTCAGGACCTTTGTACTTTTTCCCTCTGCCTGGAGTGCTGTGCCCTGAGATTTTAGAATAATACCCCATCTAAGGCAGCCCACCTGCCCATAACTCTCTGTCACATATTTTCTTTATTTTATTAACACCATCGGAAGTCACCTAGTTAATTAATTTGTTTTCTTTTTGTCTCACCCAACAGCAAGTATAAGCTCCATGGGAGAAGGGTCTCATCTGTCTTTTTTAGTGCCTTATCCCTGATGTCTAGAACATGGTCTCTCTGAAACAATGTCCCTCTGTCTCCCTGTAGGCAGACAGTAAGTGATTTTGGAGGAAGGTTGGGAATGAAGGTAGCAGAACACATGTACAAACTCAGGTCAGTCTACTCCTAAACCTTTTCTAGGACAGTCCTATTGCTAAGCCGCATCCCCTCACTCTGTGGATGGTTTCTTCTGGAACCTTGCCAGATTTGGAAATGAGAGAGAAGTGACATATCTTCAGAGGAATAATCTTACCATGTCTTTCCCCTCATTGTTGGCACTCTGCTAGTCACCATGGAAGACTTCCAGGAGCAGAAGAGAATGGAGCCATTTCAGAGGTCATTGATGACTGTAGCTCGCTAAGACCTTTAAATATCTAGGGCATCTTTACTGTATATATAGTAAACTCAATATTTATATTCTATGTTTTAAATGAGAAAACTTGAATGTTCATCCAGCTCCTTTACAAGAGGCCAGATCCAGAGAAGAAAATTCAAGTGATTCCTTACAAATGGAGATCTGTCCCTTTTTCCCCCTCCCATGAGGATTAGCAGTAATATTAATACCATGCTTTTACATAGGTTAACACGTCTTCTGGGATTTATCTGGGAAACATGGAAATAAGTTCTTTCTAGGTGTCAATGAATCACCCTGGGGTATCTCAAAGAGCTAGAAAATGTCAACGGGGAGCAGTGTTGGTCGGCTCTGAGGGCCTGGCCAGGAGCCTGCAAAGGCATTGCCCAATCCCAGCACCATGTTGGGTGGTTAGTGAGAGGGCGGGGGAGGTGAGGAAGAGAAGGGGGAATGGCCCTCAGCACACAGGCATATAACACTCTCACTGCCAGCATCCCAGGGGAAGGAGCACTGTCTCTTTCTCAGTCTCTCCACCCAAAATCCCACGAATGAATCTCATTGAGTTATATGTCTGTCCCTTACCAATTACTGTGGCCAAAGGGATGCAGTACTCTGCTTGGTCAAGGCGAGGTCTCATGCCCACCTTCAAATTTGGGGTCGGAATCAATGCCACTTCAATGCCTCAAGGAGAGCTGGGAAGAGGTGCTTTTCTAAGGAAATCAGGATGTTGTTACCAGAAGGAGGACTCGGTGATGTCAGGCAAAAGCATCATAGGTCCTCTACCTTCTCCAATTGCTAAAGGTGGAGTTTCAGGCACCAAATCTCTTAGATAAGGGAGATATTTTTGAAGTGCTTTTTTTGGGTCCTCAGATAACACCATGTTGCCACCAGCCTACTTCTAAAGCATTAAAGAGCCATCTGGTCTGGGTTTGACTATTCTATCCATATTGCTTGCAGTTCTAGCTTTAAATCTCTTGGCTTGTAAAATCAGGTAGCAGCATTTAAATATGTCGAATTCTGAAAATGTTGGGATTATAAATAGTTCATATTTCATAAATGCGAGCAGCAGTTCTGAGAACTTTAGTGTCTCAAAACCTCCAGCAGGGTTTTCTTCCTGTTTTATTCTGTTTGTTTGTTTGGCTTTGTTTTGTATAGTTGAGAAAAGTGGAAATTTTATCAACAATTATCCTTACACTAAACAAATGAGATAGCAAAACTTTCTGTACAAATAAAACTTCCAATGCTTATTTTTGTTTCTTAAGGCTATTTTTGTTTGAATATCTTAAAATGTGTTCATGTTTTTTATTTCCTATTCTAGATTTGCAAAAAGTGTGTTAAATTTAAAGTGCTCTAAATTTAAAACTTTATTTCTTATGAAAATGATAAGTAAAGGATATTAATTGTCTTGCTCTGATTTGGGTGTGTCCCATGTGTTGCCAATTTGCAACATATAAGTTAGATTCTGTTTGTCTTTTCCTAAGTTTTACTTTATAGGGCCTTTGCTTAATATTAGTTTATAAAAATATTATTTTATTTTTTATTATTTATATTTTATAGATCTGACAAGGCATTGAAATTTATTTCACCGACTCCATTTTGATTATGGAATGAACTGTAATCTAAATTATACTGCAATCATGCTTTCTAAGATTTGTCTGCCACCCACTTTTCCAGGTTCCTGTTGCACCTGAGGAACTTTATTAGGGTATCTGTTGTTTACATTTATCCTGCATCCCTTTTTCTTTGGTAAGAGCACCAGCTCCTTAACTGCTCCTCCTTTACCCTGTGTGGTTCCAGTGGGACTGCCAATCATGGTCACGCTGCCTTTGGCAGAGGATGTTAGTAGGTGATCCAGGCTAAGCTATCTGACCACATTTCTCAGGACACAGTGATTGGTTCAAGGAGCGGGCACATCACCCATGCTGAAACAAAGTCTCCTCCCAGAATTTTCTGGAATAGATACCATTTTCATCTCTCTCTGGTAAAAAGCAATAGTAGGTGAACACCCAACGCAGCCAAAAATAAATTAATTAATTAATTTAAAAAAATTAAAAAACATGGGCGTCCCTGGTGGCGCAGTGGTTAAGAAACTGCCTGCCAATGTAGGGTACACAGGTTCGAGCCCTGGTCCGGGAAGATCCCACATGCCACGGAGCAACTAAGCCCGAGGGCCACAACTACTGAGCCTGCGCTCTAGAGCTTGTGAGCCACAACTACTGAGCCCACGTGAAACAACTGCTGAAGCCCTTGCTCCGCAACAAGAGAAGCCACCGCAATGAGAAGCCCACACACCTCAATGAAGAGTAGCCCCCGCTCGCCGCAACTAGAGAAAGCCCGCGCACAGCAACGAAGACCCAACTCAACCAAAAATAAATAAATAAGTAAAATTTTAAAAATTATTAAAAAATAACAGCAATAGTAGGTAACCCAAGAGCTGCCTGCATTCATGTTCCCTACCTCATGGAGAAATCTTGTCCTCAGTAGGATAGAATGAGGTCAAATATACTGAAGGAGGCAAAAGTAAGTGCAGAGAGTAAAGAAAGAGATTTTTTATAAAACCCCTGTCTATATAAACAATTTGACCCAAAAATGTATTACAAAATTCTTGGGCCCATTCAAGGTATAGTATTTATTGCTGAAGATTTAGAATACTGGATAGATGGATAAACAACAAGTTCCTACTGTATAGCACAGGGAACTATATTCAATATCCTGTGACAAAACATAATGGAAAAGAATATGAAAAAGAATATATATATATACATATGTATAACTGAGTCACCTTGCTGTACAGAAGAAATTAACACAACATTGTAAATCAACGATACTTCAATAAAATTTAAACAACAGCAACAACAAAAAACCCTATGTTCATAGCAGCACTATTTACAATAGTCAAGACATGGAAACAACTTAAATGTCCATTGACAAATGAACGGATAAAGAAGATGTGGTACATATATACAATGGAATATTACTCACCATCAAAAAGAATGGAATAATGCCATTTGCAGCAACATGGATGGACCTAGAGATTATCGTACTAAGCAAAGTAAGAAAAAGATAAATACCATATGATATCACTTATATGTGGAATCTAGAATACGACACAAATCAACATATCTATGAAACAAAAAGAGACTCACAGATATAGAGAACTGATTTGTGGTTGCCAAGGGGTGGGGGGGTAGGGGAGGGAAGGATTGGGAGTTTGGGATTAGCAGAGGCAAACTATTATATATAGGATGGATAAGCAACAATGTCCTATAGTATAGCACAGGGAACTATATTCAGTATCTTGCGACAAACCATAATGGAAAAGAATATGAAAAAGAATATAGACATATACACATATATGTATAACTGAGTCACTTTGATGTACAGAAGAAATTAACACAACGTTGTAAATCAACTATACTTCAATAAAACTTAAAAAAAAATAAAATAGAATACTGGATAGGAAGAGGCACTTTCGTATTTGTTTTTTTGTCCAGCCAGTTTATATGAAGAGTCTTTGTAGTATCCAGACACCATCTCTTCTGTTCAAGAATCTCCTCTTCAACTTTATTGTCCAATGCACTGTTCCTCACTAATATCATAAACATTTGTAAAAATGTAGCCAATATTCTTATTGCTTATACTGCCATGGCTCTTTAGAATCTCATTTATATTGAAAGAATACAGATATTCTTGAAAATTCTGTAATATCATTTATTTAATGCTGGTTTCACCATTACTCATGAGGATGCACCATCCATGGTGCCATTCATGAATACTGGCTTCCAATGATTCTCTTAGAGGTGGTTACTGTGTTTCACTGGTGATGACCACAATGCAAGCCTTAACCAGAGTGTGCAGTGATGGATCATTTGTTTTCTGTTCCAATTAAAGTTACCATTTATAATGTTATAGCATTAACATAGAACAGTACATCTTCCAACCACATCAGTTATTTAATTCTTTAGGCCACAATCCCTCACAATCAATCCATTCAAAGCATGTGATCTCTTTCCATATTGACCATATCCCTACATCCACATACCTCCATCCACTGAGGGATAGGCAGTGGGCCCATGGGAGAGAAGGTAATAGTGATCCCATCTTCACAAAGAGTGTATGTCCCTTGTGTAGCATGGCTTAAGATTGACTTAGAAGAGCACAACATCACCATATCAATTGAAATAAGAGAGGACATGAGCAAAAGGCTCCAGTGGCTTTGCAGAGCAACGATCTCAAAGCCCTCAGATGAGAGATATGGCCACCCCCAGAGCCCTGCATGACATATGGTATGGAACCTGAAAAGGAGATGGGGTGACTGCCCTGGGTGCCAGTGGTACAGGCACACAGGGTAAAGAATGCCTGCCACCACTACCCCACAGCTAAGTGCTGTAGCCTGAAAGCATCACTGGTTGAAACTTGGATGGGCAACAGATGACACAGGGATCCCTGCATGCAGCTGGGTTGCTAGTCACCCAAAGACCTGAACTTATCACAATTAAGAAAGTGGAGAATCAGGAAGCTTCCATTGAAACTACTGAAGTCACTAGAGTGTAAGCTCTATCAAGGAAGTGATTTGGTCCGTTTGTTTACTGATGTGTTCTCAGCATCTAGATTAGTACCTGGCACATTAGTAGGAACTCAATAGTATTTGTTGAATGGATGAAAAATACACAGTCATAGCTGCAGGTTAAGGACCAGGAAACTGGGATCAGGAGTTGCTGCCATCACTGCACAATTGGCTAGACAGTGGGATGTGGATTCTGGTCTCTGCAGTCACCATAACTTCCTCTTAAAAACAACTGGAAACTGGTGCTTAGATATTGGAAAGCTGAGTCCAGTCAGTGCTACCACTGCAACTACCTCACAATATCCACAAACTAGAGACTCAACACTGTCATCCTCAAACCATGTTTGCAAATAGTCAAAGCAGTAGCAAGAATTACCTGTGCCTCATTTCTCCTTTCAAATCTCACACTAGTATATCTAATTAGTGAATTTTAATTTGCATCCAAGATTTACCTGCAAGAGAGGTTTGGGTAATGTGTTTTCTTTAGGTCTCTGCAGTCAGGACCCTCACTAGAATGAGGTAGGTAGAGAAGATGGAAATCATTTGTCAATATCAAGTTCAAAAGAAGAGTGCCTGGGGACTCAGTCCTGAAACACACTGTATTAATTTTATACTGCTGCAATAACAAATTACCTCAAACTTAGAGACTTACAAAGACACACGTTTACTAACTCATACTTCCTATGGGTCAGGAGTCCAGGCGTGGCTAAATGGGGCCACAGGCTGCAATCTGGGTGTCAGCCGGGCCGTGTTCTCATTAGAGGCTCACCTGGGGAAAGGTCTTTCGTGTTTCCTAAACTTGTTGGCAGAATTTATTTCTGTGAGCTCATGGTGACTTGCTTTCTCAAGGTCAGAAGGAAAGAGAATCTCTGACCTTCTAAGGGTCTCCATCTGATTAAACCAGGCCCCAGTCAGGATAATCTCCCTTTTAGACAACTCAAAATCAACTGATTTGGGACCTTAATTATGTCTACAAAGTGTTACCACTGTTGCATATTTTACTGGCTAAAAACTAGACACAGGTTCCACCCACACCCAAGGGGAGTGTGTTATATAAGGCGTGACTTACTGGGGTGGTCATCTTAGAGTGTGTCTACTATATACTCCATGATTTAAAGGTCAGAAAAAGAAGGATAAGCAAGGCAAACCAAGAAGAATGGCAAGTGAGAAGAGGAAAGGGGGAAAAAGGAGATTGTTGGAGTATGGAAATCAAGTGAAGAAATTGTTTCAACTGTGTTATATGCTGTCCAGAGGCTGAGAAAGATGAGGAGATGAGGATGAACAAATGACTATCTGATTTGGTAATGTGACCTTGGCAAAGGTTTCAGTGATTGAATGTAAGCCTGATTAGAAGCCGATTCCAAAAGGAAAGGGAGGTAAAGATGTGGAGACACTGAGCACAGACAATTCTTTTAAGGAATTTTTCTGTAAAGGGAAGCAGAAGAATGAGGTGGTAGTTGGAGGAGATACGAAGTCAAGGAGGGGATTATTTTGGAAAGTGTTTTTTGTTCATTAATGAGAATGACTCAATAGAGAGAAAAAAATTTGAACATATAGGAAAGCAGGGAGGCAACCATGGGAGTAGGAGGGGTTGGAATCCAGTGCACCAGTGAAGGGGATGGTAGGCAGGAGGCTGAGCCGCTCATCCATTGCAACAGAAGGAAAAGAGGGTATAAAGGGACAGATGCAGGAAGCAGGAGGATTTGATGGTGAGAGTTTCTGCTGCTGCTTACATTTGTCTGCAAGGAATGGTCGATGAAATAGGAGGAAGGTGATGGAGTTTTGAGGAATGAAATGGCCCTGGGAAAGTCAAATAAATTGACCAGGAATATGCAGAAGAATCGTCAGTCAGCAGTAAGGGGCAACTTAAGGTCTGATGTCAGCATGATCATTTTTTTTCTTGAGGGATATTTAGATTCTTAAGGGCAGGAACAGAGCAGGTAGGGACAGGACTATTCCCAGAGTTGGGATTTTTTTTTAGGATAATATAATGGAAGCAATAAAGGGTCAAAAGAGGTAAGAGCAGATTTAAAGGAGTAATTAGAATGCAGGACCATGGAATCTAAGTTAGGTAAGGAGGGAATGAGGGCCTGGGGGATGGAAATAATCAGTGAAAGGCAGTAGGGTCAGATGAACAAAGTGCCTGGTGGAGTAGAAGAGTTTTTTGAGCTTCGGGCGTGAGCTGGATGTAGAAGTAAAATGCTTGACACTGAGATAATTGAGGGGATGCAGTTATTATAAATGACGAGAACTAAGGATAACAGTGGGGGTTGGTGGCTGAAGTGGCAGAAGAAAAGATCACTGGAAGCAAAGGGATTGAGGAATAGAGAGGTCATGAGATTGGATGGACCAGCCATGTAGACATTGAAATCACCAAGAATAATGACAGGAGACTGGAGGAGAGAAACACAGTAAACCTGGTGTTGAAATCTCCAAGGAATGTGTGGGAGTGACAGGGAAGACAGGAGGAGACACAGCAAGAAGGTCTGGAGGTGCGGTCTGATAGCATGAGCTTCAAAGCAGCTGATGGGGGAGGGCAAGAAAGAGACAGTGGCTTGGAAGTGGCCACGAGGAGTGAGACAAGCACCTGGATTACCTTCTGACCCAGTGGTGCATGATAGGTGAGAGAGAACTGGCCACCACTCATGAGGGCTGCAGGGAATTCAGTGTCCTCAGGGGGAAGCCAGGTTTCTCTCAGAACTAGAACTGTTCAGAGAAGAGTGTGGTTACAGGGGATTTTTCTGATGACAAACCAGTATGGGGATAAGGATTTGAGTGATGAAATTTGACCTGGGAAGCACGGATATCTTGAGGTCACTGAGATAAACATCTAAGGCAAGATGGGGTTCCCTGGTGGCTGCTTCAGTAGAGGGAATAATTAATTCTAATTATTCTTAGAACTTGACTCAGGCAATTCTTAGGCGAGAACAGGAATTAAATCCATTGGAATTCAACTGATCCAATAATGCTGTTCATCCTTTTTCCTTAGTAACTTGTGTTGGTCTCCTTTCCAATCCTTACTGATTCTGTCCTGCCTTAGTTTCTCATCAGTTCTGATCAAGTCCAAACTCCTTAGCATGGGAAGGGCCCTCAAAGAGCTGCCCTGTCCTGCCCATCAGCCTCAAGGGCTCCAACTCCACCACAAGCTCTTGCTGTGCCCTTTGTCTCAGGGTTCCATCTCTTTTTCTCTTGATTATCTTGCACTCATTCTTTTAAGCTATAATTAAAATCTTTGGAAGAATATACAAGAAATTGGTAGTCCTGATTGTTCCGAGAAGAAAACCAGGCCTGGAGAGGGGAGCGTAAAGGGAAACTTTTCAGAGCATGCCCTTTTATACATTTTGAATTTTATATTATATGGATGTATTGCCACATCTTTAAAAGTAATGAAAAGTTAAAAATTTTTAAAGCATCAAATGGACCAAAAAAAGAGATACATTTCAGTGTTTCATCCTCCATGAAGTCTTCACTAACTTGATGCTTCCATCCACTGAGGCATCATCATGCCTTCCACATTACTCTATTACAGCATTTATCAGTCTACATTGTACTTATCTGTAAACAAGTTAACAGTCTTAATGTTCTCATAGCCTGGAAGCACCGTGAGGGAAGGGACTTACTTTGTCTCATTCACCTTTGAATCTAGTACATGGTAGGTGCTCAGTAAAGGCTTGTTGAATTAATGAATGAAAAAAAATCTCTGCACAGAAGGGAAAGAAAAGATAGGTAAGCAATTCCGCTTCTTTTACAGATGAAGAAAATGAGGCCCAGAGAGGTGATTTATTAAGGATTGGTAGCAGAATAAAATGAGAATCCAAGCTTTTTGGAATCCAAGTTTGGCATTAGAATAAGTTATAAAACTTTCACGTTGGGACAGCAGATGTGATGTGGATTATACTTACTTATTTTGACCTGGGTCTCTGGATTTTCAAGAAATTTCTGATTTCCAGAAAGCTGCCCAGTTAACCTCCAAAGGATAATTTCATATATCAGATCATGGGTCCTAAATTTGGGTTTGGAAAACATGTATTCTAAGGACCTCATAGACTAGGCTTATATTTCAGAGAAATCACAGGAAAATCTTGTGGCACATTTGTTTATCTTAAAAGCTGTGTTTTGTTTTATTGTTTTCCTGAAACACACGCAGTGCGGTGGACATAGCTACACACAGTAGCTCTCTGTAGAGATGCTAGAATAGCACAGGGAAAAGTGCCTGGGTCAACTCAAAGTGATGTATACAGTTCTCATTTGTTAGCATTTGCTGAATATCCAGGGCAGTGACCAAGGGCATTTTATTTTACACAGCAGCCATGTTTTTAATGTGTAAGGTGGTAGCGTTAACGATTACTTGAGCCAGATTTTAAGTACCCTGGGGAGGTCTGCTGTGGGCTTCAAGATCAGTGGTCTTCAAACTTTTTGCTCACATAACTCCCTGAAAGAATTCTGAAAAACTTGCATCCTTCCCATATTTTTATGTTGCCATCTATAATTTTTCAACATAAGTTTGCAAAGAGTATCATTTCCAGGGTATTACATGCAATTCATGATATTTTAAAAGAAAGCTGTTAGCTCACTTTTTAAAAGTTACCCCAAGGAATCTAAATCCCACGGTACTTTTTTACCCAACATTATTAATTTTTTTTTTTTTTTTTTTGCGGTACGCGGGCCTCTCACTGTTGTGTCCTCTCCCGTTGCGGAGCATAGGCTCCGGATGCTCAGGCTCAGCGGCCATGGCTCATGGACCCAGCCGCTCTGCAGAATGTGGGATCCTCCCAGACCAGGGCACGAGCCCGCGTCCCCTGCATCGGCAGGCGGACTCTCAACCACTGCACCAGCAGGGAAGCCCAACATTATTAATTTTAAATATATGTAACCTACCTCTTCTTTAACAGCCAGAAAAGTTACATTGTTCCTTCTTCTTCTTGAACTCATATTTTCACTTCCATTTCATTTCCATATTTCCATTTCTCCCACAGAATGCTATCTTATTGTGTATTTTCATGCTTGAAAACTTTGTATTGATCATTACATCATTCTTTTCAACTCCATACTTACCTAATTTTACTTTCCGGTAACTCTAAGGTCCTAGGAGTTATGTCTCTGGATGGAGTTATTACTAAAATTATTAGTAGTACACTATTGATCAGTGGCTATATTACAAATTGACAACCATTTTTAAACATAAAAATATGATTTTATTGAAAATGCATCTGTTAACAAAATGGAGGGGACTTTTTCTTTTCCAGTGGATTTGCGGATGAATATCATAGAGTGAGATTGAGTTCCACCCCAATTCTATTCATGCATTTGACAAGGTTCTTATAAATGCTGAAGCATTTTGTTCACAAAATAAGTAGATGGGAATGTAAGGTTTTTGCTGTAGCCGTGTTACTCAACTCCTTTAACTCCTTTCAATTATATGCCAAAAACCATGTGATGACCTCTCATTTAAACTCTTTTTTCTTCCCATTGGTTGTCAAATGACCCTTTATTGAATTATGTTCCTTTGCAGTTCTTAACTAGCTGGGCATTCCACCACACCACTTTTGTTGTCATTCATCTATGATGTCATGAGGATGACGGCAATCCACATCAGAGACCACAGACCTGGCAGTCCCCAGGATTTATTTAATGGTTCCAGAGTATTCTCTAGCTAAAGATTGGTGTCTCATCTGCTGGGCAATGTTGACGATCTCATCAAAAGTGATGTTCCACTGTGCTTAATGTTTCTCTGCTTCTTTCTGTCTTTTGGTTGTTCCTTGAAGGCTTCGATGATCAGGACTGAGTCACAAGGTACCACCTCAGTCTGGGCCAGTGTGTTCTGAATGGTCAGTTTCACTGTAGTCCTCAGACCCTTCCAATCCCCAGTTACCTTTGAAATGTTATCACCAACCGTTTTTGGAGACAGACCCAGGCGGCCAATCTTGGGGGCCAGGGGAGACGTGGCACAGACTTCCCCACTGGTGCACTTCAGGTATACAAATTTGATCTCCTTGGGCTCAAACTTAGGCAACATGGTGAGGTGGCTGGTGTCAGATAAACCCGAATTTCAGAGGACCAAAGAAAATTGCACCTTGGCCTCCTTCAAGCCGAATCTGAATGAAAGCCATTTAAAAATTTTTTAGGGCACTAGCAGGTCACACTTTTGTTCCCCAGTCATCATAGTCATTCCCTTTCTCAACACTAACACCGGCTTCTAATTTTCCATGTTTTGTGCACCTGGGTTGAATGCACCATACTACGATGTGGAATTTGTGAGAGGAATGACACTCTTTTTTTAAGTGGAAAAATGGCGATTGTAAAAAAGGGATGGAAAAGAGGCTGCAAGCATGGTCTCAGGCAGATAAGTTTTAGGAAAGTGTAGAAATGAAAGTTGAGAATGTGGAATTGATCCCCTTAAAGCTATCCATGCTGTGTAGCACTACAGAGTCTTCATGTACATGGGCAGAACGTGGTTATCCCAGTTTGAAGATTTCTGTTCACTAATCGGCAGGCGTTTGAACAAAAATGATTGGAGAGCAAGAAAGATTAAGGCAGTCCTAAATAGACTGGGAATGACATGGTGGTTAAGAGAAGAGCTCTGTAAACCCTAACTCTGAAATTTACTAGCTGGGTATTTTTGGGCAAAATAATCTCTGCCTTCTTAATTCCTAGTCTAGAAAGAAAAGCAATAATGATACCTACCTCATAGCGTTGTTGTGAGGATTAAATGAATTAATATGTAAAGCACTTAGAACACTGGTGGACAAATAATAATCACTCAATAAATCATTAACATGAATACTAGGAAATGATTACATATGACTAAAAATGTTATATATGACTAACTCCTAAATAAGTTAACATTCCATATATACTTTGCTGTTAGCAAAGCTAACCCATTTAATTTGTAAATTAAATGAAAAATATAAGTACCCACAGCAAGAATGGGGCAGAGCCAAGATCCTTTCCCAGTTTGCATGCTTAATGATCAAGCTATGCTGCCTCTTGAAAAAAAAAAGCAAAAAGCAAAAAGCAACAAAAATAAATGGAACAGAAGGTGTAGGAGTTGTAGTTATTCTTTCTAGGTCAAAGGGTAGCCTATGTTAGGCAAAATTTATAATATGCTTACTTTGGAGAGGCAAGAAAAATGTTTGATGTGTTCTTTCCTCATCTTCTATAATCACAGAAAGTGCCATGATTTCCATTTAAGACATTCCCTCCCTCTACATGTAAACTAATTACTAAATATATCAACCACTTTTGGTGCTTAGAGGTTCAGGGGTTTTGCCTTGCTACTGTCTGGGGCTTCAGGCAGATCATGTTCAACAGTCTTATCTTTGTTAAATGAAAATTAGAGGTTATTTTCAATATTATTTTATTTCTCCAGTATTTCTAATTGTCCCTACCCCTACCCCATTCTAAATTTGAGTTTTACGTTTGATAGCATATACCATAAGTTGTGAAAAACACAACAAAGAGCTCGAAAACCCTCATTTGAATAACATCGACTTTAGGAACAGCTGCTAAGATAAAATAAATCCAAGAAAGCTCAGCGACCAGGACGCGATTGCTTTTCTTTTTAAAGGGACAGGCAGATTCACACACGATTGTTAAATCTTAAGCAGTTACTTTAAATCAATGCCGTACTTTAATTGATATCTAAGTTTTTCAACTCTGAACTTTTATGTGGGTGTTTTACCCAGTATATAGAGGATTGTATTCCACTGTATTTCAAGTGGAACAATTATTTGATGACATCACTGATAGAGGTTTACAAAGCAGGAAATAAAATCCACCAGAAATCAAGCCTTCAGATTGCTTCTTCCCTGAGAATGCAGAAAGAGAAACTTTGCCTAGTGAAATAGAAGTAATGAAATCACGTGGAAATTTATTACTAAGATAAAATTGAATTGCCAGTTGCAGAATAAAAAGATAAGGACTGTTTTGTTGATTGCAACACCTCAGCCATCTCTACTGAGATTCATATTACAGAAAACTCTTCATTAAAATAGTTACCCAAAAGTCTGGGTTTTAAAGAAGGAAAGGTGAAACTCTTTTAAGAAAATCCAACATATTAAAATATAATCTTATAGAATGAACAAATAATGAGATTATTTGTTCTACGAAGGCGTCATTCATCATGCAAATAGATTTATCATAATTTTAAACATCTAGTTTCACTCGTACATTCAGATTATGACTTGATTTCTGTTTTGTTTTTTTTTTTTTTTTGCGGTACGCGGGCCTCTCACTGCTGTGGCCTCTCCCGCCGTGGAGCACAGGCCCCGGACACGCAGACTCAGCGGCCACGGCTCACGGGCCCAGCCGCTCCGCGGCATGTGGGATCCTCCCGGACCGGGGCACGAACCCGCGTCCCCCGCATCGGCAGGCGGACTCTCAACCACTGTGACACCAGGGAAACCCTATGACTTGATTTCTAAATGCATTATTTACACATGACTTTTGCTGGAATATACCTATAACATAACCTATATATAGGTTACCTATATACCTATAATACATAGAGCAGGGAAACATATACCTATAATATACCTGTAACATAAAGCAAGTACTAGCCAGAAAACATAGTGCTGTGGTCTGAAATTTTCAAAAAAGCAAATCATTTTGTGCAAAGTTATATTTATCAATGTGTCTTAATTTTTCTGGCCTAGTTAAATTAGTAAAGAAAGAAAGAAAATATAATTTAGAAAAATGTTAATATCTAAGATACATATTTATAATTCAAAGCATAGACACAGTCCCGCATTTTCCCTGCTTCTCATTTAATTATTCCATTCAGTCCTCTGTAAATAACTCCCATACTTCAGTTTTCACTGACTTTTTTGCTCACTTGACTGTTTCCACATGTGGCACTTGAGTATATTTGTGCCAATAAAATGAAATATCACACCATCAGGTCACTTCATGAAAGTTCTTTTTTCAGTGTATTATCAGGATGCTTTTGGCTGCAATTATCAAACAACCTAACTAGAAGTCACTTAGACCATGAAGCATCTATTGTTTACTAAACAGAATGCCCAGAGGAGGAAAGGTAGGTTTGGGAGTTCAGTGATGTCAGCATGGACCCAGGTGGCCCAGCCAGTATTTCAGCCCAGGCAGTCAGACTCAAGTGTCAATGGATTCTTCTGTGTTTCTGGGAAACTCTGAGTTCCTGTTATGAGCAGCGGTCTAAAACCTCAATCTCTCACACAGTAATCATTCAACAAATATTCATTAAACTGTTAAGGAAATTTTCAAATAAGAGCAGGGAAACTAAGACTATGTGAAATAAAAGGGTGCTTTGGTGCAGAATTATATCACAGCTCTTCAAGTTAATGCTGGATCTTTGTGCTCTGTAGTTTTTACATAGATTTCAGTATAACTAAAAAAACATTTTGAGTCATTTATAGTCCCCCTACTTCCTTGGAGGGTCTTTTGCTGTCCACTCAATGCTTGGGGTTTAAATCTGCCAGCTTAGAAGAGTAGATTGAACCAAATTGTTCCGTATGAGAAAGGTTTAGAGGCCACTGTAGTCAGCAAGGTAAGCTTTGTGCAGCGTTTCTGTGTGTGTGCATGTGTGCATGTGTGTATGTTTGCATGAATGTTCATTGCATTTCCTAAAGGAGGTATGCTTCTCTTTCGGAAATACAGGGTTTGAGAACTACTCTGGTTGGTACCTCATCACTTTTCTGTGATAGCACCTTATTAACTGTTGGAGTGACTTATGCATAATCAAGTTTTATATGAAATATTTTTAAATCAATAAATCAATTTTGGGACAAATGGAGAGTTGGAAACCAAAGAGTTAGCTTGGTAAAAGTCATCAGGTTCAGAAAAAACAAAAACAAAACCCCCAAAACAACCAACCAAACAAACAAAAAACACTTTCTAAAGAAATCGTAGAGCAAAACATTCAGCAGACCAGACAAAATCTAAAGCACTAAGAGCGAACCACCCAGAAGATGATCAAGCATTTTGGCCGCTGTTCTGTGTGTTTGTGTATGGTGGTGGGGCATGGGAGGTGGGGTAGGGCAGGGAGGCAGGACGGGTAATGAGGAGGGATAGTTTTCTGAGAATCTTCACCTCGGTGGAGGTGGCAGGAAGGGGGAACCACAGTGGTCTGCTTTTTCTGCAGACTCAGCCAACACTTTATAAATGGCACAGGACTGTCATTTCAAGCTGAACCACTACTGGCCCAAATCCAAAGGGACTGGCCAGAAATGAAATCATCTTTGGAAATGCAGCATGATGCAGAGGTTCACTCACATAGCTAGAGGAGCCAAGCCCAGCTAAGTGTAAGGCCACCTTTTAGACCCGGAAGCAGACCTAGTGGTCTGGTCTCTGCTTACTGCTAGGCGTGCAGAGTCAGGATTGCCCCAAGGCCCTACTCCAGTTCCCTCTCCTCCACTGAGTACTCCCTGACCACTCCAGCCCTCAGCGAGGATTCTGAAGTCTCATGGCCCTTGGAATTTGTCCTATACCATTTTGTAGTTAATTATAAACAGGCTTAAGTTGATCTTGTGAATAAAATGAGGCTACGGATATGAAAGTTCCTCGTACAGAATCCAGCAAGACTTTGTTTCTCCACCCTGCCACCCCTGGAAAGACAATCCTGGCCAGAACACAGAATTAATGAAAATGAGGCCATTAAGAGAGGTGAGCCAGCCCCTCTTCTCCTCTGTTAGAGCATACAGGCCCTGAAAAGCAATGGTCTTCACTAGATCCAGAAATTGTTGCTGCTATTGAAATAATCCAGATGGTATGAATTACAGCAGAAAGCCTTTCTAAGTTGGCCCATTATTATCCAGATTTGAATATACATGGTATTAGAAGCAGTGTGACCTGAATGTTTGCTGGGGTATTTGAAACACTGGTTTCTGAGGAACACATATGAGTAAATAGGGGGTGGATTATTAACTTACTACATGTATTAAAATCAGAGCCTATTTATTTCAGCAAAATTAAAATATTTTAAAATTATAATAATACATACTTATAAAAATTCATGTCACCGAAGTTAATCAAATGTAAAGCAATCTTACTATTAACAGTATGGTTAGCAACCCTCCAGGGAAGGCATGAAGGGGCTGGGACTACAGAGGCAAACATGACCAACAAGGTCCCTGCCTTCAGGGGGCTTACATTCTAGTGGGAGGAGACAGGCCATAAGTAAGCAAACAAGTAGACAAATAAACCAGACATGGGGAGGTTGCTTTACATATGGAAGTGGGATCTGAATGACGAAAAAGAATCCGATTCTTGAAACCTTCTTGGAAGAGCCTTGCAGCAGAGTGAATGGCAGGTTCAAAGGACCAGAGGAGAAAAAAGGGGGCCACTGCGGCTGGCACTTTGCATAACCAAAGTAAGAGTTCTAAGAGGGGTATAGGGGCCAGATCATGCATGCATGACTGGGTAGGAAGTTCAATTTCATGCTAAATACAATGAGAGGCCATGAAAGATTCTTAATTGAAGATGGGGGCCGGAGGGCAGCAGAGAGGATCTGATCTTCATTTTTGAAAAAAACGTAGGGGCAAGAATGGAAGACCGCAGACAGGTTGGAAGAGATTCATTCACACATACACACAAACAGAGAGAGTTTAAAATACATGTATACTTTTCCTTCAACTTGTTATTAGTGTGTATTTTTAGAATTCCTCTTTGAAATTATGTTCACAGTCACTTTACTGTCTTAGAAAATCAAACACATCTTGTTTTTTGACCTTTCCCTATCCACCCAAATGCAGTAACTTAGTTGGAAAACACAGGTTTTGGCATTTGAACATGACTCCAGAATGTGTTCATCAGATTTGGCTCTGAATAACTTTTGGATAGTTCCAAAAATCAGATTTTTTCTCAAAGAGAGAATTCCTTTCAAAAATTCAGTGTCTCCTAATGTGATACTTGTGAGCAGCATCATTGGAACATGTATAGAGCCTGCCAAAGTGATTTATTTGGAATGAAAAACATCCATTTGAAGTTATATTCATTTATTCACAAATAATTATTGAGCACCAATCACTGAGTACCAGGCACTGTTTTAGGCACTGGGCATACAACAGTGAACAATCAGACAAAATCTCTGTCCCCGTTGGGCTTACATTCTAGTAAAGGGAAATGGACTAAACAAATAACAAATGAAAAAAAAAGTAAGCTCTGTACTGTGGTTGAAGATTACATAAGAGCAAGGTAAGAGATATTTAGGAAGCTGGAGGGGGTTCCAGTTTTAAATAATGTTGTTAGGTTGGGCCTCACAAGAGGGTGACTTTGATTAGATTTGAAAGGGGAGAGATAAGTAATATAGATTTTAAGAGGAAGAACATTCAAACAGAGGGAATAGTGCAAAGGTCCTGAGGCAGGAAAGTGCCTGGCAAGAACGAAGAACAGTGGCTAATGGAGAGAGTTGTAGGATATGAGGTCAGATAGGTAAGGAGACGGAGGGCAGGTCATAAGAAACTTGTAGCCACGGAAAGAAATTTGGCTTTAACACTGGCTGGGGGGAACCAAAACAGAAAGTCGTCATGATATGAATTATATTTTTAAAGAATTACTCTGACCACTGTGATAGACTACAGAGGAGCAAGGTGGAAGTTTTGATGTGTTTTGGAAAACAGCAACACTTGATAGTCACATCCCCTTAATTTTGCTAGAAGGGGGGGAAAGTAGGCACAGTTAAGCATTAAAAAACATTCTAGATTGTGTCTTTCCCCTTTATTTCCTTTACCATAGCAAAGTTCTATTAAGTCCAATTCCTTTACCTCTGGGCCAAAAAGCGTCCTTAGACTATTTTCAGGCTGTAGCCAAACTCTTTATCTTGTCCTGTACATTAGTCAGGATCTTCTTGGCTGCAAGTAACCAAATACTTGACCCCAAATGGCTTAGGTGATAGGCCACTTGCTATCTCATATGTGAGCAGTCTGGAGGTTTGCAGAGCCAGGGTAGGTTAACTTAGCCACTTAGTGACTTCTAGGTTCTGGGTTACCTTTCCTGTATTTTTCTTGCTCATTGTTGCGGGATGTGCCACCACAGCTCCAAACATGTCTTGCTTACTGGAGGATGGCCAAGGCAAGAAGTAAAGAAAAGACTTCTTAGGGGCTCTCAGGGACAAAACCCTTCCCCTGAAGTCCCCTTCCCCCCACTTCCCATTATGTACTCACCAGAATTAGGTCACATGCTTAGCTCCTAAACCAGTCATTGATAAAGGGGGATGAAGTATCAAGACCCATCTAGACCAGTGGCTCTCAAAGTATTAATTGGAGAAAGGGGGGGGGGGCACGGGGATTTTAGGAGGTGATCCCCAAGACACTTTCAGGGAGTTTGCAAGGTCAAAACTATTGTTATAATACTAAAATGTTATTTGCCTTTTTTTTTCTCCCATTCTGAGTGTACAGTGGAGTTTTCCAAAGGCTACCTGAAATAGTGCAATAGATTAAATGCAGCAGATTTGAAGATCCAATTGCCTTCCATTAAGCCAGACACTAAAAGATATTTGCAAATTTTTAAAGTACTATGATTCTTTTTACTATGTTAGGGGGAAATATAGTTATTTTCCATAAAAATTTGCTATTTATGATAAGATGTAATTATTATTATTTTAAAATAAATATTTTTAAATTTCTCAGTTTTAATTTCTAGCATAGTAAATATCAATAGATATAACCCACATAAACAAAAGCTCTTTGGGGCCCTCAAAAATTTTTAGGAGTAGAGCAAAAGATTCTAAAGCACTAGTTTAATCAGACAGCTCTGATTCATCCTTGCGGCTGGGGGCGGAGCCGAACTTCCCGGAGCTCACCTCTGCCTGAGCCAAGCCTTCTTAAAATCCTGCAATGTAAGTGGTTAGGTCACAACAGGGAGTGCCAGACGCTGCGTATCGAATCAACCGATCTCAAAGCTTCTAGCTAATCGGAGAGTGAGCTCTCGCTTTTTGACTGTGAGGAGGTTAAAATGGTCAAAATGAACCTGGAAGTGTTACTTCAAACTGTCACACTAAGTTGCTTCTTAAGATGGGAAGGGGTGTGGGATTTTGGAGGATGGACAGTTGAAATTTCAAAACCCCTCTCGGGAGTAGGTGTAACCCCCTTTACTCCCATCAGTTGTCTGGGTTAACGATTAAGGTAATTATTGGTAATAACTGGCTTCCCTCCCTACCAGGCTGCGCTAATAGCGTCCTTACAATGAGGGCCCTAACTGGCGATTCGGCTGTCATTCACTTATGCTTAACAGCATCAATCCAGGCCTCCTGATCGCTTAGGCCAAAGGCAAACAGGAGAATTACCTTGGTTTCTGAAGTTGTCGCCATGGCATGTTCATTTTCTCGCCTTGATCTTTCATTCAGGAATGGGGATATGTGTGTGTAAATTGGAAGGGGGCACTCCTCTCTCCCTTGTTCTTCAGTGTTAATATTTCTTGTCCTTCTCTCATACTATTTTGGTTTCAAAGTGCTCTCAGGAACCTCCTTAAAATACCAAACCTGTTTTTCCTTTCTTGAGTAAATTTCTTGGCTTCACTTAAAAAAAAATCTATCCAAGTACATCTTGTGTTTATAACTCAACTCATATGCCTGCGATTTCTCCATCTGATCTCTTTCCTTTCTCTGGCCTCTCATCTTCCCTGGAGAATTTTAGGCTGCCGTGGAACAGGGGAGGAGCCTGCATGACCCCGGCTACGGGTGTAGCAGGCATACATTTTCTTTGCGCATATTTTGATCAGTGAGTGTGGGACTTTTTTGCATAAACGTCTAGTTCACAAGTGCCTTTTCTTAGTCTTTCCGCTGTCTTCCGCCTAGGTCCATTTCTTGCCCTAATTTTACATGAACTTTCTCCTTGGCATTCTCGTCTCCCGGCGCTTGAACCTCCCTTCCCCTAGGCCTGACCTAATTCTGGGTGCCGGCTGTTGTTTGGTTTATTTCCCCACTTTTGCAAGCGCACGTGGCTTTTCTGGGCGCTTCACCTTTGATCCTAGGGTGGGTGCTGGGGTTCACTGGGGCTCGGAACACGTGCTTTAAAACAGACACGACTTCCCCACCCCGCCCCCAGCCCCACGAAGCTTTGGGCCCCGCGCTCCGCGGGAGTGAGGAGGGGGTGGGGAGCAGGGCCCGGCAGGGTGAATCACAGGGCGTAACAGGTGCCGCAGCTGCAGCTGCGCCAGCATCCCGCTTGGGCTCTAGGGATAAGGTTTTCTTTTTCTCCGGGTTTTTTTGGAGGTGGGGAGGAGACTCAGGGGCCCCCACCGGACCAATGCAGGCCGCGGTTGTTCATCGCCTAGCAACTGGCGGAGCCAATGGGAGGAGGCTGGCCTGCGGCGCCGAAGACGCGGGGGCGGGGTGAGAACCTTGCAAACCTGCAGAGCCCGGGAGGCTGCAGCGAGGGGAGAGGCGGAGCCCGGCCGGAGGCGGGGAAGGCGGGAGCTGGAGGTGGAGGCGGGGCCGCCGGCCCGGGCGCTGCGTGCCGCGGCGCCTGTGCGGGCCCTCGGGGCTGCGCGAGCAGGTCTAGGACGCTGATCGGTGCGTCTCCGCCGCACCCGGGGGCCGTGACGGTGAGAGCCTCGCCCCGCGCTGGGGATTGTGACGCGCTCGCCCGGGGAGGGGCGACGGCGCCGGCGGGGACTGGGGCCTGGGTCCTGGGGCAGGCGGGCGGGGGGGTGGGCGCCGGCGGGGGGCGGGCGGGAGGGCGCGGAGGTGAGCACCGGCACCTGGCGCGGCGCCCCGCTTCTCTGCGGGAGGCTCGGCGCGGCCGTTGGGGCCGTTGGAGGAGGAAGGCGAGCGGTGACCCCCGGCCGCGCCTGGAGGAGGAGGTGGGAGGTAGGTGCCAGCTCGGGGACAGCTCCCGCTGGCGGTCGCAGCGCTAAGCCCCAAATCCTATCGGGGATGGAGAGAGGGTGGCGCTTGGCGTGGGATGACGAGCGACGCGGGGACGTGGGGGAGGAGGGGATGGCCAGTTTGGGGCTGAGGTGTCCGCTTAGCAGAGGCTGCGGGACTCGCGGGCTTGGGGGATTGTTAGCTCGAGCCGCAGGGGACAACCGTTAGAATGAGTTGCTGGTGGCCCGTGGCCACTGCAGAGGAAGAGAACCCCGCCAGCGGTCTAGTTAAAAGACCTGTGGAAGAATTTACATCATCTACAGGCAGGCATGTGTGAGAATATTTTGGTGTAGAATTTTGTGGTAAAGTACAGTAAACTGAATTGTGAGCTCCCCGCTGTCTTTCGAGCCTATGCTGATCGCCCAGTTATGCAAGTCACTTGGGCCCAGGAAATGGAATCTGCTAAATAATTTGTTCTCAGCACGTTTATATAATGTGGGGATCTTTAAGTTATTACCCCATTTCAAGGTCCGTAGTTGTGATTGCCAAGTTACCATTACTTGCAACGGGGATAATAGTTTTTGTTGAATCTGAGACTATTGACATATCCCTTTTCTGGACCCCATAATGGGGTGACGATTAGAAGAGGCACTCCTCCCAAGGGTGGTTCGGTGTAAGAGGGGCTGCCTGGAATTCGAAATTGCTGGGCTCCCCTAACAGTTCAGATTAGAGTCTAGATCTAGAGTTGGCTGTGATTGATGGGAGCCTTGGAATCCTTCATGACTCAGGAGGGATTGGTTTACTGTTTAAGTAGGAGAAAATTCTGGTAGCCTTGATCCTGAACTGAAAAGGTAGGTATGACTTGACACATTTAGGGGACTGAGCAAAATTTGAAAAAATTAGAGATCTGGACAGAGAAAAAAAAATGCCTTTAAAGTTTAGGTCAAGCTATCTCGAAATTTAGGAGTTTGAGGTAGATTTATGAATTTGGATTCAGTCAGCAAAACTTAATCCATCAAATCTCCTGTCCTAGAGCTATCATAACCTACAGGTCTAGGGAGCTTTGGTTATTCATTCAAATTAAACAAGTAAAAGCTAGTAACTAGTTTGATGCTCTCTTCTGCCTGCTGTCAGTGAAAGTTTCTCAAACAAAATGGTTCTGTGAAGAGAGGATGAGGAACTGATAGTTAAAATGAAGGCTCTTTTGGTGGCTTGCTGGACCCCTTCAGCCAAGTCATTTTATATCCTTCCTTCCCCCATCTGTACAATGAAGATAATAAAGGCCCAGGATTAAGTAACATGGGTGAAGCAGCTTGAAGATAACTGTGAAGAGTTAGTTATTCTAGGATGAAACGTGAAGATCTCCTCCTAACACATTGCGCCTTGTGACAGGACTTGTTAAAGCACATTGCGTTCCAGACGTGCTGAGGCAGTGTATGAGAAAAAGAAAATGTTGACAGTTCAGATGATTTGCCTAAGGCCTCAAGGCTGACACGTTATATTCTTGGGCTGTCTGGAAACCTGACATAGCTTCTCTTTGACCAAGCTAGCTGTGACTCAGGTTTTATAAAGGTAAATATTTGAGTGCCTTCAATGTGGTATGCACCTAGAGATAAAAAGATGAAAAAGATGCTGCCCCAGAATTGTGTCATTTTAATTCATTTCACACACTTAAATTGGAGCACTTCCAAAGCCTTTTAAGTGATGTTTTTCCATATCTTTTACCAATAGTTGTAAACATGCCTTATTGGTTTGACTGGGTCATAAAGAGGTTTTGGTAGTCCTTGGGTCTCTTTTGTATGTTTGGTGATGGTGCTCATGATTAGCTGGTGATGAAGGTACAAGTTATCTTGAATTCACGAGTTTTGGGGATGAGACAGAATAGAAAAGTGCACCATTCATTATCAGTAGTGGAAAGCTACCTAAAATCTTTACTTTTGATAATTGATCAGTATTATGATCAGTATTATATAGTTCCTGCAGATTTACTGAATTATGCTTCAATGATTTACTCTTTTAATAAACATTTATTAAACACTTACTTGCCAGATCTGAGGATGAAAAATATCAGTGTTGCCTTGTGGAGTTTGTTTTTAGGAAATGTACAGTATAGTAAGGGAGAGAGCGAAAATGAAAATTGCGAATATGAGAAGGCTTTAAAAAAGAATTTTAGGACTTCCCTGGTGGCGCAGTGGTTAAGAATCCGCATGCCAATGCAGGGGACACGGGTTTGAGCCCTGGTCCGGGAGGATCCCACATGCCGTGGAGCAGCTAAGCCCGTGCGCCACGACTACTGAGCCCTTGTGCCACAGCTAGTGAAGCCCGTGTGCCTAGAGTCCGTGCTCCACAACAAGAGAAGCCACCGCAATGAGAAGCCCGCACACCGCAACAAAGAGTAGCCCCTGCTAACTGCACCTAGAGAAAACCCGCGTGCAGCAATGAAGACCCGACACAGCCAAAATAAATTTATTTTTTTTTAAAGTAATGATGATTAAAAAAAAGAATTTCAGTTGTCTTGTCGGAGGAGGAGACGTTCACCCGATGAACATGTATGTTGCAATGGACCATTGAAGAAGTATAGGTGGTTTGGTAGTTGGGACCAGGTAGAGTGGGTTAAGGTTAAGGTTGGAGAGCAGGGCTATGACCTTTGACTAGTAGGTGATAGGGAATCTTTAAAAGGTTTTATCCAGGGGAATTATATTTGATTTTTACTTCAGAAGGGTATTTCTACCAAAATCAGTAAATTGCGTGGTCCATAGACAATCCAAGTAATATCTGAGGCAGAACAGTTCTACACAGCGATTAAAAACTTTAATAATATGTTATTGAAGCCCCCAGAAACTTCAGAAAAGTAAAAATGATTATTCATACAACCAACCTTTACTGAGAATCTTTCTTTTTATAATTGTGGTATAATTGACATGTAACGGTGTATTAGTTTCAGGTGTACAACATAATTTGATATTTGTGTATACTGCGAAATGGTTACTGCAGTTAAGTCTAGTATCTTCTACTTTTAAGATTGAGGGAATAGAGATACAAAGACAAATAAGACACACTCCCATTTTCAAGTAACTTGCAGTTCAGTAGGAGAAATGACACAGTTGTAATGCAGTGCTGAATCTGAGTGTCATAAGAGACATAAAAATGTCAAGTCTTAGCAATGTATGATTCTGAGATGAGAGAAGACACAAATTCTTCAAATTGAAAATAAGTTCTTGAATAGATATTAAACTTTGGCCGGTTAAACAGTCAGTACAGTCTTAACTGTAACATTTACGGTTCTCATCTATTAACCCTCACTTCACACATTGCCCACCCTCCCTCTTACTCTTTTGTGTGAAATTTTGGGCTTGACTACCATACTGCTAGCTATGAGACCTCAGCAAGTACCGTATCTTCTCTGTGCCTTAGTTGTCTCATTTGTAAATTAGGAATAGTAATACCTACTTCATAGGTTTGCAAGGATTGAATAAGAAAACATGTTAATATCCAGAATGGTGCATGGAAAAACACTTTACATCTTTTGAGCACTTAATATTTCTATTTGACATGAAAATGCTGTAATTGAATAAGAACTAACTTAAAGACAGGATTTTTTTTTTTTAAGAGTCACACATGGATCTATCCCTGAGTATCAGGCAAAGCCTCTACATTCAGAAAATCTAAATATATTCTGTTAAACTCTGCTTCTCGAACAAGTGACCTTTGTTTATTATCTCCTTTTCTTATTTGCTGATCACTTTTCTGAAATCCGATTTCCATTTTTACCCCTCAGCTTTGTCATACAGTCACTAATTACCAAATCCAATGTAATGTTCTATTTAGCTCTTGCCCTTTTTATGGCATTTGTTGCTGTTCATCACTTCCTCCTCTTTAAAACTATTTTCCTTGGCTTTCCTAAAACTCCCCCCACCCCTGGATTTTTATCTCCTAAATGTAGGTCACCTGCACTCACCTGTTACATGTTGATGTTCTTTAGGGTTCTTTCTGCTGCCCCTCTTTTTCTGTATAGATTCAGCTATCACATGTATGCTGATGACTCCTAAATCTGCCCTGATGTCTTGATCTCCAGGCCCTAGAGTTTACCTCCATTTGAATGTCTCATAAGGGCATATATAAGCCCAGTGAGTTCTACATGGAGCTCTATATCTCCACTCACTTAACCAAACCCACTGGTAACCTCAGTCCTCCTTTACCTGTGTGACACTGTTATCTGTCTAGTACTAAAGACAGATTTTTACATGAGAGAATAAATGCCTCCCTTTTGTATACTTGTCACCATGTTTGTCGGCCCAACTTCTGAAGTATTTCATATCCATCCTTCATTGTCCTCATTGTCACTGGCTAAGTTAGCCAGCCAACCCCTGACCATTAATTGCTCTGTGCCATAATATTTCGGGGCCAGACCTGCTGAAAATGGGACCTATTTTGGAAACATAATGTGGGAGGAGATTTCTAGAATAATATTGTTCTAAAAGAATTGAGTTTAATGAGTGGCTAGTAGATATTTGTAACCCGCCATTGCATATACACTCGGCCCTCCACATCCACAGATTCAACCAACCGTGGATTGAATTCAGTCATTTGAATTGAACCCAGATTGGTTGAACCCTTGGCTGTGAAACCTGTGGATAAGGAGGGCTGACTGTATTCATTGTACTGTACTGTCATTTTATATAAGAGACTTGAGCCGCCTCAGATGTTGGTATTCACGGGGGCTCCTGAAACCAATCCGTTTTGGAAACTGAGGGATGACTGTACTTTTTACCTGAGAGTTCGTATTGTTTAGGTTATAAAGTAGTTTAGGTTATAGAGGACACAGTCTTGAGTTTGTCAGTCTTTTGCCAGTTGATTTTAGTCTGGTTGTTTGTGCTTCCTATCTAAAAGATGGTACCTTCAGCATGATTCTTTCTACAGGTGCCCTCGGAGAAATAGTGGGCTTGGTTCCAGACCACTACAGTTTTGTGAATATTGCAATAAAGTGAGTCACATGAATTTTTTGGTTTCCCAGTACATATAAAAGTTATGTTTACACTATATTATAGTCTGTTAAGTATGCAGTAGCATTATGGCTAAAAAACAATGTACATACCTTAATTAAAAAATAGTTTATGGCTAAAAAATGCTAACTATTATCTGAGTCTTCAGCGAATCCTAATCTTTTGCAGTAGTAACATCGAGGATCACTGACTGCAGTTCACCATACAAGTACAATAATAATGAAAAAGTCTGACATATTGTAGGAATTACCAAAATGTGGACAGAGACATGAAGTGAGCAAATACTGTTGTGAAAAATGGTGCAGATAGACTTTTTTGTTGCAGAGTTGCCACAAACCTTCAGTTTGTAAACACAATATCTGCAAAGCACAGTAAAGCAAAGTACAGTAAAATGTGGTATGCTTGTATTCTGTAACCAAGTTTTAGAAATCTCCTCCTATGTAGGATCTAGCATGTAAAAGCAAGAAGGCTTTTTAGAAATCATCAATAAATACAGTCTATCATCATCTGTGTTATTTTATAATGAGGAGATGGGCTCAGAGAATTTATATCATTTGCTCCAGGCACTTAAAAAAATTATTTATTTATTTATTTATTTACTTATTTATTTCTGGCTGCATTGGGTCTTCATTGCTGCACATGGGCTTTCTCTAGTTTCTCTAGTTGCGGCGAGCGGGGGCTACTCTCTATTGTGGTGAGCGGGCTTCTAATTGTGGTGGCTTCTCTTGTTGCGGAGCTCAAGCTCTAGGCACACGGGCTTCAGTAGTTGTGGCATGTGGGCTCAGTAGTTGTGGCTCGCAGGCTCAGTAGTTGTGGTTTGGGGGCTCTAGAGCGCGGGCTCAGCAGTTGTGGCACACGGGCTTAGTTGCTCCATGGCACGTGGGATCTTCCTGGACCAGGGATCAACCCGTGTCCCCTGCATTGGCAGGCGGATTCTTAACCACTGTGCCACCAGGGAAGTCCCTCCAGGCACTTTTCGAGTATCAAGAGGAGGCCGGGGTTTGTTAGGCTTTGGAATCAAATACAGACATACCTCTTTTTATTATGCTTCACTTTATTCTGTTTTTTATAAATAGAAGGTTTTGGGCAACACTGTGTTGTCAGATGATGGTTAACATGTTTTAGCAGTGAAGTATTTTTTAAGTAAGGCATGTACATTGTTTTTTTCAGGCATAATGTTATTGTATATGTAATAAACTACAGTGTAATGTAAACATAACTTTTATATGCAGTGGGAAACCAAAAAATTTGTGTGACTTGCTCTATTGTGGTGATCTGGAACCAAACCACAGTATCTCCAAGGTATGGCTATACCTAATCTTTATTCTTACCTTGCAGGGAAAACAGCTGAGTTTTCCTTTCTGTCTTCCAGGTTTGCAACTGGGTAAGGTATCTAACCTCCCTGAGCTTCATGTTTTTCCATCAGTAAAGTAGTGTTATATCTACTCCTTCCTAGGGCTGTTGTAAGGGTGAGTGACGTGGCTGGTGAATACATCTGGCAGGTAGTAAAGGCTCAGAGCAGCAGTTCTTCTCTCCTACCAGCTTCACATAATTAGCTAGAACAGAAGTTCTTAATTCCCTGTCCTTGATCCTTGGCAAATCTGTGGATGGCTTCACGGATCCTCTGAAACTGTGGCCAAAACTGCCTGTTTTTGTACTTTTAAGTGGGAGGCTCAGAGGCTTTGAATTCTGTGACCCCAAA
The DNA here is from genome assembly GCF_964374135.1 of Grampus griseus. Classification (NCBI taxonomy): domain Eukaryota; kingdom Metazoa; phylum Chordata; class Mammalia; order Artiodactyla; family Delphinidae; genus Grampus; species Grampus griseus. The sequence continues at coordinate 109,324,331 of NC_139017.1, forward strand.
CAACTTAACCTCTGGGTTGGCTGTAGTCAGGCCTAGAACCCCAGGGCTCTTGATGCCTGGCGACTGGGTAGAATTTAGAATTGCTTGAAATATTTAAGAAACTGTGTGTGTGTGATTTCATGGGACTTGAAAATTTGCATTTTTAACAAGTACTCAGGTACTATTGTTGAGGCCTATAACCAGTGATTGAATTTGGGCTAAATCATTGAAAAAACTGTTACAGATACATGATTACATTATCACAGAACAGATTCATGAATTATGTTTAGTTTCTTTGTTATTTCCATTGCCTTTAGTAAATGTCATTACCTTCTACCTAATTTTGAGAATGAAATACCAATAAATGACAATTGTTTTTTAAATTTTATTTGGACTTCTTAGCTGACTTTCAACTTTACAAAGTTAGCTTAATGTGCTTTTTTTTTTTTTTTTTTCTTAATCCTCCTTTAAGAATGATTGCTGCAATTCCTACCTCTGCCCTGGAAGAATTTGAAGCCGGTATACTGTCTCTAAATTATCATGCTCTTGATTGATACATCTAATTGCCTTCCTGCTTCTCTAAGCTGGCATCACTCAAGACTCATTTGAAAGCCTTTCTAAGTCACAGCATGGCTAAAGTGTTGATTCTTGTCTGTCATAATATTACAGTAGAATACCTCACACTAATACATCATTGAACTTAGTTGACATTCATTCAGCAAACATTGTTGGATTCCATACTGACAGTGGGTCAGTTATGATACCTCACACCAAAGCAGGGTACAGACAGTATGCTGACAGGCTTGCTGACCAGGAATGCAGCTTAGGTGGTGGGAGAGAAGTTTCATTACAGTTAGATCTGTACTACAGAGTTAATGCAAAGTGTTCTGGAAGCACAAAGAGAAGGGATGGCAGTTTGGGGAAAGCCTGGCAATTTGGGCTCTATATATTGACTAGATTTTTCAAAAAATTTTTTGAATTTCTGTAACATTTAATATTTTGTCTGCTTTTATACAGTTCACATTCCAGTTACTCAGTTGGAATAATACTACTGAATTATACTTTAGTCTCAAGGCGAGGTGGTAGAGAGGCAAGAACCTGTGTGTGTGTTGGATTTGAAAAAGCAGCTCACGTATTGTGTATTCCTTCCTCTCCTACAATAAAGATAGTAGGATGTGTAGTTAAATGTGCTGGACTCTTGTGGTTTGATTCTTGACTTTGTCATATTCTAGCTATGTGACCTTGGGCAAGAAAGCTCTCTGGACCTCAGTTTCCTCATCTGTAGTGGGGCGAAATGATTGAGTTATTGTGATATTGAATCAGTTAATACGTGTAAAATGCTTTAAATTTACTTGTTTCAAGTAAATCCTTTATGCTTAATTATTCTTAAAATTAGATAGAATCTCATTTGATAAACGTGGTTGTGAAGACAGTGTGTGTACATTCTGCTATAAAAATGTGAAGAAAATTTTAATATAAATAGCTGTATTCAATTCTCATATTAGGTCCCATGAGAAATGTAAAAATCGTAATTAATAGAACTGAAGATTCTTTAAAGGTCATGTAGCTCGACCTCCTGATTTTACAGATGTGGAAACTGAAAACCAAAGAAATCATGGCCTGCTCAAGGTTGCTCAGTGTATGATGGAAGTGGCTGTGGGAACCGTGGTCCCTGGCTCTTGTCTGGGGCTCTTTCAGAGCCTCGTGCAGCTTCCCTGAGGTGGCAGTGCCCTGAAAAAATGAGTTTAATCGGAGAGCCAAGACCAAAACATGAAAACATGAGCAGGAAGAAGTCATTGTGTAATGAAATGCCGGATGGTGTGGCGTAGGCTCTAAGAACATAATGTCTCACTTCACCAGCTGCGCTCCTGAAGCAGAGAAACACACTTTAGTAGCTGCTTGAGTCACAGAAGTTGCTAGATTGAGAGCATTCTTTTTTGAAAAGAATGTTAATAGTTATAAATCAAAGTCAGCCTCCCTCTTCTTTCTTCCCACTGTGTTTAGGTTGTAACTGAGCTGGAGGCAGAGTCCGCCTTTGCCAGGCCAGCCAGTACTCTTGTATCTTCACTCTTTGCATCAGTGGGGGGGAAGCCTCCCTGATGGGCTGACTCCCCACAGACATGCTCTGACATGGCCAGGGTCAGTGTGAAGGCTGCAGCACCCTTGCCCACTCGTATGTGTGAACACAGGGCGGGGGCGGGCTAGGTGCTGGAAGTGTGATTGATCGATGGGGGGCGCGTTTATTATTTGTCTACACTGATATTTCCACTTTTAGAGGGCAGGGGTGCTACTGTTTGGGATGGAGGTGGCAGTGCATCCAAACACATTGTCTTAGTAACTGTGCCCGAATCCACTGCCTCTAAAAGTTTTACAAAATAATAAGTGCCCTAGAACATTCCAGCGGTATAAAGGTGTGCTGTAGAAGAAGTAAAAACGCTGGCCCAGCTCTCACTACGCCCGAACATCCCATTCCCCAGTAATGTCCTTGGGAACAGTTTGTAACCTTTCCACACCTTTCTCCTAAATATATTTAGACAGTTTGATTTAGCAAAAGGTGGTGATCAAACTATTCTTGTTTTTCATAACATTTTTTTTCACGCTATATGTGCAGGTCTGCTTCACTGAGATTGTATCCCTCAGCCCAAAGGGAAACGCATGAAATATTTTGCCGCAATTTGCGTCTTCACACTATTTTGTGTAGTCTTTGCCCAACTGGGAGATACGATCTCATGAGTGGTGGTAGGAGATACTGTTCCTGGGCCTCTCATCCATGAAGCAGCAGCACATGATAGTTAAGAGAATGGACTCTGGAGTGTGGGATGGGGAATATCCCCTGGCTCTGCCACTTGCCAGCTGTGTGACCTTGGGCAAATTATCTAACCTTTCTGTGCCTCAGTTACCTTATCTCTGAAAAGGAAATGATGTGATAACATGTAGGGTTGTTGTGAAGGTTGCCTTCACGAAGTATGTAAAGCATTTAGAACAGCACCTGGCACGTGTTTGTTAGATCAGCCCCCTAGGTATTCTGTACTTTGTTTTTCACCCCTTACCCCATTAAATACCTATAACCACCCTACAGAGTAGATAGTATCACCCTGTTTTCCAGGTGAGGAAACCAGCTCGGAGAGGATATGACCAGCTCGGTCAGGATACAACCTGTCCGACCCAGGCCTGTGAGGCTCACATGGTTTGCGCTGTGCTCCCCAAACTGTAAATCCTCCTCAGAGCCACAAACTCAGCAAGGGGCCAGATGATTAAAGGGATACCAGATTTTCAGTTTCAGCCATTCAGATATAGATTAAAATTTAATTTATGAAGAAGAATTTATTTCTGTGGAAAAAAATCTGTACTATTATGCCACTCAGATGAAATCATTTGGATTTTAAATTTGTAAAAAGTAGGTTCTAAGAGGTTGAATTTAGTATTTATCTGTCCTGATATTCATAGACGAATGGTTTTGTATTAGATGGCAGAGGTATTTGTAATGGAATTGAAAGCTATAGTCTCCTTCGGAACAAAATTATAGTAGAAGGTGGTAATTTTTTAAGTAATCATAATGTATTTGGTTTTTGAGAATAATAACATCTATTAAAGTATGCAGAGAACTAAATTCTTAAGTTTTATGACTGAATTTGTAAGGACTAATGTTTAAAGACCAAGTTTTAACAATTTTATTTTCTTAACCCAACAGTTGGGTAACTCTAACTTTGTGAGAGTTTAGCAAAGACTTTAGTTGGTTATTTGTGAAAAATCCTGTGTAATATTTAGAAGTCCAGATGGTATCATGTTACTGCCTTCCTGTATAATGAAAAAACTATTATTTTCTGATACTTGATTGAAGTTTGTTTTAGAATTCTGATTAGATAGGCAGTTGTGCTTTCTCAAGTTTGAACCTCAAGTGAACTTGAAAAGAACACTTAAAATAGTGTACTGTATGAGGGAAATTTTGTAATCAAGACATCACTTATGTTTCTGCCAAGCTCTCTTTCCGTGGGTAGAAGTGTTAGGAGAGATTTGGGGGATGATGAAGAGTAGTACTTTTCTCTAAAGGACTCACATCTTGTGCATCTCTTCCATTGCTGTTTCATTTATCCACTTTTGCTTGCTGGAATGAATATGCTAATTTATCATCAGTTATTTACTTGGGTATTTGTTGATTATTCTATTAAGATGCGTGGCAGGTATAGAAATGGAGAATGTGACTAAAGAGTCTAACTAGGAAAGATGAGATGAACTAAGGAGGACCTAGAGAATAGAGTTTAATGGCCTGTGTGGAGGGGATGATGGTGGGTGAGCTGTGCTTTGAAGAAGCGTTAGTTTAGGGGCAGGTGAAAGAAGAAAGCACCTGTGGAGCACACAGGCTGGAGTGAGTGTGCCGTATGTGGGACTCAGTTCATTTTATAAACATCTGCTGAGCACTTGCTGTGTTTTAGGAACTGTTGAATACAAAGATGAATACATTCCCCACCCTGTAGAAGTTCATAAACTAGTTTGGGAGACATCCAGCTATAATAATATGGAGGGAGTTGTTGTAATGCTGCATGATATCATTGTCATATACCTGATGGGTTGCTTTTGTAGTGCATGGTATCATTTAGTCATGTTTCAGCAAGAAACATGTAATTATGGAAGGGACTCAGAAATGTAATATATATATGTAAATATATATAAAAACTTATGTTATCTATTGCTGCATAACAAATTACTCCAGAGTTTAGCAGCTGAAAACAACTGGCCTTTATCTCCCAATTTTTGTCCATTGGGAATCTGGGTGCCACTTAGCTGGGTGCCTGTGGCTCAGGATCTCTCACTAGACTGCCTGTAGGTGTTGACCGAGACTGCAGGCATCTCAAGGCTTGACTGGGGAGGATCTACTTCCAGACTCACTCACCTCGCTCCTGGCCGGCCTCAGGTCCTCACTGGCTGCTGGCTGGAGACGTTGGTTCCTTGCCACATCAGCCTTTCATGGGGCTGCTCACAACATGACAGCTGTGACAGCTTGCTTTCCCTGGAAAGAGGGATCTAAGATACAGCGAGTAAGAAATGACCCCAAATGGAAGGCATGCCCTTTTTATAACCTAATTTGGAAGTGAAATCCAGTCCCTTCTGCTTTATTCTGTTTGTTAGAAGCTAGTCACGAAATGCAGCCCACACTCAAGGAGCAGAATAACCTAAAGGTGTGTGCAGGAATAACTGGGGGCCATCCTAAAGGCTGCCTGCCCCAAAATTCTATAAGCAGTTAATATATATTGAGCAACCCTGGATCTTTGGGGTAGAAGTAAGAAGAAGAACCAGGCAAGGAACTTTTCTGTTGGAAAAAAAACATGTATAATTAACCTGAATCACAAATGTTCTTGCTAAAGATCCGTAAGCTTAGTTTTGATGTTGTCTTAATATTTATTCTAGGAATAAATGGTAAAATGAGTTAATTCCACCCTCATTAAACTTTCTGTGGAAGTGATCTCATTTCTGGGAGTTGTTTTTATGCCTTTTTAAAGCAAAGTAATCATAAATGAGAAAAAAGCTATTGTTTGTGGCATAGCAGAGAAGTTTACAAGTGTACCTCAATTTAAGTAGTAGGTAAGGTCCTTTAAGAATTGTGTGTTCTTAGTGGAATCATTTAGAATGAATTATAGGAACTCAGTCTTTTAAAGAACCTTGATGGAAATCTTTTATTATATTCTACTTTTAACATAGCTAGATTAATTGATTGTGTCTACGGTGTTGAAAGGTTGAATGGTAGAGAGAAAAGAAGCACAGTTTTGAAGACTGCGACTTGTGTCCAGGCTTCACAACCAATTAGAAGTGTGACCTCAGGCAATCCTGTTGACTTCCCTGAGCTCAAGTTTACTGTCTGTAATATAAATACATATGAAAGAAAATACTTTGACATGAAGAGTGATAGATTTTTTTTTTTGAAACTCACTAAAATCTTCATTTTCTTTCAGAAACAGTATAATTATGTTTAAATGTCACACTGCTTCCCAATTTTCTGTCAGGATCCTAACCTAGAAAATGCTACTCGGTAATTCTTAAGTTCAGCATAATCATTTTACTCAGAAAAGACGAGAGTACCCTTGCTTATTTTACACTCAAGTATGTGACGTTGTACTTGGGGCCTATAGCAACATAGAGGCATGCCAAAGTAGTTCTTCAGAAATAGTGAGATAACATTTTTACTGAAGTAATTGCAATTTTACTGAAATTAGTACAATTTTCTGTTACGAAGATTTACTGGAATGTACTTGAGAGAAATACTTGGAACAGGGAAGTTTATTATATGCTTATATACATGTTTTCCACCAGGGGAACAAAACTGTGTCTTTCTGATATGTCGAATAGGAGATAAAATTCTTACTTATGGATTACTTTATAGATTTTTTTTCTTTAATTTATTTCAAGATTGTTCCCCTTCAATCTTGGATGAATGAAATGACTTTTACAAGTTGTTTAAATGCTTTAATCTTCAGGTTTCGCTCATAAAGTTCACTCATTGTTTTGGGAATTTGGGCAGCTACTCTAATTAATGGTATATAGAGAGAATTGGGGGTTACAGATTACTTGAACCAAAGCACAATTAACTGTTAACTGTTTTCCTTTCTTCTTCTGTGATGAACCTATAGTAACAGTGCTAGCATAACCAACCTTGTTTTTTACATGACTTGTTGTGGATAATCATGTCCACTATATAATGGTTTGCTATGACCTGATTAATATGTAATAATAATAATTTTTATATAAAATATGGAACTTAATTCCGTGTTCCAGCACCAAGCTTTAATGGAGTCCTCCATGGCTGCTTTTAAAGCTTTCAAGTTGAAAGGGACTTGGGATGGTATTAGATTTATGCAAAGCAGAGATACTTCTGTTATCTTTCTTATTTTGCTTTTGAAATTAATATTGACTTATTTTAATATAATAGTTTGTAACCTTCATCAATGAAATTTTAGCTATAATTGAGCTAGAATAGAATACTTTGCTTAAATGAGTCTCTTGGTTTGGGGATGCATATTGATGAGTCTTAAGTCTCTGTTCTTAGAAAGACTGGTTGGGTGACTTTTCTTTTATCACAAGCCTCATTGTGTGTAATTTGGTGCCTCATTGAACAGAGGAGGATACATAGAAACTTTTTAAATGGTGTGAAATTATATACTCTTCCTAAGTTTTGTTTCATAGCACTTCAGAATGGAGTTTTGGTTTTCACTTTGAGCATTTAACTAGACCTGAATATTTTGCAAGATTTTTTTGTTTTTGTTTTTTACAGGACAGGGAACAACTTACTGGTGAAACCTGGAGACGCTGGAGAACTAAATTCACAGACTGAGAGTAACTGACTTAAATTACAGTTTTAAAGTATGGATATGTCGTAGACACATACTGTGTTTAATAATCTTTCTGTATGAGGAGAAAAGGCACTTAGGCACACTGTTGTATTTTCTAGTGATGTCTGTCTCAGGTCTTCTAAGGATTTATGTTCAATCCTTATTAAGAGCAACAATGCATTTTGTTACAGATTTTAGAATCCTGTCATTTATACCAAACCGTCAGATCTGTGTCTAAGTGATGATGATAACAACTGATATTAATTACGTGTGTCCCATATGCCAGGCAGTGTGTTAAATACTTTATGTGCATTATCTCACTTAATCTTTAGGGGATAATGGCAACTTACCAGTGAGGAAGCGAGGGCTTGGAGAGGTTAAGTAACTTACCCAAAGCAGAGCCGGGTTAGAATAGTTGGATTTATTGTCCCTTGGGTCCTGTTTTGCTTATAGCTAATATCTCTGAAAACCAAAAGTAAGATCATTTGTCTTTCTGGATGCAGATTCAACCTTCATCCTGCTCTTCCTGTTGCTGAAGGTACCCATTTAAGGTCACTGGGAAGTGCCACAGAGTTCAAGGTGCTCTTCTCAAGGCACATGAGTAGCAAAATAGCAAAAGATCAGTGCCAAACTAGATAACCTTCTGTGGGTATGTGTGTGTGACATCATAATGTATTATATGACACACACAATCATTTGCACGAGTATATATTTTATGTTGCTATGTAATCTAGGAATTATTTGTCATCTCTCTTTTGTCCTTGTTTCAATCCATCTGCAAGTCCTGAAGGTTCTATCTCCAGGACACATCCCTAATTTATCTATGTGTCTCTGCTTCCACTGTCGGAGACGTAGTGCAACACTGGTCTTCTTGCCCGAACAAGAAGTTGCAGTCGCCTGATTTCGTCAGTGCCCACTATTGCCCACCCATAATCTCACAGGGTAGATAGAGTGGCCGTAATGATCTTTTTTAAAGCCTAAAAAGAGATCACGTTGCTTTCCTGCCTAAACTGCTTTAAGAGCTTTTCATTGCAATTTAGAGAAAATCCAGCTTTATACATCTATTCTTGCTTACTGTGCTTCAGGCATCCTGGCCACTTGTATATTTTTAATATGTACCAAGTTCTTTCCATCTTGGGTTTTTATACATGCTGTTTCCTCCACCTGGACTCCTCTGGTCATGGACCATCTTTTAGTTGATTCCGTATCATTTAGTTCTCAGTTCAAATATCAGCATCTCTACGCAGCCTTCCTTGACGGATCTAGATACCCCCCCACCCTAATACTCTCGTTACTGTGTTGTATTTTCTTTATTGTCATCACTCTGAGTGTGATGTTACTGTAACTTATTGCTTACTTCTTACCTGTTTCTTCCCTACCTGAATGTGGACTTCCTGAGAGCAGGGCTTAAGTAGGGTTTAAGAAGCCCTGAGAGCAGGGCTTCTCCTATGCCTAGAAAAGCAGTAAACTCAAGATTTTTCCTAGTATTCATTTCACTACGTCTATGCCAACACTAGGATTGTAATTAAAAGTTTTGTTAGTATAGTTAGCACTATAGGTTCATCACAGAAGAAGAAAGGAAAACAGTTAACAGTTAATTGTGCTTTGGTTCAAGTAATGTGATGAACCTATAGTTAGTAAAAACAACAAAAAATGGGAATGCTGGCCAAGAAATTTTTCATCTTTTCATCTACGTAAGTAGGAATTGTACTTTAAAGGGTATAGTTTGCAAAGATTTATTAGTTAGTACAATTCTGTACCTTATATTGTGAGTCAGATCATGTACCGTGTACTTTGTGTATGAAGTAATGCGAATACCTTAGTATAACTCGAGAAGCCATTTACCTCGATTCTTGCACACACACACACGATTATTATTGTTAAGCTCTACCATGTTCTGTATGAGAGTACAGGAGAGTAAATAATGCAGAATCCATCTGTTTTGAAGTACATACAACTAATTCTTACATATTGGCTTTATATTTGCGTTCATATTTTTAATTAGATGCTGTTATTCTGTGATTTGTTTCCTAAGGAGATGCCTACATAGAAGAGTGACAGCAGCTGGGCTGAATGTTTCACTGCTGAACTGGTTCCTCAGGTATCCTGGCTCTGGCGATTGCTATGGGAGATTGGATGACTGTTACAGATCCAGGTCTGTCTTCAGGTAACTGAGTTTAGAATAGTTGTAAGCAAAGGCAGTAATTATAAAGGTTAATTTTCAATGACACTGTAATTACCAAAAATATTGAAGATGTAACTAGAGAGAGACATAAATAGTTGTAAAATATATAATTTTCATCTTCAGTAAAATTATCACGGAGAGCTAAGTATTGTGCCTAATCAGTGGGGTTAAGTGCTTTGGCTGACTAGTTGATTACTTGAGGAGGAGACTTTTCTGCATTTGAAATAAATTCATTGGCTACTCCAGTACATTTCTCTGATTTATTCCTTTAATCACATAAACTTTGAGTGCATAGACAAGTGGGTTTTATCTATCAGTTTTATAAATCTAAAGTATTGTAAATTAAGATAGTATATTGTAGCTTAACATGCCTTTTCTAGGAGCACCACTTTATTAGTTGTATCTTTTTGGAAAAAATTATATAGTTTTCATACAAAAACCAGCTTTGTCCTAATTTGAAAAAACTTAAAAATATTTCTATAATTCAAAATCTTTGGTAATAGAGATTATGTTGTTAGCTTTGCATGCATTTTTACAAATTATTTACATAAATGCCTTTTACTGATTCTTTCAGAAAGCAAATATATCTCTCAATATACCTCAGAAACAAAGATGTCTCCATCAAGTTTATACTCACAGCAAGTGCTATGCTCTTCAATACCTTTATCAAAAAATGTGCACAGTTTTTTTAGTGCCTTCTGCACAGAAGAGAATATTGAACAAAGTATTTCATATCTTGATCAGGTAACATGTTTTGTTTTTGTAAGAAGCAATAAATAATATAAGTCATGTTATATAATAGAACATATCAAAGGTATGAGAAAAACTTGTCAAGCACAAGTATGTTACATATTGGCCCGGGACTTATATTAGATTTGCAGAGAACCTTGGTGACCATCTAGTCTAGATACACGAGGTAAACTTTTTTGTCTGTCTGGATCAGGTTGGATCCCCCATCACCCCAGGGGCTCCTCCACGGGGAGTCTTACCCTTATTTTACTGATGCAGAAACCTAAGTGCCTTCTCCAGATCACAGGCGATCGTAGAGCAGAGGCTAAAAGAGCGCAGTTCTCTTAGTTCTTTGTCCTTTGGCATAGGTGCTACTTTCTTAACTATTCTCAGGATAGTTTTCTTTCTCAGAAAAGATTTCTGTCTTTTGTTTATTTATTAAGTTGTCCGGTAACCAACTTTTAGGAAAACATTTTCTCCTACTAGGAATTGACTACTTTCGGTTTTCCTTCATTATATGAAGAATCCAAAGGTAAAGAGACAAAGAGAGAATTAAATATAGTTGCTGTTTTAAATTGTATGAATGAGCTACTTGTACTTCAGCGGAAGAACCTTCTAGCTCAGGAAAATGTGGAAACACAGAATCTGAAACTGGGAAGCGATATGGACCATCTGCAGAACTGCTATGCAAAACTTAAGGTAGAAATTACATCTCAATCTGTATTTCAATGCCATTGTTATGTAGTTTGAAACTATAAATTTTCATTGGATTTATTTAGCAAACACATTTTAGGTTTTTTTTTTTTTAAGTTTTAGGATTTTTTTAAACTGGAAAGTAAAACTGAATGTAATTTGTACAAATCAGTTGTGCTGCTTCCTAATACTCTCTATATCGAAGGCGATGATTTTATGAACTGTTTAGTGTCTTGCTGAAACTGTAGAAAGTTAGATTAGGAAGTACTTAATATCTGAGGAAAATAAAATAAGGATTCTCCCACCCTATCCAGTCTTGCTTAATAAAGTAGATGCTTAACTTAAAATAGTCTTATTGTGAGAGATTACATCGATTTGATTGCATCAAATTTCAAGAATATTCTTGAGAGCATCTGTGCCCTCTAGGAAAAATCTTGAGTTTACCGCTTGCAAGGCAGAACTGGCGTCATGCCGTAGTCCCACCCTTTTTGACCTGAAGTGTTCTACTTTGCTTGGTCACCTGTCTTCTTCATACTTAGCTCCAAATCATTTTTGGCTCTTTCTCAGAGTGTGCCGTAGAAGTGTTAAAAAGTATTAAAACAGAAATTATGAAAATGTTCAGTGGCAACATCACTGGAATAGGTAAAGAGTCTTTCAAGGGATCCGCTTTGAAGGTCTTTTGTATACACATTAAAAATCGGTATTTAAATTAAATAAAATTTGATATTCAAATTTAGGTAAATTTTGTAACACTGTAGTATCAAGCTTTATAGTAATTGTTTTAAATAAACATTTTGTGTGGTGCTAAACTTCAATTTTAGGTAACAAACCCTAGTTTATGTAACTTGTTTTTACTAATCTTTTAAGGATTCAGTTGCTCTGAATCCTATGTTAATTTTAGTCAAAATTGCATATGAATGTTTTAGGAGCAGCTGGAAACCTCCAGGAGAGAAATGATTGGTCTTCAGGAAAGAGACAGACAGTTACAGTGCAAGAACAGGAATTTGCATCAGCTACTGAAAAATGAGAAAGATGAGGTGAGTTGTCAGTTATTGCAGATAGAGTTTAAGTGAATTTTTTTTTTTTCTTTTGGAATTTGAGGTGACCATAATGGTCACGACTTTAAAACAAGAAAGAACCATTTGTTCACCCTGTGTCACACTGGCCTGGAGGAACTGTGTGTATAGTGTCATATCACATTTAACTGAGAGGCCAGGAGCCCTCCCCACCACCCTCTCCCCCAGGCGCATCCATTTGCCCTAGTAGGTTAGTCCAGAGCTCGTGACATCCCAGTGTCCTATACCATCTGTCGTGGACTCACAAGCACTGTTAACTTTTTGTCAGACACAAGGGCGCTTTAAATGCAGATCTTTTATTCTCTGCTATACCTTTACTTATATCTGGAACGCCTCTTCTTGCAGTGTCTTAAATGTCAACATTGTTCATCCAGTCAGGCAATTACTTGATTAAATGGACACTCAAGTTACTGTTTAAAAAAAGCAGTTCAGTTTAAAAATCTCATTTTTAGGCTGAAGACATCATAATTCTAATCTCATTTTTGCTTTATTGATTACTTAGTATTTGGACCTATAGAGTTAATGCATTTGAAATTATCTTTCAATTTATGTAAGAAGAAATCATTATGTTTTTATTGCTCTGCAGTTTGATTTCTGACCACGTGATAACTATAAAACCATAACATTTTCAGTGTTGTATATGTTGCTCACTATAATTAAAGACTTCTAAGGGAGAGTATTTCTTTAAGGACCTTGTAGTGATTTAGACAGATTTGTTTTACCATATTTGATTATTTAGTAGTATATTTAGTAAGTGGGTAAGAAGTATCTTAACTAAACCACAAGGTTACTTATACTTTTCCTTGAGTTATTTCACAGAAAATTTTGACTTAATCTGTTGATTATACTTGAAATGTTTTGACTATAGTTCTTCCTCAGTGAGGATTAAGTTGAACACGATCATCTCTAGCAGAGATAAAGAATGTCAGTATAGAACTTACTTCCTTTCCAGGGCTGCATGAGAAATCTTAGTAGATATAAACATTGACCAGTAGTGCTTGGCATATAATATGTACTCAGCAAATGTCTGAACTGGATTCTCTCTGCTGTTTGTCTCACTCTAATTTGAGAACTGTTTTTGATCAGAGAAAAATGAACCTGTTTATCTGCTGCCAAGTGTCATGACTAATTGGCCTTGTCACAGATTGATAAAGGATAAAGTGATTCAAGTCATTAGTAAAAGGAAGTCATTACAAATGATCAGATGAAATCTGCTTGCTTCAAATGAAGTTTTAATCACATTAATACTTCCATAAGAGTTTGTGGTTTCTAAATGATCAGAATCTGTATGTAGCGTGAAAGGTGTAGACGATAATTTAGAGAGCAGCTCTGGAAATTTCATAGTTAAAACATAAAAACTTTATGTGCTTCATTTAATGATATTTTAAAGAGTGATTTCCAGTGGTTACAGAGAAGGAGGAATAATCCTAGAATTCTTAAACTATTATATGAGGAGCTGAATTCTAGGCTTCTTTTCTCTACTGAATTTGTAAATTTTAACGGGGTTTACTAGTCCTAAAGGGACTCACTTAATAGAAAATGCTTTTTTTAGGTGCAGAAATTACAAAACATTATTGCAAGTCGAGCTACTCAATATAATCATGATATGAAGAGAAAAGAGCGTGAATATAATAAACTAAAGGAACGTCTACATCAACTTGTTATGAACAAGAAGGATAAAAAAATAGGTAAGGAGCAGCTGGCTAAGATAAAGCAAAGGGAACAAATAAGCTAGTATTACACTAAGAAACAAATGTAGAGGGATTGAGCTCAATAATTCATGAAGTGTCCTTTTCATGCTTTATACAATTGATTTTAGATGGTATATATCCATGTAAACTAGAAATTGAGACAACTGGTTAGTTGAAAAATAGTAATTTTGCTTTGCTCCATTAGTTGCATATAAGAATTGCATATATATTTGTTAACATGACAGATGTAGGATTAATCCACAGAGAAAAGCTAATCCAGAGGACACTCTAACCTTTCATAGCAAAGAACTGATTATATTAAAAATCAGGATCAGTTTCTGAGTACCAAAAGTGTGATTTTTGAGTTAACTTCATAAAATGGTTCATCAGGCCAAATCATTCATGTCAGTTTGAGTTCTTTTAAATTAGTTTAGCTGTGCATTTTTTTTTTTTTTTTGCGGTACGCGGGCCTCTCACTGTTGTGGGCCTCTCCCATTGCGGAGCACAGGCTCCGGACGTGCAGGCTCAGCGGCCATGGCTCACGGGCCCAGCTGCTCTGCGGCATGTGGGATCTTCCTGGACCAGGGCATGAACCCGTGTCCCCTGCATCGGCAGGCGGACTCTCAACCACTGCGCCACCAGGGAAGCCCTAGCTGTGCATTTTTGAAGTACAGCCGACTGGGAAAGTTTTGTTTGTTAAAGTATACTTTTTTTCTATTATTCTTTTGAAACTTAATTTACAACTTATTTCATTCAAGTTTGTGCATAATTCCAAGTAAATAGTATAGATTAAAAAGTAGAACTACACTATTCAGCCATAGAAAAGAACGAAATAATGCCATTTGCAGCAACATGAATGCAACTAGAGATTATCATACTAAGTGAAGTAAGTCAAAGGAGAAATACAAATACCATATGATATCACTTATATGTGGAATCTAAAATATGGCACAAATTAACCTATCTACAAAACAGAAACAGACTCACAGACATAGAGAACAGACTTATGGTTGCCATGGGGGAGGGGAGGAAGGAGGAGGGGTGGACTGGGAGTTTGGGGTTAATAGATGCAAACTATTACATTTAGAATGGATAAACAACAAGGTCCTACTGTATGGCAAAGGGAACTATATCCAATCTCCTGGGATAAACCATAGTGGGAAAGAATATAAATAAAGAATGTATATATGTGTAATAACTGAGTCATTTAGCTGTACAGTAGAAACTAGCACAACACTGTAAATTAACTGTAATTCAATAAAAAAAAATAGAACTACACACACACAAAAGTAGAGCTGCACAGATAAAGTGTTGCTGGCCTGCCAAGATTCAGGGAACAGGAAATATGTGCATTGATTTATTGAAGAGTGGTTTCCAAGTGGGCTACAGGCTGTCATCTAACCTACATTATACATTATTCTGAACTTGGACTTGCATACAACAGCTGATGAGCAGATGTTTCAAGCTGTCACATGGTGGGCTAAGCCTGTTACCAGCAAGCAGTTCAGTGTTCACTGTGTCACTGTCATTCTGTACAGCAGCGCTGTTGCAGTTTTTTGAACATTTTATTTTAAAATTATTGAAAAATTTAAGTGTGATAAGTAGCAGTTAAGACAAGATTAGAAATCTAAGTATTCTGAGATTATAAATCTTAAACTTGGACACATTGGTTTTTAAGATTGGTTAACCTTGTGTTCATTCATAAAGGGAATAGCAAAATTAAAGAGCAGGATGAAATGCTAGAAGTATAAAATGTAACAGTTAGAGAAGTTTATTAAATACTTAACCCTATAGCAGAGCCCTTATATTATGGTCGTCTGGCTCTTTTCCTGGTCCAGACCCAACTGGAAGTGACAGTTCTGTAATGATTTTTATCAGCTCTAAAATTTTAATAACTTATTCTCATCTTTTTTCCTTCTTATGCCAACTGCTTTCATCTCTACCTGGGGCAGAAGAGACATTAATACTGTCAGGAGCCTTGTCTCCTTTGATGATGAGGATGATCCTCAGGTGGTCATGATACAGGGCATGGCAAACTTTTTCTGTAGTGATCCAAATAGTAAATATTTTGAGGTTTGTGGGTTCTGTGGTCTTTTGTCACTCTGCCACTGTAGTGCAAAAGTAGCTATAGAAAAGAGATGAACAAATGGTGTGGCTATGTTCTAATAAAACTTTATTTACAAAATCAGGCAGCTGCCCACAGGCCATAGTTTACTAACCCCGATGATAAAATTAATAATGATAATTAAATGAACACTTATTAAGTGCTTACTGTGTTAAGTACTTTAACATTTCTTTCACTCTTCACAACTCTTTGATAGATACTTTCATTATTCCCACCCAATTGATGAAGAAACAGGCTTAGCAGTTAAGTAACTTGCCAAGATCTCAGGCTTATGAGTGATGGAACTGGAACTTAAAAATCTGGGCTGTTTGAGCCTAAATCCTAATTTGTATACCAGTTGACTTACGTCCCTAACGCATGTAGACCATTGGGGTTTTAAACACTTAAACTTGTATGGTAAGAATTGGTTTTGTTCTGTGTGTTCATGTTTGTAGCTATGGAAGTTTTAAATTACGTGGGGAGAGCAGATGGAAAAAGAGGCTCCTGGAGGACGGGTAAAACTGAAGCCAGGTAAGGCACGAATGAAACTGACACATTTAATCAGACTTCCCTTTCTATACTGCATTTTCATACTGACAGTTTCTTTCTCAGGAACGAAGATGAAATGTATAAAATTCTCTTGAATGATTATGAATATCGTCAGAAACAAATCCTAATGGAAAATGCTGAACTTAAGAAGGTTCTTCAGCAAATGAAAAAGGAAATGATTTCTCTTCTTTCTCCCCAAAAGCAGAAACCTAGAGAAAGAGCAGATGATAGTACAGGAACTGTAAGTGGCTCTTTCCTCTCTAATACAGTCTTCAGATCGCTGATTAGAACAATTAAAACAGTAGATAGAGATTCTCAATGGGGACACTGTTGATATTTTGCGCAGGACACTCACTGCTCTGCTACCCCCAGTCACTCTGACAACCAAAAAAATGTCCCTGTAAGTTTCCAGACATGCCCTAGGAAATGATGGAGGTGATTTTTCTGGGGACTTAATCTGTGCCAAGCACCATGAAAAGCACTTTATAAGCATTGTCTCATTTTAGTCTTATAATAATTGATGCTTTGGGTACTATGATTATCCCTATTTTATAGGTGAGGAAATTGAGGCACAAAAGCTATCTCAGTATCACGCATGACAGAACTTGGATTTGAATCCAAGTCTGTCTCACTCCAGAGCTCATGCTTTTAACCACTGTGCCAAATATCCTTTAAGTAGCTTAAATGTTGAGTAACTTTAGCAGGCTCTACTTTTCAGAGAGTGAAACTTTTATTAACTTTGGGAACCAAAGAATCACTTAGTCCATAAATTTATTGAATGTTCGTTATGTGTTCTAGTCCCTGGAGAGAAAAAGCTGAGAAGATTTTGACTGTTTCCTTTGCCTTAGTTCAGGCTGCTAAAGCAAAGTACCATAGACTGGTTGGCTTATAAACAAACAAAAATTTATTTCTCGCAATTCTGGAGGCAATCAGGATGCCAGCAGGGTTGGTGTCTGTGAGGGTCCTTTTCATGGTCGGATTGCTGACTTCTTTCATCCTCACATGGTGGGAAAAGGTGAGAGAGCTCACTGGGGCCCCATTTATGAGGGCTTCACCCTCATGACCTAATCACTTCCCTAAGATCGCCCACCTCCGAACGCCATCACATTGGAGGTTAGGATTTCAACATAAGAATTCTGAGAGAACACAAACATTCAGACCATTGCATCCCACAGGAACCTTTTTTGAGAGAGACAGGCATATAGAGAAGTAATTATTATACACATTAACAGCTATAATAGGGTGGTACAGTGTGTAAAATAAAACAATTATGGCAATCAAGAAAGGTATCACAGGGGAAGTCACATTTGAATTGGCCCTTAGTAGGTGTTTTTTGAGGTAGAAAGCCTGGGGAAGTCATTTGATGAGGGCATAACATGTAGAGGTCAGAAAAAAAAGTCATGTAATGGTGAAAATGTTTTTAAACTTAGTTCTTTACATATAAATTTAAATTCTGGACTCAAGCAAGTTCACATTAGTAACTAAAACCTGAAAATAACAATGTTGATGAAGAGTAGTAATTACCAGTAAGTCACCAAACATGTTTTATTAACCTATATTTGAGGATTATTTTGTGGTTTCACAAATCAGTCCAACTGATAAGCTCATCTCCTTTTTTTTTCTTCTTTAAAAAAAGAACCTGAATGTTCTTTTTAGACTCTCCAATTTGGGGTCTGCTTGACATATCTTATATTCAGTTAACTAACCTTTTCTCTCAAAGTCTATCACTTTGGGTCAGTTCTTAACACTCACTAATACCTTGCCAGGGTTAGCATTGTTTCTGTAACTCCTGTGGTTTCTTCAGTTTTGGACCCAACCTTTACTAATGTCTCATTACCAGCTTTTAGTCAGCAAAAGTAGGTAGTAAATCAAGGCGATCTTTTTCAGATGATAGTATCCTGTATAATTTCTCATAATTCAAGTGTTGAAGTTTGGAGAAACAATAATATCTTAAGTGTATTTTCTGTTTTTTAAAAGATCCTTTTTTTCTAGATACATTATCTCTTAAAATTTAAGTAATTCACCCATTCCTTACTTGTAAGGAAAGATTTGGGCCCATTATAGCAAGAAGGGTAAGACATAACCTTGGAATGCCTAGGTAGCATCCAAATTTTCATTTATTATTTTGCTTAATAGTAGCCAAAATATATACCCAAAATTCACGTTAAATGCATTTTTAATTTTTTTGTGGTTTTAGAGTTTCACTCAGTCTGGCAGTTATTAATGTGCAGCAGTTAATTTTAATAATGAATTTGTAGTATTCTGGTATGCCTTGAAATGTATAGCAGAGAAGGTGTAGCTCCTTGGAAGAATTACTGGCAGGTAGCGCCAGAGTGTTGATTGACAAGAACCAGAGTCACAAGGAGCCACACCCTGGGTTTTTCCCCACTTACGCCCCCTGGGAGACCTAGACCTCTACCAACCCATTGCTGACCTCAGACTATTGGTACAGTTCTTCAGACTCAGTCACTCCCTCACTCCTGCTGCATCTATCAGTACATGTGGGAACAGTCTAATCAGCCCTTCTTTCTTTTCATCGTCTCTTCTTTTTTTTTTCCAGCAAGATATATTGTTCAAATTAGTTAAGTATATGTATCTACTATCCTGGATATTAATAACAAATTAGGACCATTATATGTAGATGCAGGTTATTATGACTAAGTGTATTATGAATACATTTTGTATTGCTTCCCTATGTTCTTTATCCTGCTTTTGACTTTATTTGATCATATCAGTAAAGGTTGCTACATTTTCCTGTGATTTAATCTGAAAATGCATGTAAATAGAGTACAGAGAAAAATATCTCCAGTTTTATAAAAAAAAAATTATATGAGAAAAATAGGATTAACAGTTGCTTTTACTTTGGAGATTATTTCACAGGTTTATTTGTCAAAGCAACCAAAAATTGGAGGCAAGTTGGACTGGAGCTGTGTGACACCAGGAAAGTTAGTCTGCTTCTCTAAGCTTCAGTTTCCCCACGTGGTAACATGATTTGAGGACTAATTAACATGTGAAAGCACCTAATAGCATGAGGCAGGTTCCTCTTCCTTACACAGTTCCATGACTTTTGACACTAACTATGTTGGGCTTCAAATTCAGCTTTGAAGAGACCTGGGTTGGGGAATTTCTATCTTCAGTATTAATTGCTTTTTCTCAAGACATTTATGTTAAGGACTGGGTCATTTATGCTTCAGATACAGCACAGAAATGATTTTGATATGTGTCTCTGACCCAGTCTGATGACTACTGCCTGAGTGTCTAAAGCCATTTTAAGATTCTGGTCTTTCCCTCTCATCTCTGACCACTTGCAGGTTATCTCTGATATTGAAGAAGATGCTGGGGAACTGAGTAGAGAGAGTACGTGGGACCTTTCCTGTGAAACTGTGAGAGAGCAGCTTACCAACAGCATCAGAAAACAGTGGAGAATTTTGAAAAGTCATGTAGAAAAACTTGATAACCAAGGTAAGTACTGCCTGACTACAGGTATATTGAGCTGTGACACTCAGTAAGCTGACTTCAGTCAGTCACCTAGAAAGGCAATACGGGCTCAGACTGAAGTCCTTAGCTCAGTCTGGTGGTTTGAAAAGCAAGACTGCCTACTTCCAGACATGCGGTTTGAACCTCACTGAGAAAAAATGCTTTGCTCTCAGAGTGAATGTCTCTGAAAAAAGGACATCATATGTCCATCTGCTCTGAGTGCAGAAGACAGTTGAATAAAGTGAACTGAGTCTCTTACTGTATCATGGAAATCGGGAAAATATTAATCATAATATAGTATAAATATGAACCTTTTGCTTATTATTCCTAGATACTTGCCTATTCCTAGGTTGCTAATAATTCATTTCTAAATTATTTTCAAAATAATAGACACTTGTTGCAAAGTATCAATTAGGAAGTGTTGGTTTGGCCAAAAAGTTCGTTCGGTTCACGAATACCTTGTTCAGTAAAGTTCTTGGGTCACTTGTAGACATGTGGATGGACCTAGAGACTGTCATACAGAGTGAAGTAAGTCAGAAAGAGAAAAATATTGTATATTAACTCATATATGTGGAATCTAGAAAAATGGTACAGATGAACTGGTTTGCAAGGCAGAAACATAGAGACACAGATGTAGAGAACAAACATATGGACACCAAGCGGGGAAAGCAGGGTGCGGACAATGGTGGTGGAATGAATTGGGAGATTGGGATTGACTGTATACACTGATATGTATAAAATAGATAACTAATTTAAAAAAAAGAAAATTCTTTAAAAAAAAACAAAACAATAGACATTTGATGCAAAATATCAATTAGGTATTGGGTTGGCCAGAAAGTTCATTCGGTTAGTAAATATATTGTTCTTGGTGGAAATGAAAAAATGTCTTTTATTTTTACTTAAAAACCGAACGAACTTTTTGGCCAACCCAACATATAAAGTAGAATATTCAGGTCTCTATTCCCTATGTGTAACACCTAATTGTTTGGTGCATACCTTTCTAGACCTTTCTCTCTGTGCTCGCAAAATATTTATTTTAAGTGTATACAAACCAAAAATTGAATATTACATGATTTTTTCCTACACTGTGTTTTTTTCACTTAACAGTCTATTATTTTGGATACCACGTCTCGTCATGATAGATAGTATAAATAGATATATGTAGGTGAATATATCCTTATTTTGTATTTGTTACGATCTGCATGCTTTTAAATCAAGAAAATTAAGATTTCTGCTAAGTAAATGAAAGCTATTTAAAGAAAATTTATTCTAAATGGTCAAAAATGACAAACTCAGTGCTAATTGTCTCCAAAAATAAAGAGCAATCAGCAAAATTATAGTATCAAAATTACTGTACATGAGATTTTGTTGATTTCAGTCATCATTGTCTATTAGTAAATAGCAAGTATTTTCGGACTTCATATTTGTTGAATTTAATAACAGCAAGGTTTGTAGCACTGCACTGATCTTTGAGGAAGTGTCAGAAGAACATAGTTTATGAATGTTAATTTTTCTGTGAATATAGGTTGTACATTTTTAATTAGGACATAATCGTGAATAAATAGGAATTACAGATTAAATGTTGACAATAGAGCTCTGTAAGTAAGGATATCATTTAGTCCAGAAACAGCACGAATTTATAGTTGCCATGAACTCCTTAGAGCTGCTTTGTGCTTTTTAAAATTTTTTAGTGTTAAAATAATATACATTTTGTTTTATTTTATTACAGCTTATAGAATTTTTAAAGGGCAAAGGAAATACCTACCTTTTAGGAAACCTACAAGATTCCAGAAAGGGAAAAGTTCTGCGAGCCTTGATTTTTAAACATATGTGTCCAAACACCATAAACTAAAATGATGACTGTAAGGTTTATGTCAAATTACTGGTTTTGTGTTAGTTTCAAAGGTACACCTAGAAGGTTTTAATGATGAAGATGTAATCTCACGTCAAGACCATGAACAAGAAACTGAAAAACTTGAGTTAGAAATTCAACAGTGTAAAGAAATGATTAAAACTCAGCAGCAACTTTTACAGGTAAATGCGAGGCACCTTTTAAAGCTGGTCTCCCCTGTGAAGGGTCAGAATTTTACTTAATCTTACTATATTTTTACCCCTTTATTTCATAAGATCTGTAGTATTTGACATTTTTCAGTCTAAACTAAGTTCTGTACTTGCCCAGAGATAGACCACGTAGCACCCCTTAGTAGGGGCTTTGCCAGTTAGAAGCATTTGGGAAATGAGACTCCTCATTTCGGTTGACTTTCTGATTCTTTATCATTTCTCTCCTTCCCCTAAAGTTTGACCTGCTTTTCCCTTGTGTTCATTTCAACTTGTTGGAGTGTTGCAGGGACCCTCTGGAACTTACTATGGTTTAAAATTTAATAGCAGCAGCTCGCTACTGCGTGTGATGATGACACCACTTCACTGCTCCGAGACTGTTACTTGTTGGAAGAAAAGGAACGCCTCAAAGAAGAATGGTCCCTATTTAAGGAGCAAAAGAAGAATTTCGAGAAAGAAAGACGAAGCTTTACAGAAGCAGCTATTCGCCTAGGATTGGAGGTATTTTAAGCAATTGGCTTTCCTTGTAGAGCGTTTGAAGATCCTGGAGAGGTCAGTAGAATGCATCTAAGTTCTGCTTTTTCTTGTTTCTTTGCTATCCATTTTTTTTCTCAAGTATTTTACTAGTGATTTCACAAATAGCTTGAAATGGAAGCTATAACAGAAGGATATCATTTTGCCTTTACCAGATTTGGGAATTGAAAAAAAAATTTTTTATTGAAAAAACTATAAGCATTTATCATCCTTTTTGGGTGGCTTTATTTTATTTTGTTTTGTTTTGTTTTATGTTATTTTTTTGGCTGCATTGGGTCCACGTTGCTGCACGCAGGCTTTCTCTAATTGCGGCAAGCAGGAGCTACTCTTCATTGCAGTGCATGAGCTTCTCATTGCAGTGGCTTCTCTTGTTGCAGAGCATGGACTCTGGGGGCACAGGCTTCAGTAGTTGAGGTGTGTGGGCTCAGTAGTTGTGGCTCATGGGCTCTTGAGCACAGGCTCAGTAGTTGTAGTGTACGGGCTGAGTTGCTCTGCGGCGTGTGGGATCCTTCTGGACCAGGGATCGAACCCGTGTCCCCTGCATTGGCAGGCAGATTCTTAACCGCTGCGCTGCCAGGAAAGTCCGTTGGGTGGCTTTCTACTGTTAAGGGTTTAGCTTCACACAAGAGGTTTCTTTTGGGCATCTGTCATGTCTCCACTGTCAGTAGGTGTAGAGTCAGAAGAGAGTGCAACCAAGAACATGTCTTTTGTTTTTAAAAAAGGGGGTTGGGGTAGAATACAGTAAAAATAAAGTTCTCTCTCTCTCCATCCCCTTACCCAGGGATGAATGCATTAACAGTTAACAGTTTGAACTGTGTGTGTATACACTTCGACAGGTCGCTTTTTTATTTAGCAGTGTATTACCTACATATTTCCTTTTCAAAAATTCGAGAAGTAATGTCTGAAAATGGTTTAAAAAAAGAAATTCAATCCATACAAAAAGCTACAAGGTAAGACGTATCCTCCATTCTTATTGCCAGTTTCATTCCTCAGAAGTAACCACTGTTAAAAGTTTGTGATTCTTCTGGGAAGTACTATTTTAACTTGAAATAAAGTTCAACCTTCCCAGAAGTACTATTTTGATCGATATAAGCCTATCGATCCCCCACTATGAAAGATAAGGAGTTTAGTGTCTTTATCATACCTCCCATCTACACTTTCTCATTTACATATGATTTCTTCATAATATTTTTACTTTTTGAAGCTACTTTTTAAAGAGTTATTTCTCCTGGTTGACTTTCTTGCTTTAAGTAAATTTGTTTAATGCTTCCATTTCAGGTTTGCTCAACTTCAGACAGTACAGGTTTATCCCTTGTTGCACTGCTCTTACCCTTCGGCTCCCCATGTTTTGTCTGTGATATTAGTTTTCATTGTCAAGGATTATCACGTTTATATTCTGTCTTTTAATACAATTCAGGTGTAAGTACTTTGTCTAAGATGGAGACTTAAGAATTAAAAACCAGACAGAACGTTGGTAACATAGTGATTATGTAAATGTTATTCATTCTATAGCCAAGTAATTTTTTTGGACACATAAAAAATATTCTGTTATTAAGATTTTGCCACATGGAGGAAAATCTTCCATGTATCACTATGTAGTAAATACTTTGACTTTCTTTGTAGCTTCCTTTATGATTTCCTGAATCAGATTCAACTTATATCTCATGTTATAGTCTCTTTTCTTCGGTTCCTTTTCCAATTTGCTGTATTACTTTCTTGAGTCATTTTCTCATAAGTAGTGTGTGAGTGAAAAATATTCTGAATTCTGGAATATCCGAAAAACACATTCTTACTTGATTGGTTTGGCTGGATATAGAATTTAGTTTTCCAACTTTTCCGCTCACAACTTTTGAGTTATTCCATTTCTTCCAGTGTTTTGTTTTGCTCACGAGAAGCCTGGCTGTTATATAACCTGTATTACTTTGTAGATACCTGTGTTTTGTTTTTCCCCCTCTCTGGAAGCTTTTGGAATTTTGTGTTCTTAAGAGTTCTGCAATTTTACCGGGAAAAGTCTGGGTAGCTCCTTTCAGCCTGAAGACACTATATTTCTTCAGCTTAGGGATATTTTCTTCAATTCTGTATTTTTTCCTTCTTCTCTTGCATTCTGGAACTTCTGTTAGACAAATGTTTTGCCTTCTGACTACATCTATAGATTGACTTTATGTCCTGAATTCAGGAATATTTTCTCACTCTTATCTTGGGCATCACCAACCTGGTATTCAGCAAAGGTCAGTTTTATTATTCACTTCATCCACTGAGTTTTTATTTCAGAATTTATCTTTTAAGTTTTCTAGTGTCCTTATTTTCTGCTTTTTTTTGGTATACCATTATATTTTACAGATATTCATAAATCTGTCTGATAATTTTTGTTATTTGAAAAAAAAGTTTATCTTGAACTGTTTCCCTTGGCCAGTTCTCTTTATTTATCCTGGCCGTGTTTCTTTTATACTGTTAGTTTTCTTCAGATGTCTGGTGATCCATGATTTTGTATTAATATTTATGAATGAAAGACTATACGTTATCTTAAGTAGCTGACATGACCTTCCTCTGTAATTACAAAAGCCTGTGTCATCAATAGCTATCTCCCTCAGGAGGCAAAAACAGTTTGCACCAGCATTTCCTCCTGTCTTATGGGCTCACCTGTGTTTCTGAGCCCATATCCCCCCACCACCCCTGATGCTACTCCAAGAGATACTCTTGCTGCTTTGCATACCACTCCCCATTCTCCGCCTGAGACTCTGTCTGCCTCTGGTCACTGAGGACAGTGGGGCCAGTGAAGGATGGGAAGGAAGTATGAGAGACCCGAGGGGAGACGGAGAATTCAGGATTGCTAATTAGCTATTCAGGAGGAGGAGGTTTGACATAGGCCCGAAAGCTGCTAGTACTGGGAGATGGTTGGAGGATGAGATCGGTACTTGATGAAGTCGTATCTCTTTTTGTTTTTCAAGTGATTAGTTTACAGTGGGGTAAATGTCAATTTTTCTGTCATTTGTAATCTTATATTTACCATGTTTTGTGTGTTCAAAAGTTATGCTCATATTCCATATGTTTAAAGTTATGCTAACGTGCTTATCATTTTGTGTTATACACTTGAATTTATTCAGAATTGATGTGAAAATAGTAGTTGGCTTGTCAGGAGACACAGGTGAATTTTTATTTTTTAAACATAATTTTCTTAACTGAAATTTTTCTTAGTTTTCTAGGGTTAATTCCTTTGACTAAATATATAGAGATAATCAGAGAGCAGACACAAATAGAGAAATTGTGTGAAATGGCAATTGCGTGAACGTTGAAGTATTGATCGGTATTTCTTTGGTTTGCTTGTGATGGTAGAGAAAGGCATTTGAAGAAGAAAGAGCCAGTTGGTTAAAGCAACAGTTTCTAAATATGACTACCTTTGACCACCAGAACTCAGAAAATGTGAAACTTTTCAGTGCCTTCTCAGGAAGTGAGTACTTCATAAACTCTTTAATCTGAAAATGCATGTAAATAAAGTACTGTAGATTAGTATTAATATATAACTTTAGCAGTCACCAGTAAGAACTCTCTAATTGGAACTAAAAATTAACTTTGATATTTTATTTACTGGAGTCAAAATAGAAATGACAGGAGGACTTTGCATACCCAGAGCAACTTTTGTTGTGAATGTAATAATGTCAAGTTTTGAAAATTCACAGTCTAGAAATAGTTTTTAAACTCGATCCTTCTAAATGTTTGTGGACTGTGCATAACAAAGATCACCGGATTACCTGGACTAGACTCAAAGGGCTACAGTGGATATTTACATTAATTTGTTCTCTCACACCTCACTTAGAACTGCAGATGAATCTAGTCTAGGACCCTAGTTAATTACCTTCACTATATTTAATGCTTTTCCATATGTAGTGCCCTTTTTCCTTCCTTTTTTTTTCTTTTTTTCTTTTTTAAACAGGTTCTGATCGGGACAACCCTACAGTACACTCGAGGCCACGGCAAAAGAAGCCTCACGGTGCGCCTAGTGGGTCTCCAGTTTGCACGTCTAAGCTTACTAAATCTCTTCCTGCTTCTCCTTCGACTTCAGACTTTTGCCAGACGCGTTCCTGTGTATCTGAATATAGGTACTGGTCTATAGGTGATCTTCTTACATACTTGTTAAAGTGCTAGAGTTGCGTTGCAAAGGAAAAGTTGGCGTGTCTAGGAGGAGCAACAGTAGAGACTCTGGAGAGGAATTGAGTAGACTGACTCATTCATTGTACAAATATTTATTGGCTATCCATTATGTGTAGACACCTGTTAGGTGCTGGGAATACAGCAGTGAACGAGGTAGCTCTGGTCCCTGTCTTCTGGGAGTTAAGTCATATAATGTGATTCTTTTTATTTCACATGTAAAATACAATTTAAACTACAATCTTATTTCAGGAGTTAATAATTTAATTGTATTGAATAGAAGGATATTGTTTTGATAGTTTCTGTAGAGTACCTATCTTAGAGTTTCTTGTGGTGTGCCCATTTTATTGGTGTGGAAGGACAAAGACCCGAGAAAAGCCCCCTCCCCTTGACTGGTGAAGAGGATCTGTGCCCAAGGATGACAGCGTAGACAGAGTTGCTCCCCACCCCCAGGAGAGCCAGATACTGCTTTTAACTGATGCGTTGTGGTATTTTCCTCTGTCTGAAGTTGTTACATCATTTTCTAAGGTATAATATCAGTACTCTACCTCAGAGCCTATTCCAGGATTGATTTTGAACTAAGCAGATAGCACCTTCCTCGGGAAATAGAGAGGAGTAGCAAAGAGCAAAGGGACATGTCGCAGAGTGTGGTGATGATCGCTCTCCTCTTCACTAACGTAGGAGACAGTGGCACGAGGGCCTTCCCAGGCGCCTTAGAAAGCAGGAGCCAGGGCTGCAGCACAGTTGGCCTGTTGTAGTGAGAGAGAGACTGGTGTGGAGCTAAGTGCTGAAGACATCAGCTAGCCTTTGGACCAAGAATTGTGAAATAGATAATTTTTTTTTTTTTTTTGCGGTACGCAGGCCTCTCAGTGTTGTGGCCTCTCCCGTTGCGGAGCAGAGAATCCGGACGCGCAGACTCAGCGGCCATGGCTCACCGGCCCAGCCGCTCTGCGGCATGTGGGATCTTCCCAGACCGGGGCACGAACCTGTGTCCTCTGCATCGGCAGGCAGACCCTCAACCACTGCGCCACCAGGGAAGCCCGAAATAGATAAATTTTTAAACAAAAATATGAAGTTTTAAAAAAGGACAAGGCACTCTCATTTGTAGTTGGCCTTTAAAAGGATTAGGACTCTAAGTAAACACTGGGGGGCAAAAAAGGAGCTGGGGGAAGAGTCCTCCAGGCAAGTGTAGAAACCCTGAGGCTGGACACGGGTGTGTTTGTGGATGGCGAGTGTAGTTAGTGAGCACGACCAGGAGGTGTGAGGGTGGGAGGTAACATTATGTAAAAGTTCAGATGTATACACAGGTAGAGGGAATGAGGTCAGGGACCCTGTGTACCCATCACCCAGGTTCAGCAGTTACCAACTCACAACTAATATTGTTTATATACAGCCCCACTCTGCTTGTGCTCCCACCACGCACTTGAGATTTCATTTGTCAACTATGTTAGCCTGTACTTGTAAGTCGGATATTGTTCTAAGGGCAATGGAGAAGCATTGGAGACCTTTTAAGTGAGATAATGATTTTTTTAAAAATCCAAGATTTAAAAAGATTACTTCATTTTTGGGCTTCCCTGGTGGCGTAGTGGTTGAGAGTCCGCTTACCGATGCAGGGGACGCGGGTTCGTGCCCTGGTCCGGGAGGATCCCACATGCCGCGGAGCGGCTGGGCCCGTGAGCCATGGCCGCTGAGCCTGCGCGTCCGGAGCCTGTGCTCCGCAGCGGGAGAGGCCACGGCAGTGAGAGGCCCGCGTACCGCAAAAAAAAGCAAAAACAAACAAAAAGATTACTTCATTTTATTATATGAGAAACAGATTGTAGGAGCACAAGCCAGGAGAGCCAGTTAAGAAACATTAGTGGAGTTGAGGTGAGAGATGTGGTAATTTGCACCCTACGGTCATTACATGAAGACAGAACTGTGCTTGGATTTAGGCTGTGTTTTGCAGTTAGAGCCAATAGGTTGATGTGTGAAATATGGGAAGTTGAAGTTTGTTTAATTTACAATCAAAAGATAATATAAGAGGGTATGTTCTTACATAGAATGTTATTGAAGCCCCCAAATTTGACCAATCAGAACTCTGTGTATAGATTTAGACAGACATTCTGCTCACCATTTACAAATACAGGCAGCCCTCGGAGATGTTGCAGATTCAGTTCTAGACCACTGCAATAAAGCGAGTATCGCAACAAAGCGAGATACTCAAACTTGTTGGTTTCCCAGTGCATATAAAAGTTATGTGTGCACTGTACTGTAATCTATGAAGTGTGCAATAGCATTATGTCTGAAAAAACAATGTACGTACCTTAATTTAAAAATACTTTATCACTAAAAAATGCTAGTTAGTCTGACAACCCAGGGTTGCCATAATCCTCTGTTTGTAAAAAAAATTCAGTATCTGCAAAGTGCAATAAGTTGAAATGCCATAAAATGAAGTATGCTTGTAATGCATTCTGTACCTAAAAGAGAACATAGCTTAGTTGCCTCAATTATTTTTATGTATTTAAAATTTTTACTTTTTTACATAATTATTTTTAGTTATAAAGTATTTAACGTAAATATTCCTTGAAGACTTTGTTTTGTGTTTAATAAAAAGTCCAACATTTAGTACCTACGTCATAGGGTACTGTGAGATTCAGTACCAATATATGTAAAGCACTTAAAACAGTACTTGGTCCATTGTAAACCTTCAGTAACAGGCTATAAAAATAAAAATATATGTAAACATAAGTGTATTATAAAAATGCTTTTCTGTTTCTTGTGTTCAAGAGCTACACTGAGCAATGTCAGTGGCATAGAAACAGAATTTTGGAGCTTAATGAAATTTCATTAAGCTATTCACAGATACTGGCCACTGAGGGTAAAACAAAAGAGTCATGTAACTGGTTATCAGGAGAGAAGCTGTGCAGCTTGACATCATCCTTGAAATTTTAAATTATTTGGTATATTTGGATTCCTGCTCCTAAAGCACCTTGGATCTGGGTTCGTAATAAGATTATGACAAAATAATTAGGAATGTTTGTAGCTAATTTCTACAGCAACAACCTCATTGCTCCTTCACTGTAGAGTGGAATGTTACATACGGGCTGTGCCTGGATTCCATGCAAAGTACCTCTTGTACTAAGTTACGTAGAGAACTTAGTTCATCATTGATCTCATCTCATCTGAGACGGCAGGGATTCTGAATCTGAATTATAAGCAAGTTCCTTTTTTTTTTTTTTAAGCAAGTAAGTGTAAGTAAAATTGTCAATTATGTTTTTAGTTTAGCGTTTTAGAATTAAAGCAACTTAATTTTTTTTAGGATTGCCACATTATAAGGTTGAGTTAGTTAACCGAAGTCACACCAAAAAATGAACATTTAGGCAAAAGAAGTTTTGTGAAAAAAATTACGTAAGATATTCAGTTGATAAAAATGTATTGTTCATTGGTTCAATCCCATGATTTACAAGTAATCATTTAACTAAATTTCCTTGTTTTGAGGCTGGTTGCAGAGTATACCTCAGACTGTATCTCTGAAGCTAGGGACTGTGTCTGTGTTCAGACACTTAGATTGTTATTGTCCGACACTTAAAGTTAATTGAGCATCATCATTAAGTGCTTAGTGTGTGTTAACTCATTTGGTTCCCACCCCAACCCTGTGAGGTGTAGGTTCTATTATTATTTCCATTTTACAGCTGAGGAAGCTGAAGAACAGGGAGGGTTAACTTGCCAGAAGTGACGTAGTAAGTGGTCCAGCTGGCATATGAACATAAACCATCTGTTCAGGGTCTGGAGTCCTAACCACTTTGTGGCACTCATTAAATATCTGCATGAGTGAACGGATGGAGGATGAAAGCATGCATGAACAAATGGATGAGTGAAGAAGGAAACTATAAAGAGATTAGAAACTAGTGACAGAAAGACAGGGGTATGGGGAACATTAGCTTTCAAAACTCACATGTTCTCTATCTACCTTAGGCTGTAGTTGGGTAGCATCCTTCACAGTAGACTGAACAGATAAATAAAATAAATAGATGGATAGATAAAAGTGACCATGTTGAAACACTTCTGTGTTTTTGACCAGTGTGTCCTCAAAATTTGCTTAGCATGAGACAAGGGAGTCATCAGATTTTAGACATTCAGGCATATCTAAGGTGTGAAAGGAGGAGGAGATGATGATTAAGATCTCCCTTTTCTTTCCCCAACAGTTCTATCAGTGTACTAAATACAACCCCTGAAGAATCTAAGCCAAATCAGGTTGGAAGAGAATGTACAAATCAGAAGTGGAGCGTGGCGTCAAGGCCTGATTCACAGGAAGGTTGCTGTAGTGGATGCTCCTCGACCCACGCAGACGCTCACATAGAGAAGGATGACTTACCTTAGACATGTGAACTGGGATTTTTTTTTTTTTCATTAACATGTTCATCAAATTTCACATCTGAGTTGAAACAGGGTGTGTTATAAAGTCAATCATCTCTAATAATTTAAAATGGTCTGTGTTGTTTGTTTGGACTTCCCTGTTCCTCCCCCAAAGAGCTAAAGTGGTAAATCTATTTAAAAGGATATAAAAGCTTTGGATATGTATTTTTAGTAACAGAAGCACCTGGTTCTGTGAATAAAGGAATGTATAAACGTTTGGATGCAAACAAAGCACTAGAATGAGTTTCCTCTTATAGGTATTAAAAAATAGCACTTTTAGGAAACTGATTATTGTAAATGTTTAATTTTGTCTCATATATAGTTGGCATTGGAAGTTTAGCCTTTCCTTGAATGTATACTGTAGCTTTTTAACAAAGCAAGTTATATATTTATTATGTTTAGTGTGATTTGAAATACCCTCTTTCATATGTTTTAAATAAAGTGAAATTTATGTATGTTTTGTACATAGATATACATGATTATGTTAAGAGGCTTTAAGATTTAAAGATTTTACACATCCATAATTATAGTATTTCATGCCAATAAAATTTTTATTAGTGATATTCTGTTTACAGATGTATTAGAGCCATTGCCACCTTATGTTTAAGAATTTTTTGAACCCATCTGAGCAATAAATACTGAAAAGGTATTCCATGAAGCCAAGTTCTTTAAATCATTAACATTACTAATGTTACATTTTGGAGATTTCTATAGCATTAGGTTCTTTTACTATGCAGGATACTACAATTTTTCAAAGGATTATTGATTTTAGCATAATAGAGGTAAGACAAGAGTACCTTTGGATGAAACAATTTAAGAATATTGGCTTAGGATATTTGGATGATAGAAGATATTAAGATATTTAAGATGTTTGGATGGTGATATTTTCTCTACCAGATGGGTACCCATACCGTAACACCTGTACCAGCAAAGGCTTTGTATAATTGCCAGTAATTCTTTAATACTTTTTCAATGAGATATTTACTGATAAGGAAATCTGATAACATAAAAGCATCAGATTTTATAGTCCAGATATGATACTCTGGACAAACTTGTCATTTCACTTTCAGGACTGATTGCATGATTCTTCATGGTTGTTGTTGTTATTATTATTGATAGTGAGAATAATGTAAGTGTGGGCCCAAGCACTTTCCTAGAATTTTCATCAGAAAGCTTTAAGTACCTAACTCTATTTGTCTCTGCATGTAGAAGCCTACACATATCCAGTCCTTGCTATAGGTGTTGTAGTTTAGGCCCATCTGCCTTCCCATTTTCTAGCAGTTTAACCATTTGTATTCACTCACCTGGTTGTGGCTGTTCAGTTTAAATTTGTCATGTTAAAAAAGTACTTTTGTCGGGCTTCCCTGGTGGCGCAATGGTTGAGAGTCTGCCTGCCGATGCAGGGGACACGGGTCCGTGCCCCGGTCTGGGAAGATCCCACATGCCGCGGCACGGCTGGGCCCGTGAGCCATGGCCGCTGAGCCTGCGCATCCGGAGCCTGTGCTCCGCAGCGGGAGAGGCCACAACAGTGAGAGGCCCATGTACTGGGGGAAAAAAAAAAAAGTACTTTTGTCATCCACTCACTCACTATATATATAACTCTTTGGAATTGCGTAGCAGCAGCCATTTTTTCAGGGTTAATAGCATATTATTGAGTATCTTGTAAGACATTAGTGAAAGTGCTCATGAGAAAGTACCACATTTGTAGTCTCAAAAAGCTGGCTCTTGAGCAAAAGCAAATTAGTCACCACATTCAGCTTGGTGCATGCCCCTTTTTTACCATTTAAAAATATTAGAAATGATGCAGAATTTCAGAAGTAGTACCATACTCCAAAGGAAGAAACAGCTGTGATATTGTTCTTTTGCTGTTGAGCAATAACGTGATCAAAGAAAAGCAATCAAATTTTCTAAATAGGCAGTGATACATTTGTCAAGAATTGGGGTTTTCTTTTCAGGGCTTTTCATGATATACTTGGCTAGAAACAGTGTTCTAATTTTTAGAGTAATCTCTTTTAGGAATATTGCATTCCACAATGATGAATTTCTACAAAGCAGCATCAGTTTTTTGTTTTTTTCATTTTAAAGTTGGTTGAATTCTCATATTGGAGAGAGAAATTCCCTTGAGACTTACTTTGAAATCTAAGGTGTGAAAGAAACAGTAAAATGAAAGCCAGGATCATTGTGCTTTTGATAAAAGATCTGCCAGTAGTTGTATGTTTTACTTAACAGCGTAGAGTTTGCTTTACATTCCGGCTCCAACGATGATTCCTAGTCACGCTAAACTTCCTAGAATGTTGAAACGGTTTCCATGCTGGATAACTCCTGACTCCACACATAAAACTCCTAGATTTTATTTGCCTTCCCTCTCTAGGTGTTTGCCGTTGACTAGTAATACAGCCGTGCTGCAGTCTTGCATTTAGCCAAGATGAGGTGAGAGAGAACCATGTTCACTTTTGCTTGAAAGTCTTCCTGACCATTTTCAGTGTCTTCTTCTTTATCAGGATGCAGATCTGAAACATTCCGTGCCTTATTTGTTTTTATCCATTTTGAATTTTCAAAGCATAAAAGTGGCAAAGAAAATTTAAGAGATTTTATTTCCTACTCTTACATTTGTATATCTTCAATTTATGATGAGAAACTTCATAGAAGGACAATCCTACCAGAAAATTAAGATTAAACTTAATAAATAGGTACTTTCTTGTAGAAGCAATGTATTAAATGTGTAGGTTCACGGAGCAATCCGTGGCAAATTGTTTTCCTCATGGTATAATTAAAATACTGTCGTTACTTAGAATTGCATTTTTCGTACCTTTGCTGACCAGACTTGTTCATAGGCCTGTGGTAACGCTTTTTGGGGGGAAACATATTCCATAGTACATGGTGAGAAGGAGAGCGCCCTAGAATCCAGTTTTGACCTGCCCTGGTGGAGCATTTGAAAACGCCCGGAATGCCAGGAGAGGTTTTGCAGTGCGTACGCGCGGAACGCTGTGAGCTAGCAAACCCCTTATGTGATTGCCCTGTTGTAAAAGTCTTGAACACCTGTTGCCTGATGTAAATCATGTTCTTATTTCTAGATTGGATTTAAACTAAGTATGGGTCTTGGAAGTCTAGTAAATATACTTCTCCCTATGTTTGTCCTTAATTTTTTTCATTCTTTTCATAAGCATATAAAAGTAGCTGCTGTGTGTCAGGGCTTATTACTACCTTCTAGTTACTGGGGAGGGAAAGACAACTAAGCATGCTCCCTGCCACTGAGAATCTCTGGGTTGAGTGGAAGACCAGCTATATAAACCTAAATTGTCATAAACAATGGGAGATGCTGTTCAGACATTCGGTCTGGTGATAAAACTTGGACTCGTTGTTCTGCTCCGGGATCACGTATCCGTCTCCTAACAGTGACGTGGCAAGCTTCTAGTTAAAGAGTCTTTGCATTATTTCCTATGGGAAGAACTATGTAATTAATATATTACTGTTTTGTTTTTGTTGGGTGTTGGGTTTTGTTTTTGTTTTCTACAATCAAAATAACCTGCAAAGCAGCATTAAGAATTTCTGCCCACAAGAACATGTATTATTATCTAATAGAAAAAGAATTTACAAAGATTTGGGCCATGTAGATAAGGATAATAAGATAGGTTATTCTAGTCATTTCTCTAAATATGTTTTTTTCAGGTTGGATGTAGATTAAAGTGGAATGGACTGATTAAATTATTTGATTTATATAAAAATACTTCACTTGACTGGTTGGTTTTTTTGGTTTTGGTTTTGTTTTTTTAACATTTACAAATACCTGATTTCAGAGGTCTTAGGAGGTACTGTAATGCCAGTGTTACATAAAGATCCTGGTAGAGACCCTCTTATATTTTAGATTCAGAAATACTTATACCTCATATGACGCTTAACCCATAGTGAGCACACAATATTTATTAATGAGAGAGATGAAATACTAATGAAACAAGTAGCACATTACTTCATTGGCATGAATGGACTAAATTTCAGGTCAAAATCCTGAAACTCTTCTTTCTCAGGAGGGCTAGGAGCCTTTTGTTTTGGTTGATTTCCAGCCCTATCTAGCTTGGTTCCTCGCACAGAGAATTGGAATAGAGTAGGCCATTCTACAGTGAAAAAACACCAAACTTGTGTGGTTCAATACAAAAATTGAATTCTTGCTCATGAAATGACCAGCGTGGATTGGGCGGTCTGCTCGATGGCCCGCAATGTTGTCAAATCGGGGAAAGAGCAGACCGGCAGGTGATGGTGGATATTAAGAGCCAGATCTGAAAGAGACACGCACATTGCTTTGTCCACAACCTAGACGTACAGCCTCAACCTAACAACAAACGACTGGGAGATGCAGAAAATGAGGCTATTTGGTGAGCACTGACAGCTCTGCTACATAATGTGCTTGATGTGTTACTTACTTTAAAAAAAAAAATAACCAGCAAAACATATTGCTCTGTGCAAGGGATTTTTTACTGATTATTTATTAAAGCTTCAAATCGTCTTAATTTTTGGAAGGAATGTATTTTAAGGCTTCTCTTGCCTTCTCTAACCTTTTCATAATACAAAGTTTTTTAATGTTTAAGTGGTAATTTTACACGTTTACTAAGATATAGTATATGAACACATTTTCTTTTGATTCAACAACCCTGCAAAATAGAATATTAACCTTCCTATTTTTAGAGAGTTGGTAACAGACTCAGATATCAAGGGACAAATGCAAGCACACATAATTATAAGTGACAAAATCAGAACTGAAAAACCCAGATCTTATCATCCCTAAATTTCAACTTATTCCAGACTGCTGTAGTGCCTTTTGGTATGGCTTTCTGAGTGAAATTGTTCAGTTCTTAACCCATAATCTGTCACCCTGTCATCTCCAAAGGTATTGATTGTTTGATCCACATACGAAGCTCACCCTTGTTTTTGTTAATGGTGACCATGGCAGTCCTATTCAGAACTGAATCTCTACCTTTTCAAGTTTAGGGCATTAAGGATCTAATTGAGATAGCCAATTTAATAGCAAATAATACTCTAACAAAAGGTCACTGAGTAATGCCAAGATATACCTAGACAGCCTGCTTTTTCTGCCGTGTCTTTTGTTCTCTCGTAGTGTGTGCACCACGTCCCTCTGTGACTACAGTCACAGTGACCAAAAACATTGTTTTGTCCAATGGTCCAGTAATCTTTTGCAGATATCACCATGAAAAATGAATGTTAAAGTAGTAGAATTAAGTAACGTGTATGAATATTTTTACTCAATTTAGAAAGAACAGCTGCTTGCAGGGCAGCTGGAGATTTTCTAGTTTCCCTGCTGTGTCTGCATTTAGATATTCCGTTTTCTTGTTTCTGGTTTGTCAAGACAGTTTCCTGGTTACAGTGCTCCATTAAAGCAAACCACGCCCCAGCCCAGTGTCCTCATTAGAAAAAAGCAGACTTTTGCACGTTCCCTAAAGCCCTCAGACTGAGACCCCAGAACCTGCCCTCCATTCCAGTTCTCTGGACCCAATTCTCTAATATACCTGGTGTCTAAGCTGAGGCGGAAGCTGTCCAGCTAGGGATGGGGTCAGACACTGCTGGTTCTCAACCCTAACAAGTGTCGGCACCTGGTCCTCTCCAGCCCTTACGTGTGGTCATTACTTGATTACAACATCATAATTAACTTACCCCGAATACCTGTGGCTCTAACTCTTTCAGGATAACCTTTTTTCCTGATTTTATATCAGTGAAAAGTTTCAATGAAACAGTTCTGAAAGAGTTGCCCAGGAGTGCAATGCTTTTATGGAGGATCAACTAAACTCTTTTAGCCTTTTTCTTTATCAGTCGCTTTTACCTTGAAAAGTAACTAATTGATAGATTATTTTTGGTAGTTTCATCCCTTTTTAAGCAAAAGGAATTAAATAGTGAAAATCTCTATAGATTATTTGAATTTAGTGAAATCAGACTTCCCCAAACAGTTATTTCTTCTAGGCTTAATGCCCTAAAGAAAAAGAGAAATCCGTCAACAATTAGCCATACAAAACAATGTCATACGTTAGTTCTAAGAAGCTATTTTGATCTTAAAGAAACCATGGGAAATTTTAACTGGAATTAGAAAATTCAGCTTTGATCCTTTATTTCTGACACAGGATTGCTCATTTTTATCAAAGGCAAAGATTTGAGGAAATGACAAATTCAGTTCATGCTTTTAATTTAAAATCTATAAATTATTGTCCAAACTGAGTTGTTTTCAGTAGTGAAAGGGGAGCTGTTCATAATGAGGCCCATACCAGAGGTGTAAAGTGGGATGAACGGTCACCTTACTTGTGGCTGAAGGCTCCTCCAAGTAACCAGAACTCTGACTTGAGTTTCGACTGTTGAACCCTAATCCCTTCAAAACTACTCCCTTTAATTCATGCCTCAGGTACGGTTTCTATCAATAAAAGATGGAGTCAAGTTGTTGTCTATCTTAATGTACAGTCAGTTCTCCTAAAACACTTGGTTTAGAAGTGCAACGCAAAAAATCAAATTTGTCCCAGGGTGATTGATACATTAGGGGACGGTTTAAGCATAGTGCAAAATTTGCATTTGCTAATGCGTGATTCTGTCTGTGAGAAACACCAGATGGATACGGAAAACTACCCCCAGCTGAACTGAGCTGGGTAGAGACACATAAACCACATAGACACCTCAAATATCCACCAGCAACTTCAGTTTACCACGTGTGTTACAAGCAACACCCACCCCTATCTGGCATTACAACTTCCCCTTCCATTTCAGGCAACTTCCTGCCGCCACTTTACAATAACTCACAAGCTACAACCTACCAACACCCCTTCCATAAGCAAACTTCCGGTCTTTTCCAAGGTCAGGTGCCGTATTTGTTGTGGTATTTATGTGTTTCTTAACCATTTAACATGTATAAAACGCTGCTGCTTGTTTTATTAGGATTTTTTTTTTGAGTCACTGATGAAGTTTTTGAGTGTTGTGCCCATAATCCTATTTTCTCCAAACCCCCTGTGCTATTTACTGTGCGATTTTGCACATGGTGGTCTTAGGAGTGCATTTGTTGTGTGAGCGCAGAGCTGATAGAAAAGAGCAGCCTTCTGTCGACTCATTTATAACTCAGACTGCTGGAGAGCCTCTCAAAATTCCATGCCAACTTCCCTCAATCTACACATCTGTGACACAATCAAACTGCTTTTTGTGGGTAGACACTTACTACATTTTAAACAGCCCTTGCTGTGTTCCAGACACCACACTAAAGCCATAATAAGCAATTTCTTTTATTTCTCCCAGCAACTTTATAGGTAGGAGCTATAGTTATACCCACTCGACAGATGAGGAAACTGAAGCAAGGAGAGAGCAATTTGCCCATTGCCACACAGCTAATATATGGTGGAGCTACAGTTGAGCATAGGAATCATATTAAAATTATTTTATAGCATTTTCTCTCAATCTGATAACATCTATTTTCCTTTAATAGTAACTTAAATGTTATGCCTATAAAGCTTTCCCTGTAAGCTTCTATAAGCAGGCAGTCACCTCTCTGCTTTCAGAATTGAACTTTCTTTTATTCTCTCAGCAAATGTTTATTGAGTTCCTAGTAGGATTGCAGTGCTAGGTGCTGGGGCTGTAACATTGAAGGTGACTTGGTCATTGTCAGAAACTAACAATCTACCAGGGGAAGCAAGCGAGTGAACTATTGAAGGCAGTGGGACAAGCCCTACAATAGAGGTGTCAGAGCGCTCAGAAAGTCAGAGAACGGGGGCAGCAGCTTTGACTGGGAGGTAGGAGATCAGAGAGGATGTTTGAGCTAAATATTGAAGAGTAGACATTCCAGGTAAAGGAAACAGAACAGTTAAGGTCAAGGGTGTGAAACCACAGAACCTTTATTGAAACTACAAGTGGTTCTGTTTGCACAGAGTAAAGGAGACCAGTGGGAGAGTAGGCAGGGACCAGGTTAAGAGGGTCTTGGATATAAGGGATTCTGAATTTATCCTAAAGGCTTGGTGATGCTATTGAATAAATCAAGCAGGAACGTGACACAAGCAGACTGTTCCTCCTCTCTCCTTGTCACAGCGCCATGAGCATTCCTCTATTATAGCATTTATTACAAATGCCTTGATTGTGCATACCTCCATCGTAGGATTTATCACGATCCTAATTTCCAGATGGAAGCAATATGGAGAATTGCTGGAAGGAAAGCAAAGTGGAGATGAAGCCAGTTTGCAGTAACCCAAGCGAGAAGTGATTGAGATAGGGGGTGGATTTACAGGTAGATCTGATTGGATGGTGGAGTTAAACAAAGCACTCTACGCTGATTTCCCACTCAGGTAATGGCAGATGATAGAGTGTAAAGGACAGCCTTGGGAGGTCATGTGGGAAAGAGTTAACTCAGTACCCTTGGGCTACCTGTACATTACTCCCAAGAAAGTTCTGTCTTTAGGATTGGCCCTTGGCTGGCTCCTGGGAAATAACCTCTGAGGCCTTGGGATATTCTGCCCAGTAAGAATGTTTTTGTATGCCTGAAGCCTTGGGCCGTGCTGTACGGTGTGACCACATCAGTTCATTCTCACAATGTAACTCATGGTGAATGCCTGCTTTTGCCCCATGGGGCTGGCATCTGAGTAGCTGAGGTCATTCACATGGGTGCTCCACACCTATGTGACTGACTCCCAATAAAACCCCTGGATGCCAAGGCCTGGGTGAGCTTCCCTGGTCGGCAACACTTCACAGGTGTTGTCACACATCAGTGTGACTCCACTGGGAGAGGATACCTGGAAGCTTGTGCTTGACTTCTCCTGGGCCTTTGGAGTTTTCCCATGTGCCTTTTCCCTCTGCTGATCTTAATCTGTATCCTCTTGCTGTAATACATCATAACCATGAGTGTAACAGCTTTTCTCAACTTGCGAGTGCTAGTGAATCATCAAGCCTGAGAGTGGTCTTGGGGATCCCTGATGCAGGGATAATGAATTGTTCTGGGCATGCTGAATGTAAGGTGTCTGAAGCATCCAAGTTCATGTGTCCAGTAGGCAACTGGAAATATGGGTTTGGAAATCAACAAAGAGGTCTGGGCTAGATACTGAGTTCTGAGAAAACACGTAGGCACAGATGAGGTCCAAAAGGAGAAAGAATGAAAGGCAGAAGGTAGAGACTTGGATATCACTGGCATCTAAAAGGCACGTGTGTAAGCAGAAGACCCAGGAGTCTGGTTATCGACCATCCCTAGGAAGGAGAGAATTTTGAGGAAGTTCAGGCAAAGAGGTTGAATTCATTGAGAAACATCAAGTCTTCAGCAAAAGTGAATTTACAAAGCCATTCAGTATTCAACAACAGTGGATGAAGGTGGTTCCTCCGGCTTTGACAAGTTTCAGTCTTGGTCCTGTGCTCAGATAATCACAATGAAACTTATCCCTGCTAAGCCACCAGACTGCTGTGTGGCCAAGAAAGTTGGGATAGTCAGTTCCTATTGCCGACAAAAATTCACAGAACTGACCACGTTTAAGTCCATGTGAATGAAGGACATTCACCACTGGGACCACTGGTTCTATAACAAACAGCTCTTGTGTCATTGTGTAATAAATTCAAATAGATTTACATCTTTCTGCAAAGTACCTGCTTCTTCACACATTACCATCACTTGTCTTAGCAGATTCCACTTCGAATTGTACTGAATTCGTGTTTTCTCAATGTCTTTGAAAATGTCC
The DNA here is from genome assembly GCF_964374135.1 of Grampus griseus. Taxonomy (NCBI): domain Eukaryota; kingdom Metazoa; phylum Chordata; class Mammalia; order Artiodactyla; family Delphinidae; genus Grampus; species Grampus griseus. The sequence continues at coordinate 109,364,955 of NC_139017.1, forward strand.
TCACCTGTAATTGTTCCAGGCCAACTATTCAGAGGCTAATTCTTCCATCACTTCAAACCTGCTGTTGACCCCTCAAATAACAGCTGGGCAGTATTTGTAACATCTGTTGACTCATCAAGTGCCAAGGAAAATCACTTGCCTTGGTTTTTAAAATTTACTGTCGATGTTTCTCATAATGTCCTCAGTTCTTTAAGTAACTTCTTGCCAAAACCGAAAAACACGTGTCTTCAGCGGCAGTAATCAAATACTATCTGATTAACTCATCATTGGTAAACACTTCTTGCTTGGATAACAAATGAACTCCTTGGAAACTTAGTTTGCTTGCAGACTCGTTTTCACTTTTTATTTTTGTGAAGAAATTCTGCTATAATAAGGATTCCATTTTAAACTTAAAAAATTTTCTGACCACTGCTTTCCTGTGATGAACATTTATCTAATAATGTTAACATACATTGTATTCCTTCAGCACAGATCATATCCTTGCATAATAAAACCATGCTTTTTTAAAAAATATTTTTTTAAATTGAAGTATAGTTGATTTACAGTGTTGTGTTAATTTCTGCTGTACAGCTAAGTGACTCAGTAATACACATATATGCATTATTTTTTATATTCTTTTCCATTATGGTTTATCACAGGATATTGAATATAGTTCCCTGTGCTATACAGTAGGACCTTGTTTTTTATCCATTCTATATATAACAGTTTGCCTCTGCTAATCCCAAGCTCCCAATCCTTCCATCCTCCATCCCCCCTCCCCCTTGGCAACCACAAGTCTGTTTTCTATGTCTACGAGTCTAAAACCATGCTTTGATATCTAATTTGATAGCAAAATTCTATCAAGAATACAACATTCAAAGTTCACTCCTCTTGTCTCAATTTGTCGTGATGAGTATACACAGGTAATAAAAGGAATTTTTAAATGTCACTGTATGGTGTAACCTGTGCCACTTGAAATGTGGACAAGGTGTGACTGCAGTCTGCTGTGCCCATTTATGACTGAGCAGCCATGCAAAGAGACGAGGGCATCACACACGGCCCATCACATCTCCTTGACTCTGCCATGTTAACATGGAAGCAGTCATAATGGGGCATAAATGAATAAAAATGGTGGTGTTAGTATAAAACTTAGGTTATGGTCACTGAAATTGAATTTCATTTAATTATTACATGCCTCAAAATATTCTTTTCAGGGAGACAGTAGTGGGCTTGACCAGGTTTGGGGTCACCATCCCAGGTGCTAGACTGGTCCTCAAGGGGTGTAACCAGCAATTCCATCATGGCAAAGTCATGTCTGATCCTGTCTATAAATGATGGAAACCCAGCTGGAAGTGACTTAGGCAAAACAATTTGGCAACTCATGTAAGCGTTGAAAAAGTGTTAGCAATGTGCCCCAACAGAACAGGATGCCAGCCTGTAGTTGGAAATACAGAGCAAGGGGTCCACCCAACAGGGAGAAGGAGTTGGCAAGCCCTATGGATGTGGTCAGGACCCCAGACCTATGGGCAGACTCCAGTTCCCAAGGCATCTGAGCAGAAACCCAATCCCAGGGACAGGTCAGTGGTTCTCATCCACATCTATGTGGCAAGAAATTAGTGACAATAGAGTATAAATGCTTGCAAATGAATTCCTTTTAAAAATGTTATTTGGAGCAAATTTAAGCTTATCTTTACTATCATTCCCACATACTTGCATTTCCTTAGGTTTCTTGAGAGCAATCGAAGGGTGTAAGCTAACTGCTAACACAAAGGGTGTGTGCTGTGTATGTGGATGTCACCATTCCTGCTGGGCAGCAAGATGGCTTTCAAGAGGAGACCCACTGTGGTAATCCATCCCATGGGAGCCCGGAGCCCACCGCTGCAGAGACTGTGGTGACAGAGATGCAAGAAACTCTAACCCCCAAAAGCCCTTGATCTCAGGCTACCAATGGGCTGCCGGTATTGGTCAGGTTTGCTCCAGAACTCGATGGTTCTCAGTGGACAGGTTGAAGTTTATCTCTTCTGCCTCTAGGTTACAAAATATTCTTTCCATTGAGGTTTGGGAGGAGCTATCCAAAGCTCTTCTTCTGCCTGCATTTCCTCCTAGAGTTCCTCAGAAAATGTTCTGCCTGATCCATTGCTGCCTGACCCTGGAAAGGGGTCAGAAATGAGGTCCCCAAAGCCAGGATATACTGGGATTTACTTCCTGGAAGCTGCCTGTGCGTGTCGCCCTCCCGGTAGACCTTTCCTAATGCACTGTGGCAAAGTAAAGTGACAAGAATGGGGGCGATAATACTGATGCCAAGAGTGACAGAGGCAGCCTTGGCACTTCTGCCTTCAAACTCTACCTTTTGCTCTGCCTACGTGCAGAGGGGACAGGAAGGCTGTCTCCTCAACCTCCTGTGCAGAAATCATATCTCCACCTCCCCAAAGCTAAGTGAATTTTCAGAAGATGAATTATTGTGTTATGTAATTGGCTCCATTTAATATCTGGGGAAATAGGGGGAAGTAGTATTGGCTCAGTTTGATGGGTCGTGTGCTCCGTGATGTCTTTGTGCGGGCAGAGTTCTCCCTCCCAACTGTCACTGACCACAGCTAGAGAAGGAGCTCAGGAGAGGGGCTGCTCCCAGAAGCCAGCAGCGGAAGGGCTGCCCCCAGGGACCTTGCAGGGTGGCTTGAGCTCCATTTCCAGTGGCTGGGTATCCCAACTTGTCCTTGAACCTGTGGTCACCGGGACAGGAGCCACAGCCCACACGATGCACCCCTGAACACAATGGAGCCCTTGACAGGGGAGTAAGAAAGCCGTTTATCCTCCCCTGCACCTGGGAACGAACTTACATTTTCTGTTTCACAGACAAGACTCCTAAGGTGAAAACTCTCACTTGAGGTGAGTTAATGAAATAAACAGGCAAAAATAAAATCCCCAACAGGATTACAAAAGAACTCTTATGTCTATTTTTGCTCCCAGGGCATTGCATTTTCACCTTATTCTGTTCCCCAACGGTCATCTCGAAACGTTTCCTGTTCTTGTTTTCAGGTTTGGAAGGCCTGTCTCCCCCCTGCCCATGTGCACCCCAGGAGAAACGTGGGTGTGGGGGAAGGTGGCAGATTACAGGTGCCCTGGTGGTCCAGTCAGACTGCCCTTTAGGATAACACGATCAATCATGCTAACAGGAGGGGTGGGATTCCCGTATGTTTGAGTGTGTACTGTAGGAACAGCCACGATGTACATAAATAAGAATGAGGCAAGACATAAATTATGTGGCTTAATAGAAAAATTCTTACTGGTTGCTCAGGCAGGTCAAAATTAGATGATCTCTTCTGTGGGATCAAGTATAAATATTCAGGTCTTACAGATTGCTTCCATGTCCTAACCCACCTCAGGGCTTAGTCCCTGAAACTGATCAAGAAAGCTGCAGTCTGTAGACTGGAAAGTATTTAGCGTCAAACTGGCCATTCAATATTTATGATGGCTCAGGTCAGAGCATCTCCACAAACACTCCCTGACAGAGATAATCATCCCACCAGTTCTGAAAAATAGAATGTTAATTTTGAGTGACTCATTTAACATCGAAGCAAACTATTAAGTTGTCTATTTTGAAATTCCAGTATATAAAATTTTCAAAGGGCTTTAGAAGCCATTTAGGATGTATGTTCAGCTCTGTTATGGAACATGAAGAACATTATTAAAAAGAAAACGATTCTAGGGCTTCCCCTGGTGGCTCAGTGGTTGAGAGTCCGCCTGCCGATGCAGGAGACACGGGTTTGTGCCCCAGTCCGGGAAGATCCCACATGCCGTGGAGCGGCTGGGCCCGTGAGCCATGGCCGCTGAGCCTGCGCGTCCGGAGCCTGTGCTCCACAACGGGAGAGGCCACAACAGTGAGAGGCCCGCATACCACAAAAAAAAAAAAAAAAGAAAAAAAAGAAAAAGATTCTAAATGCATGAAGAATAAGGGGCTCATTCTCCCACTCCTGAACATTTAGCGCAGAGTCTGAGAACCTCTATCCCTTTCTCCTTGTCCCCTGCATGGGGAGAGGCACGCCCTGGAACAATTCCAAGGAGACGCTTCTTCCCTATCTTCTTCTATTGGAGATGATGCATGGACAGGTGGGTTAGAAGCTTATGGGCTACAGTCCCGTCCTGTCACGGTCAAGCTGTGTGCCTTTGCGCCAGTTGTTTGGTCTCTCCAAGCCTCTGCGACTACATGGTGGAGGGATTGTCTAGTTGTTGGGAGGCAAAGATATTGAATAATATCCTCTGAACTGAGAAGGAATTTTGAGATGGAAAAAACGAAGCGGGCAACTCCATAAAGTGCAATATGAAGCTTATTATGGGTAACTTACACACAGGCAGGAAGGATGGGGCGGGCAGATGATGCAGACATTAGCAGTTGCACTCCGAACCACCAGGGGGGTACAGCAGGATTTAAAGGAGCCAAAGCTAAAAATTGAATCTGACTACCCAGTGAGAAGCACAGTTGGCGCTGACTGGAACTGGGGATTTTTCCTCCCCCCGGGAGTCTCATGACCATTAACCATCTGTGTTAGCAAAAGGCATCCTTCCAGTTTTCATATCAGATGAAGGTGAGGGTAAAAGGTGATAGTGAACTCACCTAGCTTGGGCACAATTCTTGTGACTAGGCTAACGTTTAGTGCTCAGGGAGGGGGCAGGACTGGGGTCCTGTGACGGAGCTGACAAACTGGTCAGCCACACACTAGTTCAATGCCGAGTCATGTCCCCCATGAATCTCCCCATCCTGCTAGCAGGGGAGGCTTCGACACCGATGGAGGAGGATCATAAGGAGGTATAGCATTTCCAAGGTTAGAAAATTTGCAAATGCAGCTTCGAGATTCATTTGAGTCTCATAGCAGTCACGGAAGCCTAACCTCCAAGCAAATATTACTCTTCCCTACCGGAGTTGAACGAACTGAGGTCAGGTAATTTCAACAAACTGGGTAATGCTATTTGAGGAGTCAGCCCTGATGTGGAAACGGGCTCGTGAAAGAGAAGACAGAAAGGCCAAACGGCAGAGTGAGGGCCTCCAGCCCTTAGAAACAAGGCCTGGCTGCCTCTTGGCTTATCTTATACATAATATCGTGTATAGCAAAAGACACTAGAAGAAAAGAAGTACTTTAATCATGTGCTTATTTCTAAAATGATGGGATTAAAGATGTTTTATTTTCATCTTTACGATATTTAAATGTTTTCCAAAGTTTTTTACAATGAATAAGCATGACTTTGGAGAGGAGAAAAAAATAAGTGGTATTGCAAAACACAAAAAACAAAACAACACAAGTGGAGGGAAATATGGATGGAGAGGCAAGAAGGTGGGAAGTGAAAATCAAAACCCAAACCAAAAACTGGTCTCGGAAGACCAGGGCGGGCCCACTCAGACTCGCTCCACCTGCATCCCGGCTTGCGGAATCTGAGGCCCCTCGGCCGCCTCGCCCCGCACCCGCGCGCCCCTCCCCTCGGCTCCGCCAGAGGGCGCCCTGGGGCCGGCCCGCCGCGTCCTCGCCCTTCGCGTTTCTCTGGGTGCTTCTCCTCTGGGTGAAGAGAGAGCGCTCTCGGGCCGCGGACGAACAGGAAGCGCCTGTGCACAGTGACGCGGGATCTGGATGCAGCACAGCGCACCCGCGCCTCACCCGCCGAGCACCGCGGCTCTACACCGTCCAGCCCGGCGCGCGCACGGCCCCGCCATCTCCCCGCAGAGAGCGCAGCGGGCAGCCTCGCCCGGCCTGGGTGCGATGCCTACAGCTGCGGGTGGCCCTCGAGGCAGATCCCGGCCCAGGCTTCCTCCTACCCGTCCCCGCCAGGCTCCTTCGCCCGATTCCCCTCCCGGGCGCTCCAGCCTCGCCCAGAGGCCACTCTGGGTCACCTCTGCGCACCAGGGCACACCCAGGGGAGTGCATGACAAGATGCCACTTCCCCCAAGAGTGATTGCATTGCTTTTCACACTAAAACAAAAACAAACTTTAACAAAGAGGGAAGTAATACACACATAGTAATATGTGGTTGTGAAAAATCCAAATAACCCGTGTGTGTATTTTAAAAAATCAGTCTCCTTTCACCACCGTCTTACCAACTCCCTTCTCCGTAAACAGTTACTAGCGATAGGTTCTTAAATGCATTCATATACATATAATAAGTATACCGTTGTGGATATTAGTGTGTTTGTCCATCCGACCATCAGTCCATCCATCCATACTTTAATGCATGCATCTATCCACCCATGGAAGAATATTAATCAAAACGTTAACGGTGGTAATTTTTAGGTGGTAGAATTAAAACGATTCTTATTTCCTGAATGTTCTACAGTGAAAATATGGGTGCAGGGGGAGCTGTTACTATTTTTAAATCCATTTCCTCTCTTAAGGCTGTCCTCACCTCTACAATAAATGAACTAACCCTCAGGGGCATCTCTGAGTCTCCCCATCTTACTGGAGAGATCATTGTCATCACCATCTCCCAGCTTCACCAAGCAGCGCTCTGGTCTCCTGGTAACAGACCTGAATGTTTGTGTCTCGGTGATTAATGACTATGATGGACTTGGCTACTGCCTATGATTTTACCAGTTTCAAGAGCAGATTAATCGGAAAATGTTCGCTGCTGGCTTCTGGGAAATAGCATAGAATCACGATGATAGTGTTATCTGTGGATTAAGAACTTATACGAAGAGGGTTTTTTTGTGTGTGATTCTTGAAAAGTGATTTTGAAAATTTTCTTTGATTTTTGGAGGCCAGAGAACCCAAGTTCTTATTTAAAAGCTTGTTCTAACCAATCCTGAATCTTTATTGTCTTTGGGAGTTATGTAGCTTAGCCATTACAAGGTTCCTCCTTTCCTTCCCAGTGTTTGAAAAGCAGAAAGGGGTTTGGTGCTCTAACCTGAACACATGGCACCCAACATCCATTTCTGGGATGTTTGTGAGGGGCAGACATACAAAGCCTGAGAGGGTCCCCTGCAACGTTGCCACGCAGGGGTAGTTTGACTTTTGCCTGTGTAATGGATTTATTAAAAATACATGTATTAAAAATCACAATTTTAGGGCTTCCCTGGTGGCGCAGTGGTTGAGAGTCCGCCTGCCGATGCAGGGGACACGGGTTCGTGCCCCGGTCCAGGAAGATCCCACATGCCGCGGAGCGGCTAGGCCCGTGAGCCATGGTCGCTGAGCCTGCGCGTCGGGGAGCCTGATTGAATAAGCACCTGCTTCACCACCAGCCAGTATGATCTGGGCAGGGAAAGAGAGGATAGGAAAGCAGACCCACCCAACCCTCAGGGAATTGACAGAAATCCCAGTGTGTTTCCAAGCTTGTGGGAAATGCATTAGTCCAGGGATTCCTAGACTTTTACATCGCACAGACAAAATTCCAAAATAAATTGAGGGATGGTGAAGTATGCCAACTTTTAATTTTGCCAAGTAAGGTCATTGAAAAAGAACCTGTCATCTACTGGCACTACTGTTTTTTATAAAAGAAAGGACACATTGACAACAAAAGACATGATCTCAGAATAGAGGAATGTGTTTTAAAAATTAATTTTGCATAATAAAATATTTTACCATATTTTCCTTAACTTTTCATTTTTTGCCCATTTTCCTGTCTTAGTTCCAAGAGCACAAGGACTGTAATTTAATCTTTGTTTTGATGGGGGTTATTCTTACACTGTTTTAGGGCCACCATGATGACTATTACTGAACAATATAGTACATTGAGGTGAGAAATATTAGCTATTTGGCCGAATTTACACTAATTCTGAATTTATACTAATCATAGGATCCTATACTAATCCCGCACCCAAACTTTCCAATATGGGTAAGCACACCACCATTTATTTTAATTTTAGATTGCTTTTGTTGTTTGTGTTGAGTTTGGATTTATATACTTCTTAGAGAATTGAAGCTCTTTTTACTTGGATTCTTGTCAGTTGAAGACTCTCTGCTAGTGACCACCCAAAGAACTGAGCGCTTTGATATCATATTCTTCGGCCTAAAGTATTTTCCAAATTACAATTGTTGAATTTCAAGAAACCAATGCTCCAACGATGGGTTATACTAGCCAACGCCTTAAAATGAAATGGGGGAGGAGGAGACGATGGGAGGCAGGGAGATGGGGAGGGCAAGGAAAGAAAAAAGGGATGGAGGCAGAGGAGAAGGGGAAGGACAACAAAAATCAACTGAGATGAAAAGGGTGCTGTATACAAACAGATTTTTTTAACCTTTCCTAGAATTGCAGCAGATCCTGGGACCAAGAATCAACCTCCTATTTCTTGAAAGCAATCAGAAAGGCATTAAATCACCCAGAAGTTGGAAGCGGTTTGTCAGAGAGGATTCCCTGATCTGTCAGTGTTTACGACATATATCTCAACCTGCTGACATTGTCCAGCCCCAGGCCTGGTGGAATAACTACAAGGCAGCTCCCTGGATAATGAGGGGGCAGGAGGTTTTCGGGGCACAAGCTGTACTGTATTACAGAGTAGTAATGGAAACCTCAACCTTGAATATGACTTTTTTTTTCAGACTGAAAATTTAAAGTATGTCAGCCAGGGAAATGAAAAGCCTTTAGCGGTTTTATCTTGTCTTGAGACCCAGAGAGTTGACCCAGGTCCTGGATGTCTGGGAAAGGGATTCATTTGCAGCCTCGAATTTCTTGAGCTGCAATTCCCAAAGAACCTTCCATCAGAATGGACTTTGCAGAGAATTCATACAACCTTGGCACTTCCCCAGGCTTTATCCTTGACTTGGTTCCCCCATTCTTTTCTGGTCAAGTTATCCCAGATTTGTGTCTGCAACTGTCACTCAGACACACACACTACAGCCCCTGACTTCTCTCCAGAGCTCCATGCCTGTTGTCTCCCATCCAACAGGCATCTTAAACTCAGCAGATCCCCAATCAAATGGACCACATTCTCCCCCCCCAGCAGCACCCTCCCTCACTTGGTTTACTTTGGGCAGCTGCACTGTCATTTACCAAGCTGCTCGAGCCAAAACCTCAGCGTCAACCTAAACTCCATCTTCTTCCTTCACTGCAGTCTCCCCATGGTCACCGAGGTCTGTCCTCTCCTACGCTACCGTGCCTCGCTCTTGCATCCTCTTTGCTCCATTCCCCTGTCCAGGCCCTCAGCCCCTCTCACCTGGACCGGGGAAACTGCTTTCTAACTGGTTTCTGGGTCACAGTACCACCCCACCAGAACCTGTCCACATAGATGTCAGGAAGATCTCTGTAAAACACGGTTCTGTTTCCATCTCTCTCCTGCTTAAACCTCCCTGGTAGTTCCTCATTGTCAGTTGGATAAAGTCCAAAGTGTTAATACTTGCCATGTCAGATCAGGTCCTTCCCACCTGACTCCCATCCACCCTAGTGTCCTCCTGGGACATTCTCTACCAGGCATCCTGCGGGAGAGACTATAGATAATCCGCTGATTTACATTCTCCCCTCCTTCCTGATTAAAATAATAATTCTTAATTATATTTGCAAGTCTTTTGTGAGGTTTGATGTGGCCGAGTGACAAGCTCTGGATAGTGGAATGTTAGCAGAAGTATCATGAGAGAATTTCCGAAAACCTTTCCAGGGGGCGCTGGTGAGCATCTTTTGCTCCATTTCTTTTGCTCCCTCTCCACCCTCCAGCCCGGAACTCAAATGTGATGGATTCCGTCTTGGACCATGAAGATGAGGGACACACCCCAGGGGAGGAAGAGCAGCAAGCTGGATGGTACCATGGAGCAGGACTGCCAGAGCCCTGACTACCAAGCTCTGGAACTTTCTGCCAGAAATAAACTTCTAACGTGGTTAAGCCATTGTCATTTTGAGTGTCTGTCCCTTGCTGCTGAACCTAATCATAGCTGATCTAGAATTTGGTACCGGATAGGGGATGCTGCAGGTAACCCCACACTTATATTTTTCTTTCTTTATGCTCCAGAGGGACTCAAGGAGCCAGCCAACCCCCCAGTGTTTAAATTCTTCACTCTCTTATTACCATAGCCACTTGGCCTTCCAACATTCTGGTTTCATAGATACTTTTTTCCCCAGGTGAGCACAGGGATAATTTGCGTAACTGCTCCGCCGCTGCATACTGCACACTGGTAGGTTTTGCAAGTGCGCCTGATTGGCAGAATCACATCCAGAACCATACCTTCAAGGCATTCTGGAAATATGGCTTTATTTCCCGTTCTGCAGAGCAGGCAGCACCCTGGGAAGGCATGTGGAGTGCATCAGTCCAGACTGTTCATTCTGCACGTGCTCCTCAATCCAGCCCGGCACGACAGCTCTTCTTCAGCAGACTTGCCAGGATGTGCTTGCCTTCTTTACATCATTTCTGCAATTCCTTCTGCCTTGAATCTTGCCTTTCCCCCTCCCTCACTCCTCTGCCCCGGTGAGTTTACGCTTATCTCTCAACCCCTGGCGGAGCCAATCCATCCTACCTGCTGTGGGATCTGTGCAGCGCTTGGAATAATCCAGTTACTGTCCTTAAGTGAAATATATTATTGGCTCACAGATCCCTCTTCTCCACTAAAAGGTGAGCTTCTCAAGGACCGAATGAAAAGCGACTGTTGCATCTGTGCCCTCTTCTGCCTCCTACTTCTATCCCAGTCTGGCAGAGGCACTGAGGAAATGTTTGTTGAACTAGTGAACATTGACAATGGCTCCAAACTAAGCTACCTCCTCCCTCAGACTGCAGGGTTCGGAGTAGATTCCAGAACATGTATATGTACGGCTGAGTCGTTTTGCTGTGCACCTGAAACTATCACAGCATTGTTAATCAGCTATACTCCAATATAAAATAAAATGTTAAAAAAAAAAAAAAAAAGTGGACTCCAGAGTAGAACCAGCTGTGTGTGAATCTCGGCTCTGCTGGGTCCCAGCTGGGGCATCCCGGGAATACTATGTGACATCTCTGTGCGTTAGCTTCCTTCTCTGTGACATGAGTTCAATAACACCCACAGGGTTGTTGGGAGGATTAAACGATGGCACCTGTGAAGCATGTGGTACAGCACCCAGCACACACATGGAACTCAAACATCAGCTAGTATCATTTTGTGGGTGTCGCTCTCTTGCGTGCTCTTCACTTTCCCTTCTTTTCTCCTCTCTCTGTACTTTGCTTATCAGTAACATTTCGACACAATGAACATTTTCTGAGCCCCGGCACCGTGCCAGGACAAACACAGCCTTGGGGAGCTTGCTGGCTTTCAGGGAGGCAGACACAAACCATGAGCCCCAGCAAAGCATGGCACTTGAATGATGGGAGCTTTTCACCAGTTTCCATGGAAGTGCAGGGGAGAGAGGCAGTCACCGCTGTGGATAGGGGGTCGGGGTGGGGGGAGGACAAATGATTTACAGAGGGGGGTGGTGATTCTTGCAATGGCTTTCAAAAGAGGCGTGGGAGGAAGAGGAGACTTCTGGGCAGAGAGAATAGCGTGTGTAAAGGCAGGGAGATGTCCAACACACAGTGTGGCTTAGAGGACTACCAGTAAAACTAGACCAATGGTTCCCACACTTGAGCTTCCATCGGAATCCCCAGGAAGCCTGGATAATGTGCAGATTGCTGGGCTCCTCTCCCAGAGTTTCTGCTTCACTAAATCTGGGGTTGGGCCTGAGGTCTTGCAAGTCTAACAAGTTCCCAGGCGGTATTCGCGTTGCTGGTCCAGGACCACGCTCTGAGAGCACTGAGGGGCCAGAGCATGATGGGGGAGTGGGGAGCAGGGAATAGTGAAAAGGAGAGCTGGGCTTCACAAGCTAGCTCAGGCGTTTAGATTCTATAAACAATGACAACAATACTTAAAGAGAAGAGTACACAATCAGATCTATGTGGCCCGAGTGGACGTTAAGGGCCTACGACTTCAGAAGGGAAGACTCGTGCGGAATAGAATCCAGGTGGGCTGTGGGTAGTCTGTGAGTAGCTTGGCACAGAGCCCAGTCCCCAGCCGCTCAGCCCGAGCCTCTCTCCCTGGGCTGCTCCTTTCCCCTGAACACAGAGGAAGAGGTGCTTCTCTCATCTCCAGGGTTAGGGCTTCTGCTCCTGCCTTCCATGCCATCACCGTCTCCTCTGGACTCATCCTCTTCCAGATAGCTTCAGCCTTTTTTTCTGCACACCCCTTCCTGATGGGCATAGTTTAAGCCAAACCTTCAACCATATAGCACTCCAGGAATCACACTACCCAGCTCCTTTTGGCTGCTACTATTAATACATTTTTTTTAAGCCAAAAACATCTCAATGAATGGTCATCACCTGCCCCATTTCCTCACACCCGGTACCTACCCTCTGAGTCTCATTCTGCACCAGCCTAAGCAGTGAGATAGCAACTTGTTTTTCTGGTTTGCTTTACTTGCATCAGCCTTGCTTCTAGGAAATCCATGTGACAGAATATATTATTATTTTCCTGTTAGGAACAACATAATCCAATTTGTCTAAACTGATGGAGTCAAAAAAAATTTGAGACTTATGTAAAGTATAATTCCATAGAGACATATGTCTTAAGATTTCCTGGTCTGTCTAGAGCTATGTTCCTTAGAAACAGGATTTATCCACCTTTGTATTAATTACTGTAAGAAGTGTCTATGAATTATCCATCACTTGTTTCTACATTTTAAATTTTTTAAAGGATGAGATAGGGGAATTCCCTGGACGTCCAGGGGTTAGGACTCTGCACTTCCACTGCAGGGGGCACGGGTTCCATGCCAGCGCATGGCCAAAAAAAAAGAAAGAAAGAAAGAAAACATAATAAAGGTTTGAGATAAAAATGGGGCCTGTTGGGTATTGGGAGCATGAGCAAAGCCTATTCTTAAAGGTTCTTTATTCAAATGTTGTAAACAAATATGGAACAGCCATTGAACCCAGTTCAAGCCCTTGGATGTACAACAGGGATTGTTTTACTTCCTGAACAGGAAGTTTTCTGAGTGTTGCTTAGAGCCAGAGATCTCACACTTCTGTGTGAACTTTTCCCTCTCTTCTGGACCATTTATATATCTGCTGCAAATCCTTGATGTCAAATAGTCTTTTCACAGGTACCTTCCAACAGTGAGGGAATTGAAATATCTCCAAAATCAATTTCTAACTCAGGCAGAATGCCTTTATAATGTCAATAGTCAGAAGAGCTAGGAAATTCTAGAAACAAACAGAGGCCCATTGCCTATCAATAAGTTTGCTCCTTTTTAAAAGTTTTTTCTCCACTTTATTCCTGCTGCGACTTTGCAAAAATACGTAGCTTTCTCAGCTTCCCTGAGAGCAAAACTAACTTATTTTTCTAATCAGTGGGAACACCACCAATTCTTCCATGATTATCAGAATCTTCTGAGGTTAAGGGCTTCTCTATTTTTAAGGCAAACAACTTCTTCTTTTAAACATAGTTCCAGGTCCATTTACTTGATTTGATTAGGGGCACAGAGCAGAAAGCCTGTGATCTTAGCTCCCACGCTCCCCTTCCCCTGGAACCCCCGGAGACTAACCCCCAGTGTGCAGGTAGAGCCCAGCCTGTGCCGCATTCCTGAAGGAGCCCAAGATGCCCATTGAGATGGAGCTGGGGGAGGGGCAGGAAAAGGAGAGGAGGAGGCCTCTCTGTGCCCCCAACTCCAGCGATCATCCCCAAGCCAAAAGAGAAAATTGGCTGTGTTATTTTTACACTTGAGGCAATTCAGTGAAATCCAGGCCTTTACCTTACCGGTTTCATTGCTTTCTCAAGTGCAAAATCTTTAGTGGTCATTTAAAAGCCACCGGAATATTTTCTCCTTAACACTTGTTCCTGCCAACTTGAAACTGGCTTTCTCAGTTCTCTCTTTCTCATCTGGGAGGAACTCCGTCAGACTTCTGCCTACAGATGATAAAACCCTTCCCCATGTCCGCACCAGATCTGTCCTCCGAGTCCAGGTCGGGAGGCTGGCTGAAAGCAAGGGTGACCACGGGGACACGGGGATGATCCCAAAGAGCAATTAGGCTGCTTCCCAGGGCCTGGTGGTTCCTGAAGCTCATAGTTTTTCAGAACTGCAGTGGTAGGGAATTGGGGAGGAAACTATGGTAACTGAAGATCTAAAACGACCTGAATGTCCTCAGGTATAACATGGAAATGTTCTCCAGCTCTCTGAGAGCTGTCCCAAGGTTAGCACATTAGGGCCTGGTACCAGACAGATACTGGATAAATACTTACAGGATGAATGAATAGACACACTGCTAGAATGAACTAAACATAAATACTAGGGATGTTCTTTATATTTTCTTTCAAATGTTTTGATTTGAAGAATGTCTTAGCCATTTCCCCCATCTTGCTTCCAGATTCAATCTCCCCAAGTTCGTGAACATGACGGTTACTGGCCCAAAGACCCCTTCATACCATTAAAGCTTCATACGCCTTCATACCATCAAATCTGACTGCTATGATGGCATCCCATCTCTCTGCCCCTGTTAACTTTGAGCACACCAGTGGGAGGGTTGGAAATATTTATGCCCCTGAAAATACGTCGAACAGTATAATATTCTCAAGGCTCTCTACCTGCTGCTTGTGACCACCAAGAAAACAGTCTATGAACTGCAGAGGTGGGTGTGAGTGCTTCCCTGTACTTGCCGACCTTCCTCCCAGCTGTGAAATGGAGATGATCAGATGACAGGACCTCAGCCCTTGCCAACAGAAGGTTGTGAAGACCAGTGGGACTGGAACATGAATGGCTGCTCAGTCTACACTCCGGGGGTCCCAGGACGAGAGCTTCCCAGCACCTTCCCTGGACCAGCACCCCAGGGGGCATGGCACTCAGTGCCCACTCTCCTTAATCAATGTTGTACTGATTTGATCAGTGGTTTTCAAACTCTGTCCTACACAGTCTGAGATGTTCTGCCCAGGAACCATGGTGAGGGATGGTGTGTGAGCAAAAATTCAAGCATTCCCTCTTCTAAATTGAACAGCCCCACTTTCTGTTTTTTAATTGATTTTGTATGTTAGGTTTCTGCTCTTTTAGGGAAGGTAATGCTCCATTCTTCAAACAACAACGATAGCTCACGAGGCCAAAGATTAGGGTTCTAATGGTTCTAACATGGGACCCTGCTCCTTGTGGGCACTTAACACATGCTCATTCAATTGAAGAGGCACTGCCTTCTCTGAACTTCATTTCCAAATTGAAACATTTGGGACTGAGTTTCCATTCCTGTGACTCACTGTAGGAAAACTGAAAAGAACCTGAAGTCACCCATGTCTTTCTGCTGTTGTTTATCCAAATCAACACCTGTTGTTTACCAAACACCTAGCTTATAGTAAGCACTCAATGCATGTTGTTGAATGGATAAATGACTAAATGAATGATGTGTGATCCTGCACAAGTTACTTGCCCTCAAATGTAAAATGAGCCTAAATCCACCTTTTTTTGCAGTGTATGGTGAAGATATAACGAAAGAAGATGGGTAAATTGTTTATCACATAGTAGGATCAACGAATATTCACTTTATTCTCTTCCCCTTCATGTAAACAGTAGACCTTATTCTCTCTCTTTTTTTTTTTTTGTGGTACGCAGGCCTCTCACTGTTGTGGCCTCTCCCGTTGCGGAGCACAGGCTCCGGACGTGCAGGCCCAGCGGCCATGGCTCATGGGCCCAGCTGCTCCGTGGCACGCGGGATCCTCCCGGACCGGGGCACGAACCCGTGTCCCCTGCATTGGCAGGAGGACTCTCAACCACTGCGCCACCAGGGAAGCCCCGACCTTATTCTCTTTGACCCTCTTTTTCTGCAAGGAAATCACTTAATCTGATGGAAATAATTGATGGACCAATCACATATGATTTCCATAAACAGGGTAGGAGGCCTAGCCTTCATACTTCTGTCCATACAGAACTTGGCCAGATGCCAATGTAACTAATAAATATACTGAAATACTGTACAAGTTTGGGATACATAAGAGCTTTGAGTGATTACTTTGATGATGGAAAGTTATCATGTGATACCACAGCAATAAAGCAATTTAATTACTTTTCTTCATTTAAAAAAATAGATGGTGGAAACCTTACAGCATTTAGATGAGAATAACCACCATGGAATCCATAAAGATGTTGTACATAATTACCTAGAATTGGTACTTCTCACTCTCAGATCTACCTGGGAGACTTTAGATAATATTTAGAAGCAATTTGGGGATAAGATTCAATATAGGTAAAACTAGATTAGGGTTATATCACTTGATCAGGGATTCTTGTAATGGACCATGATGAGATAAATTAACAGAATTCTACAGATGTGGAGGCATTGACAGCCGAGTGCACAGCTACTAGCAGGAATTTGGGACGCATTCAAAGCTTTGAAAGTTAAACTACATGGTGGTGAACTTAACAACATGGAAACAAGTTTGCTCTTCTCCATGACCTATGATCTTGTCAAGGCTGATGATCAACTGCTACACGTGGCCACAGTGGATAAATCCTAATTAGGCACCTTTTCAAAAAAGTATAGACTAACAGGGAAACTAATAGTTCCTTTAGCTTCGAAATGGTTTTTAAATGAGAGTTCATAGCCAAGTGATCAAAATATGTTTTCTAGCTAACTCTTTAAAATCATGCTCTATTCCAAAGGACACTACATCTTTAGGAGGATAAGTTATGCTGTGCTTTGAATTTTGGAGGTATTGAGGTTGCAACGTTGGGAGAAGATTATTGTTTGAAAAATTTTACGAAGAACTAGGGAGAAGGGACAGCTATAGAGCTGTTCAGACCAACTGCAGCCAGTGGACCCTTGCTGGTTTTGAGTGATTAACTCTGAAATGCTCTGAAACCATCAGCTTCAAAATCTACCCCAGATTTTTGGTGAGGGATGGATGTTGTGCTTGATGAAATAAAATTCATATTTTAAAACAAGACAAGAGAAATCTAAACAGAAAATTTTTTCTCAGCCCATTTGGGCCTCCTCTCTTCCCTACAGTGTGCATTGTTCATCTGCATTATTCATTAACCAGACTACCCCAATGGCAGAAATACCTGCTCTGCCACAAAGATCAATTTTCTCCTTTCTCCAGCCATGTAACTCCTTAGAAGATAACATTCCTTTCTCAATCCTGTAAGGGGTCACGATGACCCACCACTCACCTTGTGCGTGCAGACTCTTTGGTGAACTTTATGTACAATGCCAACATCTCACTTCCCTTAAAGATAGTGATTGGTGCAGAACAGATGGATCAGATGTCCTGGGGAGACACGGGGCCACATCTTTTGGATGGTCTTAGCTTAAATACTTACTTATGACCTTATTGATGTCACTAGCTATATTACTTGTATTCTGCCTATTTTGCAAGATTATTGCTCCTTGCATTATCAGCTGTGTGACTGAACCACCGATAAAAAAAATAATGACTAGAGGACTTGAA
Source organism: Grampus griseus (assembly GCF_964374135.1). Classification (NCBI taxonomy): domain Eukaryota; kingdom Metazoa; phylum Chordata; class Mammalia; order Artiodactyla; family Delphinidae; genus Grampus; species Grampus griseus. The sequence goes on from NC_139017.1 coordinate 109,382,255, forward strand.
ACAATTGACCAAATATAGAGTTCTATAAGAGCAATGATTTTAACAGTGTACCTCTAGTTATGGGAAGAAGCAACAAGAGGGAAACATTTCCTGGACCAAAACAGGCTAGGAAAACAGGCTGTCCAGGGGCTTTTAGTTACTGTTAATAGAGCCGAGTCCAGTAACAGTACATTGAATGACCTATCAATGAAATCCTCGCCTGACCTGGGAATAAGCATTCTTAGCACTGTGGGACAAACCTGTCATAAAATGTTTCCCAAACCTTGATTGAAATTAAGACCGAAAAGGAAGAAACTGTAACATAAAGACTATTGCCCACCACCCAGTTCTACAAGAATCAAGTCATTAACCACTGCAGTCACTGACCTACAGTACACCCTGAAAGAGTTCAGAGCAAAGATCAGGGTGAGGTAATTTGTGTTCTGGGAAAAACGGAAGAACTGGGTCTCACATAGATATATTCAGCAGAAAATTTTATGAACCCAGTTTCTTGCATCTTCCCATACTTAGAAAAGCACTAAAACCTTTAAAGAAGATATTTGTTCCTTGCGAATAGTAGTAACCTTCTACCAAGACGTGTGCTTGATCGTACATACCCCTTCTCTGAAATCACATATATACCGGCCTCCCCCTTTAAGTCTTTGGAACAGTCCTCAGAGCTTTCTGAAAGATTGTCTCCTTGGTTATAATCCTCAGGTTGATGTGAATAAAATTTTCCATTTGTTTTTTAGATTGACTGTTGATTAATTTTTCATTGATCTGTTAAATCTCCCAAACTCTATCTTTTATTCCTGAAAAATATTTGTGATATTTGCTGCCTCTGGCACAGCTTATGCTCCCGTGATTTCTTAAAAGCTCACTGACAGTGGTTCGTCATCCTTTACATAAGAGCACTAACAATAGCTTAGCGCATATTGAGTTCTTAATATAAGCCGAGTACTGTTCTAAAAGCTTAATACACTATTAACATATTTAACCCTGTGAACTAGGTACTATTATTGTCCCCATTTTATAGATGAGTCACGTAGTGTATGAAGCACATAGTATATAAAACTTGCCCAAAGGCACACAGGTATCAATAATAAGTAAAGCAAATATTTGAACCCAGGCAATCTGGTGCTGGATCCTATAAGGTGAGCCTTTACACTACACTGTCTCTGTTCAGAAACCTGGGGCAATTGTTTGGCCCTTGACCTCTGTCATATCACCTCCTCCACTGTACCTGCTTGTCCAGCTCTCTTTCCCTCCACCTGAAGTTCGGTGTGAAGTCTTCCTGATGGATGTACCAGTGAATTTCCTTAGAAACACGTCCATTCAGTTGTCTTCTAAGACCCACCTTCTTGTCATTCGTGCTTTACCAAATAAGCCATCTGCAATTCAACCGAGTTCTTCTGGTTCTGACTGTACATTGCTAACTACCATGCAACAATAAAATAGTATCAGTTCATAGCCATCATTGTTAAGTATTCGTCGGAAAAGCTCGTGTTTCAATCAAATTATCTGTGTTATCTAGTTAAGAGTGACCATGAGTGAGCCACTCAAGGCCCTTCTTTCAACCACCCCACTCTCTCTTTGGTGGGAACTGGTGACTACCCCACTCATTTGGAAAGACTCCATTTCACACACTGGCTCTTGTAGGATACGGATCCTCTATGTTCAAGTATTGTAAGGTGACTTCATCCTGTCCTAACACTGTTCTTTGGGTGATTGGTATCATTGAGATAGCAATCATAGATTTTTAAAAGCGGTTGTGAGTCTTTGGAAATCCAGATGTAGAGTCCAGAACTTGCTTCATCTCCAGGGTCTTTACTCTGAGTTTCCAGAAACTGGAAGCTCACAGAATGATCTCTGTCCTACCAAATCTGTACAGTGCTCACCCAGTGTAGCCAAGGCACAGTCCCTGATGTCTAACTAATTTTGGAGTCTATCTTTAGCTGTCCATGCCAAGAAGATCAGAGAAAGCAGGGTTTAGCCTAACATACTCATTCAAAGACTCTCTTGTTTATAAATGCAAATTTCTACAGACATCAGACAAAAGCAGGGCATTTGAAGGCTTTAAGATGACTTGTATTGCATCTATCCATATTTCTGCAATTTGTTCTATGGCTGCTCTAAATGTTTCCTAATGTTCCAAGTTATATTTTTTCCTTATATGTGCATTGAAGGGAAGGGTGGATGTGTGTGTGTACATACACACACACACACAAAAACACACACACACACACTTACTCACTCACTTATAATTGCCACCTGGAGGTTCGGGGTTGGTCCTGGAGTAGGGCATCACTTGGTATTTGCTTCATGCCTCGTTGTGTCCCAAATACCTTTTTTATTCTTTCCTTCTCCAAAATCTAATGAAGCTCCTTCAGTGACCTAGAGACACCTGCTGGTAGATGCTGATACTATACAAATACTACTCAAGACAGATGACCCAAGACAAGTCATTCAAAATTAAGCCACAGAAGAGCTCTAGAAATGGGGGACTGAGAGGTGGGGTGCTGTACATAGGCTGTAGCTGTGGAGATAAAATAAAAACCCCTGACTTGAGAAAGATTTGAATTGCTAAACCATCTGTCAGTTCACACCCTAAACACTGACTTGTTTTCCTTCCCTTAGAATTAACTAACAACTAGTGTCATCAGCACAGGCAAAGCCATATTTAATGGAGTGCAGATTAGGGCTAGCCAGAAGCTTATGACATTTATTTTGGATAAACTCTGATCCATGTATTACTTATGGGTATTTGGGGGGCCTTTTTAGAGAATTCTAATGGGGGATAATAATAGCATTACCACAAAAGGTAGTTTTGCTTTTTTTTAATGACTAAATCAACAGTGCCTGGCACATCATAAGTGTTATTATGATTTTTATTGTCTGATGATGGGCTTGCTTTGCAGGTTTCCATGACTTTGCAGCTGTGGCCCTGAGTAAATGCTATGAGGATGACGTGGTCCTAGTTCTGAAGGTCAGGGGCAATGCTGGGCAGCTTACCAGCATCAAACTTATTCTGAAGTTCCTATTCAGGATTTCTTTCTTTCCTTCCTAATTCCTTCCTTCCTTCTTTCCTCCTTCCCTCCGTCCCTTCCTCCTCTTTCTTTCTTCTTTCTTTCTCTCTCTCTCTCTTTTTCTTTCTTTCTTTCTTTCTCTTCTTCTTCTTCTTCTTCCTGTCTTCTTTCTTTCTTTCTACTTTCTTTCTCTTTCCACATCTGCCTTTACTGTGAGCAGCAGGTGGGACACTTCCAGCAACAGTTAAAAAAAAATAATTTACAAAAACCAAGATTCAATGAATCTACCTGGTTGGATCCCTTAGGAGCTCATATGTAGGTGCCAACCCAGAGTAACAGGAAGAGAACTCCAAAGTCAATGAATAGCAAGGCCATCAAGGAGATGAGAAGCTTTTTGTACATATCATGAGAGTGTTTGGTGGAGGTGGCTTCATAACCAAAGTACCAGCGAGTGAAGAACCAGCCAATAGCTAGCAGCCCCATAGTCAGATAGGGGAAGACAGCAAGGTTCCCTGGGATGGTGTATCTGTTCGTGGCCTTGGGCTCCATTTTTCTGGACACAGAGTAATCCACCAGTTTTCCCCGTCTGGGTTTGCACCTGCTGCTTTGGACCTTCCTGTTGGGGTTCAGGCAGAGGCTGTGATGGCATCAGGAAGACTGCCCAGAATGATCCTGTTAAAAAAAAAACAGTGAGCTCCGAATGGGAAAGATGGTAGACAAGACAAAAGTTGTCTTTCAGCATACAGATGGCCAACAGGCACATGAAAAGATACTGAACACCACTAATTATCAGAGAAATGCAAATCAAAATGATGATATCACCTCACACATGTCAGAATGGCCATCATCAAAAAGACCACGAATAACAAATGTTGGCAAGGAGGTAAAGAAAAGGGAACCCTTGTACATTGTTGGAGGGAATGTAAATTGGTACAGCCACTATGGAAAACAGTATGGAGGTTCCTCAAACAACTAAATATAGACCTAACATATGATCCAGCAATTCCACTCTTGGGTATATATCTGGAGAAAACAAAAACACTAATTCCAAAAGGTATAGGCACCCCAATGTTCACAGCAGCACTATTTACAATAGCCAAGATAGGGAAGCAACCCAAGTGTCCATCAACAGATGAATGGATAAAGAAGACATGGTATACACACACATACACACACACACACACACACACACACACACACACACAATGGAATACTACTCAGCCATATAAAAGAATGAAATTTTGCCATTTGTAACAACATGGATGGACCTGGAAGGTATTATGCTAAGTGAAATAAGTCAGACAGACTTATAACTAGTAACTCACTAGTGGTTACTAGTGAGAAGAGGCAAGGGGGAGGGGCAAGATAGGGGTAGAGGGTTAAGAGGTACAGCTAATATGTATAAAATAAATAAACTACAAGGATAACGTATAGCACAGGAAATACAGCCAATATTTTATAATAATTATAAATGAAGTATAATCTATAAAAACGCTGAATTACTATGTTGTATACCTAAAACTAATATAATGTTGTAAATCAACTATACCGCCAAAAAATGTTGTCTTTCAGTGAGTTGTTTTTAAAATCTATAAATGTATTTCTGGGAATTTTGAGTGGAGGATTTGCACAGCAATTTTTAAAAGTCTGAATAAATATATGAACACATAAATAACCTGGTGTATGAACTTGCTGCAGACCCAGGGAAAAGCATGGAAGCCACAGAAAAGCAGAAAAAAGTGATCTCCCTTCTCGGTAGAAGCTTCTGCTTGCTCTGGACCCAGCCATTCTTCATGCTTGACGATATGATTTCTACGTTTCAGGGTTTCCCCTGTAGCAAAGCTTACACCCCCTCGTCATATTCTAGGTCTCAGCAATGCGTGAACAGAGATATTCACGAGAAACACAGCATTTCTTTGCTACTGAATGTTGCCACTTTTAGACAGTGTTTTTTTTCCTCAGTTAAACTTAAAACATTGCTCTTGATCAGCAAAAGCTTCTTCCTCTCAGGGCTGCTTCCATCTGCCTTGGATGTGCATTTTAATGTTACTTCATGGTGAGGAGAATTGGGGGCATTTTCCTCCTTGCCCTAAATGATTTCCTAAGAGTTTTAAGATCATTGTGCTTTATGCATAGACTCTACATCTCATCTGGATGTAAAAATTGCTATTATCTATGCATCATGACAACAAGAGGGGTTTTATAATTTGAGAGGGCTAGATTAGCTTAAGCTACTGAGATAGAAGATGTTACGTATATTTGAGATACAATGTAGGGATCTCGTTGTTCAGTTTAAATTGGGTCAAAATGCCAGTGAAATGTAAATGATGTTCATATGATATTTTAACATGCCATCTTTTTTCTGTTTTGAAGATGATGGCACACCATTGTAATCATGTCTGTCAACAAAATGACCTTGAACTCCATTAAAAAATGCAAATAACTTTGCGCATAGAATTTGATGCCAAGATAAACATGCAAACAAAGAATTTCAGGTTATTATTTCCTGTACCTCAGGATCAGTGATGCACTGATAAATGGTTCTCAAAAAATACATAAAACAAAACACGAAAACAATGCTGATTGATTTGCGATCTTCCATAATGTAAATACTTCTGTTGTGGCCAATTTTGAGCTACCAACAGTTACTAGCTTACAAAATTCCTGAATACTTAACAGTTAGATCTGGTGAGCTGGCATGAGCTGCTTCCGGGGCACCACTGTATCTATTTCTCTTTCATGCTCTCTTACCTCTGGGCCTTTGCACCTGCTGTTCTTTTTGCCTGGAATGCTCCAGTGACCTCTCTCCTCACTTTGCAAGTTGGCTCTTCACTTAGCATCATTGAAATCCTCAAATGAATTAAACAGTGGTATAAAGCACTTGGAATGATGTCTGGCATACAGTGAACACTATTTAAGAGATGTTTATTAATATTCTTTTCCTTCACTGACCACCTAAGACTGAATTTGGTGTTCTTCTGTGTGCCCAGCCTGCTGTGCTTCTCCTGTGGTGTCTCCCTGACTCTGTTGTACTGGCTCCCTTTCCAGCCCTTGTTGGATCAACCTCCATAATAGATGGACTGGCTTTGTTTACTGTTACATCCCTGCCTAGCAGAGTGCCTGGAAAGTAGAAGACACTCAATATATATTTGTTAAATAATAACCTGATAGATCATTGAATCTGTTATGTACTACAAACTTGAATGAGGAATTAAGAAGGTCCATGTGGATGTCAAGAAATGGTTATAAGAAACAGGTAGAGGGGAAGATTTGGTGATAGCTAAAGAAACTATATTTTCTGAGGATGTCTAGACTCTTATTTGTGCTGACAGAAAGGGTGTTCTTTGTTTGGACTAACCAAAGTGGAGAAAGTTTCAGTTAGGGTCTTCCGATGTTTCCATAGACAATCCCATTATCATGTGGGTGTGGGGACTTCTACACTGTGCCAACTGGTGACTTTCTCCAGCATTACAAGAATGCTTGTAATCTCAGGGGCTCTCTCCCTATTTTTATTTTATTTTATTTATTATTATTATTTTTAACATCTTTATTGGAGTATAATTGCTTTACAAGGGTGTGTTAGTTTCTGCTGCGCAACAAAGTGAATCAGCTATACATATACATATATCCCCATATACCCTCCCTCTTGTGCCTCCCTCCCACCCTCCCTATCCCACCCCTCTAGGTGGTCACAAAGCACCAAACTGATCTCCCTGTGCTATGCAGCTGCTTCCCACTAGCTATCTATTTTACATTTGGTAGTGTATGTATGTCAATGCTACTCTCTCACTTCGTCCCAGCTTACACTTCCCCCTCTCCCCATGTCCTCAAGTCCACTGTTTATGTCTGAGTCTTTATTCCTGTCCTGCCCCTAGGTTCATCAGAACTTTTTTTTTAAGATTCCATATATATGTGTTAGCATATGGTATTTGTTTTTCTCTTTCTGATTTACTTCACTCTGTATGACAGACTCTAGGTCCATCCACCTCACTACAAATAACTTAATTTCATTTCTTTTTATGGCTGAGTAATATTCCATTGTATATATGTGCCACATCTTTATCCATTCATCTGTCGATGGACACTTGGGTTGCTTCCATGTTCTGGCTATTGTAAATAGAGCTGCAATGAACATGTGGTACATGGCTCTTTGAATTATGGTTTTCTCAGGGTATATGCCCAGTAGTGGGATTGTTGGGTAGTATGGTAGTTCTATTTTTACTTTTTTAAGGAACCTCCATACTGTTCTCCATAGTGGCTGTATCAATTTACATTCCCACCAACAGTGCAAGAGGTTTCCCTTTTCTCCACACCCTCTCCAGCATTTATTGTTTGTAGATTTTTTGGTGATGGCCATTCTGACCAGTGTGAGGTGATACCTCATTGTAGTTCTGATTTGCATTTCTCTAATGATTAGTGATGTTGAGCATCCTTTCACGTGTTTGTTGGCAATCTGTATATCTTCTTTGGAGAAATGTCTATTTAGGTCTTCCAAAGAGCTAACACCTATCCTTCTCAAACTCTTCTCCCTATTTTTTCAAGATCCTTATCTTACACTGGTAGGAGAGGGATGGTGCCAGTTGAGGGAGGTTATCTCTAAAACAGCTCTAATGAAATCTTGCAAGCTGTTCAGCCAAGGCTCCAGCTGACTTCATTATCCTATTTTTAAGATTTTACCATTCTTAAGTATGATTTGTTTACTGCTACAAAGTGACATAGAATCAAGTCGTAGAACATAGAATTAACAAAAATATCTGGTACTATGTGAGTGAATGAGATTCTCCCCCTCATCCCTGAATACACAGTTGTACAGTATATGCTGTCTTCAGAAATTGGATTTATAGAAAACTTCTATTTCCTGACAGCATTCAAAATTATATTCTGTATGATCCTTTCTAATCAGTAGAATTAACTTCTAGAGAAAAGAAGCTTGATCGTATATTGTACTCATTGATATTGCTACTGTTTTTAAAAAGTCACACTTGTTATCTCTCAAGATGCTTATAACATTGTCATCTCCAAAATATATTCAATGCAGCAATGTGTGTCTGCTGTAGTGATGCCCCCCAAAGGTTCTGATTCTGGCAAAGAGGTTACTTTTTATTTTGCTCTTAGAAAGTCATTCACATGGATATTTGGTTTCAAAATATTTCATTTTTTGCATGAAATATGCATCATTATATAAAATCTTAGTATTTCATTTCTTAAATCTCTACTTTTCTCAATATTTTTGGAAATTAATTCTCTCACTGTTCTTGTGAAACTTGGTAAGAGATTGAGAATGTTTTCATATTTAATTGCTAAAGTGCAAACATTCTGAAGAACATGTTTAATCCTGGTTGGTTGGCCTCTTTCTGCCTTCCAGAATCCTTCTGAGATAGAATCAGACAACCATGGGATGTTAGAACAAAAGAGACACTGGAAACTCTAAACTTAGTCCCTTATTTTAGGGATGAGATGACTTGGTTCCACTGGCATGGTTTATTTCCAGGGAATAGAAATCCATCAAACTATTCACATGGGCAAGAAAAAATTAGGAAAGGAAACCAGCTTTTAAAATGGACTGCAAACAAAAAAAAAAAACACAAAAAATAAAAAAGATAAAATGGACCTCAAAAATAGAGTAAATTTTTTTTTTGTTAGTCTCCTCTGCATCACCCCACCCTCCATCAGCAGAAACATAAGAAAGTTCAGAGAGTGATTATTTGCTAAAGCCTGTGTTGGGTGTGTAGTTCTTACAGATTACAAAATTGAAAAGACTGAATCTGACATAAAAGTTGGATATCAGGCCACTTTAAAACTTATGCAGTTGTCCACTTGTAAGGGTGGGACAACTGCACACAAGAATGATGATGATGAGTCCCAAAGTAGAGATGTTTAAGAGACCACCTCATAATAAAGGCAAGTTCCCTGAAAATAGCACTTCAATTTCCAGGAGTGGTCTTGAAATAGAGGAGACCTATGTGGAGGCCTTCCTGGTGCAGGTAAGTAGTACAGAGACAAAGATAGCACAGTCAGGCAGGGAAATAACCATAGCTTAAACAAGTCATCCCCCAAGCACTCCCAGTTCTGTCTCAGGTAAAGGTAAAGTCTAATACACATTCCTCAGTTGTTTTAGAGAAACCATATCCTAACCAGATGAAGAATCGTGACCCTGAGAATATATACCCCCCAGATGAGCTGGAGCCTGAAGATTGATAATGTTAACCTCTGTGGTCTCACCTGGTTACCTCACCACCCAATAATCAGAAAATTGTGCATGAGCTGATTACGTTCCCCACAAATGTCACTCCCCTCACTTTGTCTTTAAAAACCTATTCCTAAAAGTCATCAGGGAGTTCGGGTCTTTGGGGCATTAGCTACCTGTATTCTTCACTTGGTGCCCTGTAATAAACACTGTATTTTCCCTCACCACAACCTGATGTCAGTAGATTGGCTTTGCTGTGTGTTGGGTGAGCAGACCAATTTGGTTCAGTAACAGTCTCTCTGGCTGCCTGGGGATGCTATTTATGTAATCCTGGGCAATTATGTAATTGCTGTCAGTGATGTAACCGGGGCAAATGAGCTCATCACTCTATGTTCTGTCCCTACCAACTTCAAAGAAATTCCATGAAGATGAATCAGACAAAATGCATGAGGACAGGAGTTTTAACCTGGGGTTCTTTGGAATTCACAAGTGAATTTCATGTAAGATTTGTGTGTATATGTGAACAGTGCATTTTTCTGGTTAGAAACTTTTATCAAATTCTTAAAGAAATCTGTAAACCTGAAGTGGTTAAGAAGCATTTACAGTCACTTGATCCTTACTACTTGCAAATTCTGCATTTGTGAATTCACATACACACTAAAATGTGTTTGTTACACCAAAATCAGCACACCCAGTGCTTTCACAGTCATTCACAAACATGTGTGAAAAATTTGAGTTGCCTGATGTGCACATCCCCAGCTGAGGTCAAACAAGGTGATGCTCTCCTATCCTGTATCATTTCTCACACTGTATCCTTTCCATGGTCTATTTAGTACCACTTTTTTTGCACTTTTGTGCTGTATGTTGTTGATTTTGCTATTCAAAATGGACCAAATCATAGTGCTGAAGTGTCATCTAATGTTCCTGAACACAAGAAGGCTGTGAACTGCCTTACAGAGAAAATATGTGTGTAGATAAACTTCATTCTGGCCTGAGGTATAATGATATTGGCTATTATTTTAATGTTAACAAATCAACTGTATATTAAAAAAGGAGTCTAAACAGAAACACACATAAAACAAGGTTATATATTGATTTATTGAAGAAAATGTTGTGACCAGAGGCTTGCAGGAACTTAACCCTATATTTCCTCTAAGAGCAATGATTTACTATTTGCTAATTCAGTGTTTGTGGTGACTTTATAAAACAACTACCACAAATAAGGAGAAGCAACTGCACTTAGAAGAAGGGTGGGGAGAGAACATGGAATAATGCTTAAGAGTAGCACTTTGAGGTACATATAAACAATGATATTACTCAGCCATAAAAAAAGAATGAAATAATGTCATTTGCAGTGACATGGATGCAACTAGAGATTATCATACTTAGTCAAGTAAGTCAGAAAGAGAAAGACAAATACCATATGATATCACCTATATGTGGAATCTAAAATATGACACAAATGAACTTATCTATGAAACAGACACCCAGACATCAGAACAGACTTGTGGTTGCCAAAGGGAAGAAGGGGTTGGGGGATGGATGTATTGGGAGTTTGGGATTAGCAGATGCAAGCTATTATATAGAGAATGGATAAAACAACAAGGTGCTACTGTATAGCACAGGGAACTGTATTCAGTATCCTGTGATAAACCATAATGGAGAAAAATATGAAAAATAATACATATGTGTGTGTATATGTAACTGAGCCACTTTGCTGTACAGCAGAAATTAACACAACATTGTAAATCAACTATACTTGAATAAAATAAATTTTAAAAAAAAGAGTAGCACTTTGAAATTGGAGATAATTAGCTTAGAGTTACTGAGAGTAGAGCAACTAACACCTGTTACCACCACCAGGGAGGAGGGCCCTGCATGGAAGATAGCAAAGAGATGACAATGCCTCCCACCAGGAGCAGCTGTCCCAAGATGTCAACCCACTGCACCGTTTGCAGGTGTTGGGGTCACCACGAAAGACATGACTCACACAGACACTGGATGGAGCAATGCTTTGCTTCAATAGTGTCAGTTCCCCAAGGCCAGTGGGTCTTGCTGTGTAGCTGATGCTGGAAGATGGTCTGCCAGCACCCCTCTGTGTTGCCAGTGAAGGACCCTGTTTCCTCCTCACCAAGAACAAACAGATAGAGCAATGTGTTTAGCCAGGTCCCGTGTGATGCATACACTTGAAGCAGAACAAAGAAGTACACTTTAAACTCAGAACAGGAACATTATATTCCCAAACAAGGCGATACACCCAACATAGGCTGTGAGGGCTCCTCATCTCCATGTAAGGAAATGTTCTAGGCCCAAGGCACACTTTGGCAGCTGTGCAAGCATCAACAAACTGCATAACTACCCTTCCCAACACTATCTATCTCTTGCTAGCTGTCTCGGTTGAATTATTAAACCTTGCTGAGTTCAGTTTCCTCATCTGTAAAATAGGAGATAATAATAATGACAATAAGAATACCTACTTTGTAGGGTTTATAGATTAAATATGATAAAGAACATAAAGAAAAAAACCTTCCAGCTTTGTGCCTTGAATGTAAGAGCTCAGTAAATATTGTCAAAAAGTCAAGGATCCGATCTTCAACCTGTCCATGATACCATGTTCCCCAGGTGGGAGGGAAGTAGAGACAGTCATTTATCCATTCCACAACTATGGAATGGATAGATGAGGAGGTGACAGATGAGCAGAGACCTGAAACAAGTGATGGAAAAAGCCACAAGAAGCTTTCATAAGAGTGTTCCAAGAAGAGGGAATAGCAAATGCAGGGACCCTGAAGCAAGAACAAGGTTGAGATAAAGACTAGAAAGAAGGCCACTGAATTAGCAAGCGAAGACTGAAGCTCAGTGACAGGCAGAAGGCAGAGACCTAGGGCCTCTGGAAGTAGATATTCAAATGGGGGCTACTATAGTGGACACACAAAAAGATGATAGTTATTTGGACTAAGGTATTGGTGGAGGAGGTGAGAAATGATTGGGAGGAGAGTTTATAGATGATGGGTTAGATATGGTATGAGAGAGAGAGAGAGAGAGAGAGAGAGAGAGAGAGAGAGAGAGACAGGGAGAGACAGAGAGGTCTTTGGCCTGAGTAATTTGGTGATTGGATAAGGGATTACTTACTAAGATGGGGAACACTGGAACAGGACCAGGTATGGGATGTAAATCAGGGGCTCTATTTCAACAGGGTGAGCTTGAGATACCTCTTGAACCCCCAGATGGAAATACGGAGTAGGCCATTAAATGTGCAAATTAAATGTGCTCAGGTGAGTTATGAGGGTGAAGATATAAAGTTAGGAATCATAAGCATATAGATTGTATTCAGTGTCATGGGACTGGATAAAATCACTCAAAAAGCAAGTGTGGATTGAGAGGAAAAGAAGTCAAAGATTGAGCCCTGGGACACTGCAGCATCTAGAGGTCAGGAAGATGAGGGGGTCCAGCAAAGAAGGCCCAAAACAAGTAGCCACTTCTGCATTTGACTGCAGTCCCAGGCATCCTATGAGCAGATGCTGAGCCCTAGGATGGGCTTTTTTTAAAAAAAAATTAATTAATTAATTAATTTATGGCTGTGTTGGGTCTTTGTTTCTGTGTGAGGGCTTTCTCCAGTTGTGGCAAGCGGGGGCCCCTCTTCATCGCTGTGCGCGGGCCTCTCACTATCGCGGCCTCTCTTGTTGCGGAGCACAGGCTCCAGACGCGCAGGCTCAGTAGCTGTGGCTCACGGGCCTATTTACTCCGCGGCATGTGGGATCTTCCCAGACCAGGGCTCAAACCCGTGCCCCCTGCATTGGCAGGCAGATTCTCAACCACTGCGCCACCAGGGAAGCCCTAGGATGGGCTTCTTCTGACCCCCAAGTCCCACAGCCCTTTTCCAGGCCTCAGCCCAATGCAGCCATTTCAATACCAGAAAATAATTAGATTAATTAGATTACTATAGAATAAGCTTAGGACAATTGTAATATTCAATATATATTTACTAAATAGTATATACAAATGAATCAATAAATGAATATTGATGAATTTTATTTTTATTCCTCTTTAAGTTCTTACGTACAAATCATTATTTGTGTTTGATTTTTCCACCCAGAGGGACAATTGCATTTGCTTCATTTTAAGATCTATCAGAGGAAATTTTTTCTAGGCCAGAAATCTTTCCTATTAGCTCTGATGGCATCAATCTTCCAGAGTTTTATCAACTAATAATATTTTGTTCTTTAAAAAAAGGATATGCAAATTTTAAATTTTACAATTTCATTCAACAAGATTTTAGAGGTACCATATGTTAATAATATTAATTTATTCATTTAATTATGAAACCAAAAATTATGTAATATTTGTATGTACAAAAACACACTATTAGTTGTGTGTAGAATATAATACTCCAGTAATGAAAATTACTATTACTATGCATCAAGTAGTAAACAAAGTGTTTTACATGCACTTCCTTTCTTTCATGGGATTCTCATAGTGCCCTAGGAGAATAATGCTACTGTTGTCTGTTTCATAGAGGAGAAAAAAAAATTCAGAGAGTTAATTAAGAATCTCATGGTCAAATGATTAGAACTGGGCAGAACTGAGATTTGAACTCAGCTGTCTATTATTACAGAACTTGAGCTCTTACTCTGCTCTGCGGCCTGTTTATTAATCAACATCATCATCATCATAAATTTCAGTTTTACTTACAGCATAAAACTAAAACCAAGCTTGGCCGACATAAGCATGCATCTCCAAACATGACAATGACTGAAATTCAACTGAGGCTGGAGGAAAATCCCATCCAAGTCTCTATCGAAAATGTTAACATTTTCTGTGACATATTCTGGAAAGAGCAAGACAAAAACTGGGACATGGACCTCCAAACAAAGAGCAAACACAGCATAGGGGCAGCATAGGCAGTGCCCCAGTGAGGACCAGGGTTCAGCTTTCCCACAAGAAGACCCTCAGTAGCAAAGTCACAGCCGTGGCAGCCTCAGCATCTCCTCGGCTGCAGCAAGACGAAAAACACTCTTGGAATTAAACAGAAAGAAAGCAAAGCCCAACAAACAAATTATTTTGGGCAAAATAAGCAGTAGGTGGAAGTAAGAGCAGCAACAGCAGCGATGCACTCAAGGGGGCAAATACAGCCTCAGCAGCACTAAGCACAGAGCCAATTAAGCAAAACCATCCTTGGCAGCAGTGAGAGTGAGGGGGAAAAAGGGAATTCTTTGGCATCTTCGCAAAGGAAAGGGATTACAGTTGGTAGTAATCATGCCACCAGGTTTAAGGACTGGGCTTCCAAAATCTATTTGGAATATACTAGATAGATACTATGATCTAATTCTGTAATTATTCACTGGACATGTTTTAATGAGATAATATACAAATATATGATAAATATAGTATATATAATCTATTTATATTAAAGTGTTTTGTAAACAGGAACATGCAATTAAAAATAATTATTTATATTGTTGCTATTAATGATTATATCATTAATATCAACATGATCACAAATAATGTTATTAATAATTAAAAGTGTCATTTTAAAAAATCCATACTAAAGAGCCTTTTGGTCATTTGGCTATTACTCACTTTCTAGGTAATTTAAATGGGACCTGTTTCCGACCCTATAATTTTGTTAATAATCACCATTTGGTAAGGTAAATCTTATGAAGATGACCAATGGAACTTTATCAAATAAATCTGGGCTAAATTAGGCTAACCATTCTGTATATGATTCCATTGCTTTTTTCCCCCATTCCAATGCTTTTCAAATTGAGTCTGCCTGCTTTCAGAATTCTTCAAATGATCATTTTAATTGCTTCCCTTTACATCCTATTTTAGTTTTCGTTAGATGGCATTTAATGAAGCTTCACTTATCAACTGGAGACTATTTTAAAATTTTACTTGATTTGTGATGTCTTGGGCTCTGCTTCCCCACTTAAAATTACAGCAGTGTAGAGTTCTATTTTATGCAAAGGTATCATACTTACTAGTTTATTTGCCTTAGTTTAAAGATTCTACCAGAAACCTACCAATTTAAATTCATATTGTCCCCCAAATATAAGACAGGTCTTATTCCTCCAGTAAATTCTAATTCTGAAAGGAACACATCTTTCATTGATGAAGAAAGCAAGCTCTGGCTAGGATCACCTAGGCAATAGAGATGGGATTTAAGGAAAGTAAACTAATGCCATTGCTGTCTAGTTCTTGTTCATGCCAGAACAACTTATGGTAATCTTTTTCTTGCACTGGAAAGGAACATGGGGGAGAAAAAACCAAGCTATAAGCCAGGATTGGATAAATTACATTTTTAAAATTTTTAACATCTTTATTGGAGTATAATTGCTTTCCAATTTTGTGTTACTTTCTGCTTTATAACAAAGTGAATCAGTTACACATATACATATATCTCCACATCTCTTCCCTCCTGCAGCTCCCTCCCTCCCACCCTCCATATCCCACCCCTCTAGGTGGTCACAAAGCACCAAGCTGATCTCCCTGTGCTATGCGGCTGCTTCCCACTAGCTATCTATTTTACATTTGGTAGTGTATATGTGTCCATGCCACTCTCATTTTGTCCCAGCTTACCCTTTCCCCTCCCCGTGTCCTCAAGTCCATTCTCTAGTAGGTCTGCATCTTTATTCCCGTGTTGCCCCTAGGTTCTTCATGACCATTTTTTTTTTTTTTTTAGATTCCATATATATGTGTTAGCATACAGTGTTTGTTTTTCTCTTTCTGACTTACTTCACTCTGACAGACTCTAGGTCCATCCACTTCACTACAAATAACTCAAAATCATTTCTTTTTATGGCTGAATAATACTTCATTGTATATATATGCCACATCTTCTTTATCCATTCCTCTGTTGATGGACACTTGGGTTGCTTCCATTTCCTGGCTATTGTAAATACAGCTGCAATGAACATTGTGGTACATGACTCTTTTTGAATTGTGGTTTTCTCAGGGTATATGCCCAGTAGTGGGATTGCTGGGTCATATGGTAGTTCTATTTTTACTTTTTTAAGGAAACTCCATACTGTTCTCCAAAGTGGCTGTACCAATTTACATTCCCACCAACACCCTCTCCAGCATTTATTGTTTGTAGATTTTTTGATGATGGCCATTCTGACTGGTATGAGATGATATCTCATTGTAGTTTTGATTTGCATTTCTCTAATGATTAATGATGTTGAGTATTCTTTCATGTGTTTGTTGGCAATCTGTATATCTTCTTTGGAGAAATGTCTATTTAGGTCTTCTGCCCATTTTTGGATTGGGTTGTTTGTTTTTCTGATATTGAGCTGCATGAGCTGCTTGTAAATTTTGGAGATTAGCCCTTTGTCAGTTGCTTCATTTGCAAATATTTTCTCCCATTCTGAGGGTTGTCTTTTCATCTTTTTTATGATTTCCTTTGCTGTGCAAAAGCTTTTAAGTTTCATTAGGTCCCATTTGTTCATTTTTGGTTTTATTTCTCTAGGAGAAATAAAATGCTGTGATGTATGTCAGAGAGTGTTCTGCCTATGTTTTCCTCTAAGAGTTTTATAGTGTCTGGCCTTACATTTAGGTCTTTAATCCATTTTGAGTTTATTTTTTTGTATGGTGTTAAGGAGTGTTCTAATTTCATTGTTTTACATGTAGCTGTCCAGTTTTCCCAGCACCACTTATTGAAGAGGCTGTCTTTTCTCCATTGTATATTCTTGCTCCCTTTATCAAAGATAAGTTTACCATATGTGCGTGGGTTTACCTCTGGGCTTTCTATCCTGTTCCATTGATCTATATTTCTGTTTTTGTGCCAGTACCATATTGTCTTGATTACTGTAGCTTTGTAGTATAGTCTGAAGTCAGGGACCGTGATTCCTCCAGCTCTGTTTTTCTTCAAGATTGCTTTGGCTATTTGGGGTCTTTTGTGTTTCCATACAAATTGTGAAATTTTTTGTTCTAGTTCTGTGAAAAATGCCAGTGGTAGTTTAATAGGGATTGCACTAAATCCATAGATTGCTTTGGGTAAAATAGTCATTTTCACAATGCTGATTCTTCCAATCCAAGACCATGGTATATCTCTCCATCTATTTGTATCATCTTTAATTTCTTTTATCAGTGTCTTATAATTTTCTGCAAACAGGTCTTTTATCTCCTTAGGTAGGTTTATTCCTAGGCATTTTATTCTTTTTGTTGCAATGGTAAATGGGAATATTCTTAATTTCACTTTTGGATTTTTCATCATTAGTGTATAGGAATGCAAGAGATTTCTGGGCATTAATTTTGTATCCTGAAACTTTACCAAATTCATTGATTAGCTCTAGTAGTTTTCTGGTAGCTTCTTTAGCATTCTCTATGTATAGTATCATGTCATCTGCAAACAATGACAGCTTTACTTCTTCTTTTCTGATTTGGATTCCTTTTATTTCTTTTTTTTTCTCTGATTGCTGTAGCTAAAACTTCCAAAACTATGTTGAAAAATAGTGGTGAGACTGGGCAACTTTGTCTTGTTCCTGGTCTTAGTGGAAAATGTTTAAGTTTTTCACCATTGAGGATGATGTTGGCTGTGGGTTTGTCATATATGGCCTTTATTATGTTGAGGTAAGTTACATCTATGCCTAGTTTCTGGAGTATTTTTATCATAAATCGGTGTTGAATTTTAGCAAAAGGTTTCTCTGCATCTATTGAGATGATCATATGGTTTCTCTCATTCAATTTGTTAATATGGTGTATCAGATTGATTGATTTCCGTATACTGAGGAATCCTTGCAATCCTGGGATAAACTGCAGTTGATCATGGTGTATGATCCTTTTAATGTGTTGTTGGATTCTGTATGCTAGTATTTTGTTCAGGATTTTTGCATCTATTTTCATCAGTGATATTGGCCTGTAGTTTTCTTTCTTTGTAACAGCTTTGTCTGGTTTTGGTAACAGGGTGATGGTGGCCTCATAGAATGAGTTTGAGAGTGTTCCCCCCTGTGCTATACACTGGAAGAGTTTGAAAAGGATAGGTGTTAGCTCTTCTCTAAATGTTTAATTCGCCTGTGAAGCCATCTGGTCCTGGGCTTTGGTTTATTGGAAGATTTTAAATCACAGTTTCAATTTCATTACTTGTGATTGGTCTGTTCATATTTTCGATTTCTTCCTGGCTCAGTCTTGGAAGGTTGTGAATTTGTAAGAATTAGTCCATTTCTTCCAGGTTGTCCATTTTATTGGCATAGATTTGCTTGTAGTAATCTCTCATGATTCTTTGTATTTCTGCAGTGTCAGTTGTTACTTCTCCTTTTTCATTTCTAATTCTATTGATTTGAGTCTTCCCCCTTTTTTTCTTGATGAGTCTGGCTAATCAATTTTGTTTATCTTCTCAAAGAACAGCTTTTAGTTTTATTGATCTTTGCTAGCGTTTCCTTCATTTCTTTTTCATTTATTTCTGATCTGATCTTTATGATTTCTTTCCTTCTGCTAACTTTGGGGGTTTTTTGTTCTTTCTCTAATTACTTTAGGTGTAAGGTTAGGTTGTTTATTTGAGATGTTTCTTGTTTCTTAAGGTAGGATTGTATTGCGATAAATTTCCCTCTTAGAACTGCTTTTGATTCATCCCACAGGTTTTGGGTTGTCGTGTTTTCATTGTCATTTGTTTCTAGGTATTTTTTGATTTCCTCTTTGATTTCTTCAGTATTCTCTTAGTTATTAAGTAGTGTATTGTTTAGCCTCCATGTGTTTGTAGTTTTTACAGATTTTTTCCTGTATTTGATATCTAGTCTCATAGCATTGTGGTCAGAAAAGATATTTGATACAATTTCAATTGTCTTAAATTTACCAAGGCTTCATTTGTGACCCAAGATATGATCTATCCTGGGGAATATTCCATGAGTGCTTGAGAAGAAAGTGTATTCTGTTGTTTTTGGATGGAATGTCCTATAAATATCAATTAAGTCCATCTTGTTTAATATATCATTTAAAGCTTGTGTTTCCTTATTTATTTTCATTTTGGATGATCTGTCCATTGGTGAAAGTGGGGTGTTAAAGTCTCCTACTATGATTGTGTTACTGTTGATTTCCCCTTTTATGGCTGTTAGTATTTGCCTTATGTATTGAGGTGCTCCTGTGTTGGGTGCATAAATACTTACAATTGTTACATCTTCTTGTTGGATTGAGCCCTTGATCATTATGTAGTGTCCTTCTTTTTCTCTTGTAATAGTCTTTGTTTTAAAGTCTATTTTGTCTGATATGAGAATTGCTACTCCAGCTTTCTTTTGGTTTCCGTTTGAATGGAATATGTTTTTCCATCCCCTCACTTTTAGTCTGTATGTGTCCCTAGGTCTGAAGTGCGTCTCTTATATACAGCATATATACGGGTCTTGTTTTTGTATCCATTCAGCTAGTCTATGTCTTTTGGTTGGAGCATTTAATCCATTTACATTTAAGGTAATTTTCGATATGTTTGTTCCTAATACCATTTTCTTAATTGTTTTCAGTTTGTTATTGTAGGTCTTTTCCTTCTCTTGTGTTTCCTGCTGACAGAAGTTCCCTTAGCATTTGTTGTAAAGGTGGTTTGGTGGTGCTGAATTCTCAGCTTTTGCTTGTCTGTAAAGGTTTTAATTTCTCCATCAAATCTGAATGAGATCCTTGCTGAGTAGAGTAATCTTGGTTGTAGGTTTTTCCCTTTCATCACTTTAAATATGTCCTGCCACTCCCTTCCGGCTTGCAGAGTTTCTGCTGAAAGATCAGCTGTTAACCTTATGGGGATTCCCTTGTATGTTATGTGTTGTTTTTCCCTTGCTGCTTTTAATATTTTTTCTTTGTATTTAATTTTTGATAGTTTAATATATGTCTTGGTGTGTTTCTCCTTGGATTTATCCTGTATGGCACTCTCTGTGCTTCCTGGACTTGATTAACTATTTCCTTTCCCATATTAGGGAAGTTTTCAACTATAATCTCTTCAAATATTTTCTCAGTTCCTTTCTCTTTCTCTTCTTCTTCTGGGACCCCTATAATTCGAATTTTGGTGCATTTAATGTTGTCCCAGAGGTCTCCGAGACTGTCCTAAATTCTTTTCATTCTTTTTTCTTTATTCTGCTCTCCAGTAGTTATTTCCACTGTTTATCTTCCAGGTCACTTATCCATTCTTCTGCCTCAGTTATTCTGCTATTTATCCCTTCTAGAGAATTTGTAATTTCATTTATTGTGTTGTTCATTATTGTTTGTTTGCTCTTTAGTCCTAGGTCCTTGTTAAACATTTCTTGTATTTTCTCCATTCTATTTCCAAGATTTTGGATCATGCTTACTATCATTATTCTGAATTCTTTTTCAGGTAGACTGCCTATTTCCTCTTCATTTGTTAGGTTTGGTGGGTTTTTACCTTGCTCCTTCATCTGCTGTGTGTTTCTCTGTCTTCTCATTTTGCTTAACTTACTGTGTTTGGGGGTCTCCTTTTCGCAGGCTGCAGGTTCATAGTTCCTGTTGTTTTTGGTGTCAGACCCCAGTGGCTAAGGTTGGTTCCGTGGGTTGTGTAGGCTTCCTGGTGGAGGGGACTAGTGCTTGTGTTCTGGTGGATGAGGCTGGATCTTGTCTTTCTGGTGGGCAGGTCCATGTCTGTTGGTGTGTTTTGGGGTGTCTGTGACCTTATTATAATTTTAGGCAACCTGTCTGCTAAAGGGTGGGGTTGTGTTCCTGTGTTGCTAGTTGTTTGGTATAGGGTGTCCAGCACTGTAGCGTGCTGGTTGCTGAGTGGAGCTGGGTCTTGGCGTTGAGATAGAGATCTCTGGGAGATTTTCGCTGCTTGATATTATGTGGAGCTGGGAGGTCTCTGGTGGACCAATGTGTTGAACTCGGCTCTCCCACCTCAGAGGCACATGCCTGACCCCTGGCTGGAGTACCAAGAGCCTGTCATCCACACGGCTCAGAATAAAAGGGAGAAAGAAAGAAAGAAAGAAAAAGATAAAATAAAATGAAATAAAGTTATTAAAATAAAAAATTATTATTAAAAAAATTAATTTTTTTTAAAAGAAAGAAGAGATCAACCACACAAAAAAACAAATCCACCAATGTTAACAAGTGCTAAAAACTATACTAAAAACAAACAAACAAACAAACAAACAAAAACGGACAGACAAAACCCTAAGGCAAATGGTAAAAGCAAAGCTATACAGGCAAAATCACACACGGAAGCATACACATACACACTCACAGAAAGAGAAAAAGGGAAAAATGTATATATATCATTGCTCCCAAAGTCCACCTCTTCAATTTGGGATGACTCGTTGTCTATTCATGTATTCCACAGATGCAGGGTACATCAAGTTGATTGTGAAGGTTTAGTCCACTGCTCCTGAGGCTGCTGGGAGAAATTTCCCTTTCTCTTCTTTGTTTGCACAGCTCCTGGGGTTTAGCTTTGGATTTGGCCCCGCCTCTGCGTGTAGGTCACCTGAGGGCATCTGTTCTTCGCGCAGACAGGGTGGGGTTAAAGGAGCAGCTGATTTGGGGGCTCTGGCTCACTCAGGCCAGGGGGAGGGAGGGGCATGGATGCAGGGAGAGCCTGAGGCGGCAGAGGCCGGCGTGACGTTGCAGCAGCCTGAGGCGCGCCGTGTGTTCTCCCGGGGAAGTTGTCCCTGGATCCTGGGACCCTGGCAGTGCCGGGCTGCACAGGCTCCCGGGAGGGGAGGTGTGGAGAGTGACCTGTGCTTGCACACAGGCTTCTTGGTGGCTGCAGCAGCAGCCTTAGCATCTCATGCCCGTCTCTGGGGTCCACGCTCATAGCCGTGGCTCACGCCTGTCTCTGGAGCTCCTTTAAGCGGCTCTCTTAATCCCCTCTCCTC
This sequence comes from Grampus griseus, assembly GCF_964374135.1. Taxonomy (NCBI): domain Eukaryota; kingdom Metazoa; phylum Chordata; class Mammalia; order Artiodactyla; family Delphinidae; genus Grampus; species Grampus griseus. The sequence goes on from NC_139017.1 coordinate 109,404,232, forward strand.
GCGCACCAGGAAACAAAGAGACAAGGAAAAGTCTCTTGCCTCTTCGGCAGCTCCAGACTTTCTCCCGGACTCCCTCCTGGGTAGCTGTGGCGCACTAGCCCCCTTCAGGCTTGTTCATGCCGCCCGTCCTCTCCCTAGGATCCGACCTCCGAAGCCTGAGCCTCAGCTCCCAGCCCCCACCCGCCCCGGCGGGGGAGAAGACAAGCCTCTCGGGCTGGTGAGTGCTGGTCGGCACCGATCCTCTGTGCGGGAATCTCTCCGCTTTGCCCTCTGCATCCCTGTTGCTGCGCTCTCCTCCGTGGCTTCAAAACTCCCCCCCCCTCCGCCACCCACAGTCTCCACCTGTGAAGGGGCTTCCTAGTGTGTGGAAACCTTTCCTCCTTCACAGCTCCCTCTCACTGGTGCAGGTCCCGTCCCTATTCTTTTGTCTCTGTTTTTACTTTTTTCTTTTGCCCTATCCAGGTACGTGGGGAGTTTCTTGCCTTTTGGGAGGTCTGAGGTCTTCTGGACCTCTGGATCATATGGTAATTCTATTTTTAGTTTTTTAAGGAACTTCCATACTGTTCTCTATAGTGGCTGTATCAATTTACATTCCCACAAACAGTGCAAGAGGGTTCCCCTATCTCCACACCCTCTCCAGCATCTGTTGTTTGTAGATTTTCTTTTTCTTTGTTTTTTTTTCACATATTTATTGGAGTATAATTGCTTTACAATGGTGTGTTAGTTTCTGCTTTATAGCAAAGTGAATCAGTTATACATATACATATGTTCCCATATCTCTTCCCTCTTGCGTCTCCCTCCCTCCCACCCTCCCTATCCCACGCCTCCAGGCGATCACAAAGCACCGAGCTGATCTCCCTGTGCTATGCGGCTGCTTCCCACTAGCTATCTACCTTACCTTTGGTAGTGTATATATGTCCATGCCTCTCTCATGCTTTGTCACAGCTTACCCTTCCCCCTCCCCATATCCTCAAGCCCATTCTCTAGAAGGTCTGTGTCTTTATTCCTGTCTTACCCCTAGGTTCTTCATGACTTTTTTTTTCTTAATCTCCATATATATGTGTTAGCATATGGTATTTGTCTTTCTCTTTCTGACTTACTTCACTCTGTATGACAGATTCTTACAAATAGCTCAATTTCGTTTCTTTTTATGGCTGAGTAATATTCCATTGTATATATGTGCCACATCTTCTTTATCCATTGATCTGATGATGGACACTTAGGTTGTTTCCATCTCTGGGTTATTGTAAATAGAGCTGCAATGAACATTTTGGTACATGACTCTTTTTGAATTACAGTTTTCTCAGGGTATATGCCCAGTAGTGGGATTGCTGGGTCATATGGTAATTCTATTTGTAGTTTTTTAAGGAACCTCCATACTGTTCTCCACAGTGGCTGTATCAATTTACATTCCCACCAACAGTGCAAGAGGGTTCCCTTTTCTCCACACCCTCTCCAGCATTTATTGTTTGTAGATTTTTTGATGATGGCCATTCTGACTGGTATGAGATGATATCTCATTGTAGTTTTGATTTGCATTTCTCTAATGATTCATGATGTTGAGCATTCTTTCATGTGTTTGTTGGCAGTCTGTATATCTTCTTTGGAAAAATGTCTATTTAGGTCTTCTGCCCATTTTTGGATTGGGTTACTTGTTTTTTTGTTATTGAGCTGCATGAGCTGCTTATAAATGTTGGAGATTAATCCTTTGTCAGTTGCTTCATTTGCAAATATTTTCTCCCATTCTGAGGGTTGTCTTTTCAACTTTTTTATGGTTTCCTTTGCTGTGCAAAAGATTTTAAGTTTCATTAGGTCCCATTTGTTTATTTTTATTTTTATTTTCATTTCTCTAGGAGGTGGGTCAAAAAGGATCTTGCTGTGATGTATGTCATAGAGTGTTCTGCCTATGTTTTCCTCTAAAAGTTTTATAGTGTCCGGCCTTACATTTAGGTCTTTAATCCATTTTGAGCTTATTTTTGTGTATGGTGTTAGGAAGTGATATAATCTCATACTTTTACATGTACGTGTCCAGTTTTCCCAGCACCACTTATTGAAGAGGCTGTCCTTTCTCCACTGTACATTCCTGCCTCCTTTATCAAAGATAAGGGGACCATATGTGCGTGGGTTTACCTCTGGGCTTTCTATCCTGTTCCATTGAGGTATATTTCTGTTTTTGTGCCAGTACCATACTGTCTTGATTACTGTAGCTTTGTAGTATAGTCTGAAGTCAGGGAGCCTGATTCCTCCAGCTCCGTTTTTCTTCCTCAAGATTGCTTTGGCTATTCGGGGTCTCTTGTGTTTCCATACAAATTGTGAAATTTTTTGTTCTAGTTCTGTGAAAAATGCCAGTGGTATTTTGATAGGGATTGCATTGAATCTGTAGATTGCTTTGGGTAGTAGAGTCATTTTCACAATGCTGATTCTTCCAATCCAAGAACATGGTATATCTTTCCATCTATTTATATCATCTTTAATTTCTTTCATCAGTGTCTTATAATTTTCTGCATACAGGTCTTTTGTCTCCTTAGGTAGGTTTATTCCTAGATATTTTATTCTTTTTGTTGCAATGGTAAATGGGAGTGTTTCCTTAATTTCTCTTTCAGATTTTTCATCATTAGTGTATAGGAATGCAAGAGATTCCGGTGCATTAATTTTCTATCCTGCAACTTTATCAGATTCGTTGATTAGCTCTAGTAGTTTTGTGTAGGGACAGGTGGTATATGGAACTCTGTATTTTCTGCTCAATTTTTCTGCAAACATAAAAGTAGTCTAAAAATGTTACGTTCATTAAGTATTTTGTATTTTGCTTTTACATTTTAATATAAAATGTTGACTATTTTAGAATAAAAATAACTTTTTAGAAGCATAAAATAATTTAAATTTTTGTTTAACATTGACTTTAATCTACTTTTTAAATGTATATATTAAAATTTCATGTGTTCTGAATACAACTTACTACACTTATTTTGAATCTTTAAGATCATTACTCTCAACAGACCAGAAATTATATGAAACTCTTGATTATAACAGCATGATTTTGCTGAAATAGAGACAAGATAAACAAATTTAATGGAATAATAAAAAACACAAAAAATCCAAACAAATAATTAATATCTTTGTAATAATAAGTGTAATCATCTTAATAGTTCACTGATATTCAGTTATAAAAACTATAGCCTCAGACTTCCCTGGTTGCCAATGTAGGGGACCTGGTCTGGGAAGATCTCGCTGCGGAGCAGCTGGGCCTGTGTGCCGCAACTGCTGAGCCTGTGCGCCTAGAGCCCGTGCTCCGCAACAAGAGAAGCCACTGCAATGAGAACCCGGAGCACCGCAACAAAGAGTAGACCCCTCTCGCTGCAACGGGAGAAAGCCACACTCAGCAACAAAGACCCAACGCAGCCAAAATAAATAAATAAATAAGTAAATTAAAAAAACTCAAAACTATAGCCTTACACACACAGATAAATTTATCTATTTAGTCACTATGAAGTATATTTTTCAAGATAGAGAAGAGTCTGTTGGCTTGGCTATAACTGAAATGTTTAGACTTGGAGGAGGGTGAGGTCTGGGATCCCTGGTCTAGGGTCCTGGTTAGGAGCGTTCAGGCCTGGTTTCTGGGATCTGGGTTTTCCAGAAGGAAGGTGGCCCAGGGACTAGGCTAGGAGTTGGTATGCCACTCTGGGGGCTTGAAAATGCCACCAACAACTTTACCCCTGCTAAGGGACTTCTCACTGCATTTCTAAGCTGCTTTTCCAGAGCTTCTCCCCTGAGGATCTTCTTCTGCTCACGTGGGAGGTGGGAGCCCAGTGGAACCAAAGCGGGTTCCAGTAATCCAGCTTCTAAAGCCCTGGTGTCGCAGACGCTTGTGCTAGGGAGCGTTTGGTGGTTTATAAATGACTTACGAGTGCTTTCAAAATCTCGTGTGTGCTGTGCAACAGCCCTGTGAAGTATTCAGAACAGGTATTAAGTCCGTTTAGAGACCTTCCATCACCTTTGGCCAAGAGGGCTTAATGGACTTGCCCAAGGTCACATGGCTGACTTGTGATAGAGCTGCAACTACAAGGGCCATCCTTTGATACTTAGTTTTATACTTTGGGCCATTCGGAAAAAGTAGGTTAGGGTCAGATTGCTGAAAATGGCAGATTTAGGACTGTTCGGAAGTAAAACCAGCCACTAGTTCTCCATCCCCCGACCCTCTTCCTTTAACAAAGAGATGTGCCCATCATTAAAGGAAAAAGGAAAAGACCCGTTCATCCATTTCATAAACTGCAGGAATCGCAATGCCTGAGGGTTGAGGCAGGTAGAGTAAATGTGGTGTAAGACGTTCAGGGTGGTAAGGAACGGAAAATCATAGAGCGTGTGTAGAGAGTAGCTGATTCTCAAATCCAGCCTGCTTTCCCCCCGTATGAATACAGGCCCACTGTGGCCAAAGGTTCCATTTCTTGAGAGAAGCCAGAAATCTGGATTTTTTTTATAATACGGCATTTCCCAAATTTCTAAAGTGTAGGCCAAATAAATTTGCCTGTGGGACTCCAGTATGCACCTTCTAAGAAAGTAGATGATGTGGTTCTATCCCCACCCCTATTCCTTTATCCAGCTTTTAATGAAATGCGGGCAGAAACATTAGAAAATGTGCTTAGGCAAAAGACTTTGGGCTTAAAATCTTCCATTTTTCTTCTTCCTGTCTGCTATTTCAAGAGAAGCTATTTCTGTCAACACTAAAACAGTGCTCTAGGTTTGGGCATTTTTGTTGCATAACCCACTTAAGCTAAAATTCTTTGTCCAGAGACCTGATCTTTAAAGCACATTCCAGCTCAGTGGAAGTCAGATTATATGTCAGATCATTGATGTAGTGTGACAGCTGGGGATTTCCATGTAGAAATAAGTGGACCATTCTCCTTACTGTGGGGATTCACTGTGGAGTCTCATTTTTACAATATTTGAATTGTATTTTTTCAAGCTAAATAACTGAGAAATTTAGTCATTTCATACAATTCAATAACACTGCAATAACCCTAACATACAAACTTCGGGCCTAATACATCTTCACCTCATAACAACACAAGAATAAATGAAGTCTCTCGTGATCAGTTTGGGAGCCAATTTACCGCAATTGCTGTGGGTTAAAAAAAAAAATCACTTCTGTGTACCCAAATAACCTGACGTGATATGGAAGTTGTTAATTAGTTGAAAGCATAGGCCCCCTCTCAAAAATTATGTGTAACACTAAGCAATGTGTTCTCTAATTTTTCACCAGCACATAATAAAAATTTGAATATTGTTTGATCTTCTCAGAATGTTAACTCAACAATATTCTATGACAAACATGTTACTGATAAGAATGCAAAAACATTGCATTACTAATAACGAGAATGCCAAGCATTTACAAACACTACCAAAAGATGTTGATATTAACTGTCAGACTGTATCCTCCCAGCAACTTCGTGAGTTAAAACTTAGTGTCCTTAAACCGATTTGTAGGCAGAAAATGAGATACTAATCAGTGGAAAACTATATCGAGACTTATAGTCTCAGTTTTGCACTCATTTCACTTTGGCTTCCTGTTGAAAAATAAAATCTCTAGGAAAAAAAAAAAAATTAACTTCAGGTGTGTGGACTTCCATTTGTGCCCTTGCCCTGGGGCCTGCAAATGTTAGGGGAGGCTCTGGAGATGTCAGGAAGCCTGTGATGTTGGAAACCATCTTTGCACCATAAGGAGAAAATCTACCCGATAACAGAGCCAACTCAGACAAAAGCAGAGCCAAGAAATGGAGAATGAGACTGAGAACTAGTGATATGATTAACGTCTCCGGGTCCTGAAGATCTACCCATGAAAGTTCAGTTCCTTAAGGTAATAAATTCCCACTTTTTTTTGCTCGAGTTTTCTGTCATTCGTATCAAGTGTCATCCTGATTTGGTTCAGGAAAATTCGATACTTTTATATGCAGAGTTAGCAGCAGGAGTGATAAGATAGCAGTAGGTAAGGAGAATGGGAAGGAGCTGAACTGAGGAGGTTTTGAAAAATGGGGCATGAGTGAATTGTGGCAGTAAAAGAAATGTGAATGCCACTCCAGGAATGTAAATGTAAAACATCACTTCTTAGCCTTATACCTAAGAGCACCCTAGTGGTCCACAGATAAACTAAAAACTGGTTCACAAAATTTGTATGAATATGTATATGCTGTTTTCTGGAGAGAGAGTTCATAGCTATTCACAGGTCCTCAAAAACAAAACAAAACAAAACTGTGAGCTCCCATAATAAGAAATACTGCCCTACTAAATGGGGAAGGCTTCTGAAATAGTGGTGAGATGTAAAATCAAAAAGCTGTACTTTGGAGAGATTATAAAATCACTAATTATGGCAGTGACTCTCAGATTATATACCACAACCACCTGCATCACAGTCATTGGGGGCTCTTGTTTCAAATTCACATTCACAGCCCCCATCTAGACTTAGTGAACCAGGATCTCTGGGGGAAGGGCCTAGACACTCCATTTGGAGTATATGATAGGTCAATATTTTGAAATTTTACATGACTTTCCCATTTGATTGATAATTCTGCAGAATTTTATGTGGAAAGCATATTCTTTCAGAATTTCAAACACATTGTTTCATTGTCTTTGAGCTTTAGATGTTGCTGTTGAGAAATCTGATGACATTCTGATTCTTGATACTTGGTGATTTTTTTTCTCTCTGGAAGCTCTTAGGATCTATTCTTTGCTCTTTCCTTCTGAAAACTCCTGTCCTTCATTCCTGGAATTTTTCTTGAATTACTTAATTGATGATTTCTTCCCATCTGGACTGCTCTTCCAATTTTCTTTCTTTTTGAAGAGTATTTCTGTGTTACTTTGCTCAAATCTTCTGTGATTTTTCCCTCATTTCTGTGATCTTCTGTCTAATTTCCAAGAACTCTTTCTAGTCCCACCCTGCTTTTTAAAAAAATTTCATCCTGTTGTGGCTTCATCTTCTCTTGCCTTTCTGGGGATATTACTGAGAGTTTTTTTTTTTTTTTTTTTTTTTAATGTCCTCCCTACAATGTTTGTTTCCTCCATATTCCTTTTTCTGTTGTTCCTTTTATATTATTCAATTGCCTTGTTTGTTGTCCATGATTAAAAGTAAGAGATAAAAAGTAAAGAGGGAGCTCTGAGTGGGTGCCTGGTGTTTCTGACTTTAAATTTTGCTACAGGATGATCTGCGGGCATGTTGTCAATATCTGTGGTCAGGCACAAAGTCAGTTATATCCTATTTTAGGTATGGTACCCGAGCAAGTACCAGAGAATTCACCCTCCCCAGAGCATTAAACCTCCAAACTTCAACCTGGGTGGGAGAGGGGCAGCTGCCCAGAGACATAAGGTTGGAGAAAGGATCTAGAGATTTCACTGCTCCTCAAGCAGCTTTCACCTATTCCCCTTTATTTTCGGACATTCTAACCTCCATCTCCCCTTCACCCCTAATTCCTGAGGCATCTCTTGTAGTTCCGGAACCTTTTGAAGATTCTGGTTTAAATTGCGTTGTTTCTCAAGTTTCCGCACTGTTGGGGCCTGGGACACTTACCCCTCATACTTGTGCTTTCAAGCTTCCAAAATGTTGCTGTCATCTCCCTTCCCTTGTGGGTTGAGGTTTTCACTGGAGTTTAAGCATGGGAGGAGGCGAAATTAGAGGCCGTATTCGAACTGCTGTCTTAATTCAACAGATATCTGTAACTTCAAAATCTTTGGGCCATTCCAACCATGTAGCACAGTCATCCCTTCCAAGGCATCCTACTTCTCTCCATTTTGAGGACTCCCTCCAGTTTCAGACTCCACAAGGAAGACACAAACAACTATGACACAGAGCCAAAGAGAGGCACATAGATGGTAGGCAATATACACTTGAGTCAACTGTCTGCCGGGCACCGAGGCCCCGGCTCCCTGGGCTCGACGTGCTAGGGGCACCGCAGCCTCGGCCTCTGTCCTTCTCTCCCGCAGCCCCAGATCCCCCGGACTTGGCGACCGCCCAGCTCCTCCCCTGCCCAGCCGGGGAGCTCGGCCCGGCCCCTCCCCTCCCATCCATAAAGCAGGCGCCGCCAGGGAATCCGGGACAGCTCTGCTGACTGGTGAGCCGTTGGCATGGCCTGGCCGCAGCTCCGGTGCTGGCGCCTCGTTCCCTCGCTGCACGGGACCCTGGGGCTGGCTCCTCTGCTGCTGCCACTGCTCCTGGCGCTGCGCGTCGGGCTCGGGGCCGACTGCCAGTGCCAGGCCCCAGCGCTGTGCCGTCCCATCACCCATCGTTCATCGCCCCGACTTCGAGGTCAGTGGCCTCTCTCCCCTGACGCTCCAGATCTGGTCCTCAAGGCCCTAAGAGGAGTTACAGTAGAATAACCGAGCCCGAGAAAGAGGTGTTGGGGGCGCAAAACCAGCTTTGACCGCTCGCGGAGGGGCCTTTCTGTCCACAGATTTCCTTCAGCCTTAAAGATTAGGAAATTTTGGCTCAGAGAGGTTGAGTAACTCCTCCCAGGTCTCACAGTAAGTATTCCAACCCAGATCTGACTCTAAGTGCAAGTTCCTTGCATTGCCCTGCTGTGCCTCTCCCCAGGCAGTCTGGCCAGATAAGCAAGATGGTAAGGAGATACTTCCTAAGTAGCAACACCCATTGGTTTCCAAGAGAATTGAGGATCAGTTTGAAAGAATCTCAGCACTCCCACGGTCCAGTGGAAGAATGAAAGTTCTGCTTACTTTGCTTTTCTATACCTGCCACACAAGAAGGGGGATAAAAATAGGTCTTTAAGTAAAAATTCCATCTACCCACCTAAGAATTTATAAGGCCTTGGGCAGGTTTAAGCAAACACCCTTTCGGAGGTAATGTGAAGACCACTTGTCTGCCTAGAGTTTGATGACTGCACCAGGAACTGGACACATCAGGCAGGTGGAAAAGTTCAGTCCAAAAGAGCAATTTTGTGTAAACATAGCGACAATTGCCAGTTCTTAATCTAGCAGATTACATTTGAGGCAGGGACATTTAAATGTCAGTGAAAAAAAGTAATATAATTGCTTAGAAGAAGTAAAAACGGGGGAAGTGTTTATGGAGAACCTGCCTAGTGTGTAAGCCTAACATCTGAAAGACTTTCTGTAGCACCCAATACCTCTTAGTCGGTTAGGCGGCATCTGTGGGCATTTAGAAAACCAATTATGCAAAGAAGCCGAATTTTGTTCATTTGTATGCTGGTGGTTAATGGTCTTTTCTCTCTACTGACCTATATTTTTCAAAGACAAAGACTAGACTGCATTACTTTTTCCCTTATATATTCAATTGGTTCATCAAGTTATTTTTTAGTATTTCTATTATATCACAAGCTCTCTGTATATTTTTAACATATTCAATCTTAGTTATCAGAATTGAAATAGGGGTAAGGTTTGTGACATAAATATGATTCTAAGAGTCTAAAAACAATGGGCTGTTCAGTTTCACATTTTGTAATTTTTATTATTTCAGTGGGTAACTGCCTAGTAGAAAAATGGGTTATGCACAGTTAATTCTGAAAAATAAACAAAAAACCAAAAAGGAGACAGAAAATTAGGAAAAGCCTGGTTTAATTTTTATAGCTAGCTCTCCCCACCCTCACCCATCCATTCTCCTCACAGTGGCCCAGTGATCATAGATATCGCTCTCCCTTTCTCTCTCCCCCTCTCCCTGTGTGTCTGTCTGTCTCTCTCATTTTTTAATGCAAATCTTATGATCCTCTGCTTAAAATACTTTAATGCTTCCCATTCATCTCAGGAGAAAATAGCAACTCCTCAGTGGTCTACAAAGCCCTACTTGATCCTGCTACTACCTACCTCAGTAGTTTCATCAGTTTCATCTGTTTCCATGTACTTTCAGGAGTTCTGTGCTCCAGCCTCACTGACCTTCTTTTGGCTCCAGAAATTCAGAATTCTTCTGAGGTATTGAGACCTTTGCCCTTTTTTGTTCACTCTTCTGAGAATGCTCTTTTTTGTGCATTGGTACCCCTCCTCTGTCCCCTGTGTAGGTCATTGCCCAGATTTCTGGCCTCCCCTAAAGAGTGTAGTCCTCAGGGAAGTTTTCCTGCCCTACCAGGGTTGCAGGTCCCCTTTATATGCTGTCATGGCACCCTGCATTTCCATGTAGCCCTTAAATCTACTGCATTAAATAACCAATGGACCTGGTCTGTGTCACTAATGCCTAACAATATACCCTGCCTATACCTTACTGGGAATTCAATAAATATTTGCTAAATCAATGAATTAACACATTATTTGGGATAAAGTAAAAATGATCAGTGCTTCTAATATTATCTGTGGAGAAAAAAATACAGGAGAAACATAACATCAACCATCTTAGTATTTAACTTGAGTACTAGTCTAAGAAGTAAGGTTCACCAGAAATCATTCATAGTAAATGCAGTATCTATGAGTCCATCTGCAGTGGCCAGAAACTTGAGTATTTTCAACCTCCTCCCTTTCTCTTACCTTACTCATTCAGTGGATCAGAGTCCTGTTAATTCTGCCTTCTTAGGATCTTCCAGATTTATTCATTTATCTCATAGTCTCCACTGCTCCACAACTTTAGTTGAGGTCACCATCATCTCTGGCCTGCATTCTTCCAAAGCTTTCCTATTAGATATTCTGCCTCCAGTTTTGCCTCTTTAAACCAGTTTCCACTTCAGCTGAAGGGATTTTTCTAAAATGCATACCTAAAATATGTATATTCTCTTTTTAAAACCCTTTCCCTTGGGATAATTTCTCAAGAGGGCTTCAAGGTCTTTCATGATTTAACCCTGCCTACCACCCTCAGGTTCTTCACTGTTGTCGCCCTCCAAATTTTAGGCATCAGCAAACCTCCATACTCTGCCTCCAGGCCTTGACACTTGCCCCTATTTCTTCCTAGCCTACCGTCTCCTACTTTCCAGGCCCCACTAATTTCCTCTGCCACCAATTAATTGGGACCCCTATGTCTTATTCACTGTTGTACTCTCAGTGCCTGGCATATGATCAATGTTTAATTGTTACTTTGGGTGCATGATGACCCTTAGCTAGCCATAGTCCATGATTTCTTTTTAATTTGATAATATTACTATTTATTCATAATGGTTATTTCGAAGATTAATGACTAATGATTTTCTGTGATCTTGATATATTATTTCTTCATTTGGAAAACTTAAATTTGGGGCTTAGTATTCCAAAATTATGAGGTGTTTTAAAGACATTTGGATCTCTTTGGAATGAGTTTGTGAAGTAAATTTTATTAAACTGTGAAAAGCATATATGTACAAAAGATGTATATTTCTTCCATAGGAGATGTATCCATAAGGGATATCATTAATGCTACTTTAAGAGCATCCTGGTTAGCTCAACAAGTTAAGCTGGCCAAAACACAATATATGGATGGAATTAATCTAGACAAGAAGTTGCTCGTTCATCACATGAATATTATGCGTTAACTGCTTTAGTCAAAGAAACTGCAGACTCTTTCCATCATGAAATTGAGGGATCACAGGTAAAAATTCATTTGGTGTTTTTTGGAAACCCCTTATCTTTCCTATCAAAATGTGTTCATGAAGGTATGGCAAATAGAATCTCAGTTTTATTGAGTAGGAAGAGTTTCAGTACATCCTAAAAAATTTTCTGGAACTTTTGAGTTCTTAACTAGATAAGTTTTATAAAATTTTAAGGTGCCAAATCTGTTCTTTATTCACATCAGGATACAATACTGGAATTGCCCCACCTACCTGCCTTGCAGCAGAGTTAGAAATATTAGATAGGCAATGGGAATCAGGAAGGATTTAGCTGCCCACGCTCTGCTTTTATCAGTGCAGGACAGAAACAGCTCTTGCCTAAGAGTAGAGGTAGTTCTGGGGAAGTGTCTCACTTGCTCCATAGACTCTGAATTACTTTGCAAAGCACCCAAGGCCCAGTAAGGCTCAAAGCCTAATTCCATAGAGCTTGTCAGTGCTGTGATGAAAGGCAGTATTTCCCTACTACCATAATGAGCATGATCAGAGAGAAGATCACAACATAAGGCATCTTGCCAGGAAATGTGTGAGTAACAGAAGGACAGTGTGGCCCCAGATCAGTGATTCTCAAAACTGGTCATACACCAAGATAACCAGGAATCTTAAAAAAATTAAACACACACATGTACACTGGGTCCAACTCCCAGAGATTCTTATTCAGGGAAATGCAAAACAAAACTACAATGAGGTGTCACCTCACACCAGTCAGAATGGCCATCATTAAAAACTCTACAGGGCTTCCCTGGTGGCGCAGTGGTTGAGAATCTGCCTGCTAACGCAGAGGACACGGGTTCGAGCCCTGGTCTTGGAGGATCCCACACGCCGCGGAGCAACTAGGCCCGTGAGCCACAACTACTGAGCCTGTGCGTCTGGAGCCTGTGCTCTGCAACAAGAGAGGCCGTGATATTGAGAGGCCTGAGCACCGCGATGAAGAGTGGCCCCCGCTTGCCACAACCAGAGAAAGCCCTCGCACAGAAACGAAGACCCAACACAGCAAAAATAAATAAATAATTAATAAACTCCTACCCCCAACATCTTCTTTAAAAAAAAAAAAAAAGTCTATAAATAATAAATGCTGGAGAGGGAGTGGAGAAAAAGGAACCCTCCTACACTGTTGATGGGAATGTAAATTGGTGCAGTCACTATGGAGAACAGTATGGAGATTCCTTAAAAAACTAAAAATAGAGTTGCCATATGATCCTGCAGTCCCACTCCTGGGCATATACCCAGACAAAACTATAATTCGAAAAGATATATTCACCTCAGTGTTCATAGTAGCACTATTTACAATAGCCAACACATGGAAGCAACCTAAATGTCTGCTGACAGGTGACTGGATAAAGAAGATGTGGTATATATACACAATGGAATATTACTCAGCCATAAAAAATGAAATAGTGCCATTTGCAGCAACATGGATGGACCTAGAGATAATCATATTAAATGAAGTCAGACAGAGACAAATATCGTATGTTATCACTTATATGTGGAATCTAAAAAGTGATACAAATAAACTTATTTATAAAACAGAAATAGACTCACAGACAAAGAAAACAAACTTATGATTACCAAAGGGGATAGTGGTGGGGGGGCGGTAGGGGGGAGATAAATTAGTAGTTTGGGATTAACATATACACACTACTATATACAAAACAGATAAACAAAAAGGACCTACTGTATAGCACAGGGAACTATATTCAATATCTTGTAATAACCTATAATGGAAAAGAATCTGAAAAAGAATAGGTATATATATATGTGCAACTGAATTACTTCGCTATACACCTGAAACTAACACAACACTTTAAATTAACTATATGTCAATAAAAAAGTATATTACAGAAATTATAAAGGAACACATTAGGATGTTTCCTTCTTAAAAAAAACTATACAATAATTTGTTAGTGGACACATAAAAAATGATGTAAATTTTGACATCCAAAACATAAAATGTCGGGTGGTGGAGTATAAAAATGTAGAGCTTTTTTTTTTAATATAGTTTTTTTTTTTTTTTTAGATGTTGGGGGTAGGAGTTTATTAATTAATTAATTTATTTTTGCTGCGTTGGGTCTTCGTTTCTGTGCAAAGGCTTTCTCTAGTTGTGGCAGGTGGGGGCCATTCTTCATCGCGGTGCGCGGGCCTCTCACTACAGCGGCCTCTCCCGTTGCGGAGCACAGGCTCCAGACACGCAGGCTCAGCAGTTGTGGCTCACGGGCCCAGTTGCTCCGCAGCATATGGGATCCTCCCAGACCAGGGCTCGAACCCGTGTCCCCTGCATTAGCAGGCAGATTCTCAACCACCGTGCCACCAGGGAAGCCCTAAAAATGTAGAGCTTTTGTATGTGTTCTAAGTTGTTAACAGTTTAAAATAGACTGTTGTAACTATAAGATGTTTTAAAAAATTATTTTTTCAGGTGTACAACATAATGATTTGATATTTGTATATATTGCAAAATGATCACCACAATAAGTCTAGTTAACTTCCATCACCATACATAGTTACAAAATTTTTTTTAATATAAGCCACATGATAACCACAAAGCAAAAACCTACATTAGATATACAAAAGAAAATCAGAAAGGAATCAAGCATGCCACTACAGGGAATCACAAATCACAAAGAAAGAGAGCAAGAAAAGAAGAAAGGAAAAAAGGAATTAGAAAAGAGCCAGAAAACAATTAACAAAATGGCAATATTACGTAGAAACCTATCAGTAATTACTTTAAATGGAAATGGACTAAATTCTTGAATCAAAAGACACAGAGTGGCTGAATGGATTAAAAAAAACAAGATCCAACTATATGCCGCCTATAAGAGACTCACTTCAGCTTTAAGGACACACATAGACTAAAAATGAAGGATTGAAAAACTAGTTCCAGGCAAATGGAAACCAAAAGTGAGCAGGGGTAGCTATATTTATATCAGACAAAATAGACTTTAAGCCAAAAATGGTAACAAGAGACAAAGTTCATTATATAATTATAAAAGGGTCAGTTCATCAAGAAGATATAACAATTTCAAATATTTATTGTGGGTGCTCCACATCAGAGCACCCAAATGTATTAAATAAACACTAAGATATCTGAAGGGAGAAACAGACAGCAATATAATAGTAGAGGACTTTAGTACTCCACTTTCAGCAATGGACAGCTTATTCAGACAGATAATCAATAGGGAAACGTCAATAAGGAAACTGTAGTTAGATACAGTTAGGCTGGTAAAAGGTATAAACTTTGTTGTAAGATGAATAAGGTCTGAGGATTTAGTGCATAACATGATGACTATAGTTGATCGTACTGTATTGTATAATTTGAAATTTGCTGAGAGTAGAATTTTAGTGTTATCACCAAAATAAATAAGGCGATGGCTATGTTAATTAACTTGATGGGAATACTTTTGCATATATATGTATATCATCATATTGTACACTTAAAATATATTACAATTTTACTTGTCTATTATACCTTAGTAAAGCTGAGAAAAAACTGCTAGGCTAGACAGTGAGTTTTTTGAAGGCAGGGACCAGTTCCTTGATGTCTAACATAATGTTTAAAAAATACTTATTGAATATATGAATGATACCTGCCTTTCAAAATTTTAAGTCTAGTTAAGTAGGATATATATAGTATAAACTAATAACTCTAAATCTATCTCAGAATCACCTGGGAGTGCTTGTTAAAAATATGCCCAGAAGTTGATTCTGGCATAGATTCTAGGAACTG
Source organism: Grampus griseus (assembly GCF_964374135.1). Taxonomy (NCBI): domain Eukaryota; kingdom Metazoa; phylum Chordata; class Mammalia; order Artiodactyla; family Delphinidae; genus Grampus; species Grampus griseus. Next base: position 109,419,463 of record NC_139017.1, read on the forward strand.
TATTTTTACCAAGTGTGATAGGTGATTCTGGTGTAGTTGGTCAATATGAATTTGAGAGTCACTGGAAAAATAATAAATGATGTAACGATCAACAACTCTGTGGCTTTATACAAGTACGGAAGGTTTGTCAGTGTGGAATTCAGCTTTTCAGATGAGTACAATTTAGATCAAGAATAGCAAATACCTGGTATGCAAGCCACTGTACTCCTCTCCTCACACCTTTTGGTCTCAGAAACTTTTCCCTCATTCTCTAGATTGCTGTTGTTAATAGGGTAGAATTAATATATGGGAACTTATTTGCTAGTCCTGATTAAGCTATAGTGAAAGAGCAAGGGGGAAGAGACTGAGCAAAGATTTTGCAGTAGGAATGTCTATTTCCATGTTTGAGGGGCAAGTAGAGCAATTTGGGCTACTATGTCAAGTTCATGTTAGTTAAGTTAGTGGGAAGTAGAGTTGCCAAGATGAACCAGATTGTGGAAGATCCAGGATGTGACACTGAAGAGTATGCATTTTATTCTGTATGTAATGGGTAATGTGTATAGAAAGTATGTGGGGAAGATTATTTATGGTAGTACGTAAAAAAGTCTAGAGGAGAAAGAGAGACCTGTAAGGACTAACCCAGTAATCCAATAACTTGGAATTTATGGTTTGAACTGGGATGATGGCATAACCCTAACACTCAGCAAGTGTTCAATATTCATTGAATTGATTAATTAATGGAAAGGAATGGGTAGAAAAACTGTGAGAGGCCACTCAAAGGAAAATGTGAGATTAGTTATGGGGTGTGAGGGAAGAAGAGTCACAAAATGGCCCAAAGGTTCTTAAACTGGTGACCAGAAAAAAATGACTAATATAGAGCCCCAGCAAGGAGAAATGAGTTTTTGGGAAAAGATGATAATTTAGGATTATAGAATTTGTGATCACAGAATTAAAGAGCTAGAAGTGCTCTTGAAGAATTCTTTCTACACCTTCATTGTTACATGTGGGAAAACAGATCAGATATTTAAAATGAAATAACCTAGTTATAAGAGAGCCAAGAAAAGAACCAAAGTTTTTTGATTTCTTTTCTAATTTCTTTTCTAATAATGCTGCCTTCTCAAAAATATGAGATTATCCATGACAGGAAACCCAGGTGAAAATATTCTCACTGCTCAGGAGGAAACCCAGGTGAAAATATTCTCACTGCTCAGGAGAGAGGTAAGGACTTACAAAATGGACTTGAAATTTACTTGCTTAGAGGTAATCACTTTCTCTATTACCTTATTATACTTCCATTTTGTAAGAGGGGACAGTGATAAAATGAAGTCCAATATGTAAAAATTTCACTTTATAACCTATTTTGCTGGAGAGCTTTGGGGAAAGCCTAGACTTACAAAGCAGAGCTTCCTTTAGTGTTAATAATGAAAGAATTACAGAGAGAATTTTGAGAAAGTCCTAAAAAGAGTTATAGTAGAATAAATTAGCCAAAGTGTAAAAATTTAACTAAAATACCTCAATTTTTTGTAATATTAATCAATACATTTATTGAGAGCCTAATTAAGAAGAAAACTTTTAATGAAGCTTTAGAATGTTTGCAGACCTATATTAATAAAATAAAGCTAACTAATATTCAGTTAAGGCAATAAATCTTTTTTTTTTACATTAGGTCTCAGAACTTATTTATTTTATAACTGAAAGTTTGACCCTTTGACCAACATCTTAAGGCAATAAATCTTTTTTTGTGTGTGTGTGTGGTACGCAGGCCTCTCACTGTTGCGGCCTCTCCCGTTGCGAAGCATAGGCTTCGGATGCGCAGGCCCAGCGGCCATGGCTCACGGGCCCAGCCGCTCCGCGGCACGTGGGATCTTCCCGGACCGCGGCACGAACCCATGTCCCCTGCATCGGCAGGCGGACTCTTAACCACTGCGCCACCAGGGAATCCCGGCAATAAATCTTTGAAAGAGATTCATCCTTATTGAGGACTGGCTCACTATTCAAAAATGAAAGATAATTTAACACTCAAGTTTTATTTGAATATTTCCATAAGATCATTTAAGTGATTTGTTTAACATTTTGAGTTGATTAATTTATACTTGTAGCCATAAAACACCACTACTCTTTAACTATAATGTTGGACTAAACTTACCATGTAAAGTAATTGTAAATCAAGGGCTCAAGCTGCCAACACAGTCCAGTAAGCTTGTGCCAAGAGATGACCTATTTAGCTTGCATGATATTTTTAAGAACTTTCGTATTTGAATTCTTTTAGTGTGCTTTTACTCTCTAGTTGCTTATGGGCCCTACCACACCCTACTGTGATTACACCAGTTTCCTTCAGTCAGTCGAGTTGCTAGTCTGTCCTCTGGAGGCATGTGATTTTAAACTCCTCTTCTACACAGTGCCTGCTCCTGGTCATTGTATATGTCCAAATATGCCTGTGTCCAAATATATGTCCATTATCTAAATATATGTCCAAAACATTGTCCAAAATATATGTCTGGGTCAGTCCGTGTAGGCAAAAAATATATTTCTTAGAATTGTTCTAGTTCCATACATGTCAAACCTTAAGTCAGACACGTAAGTGGTTCTTTTTGAGGGGGGGAGTAATATGAGGCAAGAGAATATATAATCAACAAAACATCTGCCATAATATGCATATTTGATCATGTTACATAAAATGGTTTTCCCACAGGTAACATTTGATGTATCTTGGTCTCCAAACTGCTTAGGTAGGAGGTGCTATAATTATACTGGAATTGCAGATGCTTGTGACTTTCTCTTTGTGATGTCTTATGGTGAATGAAGTCTGGTCTGGTCACAATGTATTGCAGGAGCCAATTCTCCCTATACTAAGACATTAACTGGTAAGAATTTACAAAACAATCATTTATCAGTGATATTAATTCTATAACCTCAAACATTAAGATATATTTTAGTATTTCTAAGTCATTTGTATACCTTTTCCATTTGTAACGCTTTCTTGAAACATATAAAAACCTCTTAATTTGAGAGCTTTAAAGTTTACAAAAAGTTTTAAAGTTCTGAAGTTTTCAATTACCTCTAAAAAGTCTTGGGAGGTAGGTGTATTATATTAACCCTCTATTATAGATAAGATGAAGGGTGTTAAGTTCTCATGATTGCACAGCTATTAAGTATTATATGGTTGGAACTCAAGCAGGTGTTCTAACTTCAAGTCAACACTCTTGTCAGAAAGTTACACGAAGAAGATATTTGCTTACTTAGAATTTGATAGAATATTTTTGTTGAAATAACCAATGTTAAATAATTTAATAGCAAAGGTACCTATAATGTGAGTACCTATTATACATGATTGATAGGACTGGCTTTATCTTATTTGGCATTTACTATTAGTACCCATGCTACATTAAAAATTATATTCCTACCAGAATTAAGAGTACTTCTGGGGCTTCCCTGGTGGCGCAGTGGTTGAGAGCCCACCTGCCGATGCAGGGCACACGGGTTCGTGCCCCGGTCCGGGAAGATCCCACATACCGCGGAGCGGCTGGGCCCGTGGGCCATGGCCGCTGAGCCTGCGCGTCCGGAGCCTGTGCTCCGCAACGGGAGAGGCCACAACAGTGAGAGGCCCGCGTACCGCAAGAAAAAAAAAAAAGAGTACTTCTGATCTGTCATTCATATGATGTGGCCTTTGCATTATCCTTTCCAAAGTTTGGATTGGTTTATATCCCATCAACCAATTGAATTAAAGATTGCTTGCTATCTTTTGGACTTAAGTGAGATTTTCTGGGATAGTTAGCATAGATTTAAGTGTTGAGTAATAAATAAAAATTATTTTATTTTTCATATATAGGTAAAATCATAGACCCTGGCCTCATTTTATCACGTCCTAATTGTCTGGATAGAATAGTCTGATCATAAGCATATACTATTTAAAATTTGAAAAATAATTTGTGTTATAATACAAAATAATTATTTAACCCAATGTTTGCCAACTGTGTTTATGAAAGAGATGATAATTATGTATATCAATAAAAGGTTCATTGTCAAATATGTTTGGGAAATGATGTATACTCCACCCCTCTCTTGGATATTTAACAGTACACAATAACTTTAAAGCCTCTGAAAAACAGCAAATTTACTCAACATTCTAGTTAATCTTGGAACATATCTTGGTGGGAAAACATAATTTGCAGCATGGGCAAGAAAGGGATTGATAGTACCAGGAATTTGTTCATTTTTCTCTGTTTCCTATAACTACAGATTATCTGCTACAGAGTAAGATGGGGTCATTCCTTATCCCAAGCTGTAATCCATGCTTATAGGATATTGATAAAATGAGGAACACTTGTGTGTTCTGTAAGTAATTGTGAGACCACACCTGCCAGAAAGTTTAAAACTTATAGAACTTTTTTTAAAGCTTTAGAATCTAGAATATCAAATCCATGCCTTAGCAGTTAATAGACACAATTAGCATGCTTTCCTAAAATGTGTCATTGTTCCTAAAATTAAAATTTGTGAATTTTTTGCTTCAATTTGATCTAAATTGTTTTGAATATTTTCTATTATTCAAAAAGAAATTGTTTAGAAAGTGATACCAAATTTATAGTTCTTAAGAGATGACTTTTATAATATATTCGAGAAACACCATATTAATATTTTACATAAATGTACCGGTTGTTACAAACTTGGATTCTGAGTGGTTGCATAGCTTGTATGAACACATTAGTAGACATATGAAGAGAAAAAAATATGCTTTTTCTGTTCCTATTTGGTTAGGATATGATGACTACATCAAGATAGGCATTAACCCTAAGAAACTTGTAATGGGTATTCCCTGGTATGGTTATGATTATACCTGCCAAAATCTATCAGTGGTAAGAACAGATCATTTCTTATGTAATTTTTTTCTCTTTCTATTATATTTTTTAGAGTCTGTTTTGTTTCCTCTATATAAACTTCATTTTATTTATAATTTAGAAATTTCTCTCTATATAGAATATATACACTTTGAGAATTTATTTAATATAGTTTGAGACTAAAATGTAGACAGTTTATTTTAAATAATTAAATCCCATACAAGTTTCTGAATATTATATTTCTATTTAGTAATGAAATTTAACTTTTATTCCATATAGTCAGGTTATCTATCTATAGTATTTTATGTCTAATAAATAATTTTATTATATTTTTGGATTTGCTTAATTGCTTAAGATTTGCTTAATTGATAATCTATAACATGAACATTTTTGCATTTCTAGAATCATGTTTGTACCACTGCAAAATACCCTTGTAAAGATGCTGTATACTGTCAGGTGGCCTATCAAATGATCATGAAGCAAGTAAATAGTTCTACTTCTGGAAGACTGTGGGATAAAATTCAGCAGTCTCCTTATTATCACTATCAAGTAAGACTTTTCACAAGTTATCAATCTTTAGTTTTCATAATTGTGTATTTTCATAATTACATATTTGAAAGTAAGATTTTCTATCAGTTTTCTTATAGGGTACAACATACAGACTGCTGTTTACATGAGTAGACTTGTCTTTGAATCTGTGTAATCAGGAACTTTACTTCCCTTGTGAGCAATTCAAGTTATGCTAATAGTGGAACTGCTCTGCATGGGCCACTTGTCATTTTAGATGATATAATAAAAACATGTGTGTCACAAACAGGATTTCCTTAAGAGTTGTCAATTATAAATGATGTCTGTGGCTTTTGAAAGAGCTTTGGGCCAAAATGGGTTACTTGCTCTGAAAACCTCTATTTCAAAGTAGCCTCAAAATTCTGATGAGGCTCTTATATAGGGAGGAATGAGGCTGAGAACAGGAGATGTGTCATCAAGGACTTCACAATGGAAAATGGTATCATTTCAAATTTATTCCACAATTCAAACTATGTGATATTCAACAAAATTAAAAATTAGAGACAGAAAAATATTACAAACAGAAACTTGAAGAAACAGAGTAAATGACTAGCAATTCTGTCAGGTAGTGTTTGATAAATAGGAATTGCCATACCAAAGGGACAAAGAAAAGTTATCTTTTCCATAGTTTACCTTTAGCATAATAAAAACTTTTTCACACCTCAAAAATCTAAGTACAAACCATCTTTAATTTACCTTGAATTATGTTACTACAAAAGGAACCCTAAAATGATATGATGAACATTAATTCCAGCAACAATTTATATTTCTTTCTAATGGTCTGGTACCCATTTACAAAAGGATGACTGCAAATATACAAATTTAATAAATTATAATTGATATACATGTACATGCCTGTATATCAATTATGTAGAAGGCTTTAGTGTAGAGCTTTTTAAACTTTAGAATCTTAAGTATAAACATTAAACTAGGGTACACTGTGATCCTGTCTTTACCAGAAAGTATTTATAGAACTCTGTTCTGGGAACTGTTAGTAACACATAGACACACACACACACACACACACACACACACACACTAGTGGTTACCAGTGGGAAGAGTAGGGGCGATGGGCAAGACAGGGGTGGGGGAGTGGGAGGTACAAACTGTTGGGTTTAAGATAGGCTCAAGGATGTATTGTACAACACAGGGAATATAGCCAGCATTTTGTAATAACTGTAAATGGAAAGTAACCTTTAAAATTGTATATATTTTTTTCATTTTAAAGATTAAACATAAAAAGAATATACTAAAAAAACACAAACACACACAAATACACATGCATGTGCCATGGCCAAATATATTTGGAAAACACTACAAACTGTAAGTCTCTCTTGGAGATTTATAATATATAACATTATATTCAAGGATTTAAGATGTACTACAGTACATAAAGCCATTTAATTGTTTAACATAGAACCCTGTTTCCTAGCACTCTTAGAAACATGCAGGGGAACAGTGTTTCATGGATATCAGTTTGGTAAAGGGTTTGTTTAACCAATTATACATAGTTTGGAAATATGTAATTTAGAATAAATACTTTACCCTATGATGTACTGTTTTTTGTAATTCCTGACTTATTTTTTCCTTAATGCATAAGAAGACACATTCTTTAAGATTTTAGAACTCAGAAAACATTTTGATGAGCCTTGAAAACCATTCATTTAATGGCACTTCAGACAACCATCTATTTATAACCAATTTGTTCTTCTTCATTCATTGTAAAATTCCACAGCAACCCAAATCAAGTTTTTGTTTTAACTGAAGAGAATCATTCTGCTTTCTTATGCTGTCTCAGCAATAGCAGCTTCATCTTGCACTCAATATTCTTGGAGGCATACATTCCCTAACCAGACATCTGTCAAACTTACATATACTCAGTTTTTTATCCTTTGATCCTTCACTATTTGAGGCATTTGAAATTTCTTAACGTATCAAAAAGGCTCAAAGTTCTAGCTAGAATGATGGCAAAATTCAAAGGTGCATGTCTTTGGGTTTGCCCCTGACTCTACAAAAATAAATCTTTCTATATTTAGGTACAGGTTTTGCAAGTTGCCTTTTAATATTGAATCACAATTGGAACTAGAGCATGTATAGCTTTTTCTAGTTCTAAAGATTTTAAAGAACGGAATATAAGATATAGTATGAGATATGCTTGTATGTAATGAATCTACTATACTTAAATATGCCATAGCTTATTCATTTACCAAGTGACTATTGTCCTTTAAATCAGTCATCTTAGGAGATGATTCTAATTCTCGTGGTGCTACCATAAATAGAAATATTACTGGTATTCATTGAGAACTGTCTTTAAAGAGTTCCCCAGATGTATATAAAAATCAGTAAATTATTTTAAATCATAGATCATTCTATTTTTACTTCCTATCTTTTTCTCTTCCTTTACGCTTTTGCCTAATTCTGCTCCTTTCCTCTTTCTTTTATCCTTTATCCATAGCTTACATACCTTCTAAAAAAGACTGTGTTTAGCACTAGATAGAGGCAAGTGATGCTGGGGAGAAGGACTTTACAGGGTGGAAGGTGAGCATAAGACTAGTTTCTAGTTTGTGGTTCTTAGGTGGGTACCTAAGTCACCCATGGGGTCCAGACCCAACAGGCTCTTAGACTCAATTCTGTAAGACCTAGAAAAGGAGATGTTTTCTTTGTCCACTGACATTCATCATAAACAAAATCACCTGTTGAGCTCCTAACTAGGCACATTTCCAGGAACTGTAAGGAAATCCCAAAAAGTATATAAGCTGGTTTTAGAGGACAAAAGCAGTGATTCTCCTTAACCTTGGCTACATATCAGAATCACCTAATGGAACATTAAAACATAACATAAAGAAACAAATAAATATATGTTATAGCACTAGCCCTGGAAGATTTTGATTCAATAGGTTTCATGTGGTGTGGGTCCCAAGAATCTGTTTTTAAAAGCCCTCACAAGTGATTCAAATGTGTACAGTACATCTTGGTTGATAATCATCAGATCAGAGCAAGGAAAGAATCTTAGGGCATGAGAAGGATTTTAAATAGGATATACTGGGAGGCTCATTTGTGTAATCTCTATTGTTGTAAAAGTGCCATAAGCAATGATATCTAGAAAGTATTACATATAGAACCATGGAAAGTATTATGTATGCCCTAAAATTTTTATTATTTCATTGACTCCTTCTTGAATCATTGGATTTAAGAAACACCTTTCCCTCTTATTGCACTGAATACTTTAAAGTTACATTTTAATTTATTTGTATAGGATCAGGCTGGCCATTTTCATCAAGTGTGGTATGATGACCCTCAGAGCATTTCTCTAAAGGCAGCATATGTACAAAACCGTGGCTTACTCGGCATTGGCATGTGGCATGCAAACTGTCTTGACTACTCTGGAGATGCTATAGACAAACAGCAAACTGAAGAAATGTGGAAAGCTTTAAAACCAAAGCTGTGACAGAGATGAACATCTTTTGTTAAACTATTAAGGTTTAGAAAAATGATCTGCTTAAACAGATCTAGTTTCTTGAAGAGATTAAAAAATATATACCTTTTTTCAGATTGCTACATATTTTAGTTATTAGTGTACTCAAAAACAGATAAAGAATAAAGAAATGCTTTGATTGTTTGAATTTGAAAAATACATACCTATTTATATCTTCAGTGTACAACAACATAAAGGTAAGAAACAAGTCAACCTACCATATCAAATATTCCTCTGTATGATGTTTAATATTATAGTTGGGAACAACTGCTTTCACAATTTTATTATGCTAAAATTTTCTCCATATTAAAATATATGCTTACCAATCAATGCTAATTTCTAAAATATGTATAATTTGAAGTAGAAATTTTTTGCTTAGAAATATATTTTTAAAAATGTAGTCTTTAGGAATCAGTTTGCTCTATATTTTTTATTCAATAAATCTAAATTTAAAACCTGCAATTTTGTGTCTTTAGGTTCATTTGATGCAAATCATTTTTCTCCTTCTTGATTCCATACAGCACTCATGTTCTCTGAGTCACCTGAATTAAACTCACTTATGCCTCCAGGGGGGGGGAATAATGAATATAAAGGATCAAAATACTTAGAAAATACAAGAAGATAACTTAGTACTAATATTTTGAATTAGTAGGTTAGAGCCACCTAATATTTTCCAACTAAATTATTTTTTTGAGGTTATATCTGAAATGTTTATGAAAAACCTGGTGTTGAACCCGATTCTATTCATTGGCATTTACCCTTCCAATTATTAATATTCCTTCATTTATGGACATCTATAATATATTTCTTGGTTAGTTTTGTTTCCATGGTTAAATTTTTTTCATTTTCTATATCTGCATTTTACTTTTAATTATCTAAAGACATTGGTTTCTCAACTGTTTTTTTCTTTCTAAAAGAGACATTTTGTGCAAAGAAATGTACAGAGGTCTCAGTTTCCTTTCTCAAGGCAATTAAGAAGAATATTGTGTAGAACTTATATTAGTTCCTATAAATACTTAGATTAGAAATCTGCATCCTTAAACTCTGGATTTACATAAATCCTGCCTTCCCTGTACATTTTTCCCTCTCCAAATTTGAATAAATGACAATTCAGTCATCTGTTATGAGAATATTTCATTTCCTACTTGCACAATTATTTACGGCAAAGTAAAACCAACCATTTTCCATAGTACTTGCTGAATTACTGCTGTCTCTGTATTTTTAAAATAAATTTTAAAAATTTAAATTCTTAGTACTAATCTCTACATAGCTGTAGATGCAAGTTAGATTCATATTTATTAAAATATATGATTTTTCATATTACAGTCATTCTAGGTATTACATTTTAAGACTATTAAAAAATGAAAATAATGAAATATAGTACTGTAAAATAATATGTTACACATCTGAAACCTTCAAAAACAAACAGACACCATTTTGCTTTTTTACATCTAATATTTCCTGAAACACTGTATAATAAACACATGAAAAAGGAAAAGATGTAAAACTTATAATTTATATGAAAACAAGGAGAACAACGGTTAAACAAATCTGTTCAAGTAAGTTTTTTAACAAATAAAAATTTTAAGTTAACATACTTTATTGAGATTGAAAAGATGTAATAAATTTCTTCTGTGCCAGTTCAGCTTTCAATGTGCGTAATTCTGAAACTGCTTGTTTTCTCATCTATAAAAGAACAATTGACTTTCAAAAATGAACTTTCATCTTACCTTTCTAAAATTATATAATCGTCATATAAATAAGGGTTTTTTTTTTTTTTTTTTGGTACGCGGGCCTCTCGCTGTTGCGGCCTCTCCCGTTGCAGAGCACAGGCTCCGGACGCGCAGGCTCAGCGGCCATGGCTCACGGGCCCAGCCGCTCCGCGGCATGTGGGATCCTTCCGGACCGGGGCACAAACCCGTGTCCCCTGCATCGGCAGGCGGACTCTCAACCACTGCGCCACCAGGGAAGCCCTAAATAAGGGTTTTTATGACAGCTTTCATGTCTTCTCTCATTTGCCTTCAATGCCTTCACTTGCACTGGATTACTATGGTAAATGTGTAGTTCATAAGTCCCTTTGAATACGCATGCTAGATATGCTACCAAATAATTTCATTTATTAGTATATAGGCATGATAAAATTAAACGGTTCTAAAAAACTAGAGTGAGAAAGAATTTTATCTTTTGCTTATTTCAAAATCTGTTCTCATTGTGCAAAGAAAGTAGTAAAAACAAGAAACCTCTGCCTCCTAAAAAAAATTCCCCAAAACCTTAATTCCCAGCCCTTAGAAACTGAATAAGTACTTAAGAAATATAAGTGTGGCAAGTGCTCTTCTAAGTGTACTATGATACTTTCAAATTTTTAATTGAAGCAGATACTGTTATTTCTCCCCATTTTACAGTTGAGGAAACTGAGATGCCTAGAAGTTAAGTAACTTGCTCAAGGCATAAAACTAGTAAGTGGCACAGCCAGGATTCAAACTTAAACCATCTGGTACCAGAGCTCTTGCTATTCCAAGTATTGTCTGTGGACCAGCAGCATAAGCATCACCTGGGAGTTTGTTAGTACTGAAGACTTTCAGGCCTCCCCTCAGACCTACTGAGTCAGATCCTGCTAATTTTAACAGGATCCCCAGGTGACATTACATTGAACTTTGAGAAGCACTGATAGTGCTATATTATCTTGAACATGGTTGCAACAGTCAAGCTAGGTTTTCTGCCCCTTAGTTCTGTATCTTATGGGTAGTTTGGGGTAAATCATTCAGAAATCAATAAAAAATTCTTATAATGTTTACTATGTGACAATTAGGCACTATGGTTAAATGTAGGATTTTTTTCCCCCAGTGCATAAGCTGAAAACTTGGATCTCTTTTTTTCCATTTGTGTTTCCTGTTTTTTCACTAATAATTCTAATTTGGGTTCAAAACATTTATATGTAATATTTATAAAATTAAAATATACAAAAATGGTAAGAACTAATTTGTATGCTTTCCAGAAGAAAAGAGCATTGAGAGAGTCATAAATGAAGGCACTGGAGGTATTTTTATTACTCCCTTCTACCCATCCAACTATCCTTAAGGGGACAAGTTTCCACATTTGATTTCTCTCCTTTTTTTTGAATGCACAGGAGTTTTAATTCACTGAACGAACTATTTTTTTGAGTTCAGACTGTATAAGAATTTTAAATAACTCCTTTTTTTGGTTTAAAATTGTCCTTTGCCTTTTTCCTTTTCTGTAGTTTAAGTTTTAAGCTTCTCAGTGCTGAGCCAGGATTTAGCCTTGAGTATGAGGCTAGTGAAAATAATCTAGAAGTGCGCTGTCCAGTAGAGTATCAACTTGCCACATGTAACTATTTAAATTGAAATTAACTAAAATTAAATTCCTCAGGCACACAACAATCTACATCCTTATGTGGCTAGTGGCTACCTTATCAGACAGTACAGGTATGAAACATTTCCACCATCACAGAGAGTTGTATTGGACAGTGCTAATTCTACATAGGGGTCATTATTCTGGGTCATAAAGCTACTTCTGATAAAGAGGTGAATCAAGAGCATTCATATAACATTTTATATATATATATATATATATATATATATATATATATGAAAATAACCAGAGAGAATGAGATAATTACCCAAGAGAGGACAAAAAAATAAAATTAAATGGGAGCTCAGAGAGCTCAGTGGTTTGTCAGACTTATTTATGAACAACTCTAATGTAGGAATATTACTTCTTTCAAAATATTTTACGGAGACTCTATACTGATTCACAAGGTTCTTTTACTTTATTTCTTAGTGAAATTTTATTCAATTTTACTTTGGCCTTGCTAGGAATCTTTTCACAGAATTTATTATTGTATTTTTTTCATTCATGCTTTCTATTTTTTAATTTTTTTTGAATTTTATTAAAAAATTTTTTATAGAGCAGGTTCTTATTAGTTATCCATTTTATACATATTAGTGTATATATGACAATCCCAATCTCCCAATTCATCCCACCAACCCCCACCACCACTTCCCCCTTGATGTCCATACGTTTGTTCTCTACGTCTGTGTCTCAATTTCTGCGCTGCAAACCAGTTCATCTGTACCATTTTTCTAGGTTGCACATATATGCGTTCATATACGATATCTGTTTTTCTCTTTCTGACTTACTTCACTCTGTAAGACAGTCTCTAGATCCACCAATGTCTCTACAAATGACCCAATTTTATTCCTTTTCATGGCTGAGTAATATTCAATTGTATACATGTACCACATCTTCTTTATCCATTCATCTCTCGATGGCATTTAGGTTGCTTCCATGTCCTGACTATTGTAAATAGGGCTGCAATGAACATTGGGGTGCATGTGTCTTTCTGAATTATGGTTTTCTCTGGGTATTTGTCCAGTAGTGGGATTGCTGGGTCATATGGTAATTCTATTTTTAGTTTTTTAAGGAACCTCCATACTGTTCTCTATAGTGGCTGTATCAATTTACATTCCCACCAACAGTGCAAGAGGGTTCCCTTTTCTCCACACCCTCTGCAGCATTTGTTGTTTGTAGATTTTCTGATGATGCCCATTCTAACTGGTGTGAGGTGATACCTCATTGTAGTTTTGATTTGCATTTCTCTAATAATTAGTGATGTTGAGCTGCTTTTCATGTGCTTCTTGGCCATCCGTATGTCTTCTTTGGAGAAATGTCTATTTAGGTCTTCTGCCCATTTCTGGATTGGGTTCTTTGTTTTTTCGATATTGAGCTGCTTGTAAATTTTGGAGATTAATCCTTTGTCAGTTGCTTCATTTGCAAATATTTTCTCCCATTCTGAGGGTTGTCTTTTCATCTTGCTTATGGTTTCCTTTGCTGAGCAAAACTTTGAAGTTTCATTAGGTCCCATTTGTTTATTTTTATTTCCATTTCCCTAGGAGGTGGGTCAAACAGGATCTTGCTGTGATTTATGTCATAGAGTGTATTACTTATCTTTTCCTCTAAGAGTTTTATAGTGTCTGTCATTACATCAAGGCCTTTAATCCATTTTGAGTTTATTTTTGTATACACTGTTGGGGAGTATTCTAATTTCATTCTTTTACATGTAGCTGTCCAGTTATCCCAGCACTACTTATTGAAGAGGCTGTCTTTTCTCTATTGTATATTCTTGCCTCCTTTGTCAAAAATAAGGTGACCACAGGTGCGTAGGTTTCCCTCTGGGCTTTCTATCCTATTCCATTGATCTATATTTCTGTTTTTGTGCCAGTACCATACTGACTTGATTACTGTAGCTTCGTAGTATAGTCTGAAGTCAGGGAGTCTGATTCCTCCAGCTCCATTTTTTATCCCTCAAAAATGCTTTGGCTATTTGGGGTCTTTTGTGTCTCCATACAAATTTTAAGATTTTTTTGTTCTAGTTCTGTAAAAAATGCCATTGGTGACTTGATCGGGATTGCACTGAATCTGTAGATTGCTTTGGGTAGTATAGTCATTTTTACAATATTGATTCTTCCAATCCAAGAACATGGTATATCTCTCCATCTGTTTGTATCATTTTTAATTTCTTTCATTACTGTCTTATAGTTTTCTGCATAAAGGTCTTTTGTCTCCCTGGGTAGGTTTATTCCTAGGTATTTTATTCTTTTCGTTGCAATAGTAAATGGGAGTGTTTCCTTAATTTCTCTTTCAGATTTTTCATCATTAGTGTAGAGGAATGCAAGAAATTTCTGTGCATTAATTTTGTATGCTGCAGATTTACCAAATTCATTGACTAGCTCTAGTAGTTTTCTGGTGGCATCTTTAGGATTCTCTATGTATAGTATCATGTCATCTGCAAACAGTGACAGTTTTACTTCTTCTCTTCCAGTCTGTATTCCTTTTATTTCTTTTTCTTCTCTGATTGCCATGGTAGGACTTCCAAAACTATGTTGAATAATAGTGGCCAGACTGGACATCCTTGTCTTCTTCCTGATCTTAGAGGGAATGCACTCAGTTTTTCACCATTGAGGATGATGTTTGCTGTGTGTTTGTCATATATGGCCTTTATTATGTTGAGGAAGGTTCCCTCTGTGCCCACTTTCTGGAGTGTTTTCTTAATCAAAAATGGGTGCTGAATTTTGTCAAAAGCTTTTTCTGCATCTATTGAGAGGATCATATGTTTTTTCTTCTTCAATTTGTTAATATGGTGTATCACATTGATTGATTTGCGTATATTGAAGAATCCTTGTGTCCCTGGTATAAATCCTACTTGATCATGGTGTATGATCCTTTTAATGTGCTGTTGGATTCTGTTTGCTAGTATTTGTTGAGGATTTTTGCATCTATATTCATCAGTGATATTGGTCTCTAATTTTCTTTTTTTGTAGTACCTTTGTCTGGTTTTGGTATCAGGGTGATGGTGGCCTCATAGAATGAGTTCGGGTGTGTTCTTTCCTCTGCAACTTTTTGGAAGAGTTTGAGAAGGATGGGTGTTGGCTTGTCTCCAACTGTTTGATAGAATTCACCTATGAAGCCATCTGGTCCTGGACTTTTGTTTGTTGGAAGATTTTTAATCACAGTTTCAAGTTCATTACTTGTGATTGGTCTGTTCATATTTTCTATTTCTTCCTGGCTCAGTCTTGGAAGGTTATACCTTTCTAGGAATTTGTCCATTTCTTCCAGGTTGTCCATTTTGTTGGCATAGAGTTGCTTGTAGTAGTCTCTTAGGATGCTTTGTATTTCTGCGGTGTCTGTTGTAACCTCTCCTTTTTCATTTCTAGTTTTATTGAATTGAGTCCTCTCCCTCTTTTCCTTGATGAGTCTGGCTAATGGTTTATCAATTTTCTTTGTCCTCTCAAACAGCCAGCTTTTAGTTTTATTGGTCTTTGCCATTGTTTTCTTTGTTTCTATTTCATTTATTTCTGCTCTGATCTTTATGATTTCTTTCCTTGTACTAACTTTGGGTTTTGTTTGTTCTTCTTTCTGTAAGTTCCCTTAGGTGTAAGGTTAGATTGTTTATTTGAGATTTTTCTTGTTTCCTGAGGTAGACTTGTATAGCTATAAACTTCCCTCTTAGAACTGCTTTTGCTTCATCCCATAGGTTTTGGATCATCGTGTTTTCATCGTCATTTGTCTCTAGATATTTTTTGATTTCCTCTTTGTTTTCTTCAGTGATGTCTTGGTTATTTAATAATGTATTGTTTAGCCTCCATGTGTTTGTGTTTTTTACAATTTTTTCCCTGTAATTCATTTCTAATCTCATGGTGTTGTGGTCAGAAAAAATGCTTGATATCATTTCAATTTTCTCAAATTTACTGAGGCTTGATTCGTGACTCAAGATATGATCTATCCTGGAGAATGTTCCGTGTGCACTTGAGAAGAAAGTATAATCTGCTGTTTTTGGTTGGAATGTCCTATAAATATCAATTAAATCTATCTGGTCTATTGTGTCATTTAAAGCTTGTGTTTCCTTATTAATTTTCTTTTTGGATGATCTGTCTGTTGGTGTAAGTTAGGTGTTAAAATTCCCCACTATTATTGTGTTACTGTCGATTTCCTCTTTTACAGGTGTAAGCAGTTGCCTTATGTGTTGATGTGCTTCTATGTTGGGTGCATACATATTTATAATTGTTATATCTTCTTCTTGGATTGATCCTTTGATCATTATATAGTGTCCTTTGTCTCTTGTAATAGTCTTTATTTTGCAGTCTATTTTGTGTGATGTGAGTATTGCTACTCCAGCTTTCTTTTGATTTCCTTTTCCATGGAATATCTTTATCCATCCCCTCACTTTCAGTCTGTATGTGTCCCTAGGTCTGAAGTGGGTTTCTTGTAGACAGCATATATATGGGTCTTGTTTTTGTATCCATTCAGCCAGTCTGTGTCTTTTGGTTGGAGCATTTAATCCATTTACATTTAAGGTAATTATCGATATGTATGTTCCTATTACCATTTTCTTAATTGTTTTGTGTTTGTTTTTGTAGGTCCTTTTCTTCTCTTGTGTTTCCCACTCAGAGAAGTTCCTTTAGCATTTGTTGTAGAGCTGGTTCGGTGGTGCTGAATTCTTTTAGCTTTTGCTTGTCTGTAAAGCTTTTGATTTCTCCATCAAATCTGAATGAGATCCTTGCCGGCTAGAGTAATCTTGGTTGTAGTTTCTTCCCTTTCATCACTTTAAATATGTCATGCCACTCGCTTCTGGCTTGTAGAGTTTCTGCTGAGAAATCAGCTGTTAACCTTATGGGAATTCCCTTGTATGTTATTTGTCGTTTTTCCGTTGCTGCTTTCAATATTTTTTCTTTGTCTTTAATTTTTGCCAATTCGATTACTAGGTGTCTCGGCATGTTTCTCCTTGGATTTATCCTGTATAGGACTCTCTGTGCTTTCTGGACTTGGGTGGCTATTTCCTTTCCCATGCTAGGGAAGTTTTCAACTATAATCTCCTCAAATATTTTCTTGGGTCCTTGCTGTCTCTCTTCTCCTTCCAGGACCCCTGTAATGCAAATGTTAATATGTTTAATGTTGTCCCAGAGGTCTCTTAGGCTGTCTTCATTTCTTTTCATTCTTTTTTCTTTATTCTGTTTTATGACAGTGAATTCCACCATTCTATCTTCCAGGTCACTTATCTGTTCTTCTGCCTCAGTTATTCTGCTATTGATTCCTTCTAGTGTATTTTTCATTTCAGTTATTATATTGTACATCTCTGTTTGTTTGTTCTTTAATTCTTCTACGTGTCTGTTAAACATTTCTTGCATCCTCTTGATCTTTGCCTCCATTCTTTTTCTGAGGTCCTGGATCATCTTCACTATCATTATTCTGAATTCTTTTTCTGGAAGGTTGCCTATCTCCACTTCATTTAGTTGTTTTTCTGGGATTTTATCTTGTTCCTTCATCTGGTACATAGCTCTCTGCCTTTTCATCTTGTCTATCTTTCTGCGGATGTGGTTTTTGTTCCACAGGCTGCAAGATTGTAGTTCTTCTTGCTTCTGCTGTCTGCCCTCTGGTGGATAAGGTTATCTAAGAGGCTTGTGCAAGTTTCCTGTTGGGAGGGACTGGTAGTGGGCAGAGCTCAGTAAAACTTTAATCTACTTGTCTGCTGATGGGTGGGGCTGGGTTCCTTCCCTGTTGGTTGTATGGCCTGAGGGGACCCAACACTGGAGCTTACCCAGGCTCTGTGGCGGGGTTAATGGTGGACTCTGGAAGGGCTCACGCCAAGGAGTACGTCCCAGAACTTCTGCTTCCAGTGTCCTTGTCCTCATGGTGAGACACAGACACTAGCAGATAGGTGTGGTTCAGTCTCCTATGGGGTCACCGCTCCTTCCCCTGGGACCTGATGCGCACACCTCTTTGTGTGTGCCCTCCAAGAGTGCAGTTTCTGTTTCCCCCAGTCCTGTTGAAATCCTGCAGTGAAATCCCTCTAGCCTTCAAAGTCTGTTTCTCTAGGAATTCCTCCTCCTGTTGCCGGAACCCCAAGTTGGGAAGCCTGACCTGGGGCTCAGAACCTTCACTCCAGTGGGTGGACTTCTGTGGTATAAGTGTTCTCCAGTTTGTGAGTCATGCACCCAGCAGTTATGGGATTTGATTTTATTGTGATTGCGCCCCTCCTACCTTCTCATTGTGGCTTCTCCTTTGTCTCTGGATGTGGGGTATCTTTTTTGGTGAGTTACAGTGTCTTCCTGTCAATGACTGTTCAGCAGTTAGTTGTGATTCTCATGCTCTTGCAAAGGGGAATGAGAGTACGTCCTTCTACTCCACCATCTTGAACCCATCTTCCATTCATGCTCTTGTTTTTGTTAAGGTAACAATTTTAAGACAATCAGTCCTTACTACCCTTATGCTACTGACAGCCAAAGTTAAAACACCAAAATATTTTATTTCAAGATAAATGTTATAATCTGATTAGGGGAAATGCAAAATACCGTAATTTCTGTTATCCGTTTCATTTTGTCAGTATCCAATTTTCTAAGTTGGTCAATAGCATGCTGTACTTCAGTGATCTGAATAATAAGGTAATTCTGTATGAGATATATAAAGACATCTTTGTTTAGTATAACATCTATTCATTTTTAATTTTAATTGCCTGCCAATACAAACTACAAAGTGTTATCAAATATCAAAAAAGGAAATCATGAAAATAACCCATTCCATAAAATAAACTTTTTGCTTTGGAGTAAATTACTATTGAACTGTTGATTTCTTATGTTTTAGGGACCACTTTCCTTTCTGTTTTACTACCATTTTCATGTATTATAAAAATAAATACGTATTTGTAAAAGTTACCATTAAATTAGCGCCATGAAAACCAACAACTATTACTATAAGAGGAATACATTAGATTAAGATACTTAGCAAGACTTTAGAAATTGGCATAATGGTTTATCAGTGGAATCATATTAGAATTACTTAAAAATATTTAATAATGAAATACTGTATTTTATAAGAAAATCTGTTTAATGTGAGAAAACCTATTCTAGAAGCCTTTTGGTTACTTTTGTTCTGAAAAGTTTATGAGCTGTAATAGTCAACAAAGAAATTATTTAAGCTGCTTTTGTGAAAAAAAATTATCATATATTGAACTTGAGAAAACAGTAAGATAAAAAGTTTCAATAATGCTTAAAAAAAGTATCAGCTAATAAGAAGAAACTTTTACTTAAACTTATTTGGATTTCATATTAAATAGATCTAAAATAGTAAACTTTTACTCATAGAAACAGAAGAGGTTGGTGGCTCTGGCAGAAGCAGGAGGTGGGGATTAGGGAAAATGGGTGACGGTGGTCAAATGCATAAACTTGTAGATACAAGATAAGTAAGTTCTAGGGAACTTATATATGCATGCATATATAACATGCATGTAATATACAGCATGGCAATTATAGTTAACAATGCTGTACTGTATATTTGAAAGTTGCTAAGAGAGTAGATCTTAAAAGTTCTGATCACACACAAAAATAACTATGTGAGGTGATGGATGTTAACTAAACTTATTGTGGTGTCCATTTTACAACATAAACATATGTCTTAACATTATGTTTCTACTTTAAACTAATACAATGTTATATGTCAATTATATCTCAATAAAACTGGGAAAAAAGTAAACATAATATTTCATCATGTCTAAAGTTAAATCTATACTCAATCATAATTAACATATTATAAAATCTTTTTTGGATAAGTGGTATCAACAAACAAAAATTAAACTGATAAATGGCCTCTGGAATTTGTTGTTTAATTATATGGTAGAATTACTCAACTAAAAAATAAACTTCATGTCTCTCATCTGTCAAGATTGAAGACTATCTCAAGAAAATGAATTGATCAAAATTTAATATAATTTATAATTTATTTAGAATAGCACTACCTATAGATTCTGTATCAAACTGTGCTTCCCACCCCCAACTGAAAGAAAAGAAATGTATAACTCACTATTACTCCCTTGCCATACTTCATTAGGTATCTCTCTCTTACCCATAGAATCTTGACCCTTTCCCCTGGTACAGAGGTAGATCCTAATTAGGCTAAGTCAGGATATAGCATTCGCTGGTAACTATGATCAATCCAGGGTAGGCTTGGTTGATCCCCAATCAGGCCAAAGGGAAAGTTTTATATAGTCCATGCGTCTAGAAGAGGTTGTCTCTTGTTTTGGAGGCATATATCTCTACTTGCCATTGGTAACTCTGTTGCTACCCTGAGGAAAAGCAGTCTTAGAATGAAGCCAACACCGAAAATAATAGGGAGGAAATATCAGAAGTACCTAGGCCCTTAAAGACATCATTAAGCAGCTGATTTTATCTCCTCAGCACGCATTACACGAGATCATGATTTTACTTATTGTCTAAGCCAGTTTAAGCCAAGGTTTTGTTACCTGTAGCCCAAAACATCCTAGATATGATCATACTAGCAGTTACAAAGCACGTATTTTAAATAGAACTTCTCTAACAGAATGTGAACATATTTAGTAGTACCTTAGAGTCTGTGATGGTTGCCAGATTCTTTGGTCTCATCTTGATCACCCTGGCTTCAAGCTGAATGAGCAATTTTTTATAGTAAAGTTCCAAATCTTCTCGAAGTTTTGTTAAAATCTCCTCCAATGATGCTGTAACTTTCTTTGTTTCAAAGTACTTTTTCTTCCAAACATCATAGGCTATTAAAAAAAAAAAAAAAGCAAAGGCTATAGTTTGTTTAAACTTTTCAACCTGCAAAGTTAATTTAAACCATTCCTCTCTCCTCTCCTTCCTCTCTTATATTCTGAGGAAATTAGAGTTAAGAGTCAAATGTTTATTAGATAATAAAAGGACTTGCTTATAAATATAGTAAAATACTGATAAATCCAGGAACCAAAATCAAGTTCTTCTTTAAGCTTGTAATTTGTTTAGAAAATCTTTCTTCAAAATACTACCTATAGCAAGAAGTGTATACTTTTTTATTTTTATTTTTTTGCGGTACGCGGGACTCTTACTGTTGTGGCCTCTCCCATTGCGGAACACAGGCTCTGGACACGCAGGCTCAGTGGCCATGGCTCACGGGCCCAGCCGCTCTGCGGCATGTGTGATCTTCCCAGACCGGGGCACAAACCCGTGTCCCCTGCATCGGCAGGTGGACTCTCAACCACTGTGCCACCAGGGAAGCGCAAGAAGTGTATACTTTTTATTTCAATTACTTTTATCTATAATCTGATTTGAATTCACTATTTATATAATTAAAGCTATGAAAGAAAAGGCAAAATATATTTTTTCAGATTTTCCTTATTGTTCAGCCCCCAAATGACTTGTTTTGTGTAATCAGCTGATTCTGATTCATCATTTATCAACATTATTCCAGGTATATCCCCAAACTTCTGTAGGGCAGAATTTCTTAAACCTGAGACTTCTGGTTTAGAAAATTAGAAATTAAACTCTGCCAGTTTAGGGAATCACTTTGACACCAATGAGATTCTAAATATAAACTTAATTGGAACACAAACTGCATGCTAGTATACCAGAATATGCTTATGTTTCTTTTTTTCAGATTATCGAAGAAACGAAAACACCAAATTTTAAAATTCTATATTATAAATTGATTTAATTAAAAATATAAAACTATGGGGCTTCCCTGGTGGTGCAGTGGTTGAGAGTCCACCTGCTGATGCAGGGGACACGGGTTCGTGCCCCGGTCCGGGAAGATCCCACATGCCATGGAGCGGCTGGGCCCGTGAGCCATGGCCGCTGAGCCTGCGCGTCTGGAGCCTGTGCTCCGCAACGGGAGAGGCCACAACAGTGAGAGGCCCTCGTATTGCAAATATAAATAAATAAATAAATAAATAAATATATATATATATATATATATATATATATATATATAAAAATAAAACTATATGGAACTTTTAACTCAAGATTTTAACTATTTTCCTCAGCCCTATATCCAATCCCTCTGCAAGTTTTACTGGTACCACTGCCAAAATACTTCGAGCATCTGGCACATTATCCCTTCTTCAATGCTACATTCCTAGGCAATCCACTATCATCTTTTGAAAACTGTATTATTTTTCTAACTGTCTCTCTGATTCCATATTTGCCCCTCTACAGGCTATTCCATACCGCAGTCATCCTGATCTTTTTAAGATATTTTAAAAATCACATAAATCCTTAGTTTAAAAATCCTCTTATGTCTTCCCATATTACTTGTATTGATAATAAAATCCAAACTCCTTGAATTGGCCTATCTGTTCCTTGCTGATCTTTTGATTTTCTCCCTCTACATTCCTCCTTATTTATCACACTCCAGCTGTACTGGTCTTAGTTCAGGTCCTTAATTCTGCAAGCTTATTTCTATCTCTGTACCTTGATTTTTAGTGTTCCTCCTGTTTGGACTCTTTTTACCCTGTCTCTTCACATGCTTACCATTTTATTAATCAAATCTTAGTTATATCTGCTCAAAGAAGCCTTCCTTGAAAGCCCTAGCTAAACCATCTCTCCTGCCCCACGATTCTTTACTGCACTCTTTTAATTGACTTTTCAGCTCCAATCAGTAGCTGACATTGTCTTACTTATTTATTGTCGGTCTCCTTCCATTAGAGGCAAGCTCCTTAATGGCAGGGCTATGTTTGTCTTGTTTACTGCTGTATCCTCAGCATTTAAAACAATGCTGAGAACTGAGGTATATAGTAGGCTCAATAAATATTTGATGGCTGATACATACCTTTTATCTTGAAACATTCCTGTTGAAATAGAAAGTGACCAATGATTCTCATTTTATAAATAGAAGGAGTGTGGCACAAAGAGGAGAAATAACTTGCCTAAGTATAAGATTATTCTAGTATTAGAATCACTGTCCTGTGATTTCTAATCCATTGCTCAATACTGTCTGATAAAATTGCTCTTTTAACAGCACAACAAGGCCAAATCACTGCCACCACTTCTGGGACACACTTTAATATTATGAGGTAGAACATTAAGAAATACCTCCTGACATTGTCTATAACCTCTAGTCAGATCTAGTACTGAAGCAATAATTTTGCTGTAAATTGAGAATCCTAAAGGCAGTTAATTCCATATATACCTTTTACCCTTTTTATCCTCAAATACAATGCAAAATGCAGGCCTCTCAAATTATTTAACATCTCTCAAACCATTATCCTATACTTTCTCCACCCTGGCTCATTTTTCCATTTCTACCAGTTCTAACAACATTGTTTCTAATTCTATTGCAAGGAAACTGTCTATTTTTCCTACCTCATTTCTCTCATTTATTCACTCATCCAGTCAGTTTAGCAAAGCAGACACACACACATACCAACAAAATTGAGCACCTAGGGGACACTAAGGGACTCAAAGAAGGCTTCGAGAGTGGTATCTTAGCTGAGATTGAATGACTGGTAGGAAATAACCAGGAACTGGGAAGAAGTGGGTAGAAGGAGAAGATAGGAAAAGAAGATTTAGGTGGCAGAGGGGAAAGAATGCCTGAAGGCCTACAGCCAAGAGGAGGCACACTTCAGATTCTAGTACATCTACCACTTTTCCTGCAAGCCTTTCTTGACCTCTTCCATCTAATTTAGGTGTTCTTCCTCTGTACTCCTATGCATAGAATTTGTAATTTCTTTATCATAGCAGTCATCAGTATGTATCACTACTATTTAACTTGATCATCATTTCCCCACTGCACCATAAGCATTTTGAAGGCAGGGACAAGATTATGTTGGCCTATTAGTATCACCTCAGCCCCTGGAACAGTGACTAAGTTCAGTAGGCCCTTAATAAATACTTATTTAATAAATGAATGTTGAAATGAATAAACAAATGTCCATTTTAAAAAATAATTGAATTTTAATAAAAGGCATGTTGCATTTATTATATAGAGTTGAACAATGATTTCATCTTTCCTATAGTGAATTTATATTAGTGTACCACTTAAACTACAAATATTTACTATAAATATTTTATATTTATATATAAATATAAATATAAGTATATATTTATATTAGTGTACCACTTAAACTACAAATATTTACTATAAAATAGTAAATATTACCATTTTATCATTTATTCCAAAGGCATAAATTCTGTAAAACTTGAGTTTCCTTTATAGTGATAAAAGATACGTAATAAACTTTACCATGATATTGCTTTAATTTGCCTTGTTCCAATAGCCTTTCAACTTTTTTTATTAGTTCTTCTTTAATTCTTTCCAGATATCTTCTTTCTTCCTTTACTTGTTTCATTTTTTTCGATAATATTCTCTCCTAGAAGATTATAACCCATACTCATCAATGTCCAAAAGCTAAAAGACAGCTCATATCCTAAAATATAGAGTATAAAACTAAAAAATGCTTACAACAGCAAGTATGAATTTTACCCCAAACTCTGGTTTTCTGGCTGCAGTACAGCATGTGCCACGATGGAAAACACTGAGGAGTCATTTCAGTATCTATAGGGGATTTATATATATATAAACAATACAGTATGTCTCTTCTGCATTTATATACATGTATGGAAACTAGGCAAAACTCATGTAGTTATACCTCTTGTTTTAATTCTTTAAGTAAATTTATCCTGGGACCAAAGTTATTGTACTTAAATCTTACATGGAAAAATGTATATTTTAAAGTACATATTTAAAAAGCAGAAATAATATTAGTGACACACATATGCGGTAATCAACATAAGTCACAGACTTTAAAATACTTTAACTTCTTGTAGTAAAACATATATAATTGACCATTTTAACCATATTTAAATGTACAGTTCAATGGCACTGCATGCATTCATAATGTTCCACAACAACCACCACCCCTTTATCGCCAAAACTTTATCTTCCCAAACTGAAACTGTGTATGCATTAAACAATTAACTCCTCATTAACATTATTTAACTTTACCTCACAGAATCATCTGTACTTACATCTGTACTTATGGTATCATCATACTTACTCTCAATCTGTAATAATGATATATCAGTTATTCCTGGAGAAAGAGCAGGTTGACAAGGAACTGAAGGAAAATCAATAAGGTCTGGTAGGCTGATGCACTCTCTTTTAGCTAGCTGTAAGCAAACATGATAATCAGTAAGATCTGGTAGGGTTACACATTGTTTTTCACCTATTTGTAAACATCTGGTAATGCACAACAGTAATGCATTTTTTTACTTGTATGGTGATGAACTCCCAAATCTGTCTTTATAACTATAGACCCCCTCTTGTGCTCTAGCTTCTCCATTCCACTGGACATTACTTGGACATTATACCACAGGAGCTTCAAACTTAAAATTCAAAAAGAAGAAAAAAAAGAATCCATATTCCTTTCTAAACATGATTTCCTTCCAAGATTTCTGATTTCAGTTACTTGTTATGGCAACTTTTAAATGTTTCTAAGATGGCTATTGAATTTTTTTCATTTTGAGCCAATTTTGATCATGTATATTTGCTTAGAAAATTCGAGATCCTAGCACATTTTCAAATTTTAGCATACATTTTATTCTCATAAATTTTATCACCTCTGTATTTGTGTTATATTGCCTTCATCTCACCTAATTTTTGTGTTTCTACTCTTTTTTTGATAAACTACCTCAAGCCTTACCAATGTTAATGTTTCTGCCACTACTACTTTATAGACCTTGAGTTGTTTTCAATTCTGCCAGGCTTTTAACTTTTGTAACTTATTAGCTTCTACTTTTATCTTCATTAATCCCTTACCCCTACTTTGTTTGTTTTATTATTCTTTTTCTATTTTATTGCATTGACCTTAACTTACAAGGTCAGGTTCCCACAGGATAATGGCAGCCACTAAAATCTCTCCACGCATGCTCTCAACTACTATAAAAAGAAAGCAAATACAATCACCCATAATTTATATCTGTAGAATAACTAGGACACAGAATCCTCTAATTTACATATACTTTAATTTACATGTAAGTGGGGAAATAAACACCCTAGACCAGCAGAGTGTGCTTAGGAGCTCACACCTGAGCAGAGTCTGATGGGAACTATGCATTAAAGAGCACAATACACAGATAACACAGTAAACATCAACCACATTTAGTCTTAAAGGAGAAGGTCCTGCATGTGGTGGAAGAATACTGAGTAAGGGTACCAAATGGTAAATCAAATCTCTTTCTATGAGGATCTAAAAGAAAGGGGCTTTTAAAATGTAGGTGGCCAGAGGTGGTAGTTATGGGAAAACACAGCTACTGGGTGAGAGGAAAATTCTTTGGAAGCAAGAGATGTTCGTCAGGGCTAGGTGGTAGAGAAAAGAAGGTGGTCAAGTTAAGAGTTCTGCTGAATTAAATTAGCAGGAAAGAATACAAAGAAAAAAGACCACTTCCCTTAAGGCCCCATTTATTTAAAAATACATAAATAAATAACTGCATTTCACTAAAACAACAGGAGAGAGCTTTCCTAATCTATTGATACAAGCTAAAATAAACCACCAGAACATCTGTTTCTCTATAAGAATACCTGTTACTGATTCAGAAAAATCCAACACAAATAAACATGGACAAAATCTACAACATAATATAGCATCCATACAAAGTTACTTTTTGAAAACCCTCAAAACTGAGAACTAAAACAAAACAAAACCAGCAGCCAGGAAGCAGAGAAAAAATTAACAATATTCCCAACATAGATTAAATTAAATTAAATCAAATCATTTTAGGTATTAATGAACACCACAAATCACATATTTAGAAACTCAGAATAAAAATGGAAAAATAACAGGAAGATGTAAAATGGAAATTGACCAAACTGAGGAAAGAAATTAAAGAAAAAACAAAACTGTCTCAGAAATGAATAACAGGTATCCCAAAAGGAACAGATATGACCAAAAATACAGTAAGCATAATAGAGAACAGAAATAAAAGGAATAAAGAAAATTAAACATAAAGAAAATAGTAAACTAGATCATAGAGAAAGTAGTAGAGATAAAAGGTAAAGAAGAACTAGGATAAGACCAACTGAGGTCTCAAAAAAAACCACAAAAAAACCCAAAAAAACATGGAATGGATCTGCTATTTATATTGTTTTCTAGAGTTATAATTTCTTGAAATAAAAGAAGTCCTGATTTTCATACTGAAAGGGCCCACTGGGTACCCATAAAAACCAGACCTAGAACTCTCAACTGAAATATAGCCTGATAAAACTACTACACATTAAAGGGATCCTCTGGCCTTCCAGACAAAAATAACCAAGCCAATTTACAAAGAAAAGAAAATCAGTTTGGCATCACACTTCTTAACAGTAACATATAAAACATCAGTAGAGCAACATTTTAATAAACTCAAGGAAAAATTGTGTAAGCCAAGGATGTTACAGCCAATCAAGCTATCCTTCAAGTACCAAGGCTCTAAAGCAGGGATAAGCAAACTTCTTCTGTAAAAGGCCTCAGAGTAAATAATTTAGGTTTTGTGGGCCACATATGGTATTTGTCATAATTCTTATTTTTTCCAACTTTTTAAAAATGTAAAAAACATTTTTAGGTCCCATGCTTCACAAAACAAGCTGTGGGCCTTGTCTGCCTATTCCTGCTCTAGACAAAATTTTAAATATGTAAGAAGTAAGGGAATATCGTACCTGGGAGCTTTTTTTTTTAATAAGTAGAGCTTTACCCAATGAAGAAATGATTGAAAAATCTTGTGTAAAAGAACTGGCAGTAAGTGTTGAACATATTTAATTATAGATCTAAGACTAAAACAAAGGTGAGGAGGATAAGACAAGAAGCACAGCCCATAAATGTTCTGTTCTTTTACAAAGTAGAAATAACACAATTAAAAGTAAATGAGAGGAGAAAGGAGGGGGAAAGATGACTTTTTAATTGCCTTGAATTTAAAGATAGGAGTCAGAGGATAATTTTAGAGGTAACAAATCAAAATCAGAAGCATAAATTTTAAAAAAAGGAAAAAGGAGGGTTAGGAATACTAGCACAAATTTGTATCAGTATAAAGGTAAACACTAGAATGAGATTCAGATTTCCTAAATACCAGGAGTGGGGGGGAGTGCAAATAAACCACATAGTAACACATAGTAACTATAACATAAAGTAAAATGAGAAATCTGAGGTCAAATATATCAGTCCTATCAAAAACATAAATGGACATAACTCATCTACTAAATGAAAATGACTTTCAGACTGGCTTACAAAGGGAAACCCAACTCTAGCATGTCTGTTAAAGACATACCTAAAACAAAGCAATTCAGAAAAGTTGGGGAAAAAAGTAGAGGAGGAATATAGGGGTATACCAAATAAATGTAAACAAAAAGAAAGGAGAGGTTAGTATCTTGATATGCAGTAAGGGAGAATTCAGGTCAAAAAAGCATTTAATGAGTCAAAGAAGGGCACTTCATAATGCAAAAGTGATGATATTACTATTTGCATGAGAACAACTTTGTGCCAAATAATACATAGAAATCTAAATAAATCAAAAACCACAGGAGATGTAAGGATAAAAGGATAAAGGATAAGGATAAAATAAGGATAAAATAAAATAAGGATGTAAAATACTAATAACAGAAGATTCTAATATATCTATTCTCAGTCCAAGACATAGAAAGAAAAATGTAGGAAAAAAAAAGGATATGGAACACTTAAACAACATATTAAACAATGTAGATTATAGACAAAACACTGAGTAGGGGAAGATATTTGCAATGCACATAAGCATCAAAGGACTACCCTCCAAAGTATATTAAAAATTCCTACTAATCAGAAATATATGGCAGACAACACAATAGAAATACTTGAAAAGGTAGTTCTCCAAAAAAGTTATCAAAATGGAGTCTATAAAATATAAAAATATGATCAACTGTATGGGTAATCTGGGAAATGAAAATTCAAACCACAGTGAAATAGCATTAAGCACCCACCAGCTGGAAAAATTTTAAAGTGTGAAGACAGCATATTTTATTAATATCTAGCAACAATAAAACAATTATTTGCTGAATATGGCATGCCTCTGCTCCAAAACTCAAAGGCTCTGAGCTGTGATTCTCCTCTCAGGACTTGTCTCAGACTCCATTTAGCATTCCAACCAACATATCATATATAACCAACAACCAACAACCAACATATGTATTCTAACATATCAAGCATCACTGGACCAGATGGATATTAGCACACAACTGGCAGCACTGCTTGCTGTGCCTCTTGGATCACCTTGTGAGCCTTCTCTTGCTCTGGGCCCACTCAAAGTTGGCAGTCTTTTAGATTACTTGATTAAAAAAAAAAAAGAAAAAGATTGGAGCCATGCATCCGAATGCAGTAAATCTCCAAATTCCAAACAGGTCCATCAAGTGACTCATTCTTCATGGTAGCTGGGGCAAGATACAAAAACTTGGTTTTTACTTTAAAGGGCATACATCAACATGTCCCAGATCATGAAACTCCCAGAAATTTCACTGAATTTGCAGGCTCCTGAATTTTGAGGTTTATCTCCCCTTCTCTAACATTTAAGGTTAGAAAATTTAAGACATTTTAATCTGCAGTTCCATTTCAATTTCAGTATAAATATTATGGTGCAATACCACATCTAAAAAAATGCAGCACTATTTACAACAGCCAGGTCATGGAAGCAACCTAAATGCCCATCAACAGAGGAATGGATAAAGAAGATGTGGTACATGTATACAACGGAATATTACTCAGCCATAAAAAGGAACGAAAATTGGGTCATTTGTAGAGATGTGGATGGAGCTAGAGACTGTCATACAGAGTGAAGTAAGTCAGAAAGAGAAAAACAAATATCGTATATTAATGCATATATGTGGAATCTAGAAAAATGGTACAGATGAACTGGTTTGCAAGGCAGAAATAGAGACACAGATGTAGAGAACAAATGTATGGACACAAAGGGGGGAAAGCGGCGGGGGGGGGGTGGTGGTGGTGGGATGAATTGGGAGATTGGGATTGACATATACACACTAATATGTATAAAATAGCTAACTAATAAGAACCTGCTGTATAAAAAGATAAATAAAATTTTTTTAAAATTTAAAAATCATACCTGATTGTCCTCTCTTCTAATGATATTAGTTCTATCATCTTCATTTTTCCAAAGAAACTGACTTAAAGGGGAATGACAGATTTGTAAGTCATATTAAAAAATGATTCCATGAATATTAACTTTTCATGTTTTTTATTTAATATTCCATAAACACAAACATAACATTAAAAATTTTTAAAGTCTGCTTGAAACCATTATATTATCTTTCAAACTCATTAGTTATCAACATAAACTACATTTAGCATGACTTATAAAATAATATTTCATTATATTATAGCTAAATTCAAATCATAGTCCAATGTCTATAGCAAGGTAAAATAACTGGAAATTTTGTAAACATACTTTGCTTATAGTTCTTTTGTGAATAATTGTTTATAAAATTCCTTATCTTAATTTCAGAAGACTATATGCAAAACTGTTGTCTAAGTACTATAATTTTGAATGAAATGATAACAATGTGAAACTCAAACATGATTAGTTTACTCAAAACCAGGAATATAAAAGAGGCAGAAAAATTAATTCTAAGAAAGGCAAATGAAGACAGAAATTTTTCTGTCATTAGGTTGCCCCTGATGACAAAAGGATTACAACAGAATAAATTTAAGCAATCAATTATCCCTCATTATGTTGGAAGGGAATATTAGTATCTAACAGTAAACATCAGAATCAAGGTAATTTTAATTAAAAATGTCACTAACTTCACTCATATCTTTGTTCTAATTAGAAGTCTTTTATAACAGTACCCTGGATATCTCACTCTTTTTCTTATAGTCTAGATTATGACATGTAGAATCAACATCCATATTAATTACCTTTTCTGCCGCTAAAATAATCATTATCTGAATCTTCCTGTGATCCTGGCAATTCAGAATTTCCAATTTGATTATTTCCAGTCTGATGTGCATTTGGAGTGGCTTTTCCCCCAGCTGATGATGATGCCCATCCATAGCAAAGAAAGTTCATAATATTAAGAAAATACTAAAATACAATTTTGGTTTTTTATGTACATACTATATACTCTTGTCCCATGTTTCAGAATCTCTATGAACTTTACTCTCCCAAACTGAATTTCATGAAACTTTAGTTTATGCAAAAGGAGAATTCTTTGGTAAATTCAGTTTGGGAAAAATTGGATTAAGCAATCCTAACAGAACACAAATCCCCCCCCCACACACACCCCTATGGCAGGATTTCTGTTTTTATGTACAATATGAATCTGCAAGAGGGGGTAAGTTGGGTTTTATTCAAACTTTGTTGTCTTCATAAAGCTTTTGCCAAAAGCATCTTTTAAAAGAGTATTCTGAGGATCCTTCTCTGGAAAGTGCTGGGTATAAATACAGAGCATATAATGCCATTTGTTATTTCACATACATTTTCATTTATAAAATCTCCCTTCATTTTAACAGAATTTCTCCATATAAGAAAACCACACAATGTCTTTAAAACATTAGCACTAATGTTCCACATGATCTACATGAACAAGAGATCCGTGAACCTGGTAGTGTTAATACAGGTTTTTTTCCCTTGGGGAAATCAATTTTTTTTAATTTAGAAAAAATTGGAGTCATATTAGTGTTTGAAAAGTCATTTTACAAGAGTTGCCACAGTATTTTGCAACCTGAAGCCCATATTGGTTTAGTTTTAGTCAGGTTGCTACCACTTATTTCCTATCTGGCACTGGACTTAGTCATTTAAAGACAACAAATAGGGATTTTCTAAAAAGATATATTCAAGGCAAAGGAACAAAAAATAGATATGTCAGCTGTTTAAAACTGATAGTAAAATACCACTCCCCCCACCTGCCCCCCAAAACAAACAACAATGGAAAACTCAGTAGATTCTGAGTGACATTTTGATAGGAATATATGACATGTATCTCTTATTCCTAATAACTGTTTAGAGAATGATGTAATGCACCATTCAATACCTATGCAACTTAATAAGAAAGCAGGTCTATTTACTTTTGAAAAAATATAGTGTTTTGAGAGCTAGAGTAGATGTACATATAAAATGTTATAGATTCACAGAAAAAGGAGTGTATTATTTTGGGGGAGAATTCATTTAATTCATAAATGTTTAGTATATTTGCTTTTCCATCACAATTTATTTGCTGTATGCAGTAAGTAAAAAAATTCAACTGACTTTTTTTCAATCGATTCTTAGAGTGTAGTTCCAGCTTTATTTATATGTTTATAAGTTTAATTTTGATTTCTTTAATTACCTACCACTTTTTAAGAACTGAATTATCAGTAAATTGGTGGGTGTAACCATATAAAAAATTTTAAAGTCTTTGAAATACAAATGTCTCCCAACATTAAAGTTGTTTTGCTTTGGTTTTATACTGTTTTCCTGGCTAAGATATTTCTGAACTATAATAATAATATCAAGATTTTATGAAACAATAACTTCTTTTCTCCTTTAGCCTTAACTTTATCTGAAACTATTATAAAAGGTGGTAGACTTTACGTAAGTGCTGTAAGTATTTTGACTTTATTTGCTTTTTAAATTTTATTTTATTTTTTTTGCAGGCTCTAGAGCACAGGGTCAGTAGTTGTGGCACATGGGCTTAGTTGCTCCGCGGAATGTGGGATCTTCCCAGAACAGGGCTTGAACCCATGTCCCCTGCATTGGCAAGCAGATTCTTAACCACTGCGCCACCAGGGAAGCCCTGATTTTATTTTTATTTTCGAACAGTACTTAAATTGTCTTTTTTTCCTCCCAACTGGTGAAACTAGTTTTTAAAATCCCCATATTGAATTGTAGCTTTCCTTTTATACTGCCAATATTCGTAAGGCTAGATGTGCCCAGAATTTGCCCAGACCTGACTGTTAAAATGTACTATAACAACCTCTTTGTCGTTCCCATTCCAGTTGAAATCACCTTCTTCCTGATTCTTGTTAAGAAGCTTTTTCAAAGTGTTTTCTAAACAACTGGGATCTGTTCCAGGTTCTTCCTTTGACAAAGTTACACTAAGTGGTCTGTGTATTATTCCGTCAGCCTCAGCAACACCATTATTAGTCTGCTGCACATCTAAAGAAACTGCTGATGATGCTGAATAAATATTTCCTAAATGATCCATTATAGGAAGCAAATATAATTCTGATTGAAGAGCCTAAAACATAGAGGAAATTTTAAAAAATTAGTTTACACTTTAAAAAATAAGTTAAAAAATTAGTATAAGTTTAAAGTGTCACATTACATACATATGGAGGAGCAAATGATTTGAGTTTCAGTTCTGATTCTTGCTTTGCCTTCACCTGGAAATAAATGAGGAAATAATTAAAGCTTCTGTAACGTTTTTCAATTACTTTTACCCTCACTTTTTTGCAGACGGCATATTTCTGTGACATAAAAATCAAATCAAAAAGCTAGTAACTAAGGCTATATTCTAGAAAACGTAGAATATAATCTTATTTCTATTCACTGTACTAAACATGATAGAAATTCTATGTCATTTAATAATAATAATTATGGCTATCACTTGCATGGACTTACTATGTGCCAGGCATTATTCTAAATGCTTTACATATAAAGCTCAGTTAATCCTCACAATTCCATGTGATAGGCACACATATTGTCTGTAGTTCACAGACAAGAATGAGGCAAAGAGAGGTTAAGCATCTTGCCCAAGATTTTATAAATAGGAAGTTTTCAAGTTGGGATTTAAAACCAGGTAATCTGGTTCTAGAATCCAACTTTGTAAACTTTATTTCCTAAATATTCATCCCATAGAGTTAATTTGTTATTCGTTCATTCTTTCAACAAATATTGAGGTATACTATGTGTTAGGTAGTGTTCTACGTGGTGGGGATACAACTGTGAACAATGCAAAGTCCCTGCTCTCATGTAGCTTATATTCTACTTGGGAGAGCAGATATTAAATAAATGTGATTTAAGATAGTGATATGTGATTTATGAAAATAAAACAGAGTGAGGTAATAGAGAGGAATTCAGAGAAAGAATATCTGAAAACTAGGTGGTCAGAGAAGGCCATTTTTGAAAGATAATAATTGAGCTGAGAACTGAATTATGAAAACAAGAAGCAAGCTATTTGAAAATTGGGGGAAGTGATTTCCAGGCAAGTACAAAGATGATAAAATAGAAATGAGTTTGCTGTATGTGAGGACCAAAGGAAGATTTTTGTGGCTTAAGTGTAGAACCAAGGAGAAAATAGTAGTAGATCAAATCTGAGAGGCAGCCTGTTCCTGAGACTCTCCTTATCTCTTGCCTAACCACTGCAAAAGTCTCCTGGTTACAATTCCTGTCTCTAGTTTCTTAAGGCTCTCATCATGTCATCTTTTGCTCAAAACCTCCAAAGCTTCAGAAAAAAAAAAAAAAAATCCAAATTCATTAATCTGGCATTCAAGACCTTCAATAAACAACTTTTACAACTTGTTGTCTACTATTCCCTTTCACACAGTCAATGCTCTAGTAAAAACCAAACCACTCACTTTTCCCTAGAGTTGCCTCCTTTGCCACTTCTGTGCTCATTCTATTTTCTCTGCTCAGAAAGCTTCTCCCACACAACATCTTTGCAAGATCAAATATTCTTCTGTCAAAATCTAAACTGATGATCACTTTTTCCTTAAAGTTCTCCATCTCCCCTCTTGTCCTGCTGGAAGCAGTCTCCTTTTCTTCTAAATATACAGAGTATGCTATTTTAATTATTTATGTATTTTATCTTCACCACTACACTGAATATTCTTTAAGAGCAGGATCCATAGTCAATTCTTTTTTCTCATTTTGTATACAGAAAAACATCAATAAATATTTGTTGAAAATATTATAATAAAATATTGATATTAGAAGCATTTTAGAAGTTGGCTTAAATTGCCATTAGGTTCCTTCCAATCTAGAATTCTGTGATTGGTATTTTGCAATTTTACTTATCATGAAAAAGAACAAAAAGTTATGAGGGTTGTTCCTTTCCTTCCCTGATTAAGGAAAACTAACTTAATGATCAGTAAATTAATATTCTGCTATACTAAACAGAACTCTAATGACAAAAACTTTAAATCTACCTACTGAGCCCAAGAATTCCACATAGCAAATTTCTTTATAGTTTTACTTTGGGGGAAAATTTTTTTTTCCCATTATCATTCATTATTTAATTTTTTCAATAAACATTTAAATGCCTCTAAGTGCTAAACACCTTGTTAGGCACTGGTTGTAAATACAGTAGTGAATAACATAAAGTCCCTGCTCACAGGGAGCTACAGTCTAATGGCAGTTATGTTAAACAAATAATCGCATAAGCAAATACATAATAATGATACATTAACTAGCATAGAATAGGAATATACTGCATTTTAAAGGGTTTAAATATGAAAAATATTGATTAAAGAAATAAACCTTATATAAATATGAGAAACCAGAAGTGAGCATATATGTATATATATACACGTGTGTGTGTGTGTGTGTGTGTGTGTGTGTGTGTGTGTGTGTGTATTC
Organism: Grampus griseus; assembly: GCF_964374135.1. NCBI lineage: Eukaryota > Metazoa > Chordata > Mammalia > Artiodactyla > Delphinidae > Grampus > Grampus griseus. The sequence continues at coordinate 109,455,180 of NC_139017.1, forward strand.
TGTTTCTATTTTTAAATAGTTCAGTGAAAAAGTAATTGTAGATATACTGGTTTAATCGCTATTCACAGCTCTTCAACAGGTTTCTAATTTCAGATAATTTCTCTCTTAATTCTCTTTGGGTATAGCCATAGTAATACACAGGTTATACTCTGTTTTCTAGGTGGCAGTACTATGGCTAAGTGACATCTGTTCCTATAGTACTTTTTAACTGTTATATAGCACTACCTATTGATAGTATTCATTAAGTCAGGGACTGGATCCATCATATGGATAAGATACTTTTCACTTAGAATTTTTGAATTTCCAGAAAGCATTTTTCTCTGCAGAAAAAAAAAAGATTGCTTTTTCAGGCACATTGTAACATGACTACAAAATACTTGCCTTATAAATCCAGCTAAAATTAATTTGTTAACAACTTCTATTGAAATGGTATTTAACTGATAGTTCCAAGATCCTTCAGGGACATAAAAAACATGAAGTTCCACCAAGTGAATAAATTGAGAATAAAATCAGTTAAAATATTTTTAAAGTTAAAAAAATCAACTGATGTCCTCTAGAATTTTAAGTTTAAAAAACATAATTGAAATAAACATGGAATACATGCATCCTCTGAACAAACACAAAAAAACAAAATGAAGAGCCAAAAATTTGTTAGGTTGGCTACTTGGCACTTGGAGCACATTTTCCCTTGGAAACAATGTCATAGCTGTGGTCCTAGAGTTCCTTAACATACCAACATACAATGCTTGTTTTGTGGCTTGCAGTAAGGATACCAGATTGCCAAGATCAGTTTTCTTATTACCAACCTTTCCACCTTCCCTGACCTCTAACTACACAGTTTCATTGGTGTTATCTTGTAGAATCCTTATCCTTTACATATTGTCTCCCTAACACAGCTGTGATAAGTGCTAGTTCTCAGCACCTGCTAAAGTGTGAATACTAGGGCTTGGGGAATATTTGTTTCCCAGAATTCAAGGAAGAACCTATTCCTGACCAGTGATGGGGAAAGGAATGGTTGTTTTCACATAGGGCATGTCTGTAAGCTTAGCTTGTCTGTGCTTATATGTACTATCTTTTTTCCTATTAGTGTTTTATTACCTCAATTAGAATTTATCTATGGGGAAGAATATTTAGATTACTACAACAGAACAATTACAGCAAATAAAGGCTTATCTTTTAGTCTAATGAAAGTTTGCTATTCATGTATATTAAAAGTCAAAGCATTGAAATGATTATACTCTATGATACTAAGTGAGAAACATTTTTTAAATTTTAAGTAAATATGACCTTATATTAACATTAGTAATTTTTATAGGAAATGACAATGGCTCTTAACATCTTTTTATTTATTTATTTATTTTTTTGCAGTACGTGGACCTCTCACTGTTGTGGCCTCTCCCGTTGCGGAGCACAGGCTCCGGACACGCAGGCTCAGCGGCCATGGCTCACGGGCCCAGCCGCTCCGCGGCATGTGGGATCCTCCCAGACCGGGGCCCGAACCCGCGTCCCCTGCATCGGCAGGCGGACTCTCACTCAACCACTGCGCCACCAGGGAAGCCCCAAAATACATTTCTTAATGGTTAACTTTTTCCAGAACAACATAGTTGAAAAAATATTGAAAATTTTGAAAGCCTGTATTAAAACTCACAACATCATTTTAAGGTTAAACATTCTATTTATATCAAAACCCAACTTTATCCTGGCTTTAATGGAAGTAAATCCATCAATAATATTCTTATTAAAACTATTATTTTAAAAATACATTAAATAGGACAGGGAACTATAGTCAATATTATGCAATAACCTATAAGAGAAAAGAATCTGAAAAAGAATATATATATTCATATATATATATATATATATCTGAATCACTGTGCTGTATACATGAAACTTACATGATATTGTAACTTAACTATACTTTGATTAAAAAAAATTTTTTAAGTAAGTAAAAATAAAAATAACTATTTTACAATAAATAATAAAAATACATTAAAAGGTATACAGACGGGCACATATTTTGCCTTTTGCCTCAGGCTCCAAAATGGCTAGGCATAGCATTATTAGATCCTGTTTCTATTTAAAATGTTGATATCTTGTTTGTCACAGGTTTTTGCATTAGTTTTTCATTTTAAAAATCTTTTATTAAAATATTTATCTTCATTACTTAATTTTTTGGTGCCTGCTTAAGTTTTGCACCAAAGGCAAGTGACTCATTTTCCTCAGACTAGTTTCAGTCCTGTGAGGGACATAGACAATAAACATTAAATATAAAACACTGGTAAGTGATATAGCAAATCAGAAAGTGGGCAGTACTGGGAAAAGAGAATAAGTAGAGCAGGGCAAGGAAATTGGGAAGATAAAAGAGGGAGTAGTTTTCAGTTTTAAATAGAATAGTCCAGATACAAATCTAAGAAAATTAACAATTGCTTAATGTCAACTAATATCTAGTCCATATACAAATTTCGCCAACTGTCCAACTGTTCTCAGAATGTTTTTTCAATCTAGAATTCAATCAAGGGTAACATATTGCATTTGGTTGTTACGTCTTTTTTTTTTTTTAATTGAAGTATAGTTGATTTACAATTTGTTAGTTTCAGGTATACAGCAAAATGATTCAGTTATTTTCTTTCAGATTATATTCCATTATAGGTTATTATAAGACATTGAATATAATTCTCTGTGCTTTACAGTAATCCTTGTTGCTTATTTATCTTATGTATACTAGTGTGTATCGATTAATCCCGTACTTCTAATTTGTCCTTCTCTCTCTCCTTCTTCCCTTTGTCACAACTTTTAAAAAGCTTAATTTGGAAGAGTTTTCCAGACTTGCTTTTTTTTTTTCTCTTCATGGCACTTTTTAAAGAGACTGGACCAATTGTTTAACAGGCTGTTCTGCATTCTGAATTTACCTTATTAACTCCTAAGGTGTCATTTAACTTATTTCTCCAATCCTTCTCTCTCCTGTAAACAGTTGACTTTATAGCCCTCAACTGACACATGTTAATCAACTGGGGTAAGAACACTTCATAATACCCTGTATTACATATTACTTCACATTTGGGCATACATAATGCTCTACTCCCAAATATTTGTATATTTAATAATTATTAAAGGGATAATAGAACAGACTATAAGGGACAAGAAAATGGAACCTGTTATAGAGTTATTTCAATAATTAAAGTGTGAGGTGATAGTGGCTCAGACTAACATGCTAGCAATATAGGTGATGGGAAGTGGTCAGATTTTGTATATAATTTGAAGCTAGAGTCCAAGAAGTGAAGTTTGAGTAAGGTGTGATGTATGACTCCAAGGTGTTTGGCCTCAGATATCGAAAGGATGGATTTGCCATCAACTGAGATGGGTAAGGTCATGGTTAGTACGGGTTTGGGCTGGGGGGAGAACTGTAGTTCAGTTTCAGACATACTGAGTTTCAGCTGTCTATTGGTTATCCAAGTGGAGATTTCAAGTAGGCAGCTGAAAATATCAATCTGGAGTTTGGGAAAGAGGGCTGGGATGGGGATATAAATTTGAGAATACTTAGCATAAAGTTGGTATTTAAAGCTACTAGACTGGAGATTAGAGAGGATAACACTCAGGGAATGGAAGAGTAGTTCTCTATTCTAGTGAGAGAAACTAGAACTAAAGGTACGAAGACGCGGAGATCACCTTCCTCCCCACAGATACACCAGAAATACATCTACACGTGGAACAACTCCGACAGAACACCTACTGAACGCTGGCAGAAGACCTCAGACCTCCCAAAAGGCAAGAAACCCCCCACGTAACTGGGTAGGGTAAAAGAAAAAAGAATAAACAGAGACGGAAGGATAGGGACGGGTCCTGCACCAGTGGGAGGGAGCTGTGAAGGAGGAAACGTTACCACACACTAGGAAGCCCCTTCGCGGGCGGAGACTGAGGGTGGCGGAGCGGGGGAGCTTCGGAGCCGCGGAGGAGAGCACAGCAACAGGGGTGCGGAGGGCAAAGCGGAGAGATTCCAGCACAGAGGATCAGGGCCGACCGGCACTCACCAGCCGAGAGGCTTGTCTGCTCACCCGCCGGGGCGGAGCTGAGGCTCAGGCTTCAGTCGGAGCACCGGGGGAGGACTGAGGTTGACAGCGTGAACACAGCCTGCAGGGCGTTAGTGCGCTGTGGCTAGCCGGGAAGGAGTCCGGGGGAAAAGTCTGGACCTGCCGGGGAAAAGTCTGGACCTGCCGAAGAGGCAAGAGACTTTTTCTTCCCTCTTTATTTCCTGGTGCGCGACGAGAGGGGATTAAGAACACTGCTTGAAGGAGCTCCAGAGACAGGCGAGAGCCGCGGCTAAAAGTGCGGACCCCAGAGACAGACATGAGACGCTAAGGCCGCTGCTACCTCCACCAAGAAGCCTGTGTGTGAACACTGGTCACTATCCACGCCCCCTTCGGGGGAGCCTGTGCAGCCCGCCACTGCCAGGGTCCCGGTATCCAGGGACAACTCCCATGGGAAAACGCACGGCGCGCCTCGGGCAGGCGCAACGTCACGCTGGCCTCTGCCACCGCAGGCCCGCCCCGCACTCCGTGCCCCTCCCTCCCCCCAGCGGATTAAAGCTCCACAATCAACTTGATGTACCCTACATCTGTGGAATACATGAATAGACAACGAATAATCCCAAATTAAGGAGGTGGTCTTTGAGAGCAAGATTTATTATTCTTTCCCCTTTTCCTTTTTTTGTGTGTATGCTTATGCTTCTGTGTGAGATTTTGTCTGTATAGCTTTGCTTCCACCATTTGTCTGAGGGTTCTATCCGTCCTGTTTGTTTTTCTTAACAATTACTTTTTATTTTAATAACCTTATTTTATTTTACTTTATCTTCATTCTTTCTTTCCTTCCTTCCCTCCTTCAGACAACGAATCATCCCAAATTGAGGAGGTGGACTTTGAGAGCAAGATTTATGATTTTTTCCTCTTTTCCTCTTTTTCTGAGTGTGTACGTGTATGCTTCTCTGTGAGATTTTGTCTGTATAGCTTTGCTTCCACCATTTGTTCCGGGTTCTATCCATCCGTTGTTTTTGGGTTTTTTCCCTCTTATTTTAATAACCTCATTATATTTTACCTTACTTTATTTTATTTTACTTGGTCTTCTTTCTTTTTTTCCTTCCTTCCCTCCTTCCTTCCTTGCTCCCTCCCTCCCTCTCTCCTTTCTTTCTTTCTTTCTACTTCTACTAATTCTTTTTTCTACTTTTTCTTCTGAGCCGTGTGGATGAAAGGCTCTTGGTGCTGCAGCCAGCAGTTAGTGCTGTGCCTCTGAGGTGGGAGAGCCAACTTCAGGACACTGGTCCACAAGAGGCCTTCCAGCTGCACATAATATCAAACGGTGAAAATCTCCCAGAGATCTCCATCTCAACGCTAGCACCCAGCTTCACTCAACGACCAGTAAGCTAGAGTGCTGGACACCCTATGCCGAACAACTAGCAAGACAGGAACACAACCCCACCCATTAGCAGAGAGGCTGCCCAAAATCATAAAAAGTCTACAGACACCCCAAAACACACCACCAGACGTGGACCTGCCCACCAGAAAGACAAGATCCAGCCTCATCCACCAGAACACAGGCACTAGTACCCTCCACCAGGAAGCCTACACAACCCACTGAACCAACCAGAGGCACTGGGGACAGACACCAAAAACAACAGGAACTACGAACCTTCAGCCCGCAAAAAGGAGACCCCAAACACAGTAAGATAAGCAAAATGAAAAGACAGAAAAACACACAGCAGATGAAGGAGCAAGATAAAAACCCACCAGACCTAACAAATGAAGAGGAAATAGGCAGTCTACCTGAAAAAGATTTCAAAATAATGATAGTAAAGATGATCCAAAATCTTGGAAATAGAATAGACAAAATGCAAGAAACATTTAACAAGGACCTAGAAGAACTGAAGATGAAATAAACAATGATGAACAACACAATAAATGAAATTAAAAATACTCTAGATGGGATCAATAGCAGAATAACTGAGGCAGAAGAACGGATAAGTGACCTGGAGGATAAAATAGTGGAAATAACTACTGCAGAGCAGAATAAAGAAAAAAGAATGAAAAGAACTGAGGACAGTCTCAGAGACCTCTGGGACAACATTAAATGCACCAACATTCGAATTATAGGGGTTCCAGAAGAAGGAGAGAAAAAGAAAGGGACTGAGAAAATATTTGAAGAGATTATAGTTGAAAACTTCCCTAATATGGGAAAGGAAATAGTTAATCAAGTCCAGGAAGCACAGAGAGTCCCATACAGGATAAATCCAAAGAGAAATACGCCAAGACACATATTAATCAAACTGTCAAAAATTAAATACAAAGAAAACATATTAAAAGCAGCAAGGGCAAAACAACAAATAACACACAAGGGAATCCCCATAAGGTTAACAGCTGATCTTTCAGCAGAAACTCTGCAAGCCAGAAGGGAGTGGCAGGACATATTAAAAGTGATGAAGGAGAAAAACCTGCAACCAAGATTACTCTACCCAGCAAGGATCTCATTCAGATTTGATGGAGAAATTAAAACCTTTACAGACAAGCAAAAGCTGAGAGAGTTCAGCATCACCAAACCAGCTCTACAACAAATGCTAAAGGAACTTACCTAGGCAAGAAACCCAAGAGAAGGAAGAGACCTACAATAACGAACCCAAAACAATTAAGAAAATGGGAATGGGAACATATATATCGATAATTACCTTAAATGTAAATGGACTAAATGCTCCCACCAAAAGACACAGATTGGCTGAATGGATACAAAAACAAGACGCATATATTTGCTGTCTACAAGAAACCCACTTCAGACCTAGAGACACATACAGACTGAAAGTAAGGGGATGGAAAAAGGGATTTCATGCAAATGGAAACCAAAACAAAGCTGGAGTAGCAATTCTCGTATCAGACAAAATAGACTTGAAAATAAAGACTATTAGAAGAGACAAAGAAGGACACTACATAATGATCAAGGGATTGATCCAAGAAGAAGATATAACAATTGTAAATATTTATGCACCCAACATAGGAGCACCTCAATACATAAGGCAAATACTAACAGCCATAAAGGGGAAATCGACAGTAACACATTCATACCAGGGGACTTTAACACCCCACTTTCACCAATGGACAGATCATCCAAAATGAAAATAAATAAGGAAACACAAGCTTTAAATGATACATTAAACAAGATGGACTTAATTGATATTTATAGGACATTCCATCCAAAAACAACAGAATACACATTTTTCTCAAGTGCTCATGGAACATTCTCCAGGATAGGTCATATCTTGGGTCACAAATCAAGCCTTGGTAAATTTAAGAAAATTGAAATTGTATCAAGTATCTTTTCCGACCACAACGCTATGAGACTAGATATCAATTACAGGAAAAGATCTGTAAAAAATACAAACACATGGAGGCTAAACAATACACTACTTAATAACGAAGTGATCACTGAAGAAATCAAAGAGGAAATCAAAAAATACCTAGAAACAAATGACAATGGAGACACGACAACTCAAAATCTATGGGATACAGCAAAAGCAGTTCTAAGAGGGAAGTTTATAGCAATACAATCCCACCTTAAGAAACAGGAAACATCTCGAATAAACAACCTAATCTTGCACCTAAAGCAATTAGAGAAAGAAGAACAAAAAAACCCCAAAGTTAGCTGAAGGAAAGAAATCATAAAAATCATAGCAGAAATAAATGAAAAAGAAATGAAGGAAACGATAGCAAAGATCAATAAAACTAAAAGCTGGTTCTTTGAAAGGATAAACAAAAATGATAAACCATTAGCCAGACTCATCAAGAAAAAAAGGAAGATGACTGAAATCAATAGAATTAGAAATGAAAAAGGAGAAGTAACAACTGACACTGCAGAAATACAAAAGATCATGAGAGATTACTACAAGCAACTCTATGCCAATAAAATGGACAACCTGGAAGAAATGGACAAATTCTTAGAAAGGCACAACCTGCCAAGACTGAATCAGGAAGAAATAGAAAATATGAACAGACCAATCACAAGCACTGAAATTGAAACTGTGATTAAAAATCTTCCAACAAACAAAAGCCCAGGACCAGATGGCTTCACAGGCGAATTCTGTCAAACATTTAGAGAAGAGCTATCACCTACCCTTCTCAAACTCTTGCAAAATATAGCAGAGGGAGGAACACTCCCCAACTCATTCTACAAGGCCACCATCACCATGACACCAAAACCAGAAAAGGATGTCACAAAGAAAGAAAACTACAGGCCTATATCACTGATGAACATAGATGCAAAAATCCTCAACAAAAGACTAGCAAACAGAAGCCAACAGCACATTAAACGGATCATACACCATGATCAAGTGGGGTTTATTCCAGGAATGCAAGGATTCTTCAACATACGCAAATCAATCACCATATTAACAAATTGAAGGAGATACACCATATGATCATCTCAATAGATGCAGAGAAAGCTTTTGACAAAATTCAACACCCATTTATGATAAAAACCCTGCAGAAAGTAGGCATAGAGGGAACTTTCCTCAACATAATAAAGACCATATATGACAAACCCACAGCCAACATCGTCCTCAATGGTGAAAAACTGAAAGCATTTCCTCTAAGATCAGGAACAAGACAAGGTTGCCCACTCTCACCACTCTTATTCAACATAGTTTTGGAAGTTTTAGCCACAGCAATCAGAGAAGAAAAGGAAATAAAAGGAATCCAATCGGAAAAGAAGAAGTAAAGCTGTCACTATTTGCAGATGACATGATACTATACATAGAGAACCCTAAAGATGCTACCAGAAAACTACTAGAGCTAATCAATGAATCTGGTAAAGTAGCAGGATACAAAATTAATGCACAGAAATCTCTGGCATTCCTATACACTAAGGATGAAAAATCTGAAAGTGAAATCAAGAAAACAGTCCCATTTACCATTGCAACAAAAAGAATAAAATATCTAGGAATAAACCTCCTTAAAGAGACAAAAGACCTGTGTGCAGAAAATTATAAGACACTGATGAAAGAAATTAAAGATGATACAAATAGATGGAGAGATATACCATGTTCTTGGATTGGAAGGATCAACATTGTGAAAATGACTCTACTACCCAAAGCAATCTACAGATTCAATGCAATCCCTATCAAACTACCACTGGCATTTTTCACAGAACTAGAACAAAAAATTTCACATTTGTATGGAAACACAAAAGACCCCGAATAGCCAAAGCAATCTTGAGAATGAAAAATGGAGCTGGAGGAATCAGGCTTCCTGACTTCAGACTATACTACAAAGCTACAGTAATCAAGACAGTATGGTACTGGCACAAAAACAGAAATATAGATCAATGGAACAGGATAGAAAACCTGATAAACCCACGCACATATGGTCCCCTTATCTTTGATAAAGGAGGCAGGAATGTACAGTGGAGAAAGGACAGCCTCTTCAATAAGTGGTGCTGGGAAAACTGGACAGCTACACGTAGAAGTATGAGATTGGATCACTTCCTAACACCATGCACAAAGATAAGCTCAAGGTGGATTAAAGACCTAAGTGTAAGGGCAGAAACTATCAAACTCTTAGAGGAAAACATAGGCAGGACACTCTATGACATACATCACAGCAAGATCCTTTTTGACCCACCTCCTAGAGAAATGGAAATACAAACAAAAATAAACAAATGGGACCTAATGAAACTTCAAAGCTTTTGCGCAGCAAAGGAAACCATAAACAAGACCAAAAGACAACCCTCAGAATGGGAGAAAATATTTGCAAATGAAGCAACTGACAAAGGATTAATCTCCAAAATTTATAAGCAGCTCATGCAGCTTAATAACAAAAAAACAAACAACCCAATCCAAAAATGGGCAGAAGACCTAAATAGCCATTTCTCCAAAGAAGATATACAGACTGCCAACAAACACATGAAAGAATGCTCAACATCACTAATCATTAGAGAAATGCAAATCAAAACTACAATGAGATATCATCTCACACCAGTCAGAATGGCCATCATCAAAAAATCTACAAACAATAAATGCTGGAGAGGGTGTGGAGAAAAGGGAAACCTCTTACACTGTTGATGGGAATGTAAATTGATACAGCCACTGTGGAGAAGAGTATGGAGGTTCCTCAAAAAACTACAAATAGAACTACCATATGACCCAGCATTCCCACTACTGGGCATATAACCTGAGAAAACCATAATTCAAAAAGAGTCATGTACCAAAATGTTCATTGCAGCTCTATTTACAATAGCCCGGAGATGGAAACAACCTGAGTGTCCATCATTGGATGAATGGATAAAGAAGATGTGGCACATATATACAATGGAATATTACTCAGCCATAAAAAGAAACGAAATTGAGCTATTTGTAATGAGGTGGATAGACCTTGAGTCTGTCATACAGAGTGAAGTAAGTCAGAAAGAGAGAGACAAATACCGTATGCTAACACATATATATGGAATTTAAGAAAAAAAAATGTCATGAAGAACCTAGGGGTGAAACAGGAATAAAGACACAGACTTACTAGAGAATGGACTTGAGGATATGGGGAGGGGGAAGGGTAAACTGTGACAAAGCGAGAGAGAGGCATGGACATATATACACTACCAAATGTAAGGTAGATAGCTAGTGGGAAGCAGCCGCATAGCACAGGGAGATCAGCTCGGTGCTTTGTGACCGCCTGGAGGGGTGGGATAGGGAGGGTGGGAGGGAGGGAGACGCAAGTGGGAAGAGATATGGGAACATATGTATATATATAACTGACTCATTTTGTTGTGAAGCTGAAACTAACATACCATTGTAAAGCAATTATACTCCAATAAAGATGTTAAAATGAAAAAAAGAACCAAAGGTACAATAAAGTGAAATAACCCCCCCCCCAAAAAAAGCTACTAGACTGGATGAGATCACAATGAGTGCAAATAGAGAAGAGAGCAAAGAGCTGACCCCTGAAATTCCCCAATATCAAGAGAACAGGAAGAAGAAAAAGACACAAAAAAGAAGACTGAAAATGAATAACAAGGAATGTAGAAGGAAAACCAAGATAATGTGTATGCTAAAAGCTAAGTGAAGGAATTATGTCAAGGAAGACAGAGTGATTAACAGTGTCAACTACTGTGCACACACAGATCAAGCATATATGGAATAAGAATTAAGCAGTAGATTTAGTAATGTAAAGGTGAATTTAACAGCAGTTTTGGTGGAATAGTAGAGTGAAAGCTTGACTGGAGTTGATTTAAAGTGAAAATGAGAAGAATGTATTGGGGTTTGAGAAGGTATGAAATAGTTATCTAGAATAGTGGAAGAGTGAATGAGTGAGTGGGAGATAGTCTTATTGCCTACTAGCAAAAAGTTCCACTTGAGATTCATGGTCATTAATTTAAAATGAGAATAGTCCTATGCTGGTATATTTTTCTCCAGCCATGTTCCACTGTAGGTATATATGAAGAATAGGTGAAGAAGATTAAGCAGGGTTTTTGTTTTGTCAAGGACTACAGTGAAATGAGAGAGGGCAAGGAGTCAAAAGTATGTGCAAGAGAGTGATCAAGAATGCTCCATGAATTTGCAGGGCAGAAATAGAGACAAAGATGTAGAGAACAAACGTATGGACACCAAAGGGGGAAAGTGGCGGGGTTGGGGGTGGGGGTGGGATGAACTGGGAGATTGGGATTGACATGTATACACTAATATGTATAAAATAGATAACTAATAAGAACCTGTTGTATAAAAAAATAAAATAAAATTCAAAAATTCCAAAAAAACCCCAAAAGAGTGCTCCGTGATATTTAAGCCAGCCATGGAAGGCATCCTGAGAAGAGGAATAAACAAACAAACAAAAAAAGGTGATAGGATCAATGCACTGGAGGTCCCAGTATAATTGGGGTCCTTAGAGATACAAGAACTGTAATCAAGTACTGGGATACACAAAGTTGGGTTCACAGTGGTGTTGGTATCTAATACTTTATATAATCCATATTTTTGCTTTATCAAAACTTTTCAAAACCAATGATAAGCAGGTTTTTCTTATATTTTAGTGTAAAAAAGATTTTCTTACCTCTGATGAGGAAGGTCGACTTGGACTGAGGGACATATTCACCAACCTCTGAATGGGGTAATTATCAGTTGGAATTTTGTAGGTTTTTTTAATCTTTCTTCATTGAAGTAGTATTTAATAAAGATTATAACAGCTTTTTGGCTTGTTTAAGATAGCATTCCACTCATTTCTGGTCTCTGATTCATTCAAAAAATAAACAGAAAAACACAAAAGGCTTTAGACTCAAAATGAAAACTTGATAAGTATACAATCTTATTATAATAATTCAAAAAGATATACTACTAGTAAGTAGGGCTGGTAACTGCAATGAAATGAACTATATCCCATACAACTAAGTAAAGTGGTAAATTATAATAGACTTGTGACTAGAACATTTTTTACTATTCTAAACAATTCATTTTCTCTTGGTCAAAAATTAAGGTTAAATATATATAGTGTTTTACACAAAGTAGAAATATACTTTTGGAAGTAGAAAGACTAAACTTATACAAATGCTGTAAAATGATGAAAATTGTTTTACCCTTTACATTTCTTCCTGGCCTTGGATACCTCAATAATAATAAATGTGAACAATTATTCCAGATGAAAATATCAGTCTTTAAGTATATCAGGTTTGTGTACCTATGTTTGTGTATTATTTCTTGTGTTTTCCCTCAGAAAATGTATGACAGTTTACAAGAATACACAACAAAATTTAAAGTATATAAATATATAATAAAAGTTAAAAAATAAGGTAGCAGAATTATTACTCTAAAAAAGAATTATCAAAGTGGGACAATCCTTAGGGATATACTATAATACCAATAGTAGAGAAGTTTTTTCAAGATTCCAAAGCTTTGCTTTATATTAAGATAGTGATTTAAATCTGACAAAACTTGAAATTCAAGCTGAGGGTGCCTGCAGGATAGGAATGGAATGGAGAAAAAAAAGAAAATTGTCTGGCTACCTTTAAATATGAGATCACATGAGGCTGTAGGCAAGCCTCCTCAGATCAAAGGCCTGACTGAGGGCTATAATTAAAAAATTTCTTAAACCTAGGGAGGATTCCCAAAATTGTAAATAGCGTACCAAAATGGGAAGCCACTGGTCTAAGCTAACCGTACCTCATAGAAATTTTGGGGGAGGCGTTCTCCCCTAAGCTAAATAAGGAAAGTAAAACATTCCAACATAGGTTAATAGGTATATCGGTCTTTCAGTATCATTGAGGTAGCCACCCAATTATTTAAAAACAGAAAAAAAAAAACCCAAAACTATCCTTGTTTTACAAATCTGGTCTCTACAGAATCAGAGGTATGGCTCCAAAAATAATCCAAAGCCCACCAATCCTTTTATCACTCCCAAAAGCTTCCCTATTTATCTTAAGAGACTTGTAAGTATTAAAGGGGAAACAGTCATCCTAGGAGGAACTTGCCTGTGCCTTTGAGATGCAAATATCTGACCTGGTTTTCTCCAGGAACCCTAATCTCTGCCATCTTTTTAAAATGCAGACTTTGAAAAAGGGGGTAAATTGGAACTTGTCAAGGACAAATAAAAATCTTAAGCATCTTTTCCATAAATATTATTAACAAGGGTTTAGCCATCTAGACAAGTGAGCTTGATTTATTACATCTGCCAGAAACCCAATTTTAATCCAACCTCTTTTGCAGACTGATGGGTTTTACATTGCTGTACCTGGCTCATGGCTGAAATTCTGGAATGGGAACAATGAGGTCTCTGTGTTTGTTTGTGTGTTCGTACGTATCTATGTGTGTCTTAGATGTACGGTATTGCCGAAAAGTAATTAGTAAAAGAGCTCTATTTCACTGACTTAAAGGAAATTAGCGCAGAAATAGAAAATAATCTGGCCAGAATGAATTTTACCTGGTGGCACAGTGGTTATGAATCCGTCTGCCAATGCAGGGAACACAAGTTTGAGCCCTGGTCTGTGAAGATCCCACATGCCGAGGAGCAACTAAGCCCGTGCGCCGCAACTACTGAAGCCCGCGCGCCTAGAGCCCATGCTCTGCAACAAGAAAAGCCACCGCAATGAGAAGCCCACGCACTGCAACAAAGAGTAGCCCCAGTAGTACTGGAAAATATTCAGTACTAAACTGATATCTGGTATTGAAGGTGGCTTAAGCTTGTTGGCTTCATTAATATAGACACGTCTTTAGAGTCATCAATGTTAAGTATAATGTACAATATTTCTGTTGTACTTAGGTTTACTAGACTTTATTATATCTATTGCAAATTTGTCAGTAAGAAAAGTAACCCAATGTGGAAAGATTTTTAAGCAAAGTTAGATATGTGTCTTCAGTAAAAGAAGGTGTGAGGGGGCTTCCCTGGTGGCACAGTGGTTGAGAATCTGCCTGCTAATGCAGGGGACACAGGTTCGAGCCCTGGTCTGGGAGGATCCCACATGCCGCAGAGCAACTAGGCCCGTGAGCCACAACTAATGAGCTTGCGCGTCTGGAGCCTGTGCTCCGCAACAAGAGAGGCCGCGATAGTGAGAGGCCCGCACACCACGGTGAAGAGTGGCCCCCGCTTGCCACAACTAGAGAAAGCCCTCACAGAAACGAAGACCCAACACAGCAAAAATAAATAAAATAAATTAAAAAAAAAAGAAGGCGTGAGGATGAAAAAATACTGAAGAGTTACGCATGATCAGGATTTTCTAACATTGGATTGAATTTAGGTGGGTAAATGGATTTTGTTGGGAGTAAGCTAAGTCTTGGATTTGGTTTCTCTTTCCGTTAAGAGAACAAGGTTTTCCTTTTTTTTAAAAAAAAAAAAGTTATTTATTTAGTTATTTATTTTGGGTTGCATTGGGTCTTCATTGCTGCACGTGGGCTTTCTCTAGTTGCATTGAGCCGCGGCTACTTTTTGTTGTGGTGCACGGGCTTCGCTTGCTGCAGAGCATGGGCTCTAGGTACACAGGCTCAGTAGTTGTGGCTTAGTTGCTCCGTGGCACATGGGATCTTTCCAGACCAGGGAATTAGACCCATGTCCCCTGCGTTGGCAGGCGGATTCTCAACCACTGAGCCACCAGGGAAGTCCCAAGAACAAGGTTTTCTTGGAATACTGTTTCTTTTAATAAATTTATTTTATGTACTTATTTTCGGCTGCATCGGGTCTTCGTTGCTGCGTGAGGGCTTTCTCTAGTTGCAGCGAGCAGGGTCTAGTCTTTGTTGCGGTGCGCGGGCTTCTCATTGAGGTGGCTTCTCTTGTTGAGGAGCACGGGCTCTGGGCACGTGGGCTTTAGTAGTTGTGGTGTGTGGACTCAGTAGTTGTGGCTCGTGGGCTCTAGAGCGCAGGCTCAGTAGTTGTGGTGCGTGAGCTTAGTTGCTCCGCGGCATGTGGGATCTTCCCGGACCAGGGCTCAAATTCGTGTCCCCTGCATTGGCAGATGGATTCTTAACCACTGTGCCACCAGGGAAGTCCCTGGAATGCCGTTTCTGATAACATATTGTGTGAGTTTCTTTGCCTTTAAGTGATCTGTATTTGCTTTTGAGATCTCTTGTAACTTTGGTTAACAAATAAGTATTGTCTCACAGTGACCAGTGACCTTATTTGATCAAGTGTTGAAACTTTTTGAGAAACTTCCCAAATATCAAATTTTAATCAAAGTTCTTTTGACTTTCAGTTAACTTTGGGATGTTTTGGAGGGCCCCTGAGGCATCTCAGAGAGAAATATTTAACCAGTATTATTTGGTATGCTAAATTACATAGAGAGCATTATCACACGAGAGATTAACCTACTTAAGATATACTGTATAGATGAATGTTATTAACACAGACATTCTAAAAATTATATAGTTTCTGGAATTTGGATATGTCCTGATCTAATGCTATAGTTCTAGCTGTCATCTTAAAATGTTGTCTGTCACTTCTTTATGGATTACACTGTAATAAGATGTTTAACCATGCCTTTTAAGTCTTGTCATTTATAGACAGTTATCCTTGTACTCTGATGCTGTTACAAAAGTGCTTCCTCTTCAAGAAGATTGGGTCGGGCTTCCCTGGTGGCGCAGTGGTTGAGAGTCCACCTGCCGATGCAGGGGACACGGGTTCGTGCCCCGGTCCGGGAAGATCCACATGCCGCGGAGCAGCTGGGCCCGTGAGCCATGGCCGCTGAGCTTGCGTGTCCAGAGCCTGTGCTCCGCAACGGGAGAGGCCACAACAGTGAGAGGCCCGCGTACCGCAAAAAAAAAGAAAAAAAAAAAAAAAGAAGAAGATTGGGTCATTTGTAGAGACGTGGATGAATCTAGAGACTGTCATACAGAGTGAAGTAAGTCAGAAAGAGAAAAACAAATACTGTGTATTAACGCATATATGTGGAACCTAGAAAAACGGTACAGAGGAACCGGTTTGCAGGGCAGAAATTGAGACACAGATGTAGAGAACAAACGTATGGACACCAAAGGGGGAAAGCGGCAGAGGGTGCGGGGGTGTGATGAATTGGGAGATTGGGATTGACATATATACACTGATGTGTATAAAACGGATGACTAATAAGAACCTGCTGTATGAAAAAATAAATAAAATAAAATTCAAAAACAAAAGAAAATTCACAGGAAGGCTACAGAAGTAGTTACAATAGTCCCACATAAGATGACTATGCAAGGATTCCAGTCCATACCAACTCAGAACAAGAAGCTGTCCTGCCCCCTGGGGTCTCTAGATCAGGCATCCAGAGATTTTTACTCCCTGACAGGCAGGGTTGACACCTCTACTCAGCCCTGAAGCAGTTACAGAAGACAGACCATTACCCCTCTGCTTCCCATAAGATTATGGGAGTAAAATCTCTGAGCGGGGAATGAGACAGGAAGGGGGCAGGACACAACGTTTAAAAAGAATGACATAGCTGGAGGATACAACATAAACTCATTAGAACCAAATAGGTCCAAGATGGTGGATGAGTTGACTTCCACTGTAACACATCAGCAAGCTAAATGACACACCCACAGGCGCCATGACAGTTCCTAGGCTGACCATAAAGGTCAAAAAGTGGGCCAGGGCTTCCCTGGTGGTGCAGTGGTTGAGAGTCCGCCTGCCGATGCAGGGGACACAGGTTCGTGCCCCAGTCCGGGAAGATCCTACATGCCGCGGAGTGGCTGGGCCCGTGCGCCATGGCCACTGAGCCTGTGCATCTGGAGCCTGTGCTCCACAATGGGAGAGGCCACAACAGTGAGAGGCCCGCGTACCAAAAAAAAAAAAAAAAAAAAAAAAGTGGGCCATGGCTCAATTCCTGGAAATCCTCACCTCTCCCCCAAAACAGCTAGAATACTCCTCCCACTCATTAGCCTACGAAATTACCCACCCCTATAAAAACTGACAACTCCCATACCCTGGTGCCTTTCACCTTCTGAGATGGCCCACACTGTCTATGGAGTGTGCTTCTTTCTGTTTAAAAAAAAAAAAAAAAGATTCCAAAGGTTTGCCTTATGTTAAGATAGTGATTTAAATCTGACAGAACTTAATATTCCTGTGATCTAGTACTGATTACGTCTCTATGAAATCCTATCAGACTCCACTAATTGTTCTAATGGTATCAAAATTAAAAGATTATATTCTGGGACACACAATCTTTCAAATCAAATTATTTCCACATATTACTTCCTATATAAATTTTTTACAACAATTAAAACAAAATGTGATTTGTCATTTTAACCATCTCAAACGCTATTTTAAATACATTAGTACTTTAAGGAAACATTAAATATTTCTATTTCTGTATCTATCCAAAGGCTCTTTCTGACATTGTACTACTATTAGTCTCAATTATGAACCTAACAAAGCACAACTCAACTTCTTTATTAGATAAGAATTAATGGTAATAATCTATATTAAATACAGCATATTGGCATTCATTAACTAGTATGCCAACTGGGAGACTACAACTTTCAATTTTTCTGGATGCATTAAAAACTTGATATTCTAACTCAGAACAAATTTTTCATTAAGTGAACTCAAGATAGAGCAATCAAGACCTGCTTTACTATTATCCTAAATTAAACTGCCCCCCTATAGTATTCCTTCTAAAGGAACAGCAAACAAGCCGTGTTTTGAGCTACAATTCCCTTTGTCATTACTGACTGTATCAATACTAAAGACCAAATCCTGGCTGGCCAGAGACAAAGTGGCCTGGCATGTATAGATGAGCCCTTAGGAATTAAAATTGGGAGAAGAACTCAAGATTCAAGTATGTAGTTAGTAGATACTGAAGCAAAATGAATGTATAAAGGGAAGTCATGAAGCAGTATCATATCCATGAAGCAAGCCCATGTTATGAGAAAGCTGTAATTATTTGTAAACCACAACAGAAAAAGAGATAAAGACTAGAGAGAATGACTGATTGAACCAGTAGTGAGATGCCGGCTGAGGAGATACATAGGTAATTCATGTTTATAGCTAAGCACTAAAGAGAAGAGTCAATTTTTTTTTTGCTGTTGAGGTCCCTAACCTTGCATCTACTCCTATTGGGGTCCGACGATGGGGAAGCGGGCTGCGGATGGGCCGCCCGTTGGACAAACTTGGGTCACTCAGGGATGCGTCTCTAAGGGGACAGGGTGCCAGTGACTCAAGCCCGTATTTCTAGCTCTTACGCCTCGGCAAGGCTCTCCCCTTCCCTCCCCTCAATCTCTGCCGCCAACTCCGTCAGGAAAACAGGAACCACCTCGTCGTCCCGCCACCAGGCCTTTTACAAAGTCCCTCAATATCTGACTTCTCTCACCGGTCCCCTCGGGTCTTGGAGGATAACGACAAGCTCTTTCCTTACCTCTCCCAATCATCCTCTCCAGAGAGGGAGAGCGGAGAGGATGGGTGTCTGGTCGCGTTAGCATCCCTCAGCTGCCGCGCCCACCATCCGCTCCGCCCCTTCTCGCTCCCAGCTCTCCCTTCACCCCCCTGAGGCTCGGGCTCCCGTCCGAGTGAGGAGCTGAAACAGAAAGCGGAGAAGGGCGCGCATGCGCGCCGCGGGTGGAGCCACGGGGCAAAGAACCGGAAACTTAGAGACAAAGTTCCGAGCCCCGCCGCCCCGCCGTCCCGCCGTCTGGCCCTGCGGACCCACCACCGATCCACCGACGGATTGCCGATCTGCCCAGCTATCGCGTGCGCCATGTCTGGTTCCTCCAGCGTCGCCGCTATGAAGAAAGTGGTTCAACAACTCCGGCTGGAGGCCGGGCTCAACCGCGTGAAGGTGAGCGGGGGCGGGCGGCTGAGGGGGATGGGAGGGCGGGGGAGGTGGCGGGGGGAATCCGGCAGGCGAGCTGGCGCGGCAGGCGAGGCTCGCGTCCGGCTCTCGCCACCCCTAGGGAGGACGCGCTCTCGGCGGCGGCGATCTCGGCGGCCAGCTTTAGAAAAGTAGCGGCGCGGGTCGGCGCTGTGGTTTGGGGGGCAGGTTAGTGTGCCCTTCCGCCCCAAGACTTTCCAAAGCGAGCTGGCCCTGGCTTGAACAGCGGCTTTCCGCATTCCGGCCCTCCTCTCCGTCTCCCTCCCTCCGTGGTGACTCCGCGGCCGTGCTCGCCAACAGCTGTTCCTCCGCGCGCAGTCCGCACCCTTCCCGGCCCTCTCGACCAGCTCCTCTGTTTTTTGTCACCCGACGGGGTTTTATCCGACTTTTGATTTAGAAGTATTTTTTCTTTGCATTTCAGAACTTTCCCAAATCCACTCCCTTTAGTAGTAGAGTCTTACTTCCAGCTCCTCTCATTCACCGAACACACACTTGAAAACGAATTCTTGCATAACTTTAAAGAAGCCTGTTTTGGAAACGTTCGCAATGTCTAAGGTTACCACTGGTGCCCTGTACAGCCTCGTACAAAGCGTGCATTTCGTATCTGTTTGGCACCGTTTGCTGTGTTGTGACTTTGGGTATATCTACTGGTCCGCGCGTACCCGAAAAAGTAATTAGGGTGGACCAGTTTTATTTATTTTGGCATCTGTTTAGCATTGATCTTGTCCTGGGGTATTTACTTTGGGGAAAAAACCTTTTGTGTCTGGTGATATGACAACCTGACGTTCAAGTGCTATTTCGAGTTTCCTGATTTTTTAAATCCTGCGTGGATTGGCTTCTTTCTGGTGCGGGTCAGTTTACGTGTGAAACACTTGTAATTAAAAAAGAAACAGAAGAGTATAAAGCATGCACTCTGTTGAAAGAAAAAGCCAGTTTCCAAGATGATTTGATTCTGTACTCATTAGGCTAGTTTTTACTTCCCCCTGAAATGTTTTGTGGAGTAAGATGGTCTCCTATTTACCCATTTCCTTAAGTAGAAATGTCAGGGACCTAGTTTACTCAGTTGTGGTCATCTCGGGAGGGAAGGGAAATTCCCATCAGTCTTGGGGTGGGATTCTCCTCTCTTCCTGTCCTTTAAGTGTTGTAAACGCCATTGCTGTCTCGAATCCATTTCTCTAATCTCCAGATACTTAACTCATTCCAGTGATTTATGGTTAGTCTTGGCTGGATTTAACTTTGAAATCACTATCTTATTTCAGGCGTGTCTTTATCATAGATTGGAGTGGCCCGGGAAAGAAAAAAATGGGGGGAGGGGAAAAATGCTGGTTGAAAGCAGAAAGTGTTAAGTAGGGGTATTTAGCCCTAATCTCCAAAGAAAATGAGTTGAAGTCCTCAGGCTCACGCTTTACCGTGAAAACTCTAGCCCCTCCAATAACTCCCCAGCATGATGCCTTCCTCCTATTCTTAGGAGGGTTTTCGTCGGAATCATTAAAGGCACCACAAGTGATTTGGTTTTATTTAGAAATCTGTTTGTCTGATGCCAGGGCTGTGTGTAGCAAGGAGAGGAGGCATTACACCATGGGACTTTAAATGAGCTTTTCATTAGACATGTTGCAAAATGTGGTTAGTTCAATTTCATTTTTGCTTCTGTTTTACCCATGACTCTATGCTAGATGCTTTTGTAGTGATATTTTACTTTAGAATTACCACAGCTTTACTTTTTAAACCTTTATGTTTGAGTAGTTGATAGAAACTATCACAAATGCTTGACAGACTCTCCCACTGTTGGGTAACCATACACTTAACCCAGGGCACTTTTGAAAGAGGGCACTGATTATTATGCCAGGATTATAGGGTTTCAGCCTCCTGGATGGTGATTATTACAGTGCCATAGGGGCTAGAAGCTTGTTAGTTTTAAGCCTTTGTGTCCATTTTCCCACTGATTGGAATTGTCACTGATCATTTTCTCACTGATGGTCACTTGGCTGGATCTCTTGTCACTGAGATCTCAATTTAAATGTCACCTCCTCAAAGACACTTTCTCTTAGGTCCTGATCTAAAAAAACACTTGTTTTTCTGCAGAGCACCTTGTCTCTTTTCATCTGAACTGTTAGCTCCATAACAGCAGGGATCTGGCTGTTCTTACATATTCTCAGTCCCTAAAATTATATTTGGCACATAGAGGTGATGAGAAGTTTGTGAAAGGGAGTTAAGCTGGTGCCTACCTACACTTTAGGCAGATAATTAACACATTCTTTACTGCTGGTTAATGTGAATGAATGAAACCATGTTATACAACAGTGAAAAATTATACCACCATTCCCCCACTGTAGCTACACCTTTTAGGGGAGCAGGGTACCCATTTGTTATAGTACTTGGTACCAGGAATTTATAAACTGTTTACTCACACAGTTGCTAAATAAATTCATGGAACTCATTACCCTGGATCGGTATATAAGCCAAACATATAAATTAGATTCCAAGAAGAGTTTAGATTCATCTCATGATGATGGATCCTTTTATCAGGTTAATGTCTGGGGTACAGCTGTCATGTGCAGAAGTTCTTTGTAGAGAGCATTTGTGATGCCCTAAGCTCCCTTTCAAAGGCTAAATATTACCCAGCCAGACTGGACACCTGTTCTCACCCTCCTTAAGGGAAGTTAAAACAATTAAATAAATGATTATCTTCTCCATCTTCTTAAACCTCAATTCAAGAGTTAGGATATTGTATGTATTTGAGGCATCCTTTAGTCATTCATGTTATATATCTGAACTATTCAGTTTATTGTTTTGGTGTCCTGTATCACACCTTACCAGAATATATACAAATAGTAGATGTTTAAGTGATACATGATATAAAGTTATTTTAACTATGAAGCCACAGAAATTCCTAAGTCCTGTTTAAATGGCTTTGCATACATATATGAAAATTATTAAATCACATTTAAGGCATACACAGTTTCATAAAGGCAGGCTGCTTGGTAAAGTTGTTAAAATAAACTGAAGTTTGCTAATCAGCCTTTCAGTCACATGACCCTGAGCAGAAACTGTCACTGTCCAGTTTTGTAACATTAAACAGCTGATGGTACATATACCAAAACAATAAACTGAATGGTTCAGATTTTGAACATGATCTTCACTCCCAGTAGCATTTTCTCATTTCCCATACTGCTTTCAAGACAGAGTGATAGTTTACTAGCATTTTAACACTTTTTAACCTATAATATCCTGTGTACTGCTTTTAATAAAAGACAAGATGTTGAGTACCCTCAAGGTTACACTAGAACAACCTATTTATTAATAAACTAGCAGGATGTGCTGTGCTTTACAAATAAACAGAATTGTACTGTTCGTACTTATTTACATGCAGTGTTTTAAGTATAAAAGCTCAGTATATGACTGTTGAGCTTCAATTAGTATATTTCTTTTTTGAGTTAAGAGAAGTGTTTATTGGCAGGTATTTTTGAAGATTTGAGAAAAACTTCATTAAAACATTGTCAACACCTCCCACCCACTTCCCCCACCCTTTGTTATATACAGGTTTCGCAGGCAGCTGCAGATTTGAAACAATTCTGTCTGCAGAATGCTCAACATGACCCCCTGCTGACTGGAGTATCTTCAAGTACAAATCCCTTCAGACCTCAGAAAGTCTGTTCCTTTTTGTAGTAAAATGAATCTTTGCAAGGTAAGTTTCCTTAAATTAAAACAACAAAGCCCCACACAGTAGGGATAACTAGTCAGGTCTCTTTCTTTGCAGCACTTATAAGTTGAGCAAAATCATCCCATACACTTTTGTTTGGCACTTAGAGTTTCCAGTCTTTGTTTTGTGAGGATTGATGAAATTTGCTGATTTAGTAGTCATAAAGACTAATTGTTTCTATTTTACCATAAAGGATTAAGTAGAGGATTTAATAACCATAAAGAGGATATAGGAGTTACTAGAAAATTTCACTGCTGTGACAAGTCATGTTACCTTTTATAGCATTGGCCTAATGGTGTATTCTGGTGCCCCCAAATACTAGTTTAGTTTGATTTTTGTGTATCTAGCAAATATTTAGACATTGGACTACCCTGGCTGGTCCAGTGGTTAAGACTCCGTGCTTCCAATGCACGGGTTTGATCCCTGGTCTGGAAACTAAGATCCCACATGCTGTGCGGCCAAAAAAAAAAAAGAGGATAAATCAGTAAATAACAGCACATTATTAAAAAAAAAAAATTAGACATTAAAAAAAATCTGCAGTGTTCATGGTGGTGGCTTTTGAAGTACTATCAACTGATTTGGATTAATGATTATCTAATAGAACAGCATAGCAAATAATTGGGAGTTGTGAATGCAAGAGAAACTGAAGAGATAGCCGAATAAGCTGACATGGTGTTGGCATTTGGACTGGGGAACAACAGGTTTTAATTTTATTGTTGTTAGGTAAAGATAAAATGAGAGAAATGAAGTATATATGTTCATGGTGGCAGACAGTGGATTGGTTTTCAGAGGATTAAGAAACTAAATTTTGGGCTGGTTTAAAGCATACTTTTATATGTTAACGTGTAACTTACAGAACAAATGTCAGTGTATGCAAAAACATATATCAATCCAAAAGAGATGTGACAAGAAAACATGATGTGGATAATTGAAAATGTAATCCAAGGGTACTACCTTCATAAATCCATAGGACTTTTGTCAGAGCATTTACTCATATTGACCTACGAGAAGCAAACTTAAATAGTGCTTCAAAAAAAAAAGACTGTGTATGGCACACACCATCTACAGACATTCTGACTCCTCCAAGTGCAGGAAGCTGCTTCCTAAAATACCATGTTACACAGTTGTGCCCTCCCTAATTAAACTTTGTAGACTTGGGAGTGTCCAGGAAGTTTGCATAAGTACATGTTTCCAGTAAATACAATGATTGGTTGAATTGGTTAAGATTTTTGAAACACAGGGGAAAAAAAAAAAAAAACCCGCCTTTGAGTTTAAGGGAAGTAATTCTTTTTAAGTCTAGCACCTTCATATTTAACAGGTTAAAAGTCGTTTGCTCCTGGCAGTATTAATTCTTCATGGCAGTTTTGGGAAATTTCATATTTTTACGGTTCCTCTTGTATTCTCTTCACAAAGTGTTTATTTTCATTTAAAATACTGTTAAGCCTGCCTTCTTAATTGGCTGTTAATAGTTTCATTTCATAGGAGTCTGCAGATAAGTGTTTAATGAGTTGCTCAAGGTTAAAATATGGTTGGGATAAGAATCTAGATTTCAAAGTAAAATAATGGCTGTTAATTTTGGCAGTATAATAAGCCCTTAGCTTTGTGGATATTATGATTTGAAACACTTTTGGCTAGGAAAAGAATATTTGGATGTAAAAGCATTTCTTCTCAAACTTGAAAGTAGGTCTGGGATGTTATGCTGATGTTGGTTGTCCTAGGCACACTGAGTGGCATGGATGCAAAGAGTCTGTATTTAAGTCTTATATTTAAGTCTATATATTTATATAACTTTTTTAAAAGCATAGATAATTTAGCAACAGATAGTACAAGGTATTAAAATAGAAGTTATCATGATCCACATACCTAGAAATAACCACTGTTAACAGATACTTCCTTTTAAGAGAAAAAAACAATCATTGAAAAATAGTGATCATAGTATGCACAGTTTTTTTCTACACTTGAATTTTCTTATTTCATTTAATAGTCTTTGTAAGTTCCCTGGTGGTCTAGAGGTTAGGATTTGGTGCTCTCATCTAATAGTCCTTGTAAATGTGGTTGTACTATAAGTTAAATTATACTTCATCGAATATTGAGGTTTCCAAATCTGAGGATACACTGAGGTGAAGATCTTGGTACCCATTGTATACTTTACCCATTTCTTTAAGATAAATTCCCAGAAGTAACAATAAGGAATGACATTTGAAATGTAATAACCTTGAAAACTGCCAAATTAAACTTTGCTATTCCACCTGGAGCTTAAGAGTACTTTTTTGCTGAGCCCTTGCCAAACAGATCTCAGATTCTTTGCTACTTTCTTCTGCCTATCTCATTTTTGTAATTTGCATTGATTAACTGAGGCTACACATTGTTTTTTTCACCACTGATTTTGTTTATGCTTCTTGAACATTTTTGTAATGAAGTAACAGAAATTTTTAACTAAGTATAAAAAACCAGGTGTCTACTCTCCTGAATTAAATGGTTTACCTTTTTTTTTTTTTTGGTTGCTCTGTGTGGCTTGTGGGATCTCAGTTCCCAGATCAGGGATTGAACCCTGGCCCTTGGCAGTGAAAGCCCCAAGTCCTAACCACTGGACTGCCAGGGTTCCCAACTTTCAAGAAATAAAAGATACTTTTCCTAACTTTCCATATAGATGACTTAACCTGAAGTTGTTATGCCCCTGTTTTTACTTTTTATATATATTTATTGTTTTATAGTTTTAAAACATAGGTATTATTTTTAAGGAACAGATATTACTGCATTACTTTTGAGATTTGTGTTAATCCATAGATTGTTTTGTCGTTTTAATTGCTGTATAGTATTCTGTCATGTGTATGAACCTTAGTTTATTTATCCATTGGCTTATTGAGTTGCATTTAGGCTACTTCCAGTCCTCTGCTGTTAAACCATTACTATAGTCAATATCCATGTACACATTTCTCTTTGTATATAGGTTTATGTGGGTAAATAGAAGGGATTGCATCTTGCTCTCCTCGATACTATTGCTCATTTCCTAGAGGTGTTCAGATATTTCTCAACTTCAGAGATTTTTATATTAACCTTTTTAAAAATTCGGATCCAGAGTGTATTTTGGCAATGATATTGGCAAGTCAAACTTTAAGTCTGTTTATTTCTAAACCCTAAGTTACATATACTTGAGAGTGGTTATAAATCATAAGTTATATATATATACTTGAGAGTGGTTAAGAGAAAGTTATATTTTACACCACAGGCATTTTCTATCCTGTTTCTCATTTTTTTCCCTAGAAACCCTGTGATGTCTGTCTGTTTTTTTTTTTTCTTTTTTAAACAGGCTTAGTTTAATTGAAAGCATTTTATAAGCTGACATTCAGATGAATACCTTAAATGTAATGTAAGATGTACAGCTATTCAGAAAAAAAGCTATTGTTCTTATGATACTTTACCCTAATTCACTGTTTTTTTTGTTTTTTCATTTCAGGTTTTTAAACCACTTTTCATAAACCGGTGAATATTCAAAGGAAAGCTAAATCTGAAGCCTGTACAAAAGCCTGTCTCTATAACATGTGCCATACTATACAAACTTCTACTTTTGTCAGTCTACCTCTCTGAATATTCATGAATTTCTGTTTCACAAGGGTAATTATTTTATATACACTGGTGGCAGCATACAATAAAATACTTAGTATAAAAGTTTTTGGATTAATTACTGGTATTAAATATACTATGTATAATATTAATTTGTTTTGAACACCTAAGAACAAAATGACAATTTTCCTATCATCTTTAAGGGGTTAAAATTTTTAGTGTTTGTTCCAGCAACTCATCTCACATAACTTTATGCCATACATTTGCAAGACTGTTAGAGAATTAAAGGTAAGTTGCAAATTTGTTCTTTTAAGGTCAGGAGGAGGCTGCTAATAATACTAGTTTCTATTGATGAGTTATTTACAGGGTTAACTTTGTTTTCTAATGAACTACTTTGTGGGGTATTACCATTACACCTAGAAGTTATTTACTTCATAACACATGGCTCTTCTAGTAAGGATAGTAAAGACTAGATATATAAGAATTTCATTACAAGATGGAAGAGAAAAATTTCAGAGCCCGAGGTAATTCCTGTGGAGCACTACAGTACAATGTAATGAGGTAAAGAAGTACCAAGGAAAAGGGAACCAAAGATTAGCATCAATAATTTGCAACTTTTGCTTTTAGTCCTTGGCAAAACACTTTGCTTTAAAAATTTCTACCCTTCTTGAAAGGCTTAAGGAAATGTTAAACAGCCTAGAAACCTCACCCTCAAATATATGTATTTTCGGGAAACAGAATTAAAACTATGAAGATCAGTCTGATAGAAAACAGTGGGCTACACAGTATTTACCAAGCACTGTATTTCTCTCCAGCCCACATGTTCCATGAAAGTACAAACAGGAATGTTAGTTTGAATGCTGATCCCAATTTCAACTATTAACAATTACCTAAAAATAAGAGAATTAAGCTTTAGGAAACTTGAATTTATAAACTCTTACCAAAATGACCTTTTATTTGCTACATAAATAGTGAGTGGCAATTCATGGCACTTGGTACTTTATCCAGACATGACAGAAGGCTTATGAAATCAGTAAATGCCATTTTGAAAAGGTTCTTCTTTCATAAATTCAAGATAGGCCTGTTCAGCACAATCCAATACTATCCCCTCAGTACTTTATAAATGGAATTTTCTTCTACTTGTATCCATTTCCCGGGGCTGAAAATTAGAAAAAACAACAACAACAAAAGTAAACAATCTGTAACAGTGCTATAAAAAAAGGACCTCTAGGTTTGTCTCTGAGACAGTTTAAGTCTTTAGCTCTAATATAAAAAGTATTGGAAATTACTGCTCCAATATGTGTGTGTATAATAGATATAAAATTTTAGTCATACTTAGGTGAAATATTTCTTATTAGGTTGAAAAATTATGTTTTAAAGTATTAAAGTTTTCATTTATAATTTAAAATGATCTCCAAACCTCTATAAAACCTTCTATAAAATAATTTTAACTTTAATGTAACTTCTATATAACTTTTATAAAATAATTTCAAGCATGCTGCAGAATCATTATAACACAGGCTCATAAACAGACTGCTGGCCCACTCCCTAAGTTACTGATTCAGCAGGTCTGTAGCCCAGCAGTCTGCCTTTGTAACAGGTTCTTAGGTGATGCTACTGGTCCCACTTTGAGAACCACTGATCTTTAGGGATATTTCAGATGAACCAGGGTTAATCTCCAGACCAGAACACTGTATCAGAGATTGATTATTGCTAGCTCCTGGGAAGAAATTCAGAAGCCTAACTTAAGGTATAAACACCCAAAGCTTAAAGTACGTCGTTTTATTCTCATTCCATCCTTTTAAAATTATCTAAATGGCTTTTCATAGAGTAAGCACATACCTTATGTACCCATTCATATTCTCCATATTTAGAATCAAAGGTTCCTTTCTGAAGAGATCTTAATTTTAAGGTAAAACGTGGTCCAAGTTCCTGAATTCCCACTTTCTTTTCACTCTTGAATATGTATCTTCAAAGATAAAATAGAGTTAAGGAAATTAGTGTGAATGACCCCAAACTGTTATTTCTTTAATATGACAGTTTGAAAGATAATTTCTCATCTACAATACTTGTCAGAATACATTAGAAAACAGGTTTGTGTGTAAAATGTATTTCATCATTGAAGTCCAAGGAGTTTCTCACCTGTGAAATCTGAAGAAGATATAATCCCGTTGATTGTGGAATGTGGCAACCTGCCTTCCAATGAATTGAGGATTATGGGGAAAGAGAGATGCAAACATACGTCCAACAGAATGACCCAGCCGTGTTGTAAAATTGTTTAAAATTATTTCAGGTATGTGTTCTGTGGGGTCCTTGCCTCTTCTCTAGAGAAATGATGAAAAGTCACAATAACGATCTCACTGCAATTTCAAGTTTTCGAATTTACATGACATTGAAACATTTTAGTTATCTTAATGGCTTAATCAAACCCATGAAATAAGATTTATCTAAAATTATTTAATATGCAGTGAATGCACCAAAAAGAAAGTTCTACTAAAATGTGACATGTTTCATAGTAACGAAGGCTATTGCTTGTCTGCCATAACTCAATTATAATCTCACAAGAAAACGGTCAGTACACGAAAGTATCCCTTTAACCAGAAGAGCAAATACCATTATTAAAATCAATTAGATCTATATAGGTTATAGCATTTACTGATCAAATACTGTGAGAAGACCAATGCCAATCAAGGAATGCATAAAACTTACCTTAATTTCTTTACGCAGACGAACACTGCTCATTTTAAAATGAGCAGTTGGGCCATTTGGCAAGTGACTCAGAATTAATCCATCTGTTCACAAAGCTAAGAACACATTTAGATTACATTCTGTAATCTAAGTTTTAAATTGTTTAAATAACTAGTCCTTTGTATGCCCAAAGCCTCCTAAAATCTGTAGCTAGGTAAATAGGTGGGTGCATGTATTCCTCTGGCTTAACAGATTTTCTTACCATACCCAAAATTCAAGACACAGAAGTCAACCTAAATCTTTCAGAAAAATTAACTAACCTATAGCAGTCCTACTTTTTCTCTTCACAATATGGTAAATAGCTATAGGGTATGTTCGGCATTCAACTGAAGTAGGTGAAAAGAGCTAAAATCCACTACTATAATACTCTAAAAGGATGAGATTCTAGCATAATTGTAGCACTGCAAATGGAATATAAGTTTACCTCTATGTTCAGAGGCTTTATAACCCTTAAAAGGCACACTTTCATACATATATATGTATGTCTTACACATTTGTTAAGGTTAGGATATGCAGTTTTGAATATCATCCTACAAGACCAGAGACAAACTCTCTTCTGGAAATCAAGGTTATTAGTGTTCTCAAGAGACATGGTCTTAATTCTTGGGATTACTGTACCACAATTTAAAATCAACCTATTAATTAAACACTTACCCTACCACAAACAGAATTAGGCTAGACACTCTAAACTACAAATGAAGTGTAAGACAACTACCTACAATCAGCAGGATTAGCAGCCCAAGGGCTTTAAAAGTTTGGAATGCGGCTAAACTACACAACATACCTCAAGTCTTTGTAGCACAACTTGATTCTTTCAAATACTTAACCTTAAAAGGAGGTCAGAATTAAACTGTTTTTCTGCACACAATATGGGTTTTATAAAACAGATGTTGCCATATTTAAAAGCCATCAACATGATGAATTGGGAGACTGGGACTGACATGTATACACTGATGTGTATAAAATGGATGACTAATAACCTGATGTATAAAAAAATAAAATAAAATTCAAGATTAAAAAAAAACAGCCATCGACATTCTCCCATTCATCTACTGAAAAACTATGGTGGTTATTATCATCACCTTCCTCCTCCCATCAAATCCTATCTACTGCTTTTACCTTCCTAAATTCCTCACTGCTATAGCTTCCTCTTTACCCCAACTGTTACTGTCTTAATTGAGGTCCTTGAGATTTTCCACCCAGATTAGGAAAACAGTATTTTGCTTGGTTTGATCTCTCTCACCATTTCAAGTACATCTTCTAATATAGACTAAATCAAGCTGGATTCAGGCCTTGGTTCTACAGTTACTAAAGCTATGGGACTCGGCTGTGTCACTATCTGTACCATAGCTCTTCGTGTGCTATGTGAAAAACTGGATACTGTGAGAGTTTGACAGCTGTAGCTAATTTCAAACTACTCTCACCAGACTCATCTATAGATTTAAGACATCATCATAGCAGTCATACTGTGGCTCCAAACTACCTTTCTAACCTGTTGTCTCCCCATATTGCTTCCAAGCTGGTAGACACTGACACAGTCTCTCACACACCACACACATTAATCCTATCATGTGATTTTTGCTCATTGTATTTCAAATATCTACAATATTTTACTCATCCATTAAGACCCACTTCAAATGCCATCTCTTTACAGTCAAAATTAAGCTCTAAATAGTCTCGATCTCACTGTTACTTACTACAGCACTTGTCATTTGAGTTACAGTCATGTAAAATGCCTTTCTTCCCAACAAATCTATTAACTAATTTCTGACAGATACTAGTGCCTACTACATAGCAGATTATCAGTAAATGTTTGAATTCTTTCCTTCCCTTCAAGGACTCACCAAAAGTTCAACCTCATGAGGTACAGGCAAAAGTATTTCTGTATCATTTGCACATTGAAAAAATCATAAAATCTTGAGGGGGTTAAGAGAGGTAGAAGTCATTAGTTTCAACCTAAATCAAGGCTTGAATCCTTTCCAGAACATTCCCACTAAATTGTGGTTTGTGTCAAAAGAAACTACAGAATCCAGACGTATTAATTCCTAAGTACCTGCATTGTACAAAAGGCTTTATGTTATTGCTAATCTCTAACCCAAACCATGTAAAATAGGAGTCATACTGATTTTAGCAATGAGGAAGAGTCTGAGAAGGGTCAGGTAGATTCAACCCAAGTTTCAGTGCTACATGGCAGTAGATCACAACTGGGGTGGGGTTACACCTGAGCCCAAACTCTTGACTGGTAATTTCCATTTAGAAATGTATAGAGGCATTTTGTTACGATTGATACAAAGGCTAGGAATGTAAAACACCCTATAAGCTGCCAAAAGCACAAAGACTTACCCTACCTCAAATTTCCATTTAGAAATAATGAATAGAGGAAGTCTGTCTCTCTCCAGAAAAAGCCTTCATGCTTCCCACTGCACCACAATTAATAAAATGCCTAGTACAGGCCAGGCACTATGCCTCTGAAACATAATACATTTAATGTGATCCTTGTGGGAACCCCAAAGATAGGTATTATTTCCTACATTTAAAATATGAGGAAACTAAGAAACTTGACTAAATTCACAAAAATAGCAAGTAATGAACTCTGAATTTGATATCACGTCTGCCTGACCCAAAGCCACAAGGCTACTGATAGGATAACAAAGTTCTTTTCTAGAATAAGTCAAAAATGTATACCCCTATAAATTTCCACCATATGGCACACAGTAGCCCTTCCTACTGTCAATATATCTTTAGACAGCTGTCATGTTCCCACTTTCTTATTTCCAGGCTGGATATCTTCAATTCTTTCAACTTTTCTCCAAGTGACATCATTAGGAGTCATGATTTGTTATTTGTGAGCCCATGTTAAGTCTCTAGGAATCACCATTTCTATTAGGTGCTTACAAATTATTCTCCCTTTAATTCTACATTTTGGGGGGGGGATCATGGCAAAGATTAGCCACTGTCCTTCCTCCATTTACCTGTCTCATATCTTCCTTAGAGCAACAGTCTCATTTACAAGTTTCTGCAGATATTCTTTGCCTTATCTTACAATCTCTTATCCAAGATGGACTTCCAGTCTGGCTTACCAATGTGCATTAGTCTGAAGATCATTCTATGTGATCAAGCAAATCAAGAGATTTGTTTTCCTAGTGTCTTTCACTGATACTCTGACATCAGCTGCATTACTAGATGTTAATCAGAAAAAATGAAACATCTTTGAAATTATAAAAATTAACATCCAGGCAGGATTATACTTATAAAACTTCCAATCATGAGGACTTTTAGAAACTGCTGCATGATTCTGTATCCAAAAATTAAGTCTTGGGTAATTTTCCCTCAGTATCTGTGGGGGACTGGTTCTGGGACCCACCATGGAGGGCAGATCCAAAGATGCTCAAGTCCCTTATATAAATTGGCATAGTAGAGTAAGCCCTCCAACTTTCAATACAGTTGGTTGAATCCGCAGATGCAGAACCCGTGGACAGGGAGGGCAGACCATATATATATATATATATGTTTATGTGAATAGGAGTAAGCAGTTTCACATTTGGATTACTTAAGTAGCCTAATTATTTCCTTAAATCAGGTCTGTGTACTGATGGTACCTTAATTACCTGACGGTTAACTTACCCTCTAGGGTGTCCAATATGGTAAACAGAAAAATATTAATACATTTTGGGTAAAAAGACAACACAGTATTATAAAGTAAAGAGAATATAAGCTTTCTAAAGGCAAGAGATGGATAGAATGTTTATTGAATTGATAAATGCTTGCTTCTTAGCAAAGAGTTACTAGCAGGCTTGCTAGTAATGAAATGATGATGGGTTTTTAACTGCCAAAAATAGAGGAACACAGACCTTGCCACCTTATGTTGGGAGGGTAGTTTTAAAAAGGCAACAACTACCTTAAAACAAATCTCTTCTGGAATAGTTAAGTATTCAAGAGATTTTTGTTACTTTGTTACAGTAACTCCCGATCCGGCCAAATTATAAAATGACCAACAATATACCACAATACAAAGCTAGTTTTAGTCTTAAAAGTCTCTGAAAAGCAACCTGTACAAGTGGGTAAAGTCTTTAACTTACACTGAAAACATAAAAGCCATAAAAATTATTTAAATAAAAAAAAACAGCTTGTAAACCATTATTTTTTAAAAAGTGTTCATTGATTTAAGAAAAAAAATGTTAACCTGGCAGCAGAGAAGTACTGTCCCTATTGTTTAAGTCCTTAATTTTGACTCATTCAACTGGCCATCTTTAAAGTTACTGAGTTCACAGGCCACCATGAGATGAGTAAGTAAAACAACAGCAATGACAAAAAATCTAGGCATCCTTTATATGATCTCTTACCTCACAACAGGAAGAAACACCTAGGGTTTAGGGAACACATTCACCTCAGATCTGTGATTCATGGTAAAAGGATAGATTATTCTTGGCATCTGATATACTAGTTAATACATAATATGGGCCCAAATACCTACTTTAAAAATGCAATCCTGTGATACCACCTCTGGCACCATAAAATCTAGTCATATCAAATGACAGTTGCAGATCCCCAACTGGGTCAGCACCTTCACGCCTCTATCTTTCCAAATGGTTATTTCTGCAGTGGGTACTCTTCCTCTTCCTTACCTCATTCACCCATATCCACCTAGACAGGGTTTAAGCACTTTTTTCTATCAAGTACTTCCTCCCTGATATCCCCAGGGCAGATTTTACCAGAGTTTGCACTGTATCCTGTATTTCTCTCTTAATTGTACTATCCACACTATATTTTTGTTTGTTTACATGTTTCTTTTCTCCTACTAGATTATGAATTCCCTGAAGCTGTCTCTTGTTTAGACAGGAAAACTTCCGTAAAAAAACAAAGGATACTTGGTATTTTACGATCTTCATTAATAACAATCAGGTCTGTGAAATCTCTTGAGATGCACTGTGGAATAATTTTTTTCAGAGCCAGTCCTCTTCTGTAATAAACATGTGAGTTTGGTATAACTGTGGAGAGCTGTTCACAGAGTCGTACTGTTCTCTATAAAATAAAATAACAAAAATCCTCAAAAGTGAAAAATACAAATCTGTGTAGCACATATTTATAAGCAAAGAAGTAATTATTATAAGATAGTGTTATTAAAAGAGAGCAAGGCTAGGGAAAGAGTGAAACCTAAACAATGTTTCATCCATCAAAGGCTGATCAACCTAAAGCAGTGGTTCTCAACTAGGGACAGTTTTGCCATCAAGGGATGTTTGGCAACATCTGGAAGCATTTCTGGTGGTTATGACTGGTGGTAGTGTGGGGTTTGGCTGCTACGGATATCTAGTGCATAGAGGCCAGAGATGCTGCTAAACATCCTATAATGAACAGGACAATCTGCACAATAAAAAAGTATCCAGCCTAAAATACTAACAGTGCTGAGGCTGAGAAAGCCTATCCTGAAGAATCATGCTTAGTGAGCCTGTATCACATCAGCATTACATTTTATTTAGCTTATTTACAGGCATAATCTAAGGCAATTACTAATAATTTAACTCTTCTGAACAGAGTTCTCTTAAATAATCTAAGTAATGTAAGAAAATTAAGAATTCAAGAGCTATACTAATTGATATGTTTACCCCATGAGGTCTATCTGATGTAGTGATGAGAATCTTGGGAGAAGTTTGTCTGTTGAAGTAAGAAGCAAATTCATCCGTAGCTTCATCATAAGCAACCTGAAAACAGAAAGAGAGATAATTTTACATCAGACATTCTACTGGGCCAGCATTTTAAAAGTAGTTACAGTAGGGATTCTATAACACTGACTACCTAGCTGACTGGTGATTTAAAGAGGGCCCAGGAGGGACTTAGGTTAATGGCAACATGAAGAGGTTGGATAATTTTCTATCTGAGGAATACTAACATAAAACTGGAAAAAAAACTGTCAAAAACAATTTCAAGACACACACTGAGATGCGTTTGTTCTTGAAAAATGGATACATCTGTGGGCAAGAACATCAAGAATCTTGCCTAGAGCTATTCCATTTCCTCTGTCAACCTTGTTGGTGAAAACAGTAACTTTACCAACTTCAGGACTGATAGTAGGCGACAACCAGCAATCCTGAATCCAGAGGTGGTGGACCAGATTCAAGGAGGGGCAGGTGTGAAGACGCTAGCTTTGCCAATCCAAGGTTACAGGCCCAGTTCAGGGTAGATGTGGACCAGCCAAAAATTTAATGAGAGCTCTGGAAGTAAAAATCATAGAGGGACTGGCATAATCTCTCCCCAAATCCCTGACTGACAGCTAAACTACACATGAGAGAGACCTGAGAATCCAGTGCACCTGAAAGGCAAGGGAGACTTGAAAAATGGCTGCAACTCTGAATGCATTCCTCAATCCACACACAGCTCAGCTGGCAGAGGGTATGTATGTCTTAGGGGTTCATGGTGTCGCACCACAACCTCTACCCAAATCACTGGCTGACCATTAATCCACACAAACAGGGACAGTCCCTAGGGAGGCATGTTAAAAATAACAAACTGAGTAGTAACATAATGCTACTGTCAGACAGATTCCAGTTTAAGTCCAGACAAGTTACTAAAACAAAAAGAATAACCCTTAAAAAAACAAAAAACAATCCAGAGTTATTGCAATGTTTTCTAAAATGTCCAATTTTCAACCAAAATATCAGATATACAAAGAAACAGAAAAGTATGACTTATAATCAGGAAAAGAGAAGTCAATAAAAACTGACTGAGTGGGCCCAGATGTTGAATTTAGTGAAAATTTCAAAGCAGCTATAACAGATATATTCAAGGAATTAAGGAAAAATACAGGCTTAATAGCAGATCTAAGATACAGAATAATCAATAAACTTGAAAATAGATTAATAAGTATCCAATCCGAAGAATGGAGAACACAATCATAGCAAAAAGAGCAAAGCTGCAGAAACTTTTAGAACACTCATAACCATTTCAACAGTGTGTGTGAAAAGGAAGTCCCCGAAGGAGAGATGAGGGCAGAAAAAAATTTTCAAAGAAATAAAGGATGAAAAACTCTAACTTAAGGTCCAAACTCAGAAAATCTTAAGTAGAATAAAAAGAAAGAACAACACCTAAACACATCAGTGTCAAACTGGTAAAAGCCAAAAAAACAGAAAATTTTGAAAGAAGAAAAAAATAAATCACGTACATGGGAACAATGATTATTAATGGCTGCTTTCTCAAGAGAAATAATGAAGGTCAAAATGCAATGGAACAAGTTCAAAGTACCAGAAGAAAAAAAAAGTCAACCAAGGATTCTATATCCCACAAAATTCTTTCAAAAATGAAGGCAAAATAAGCACACTTTCAGATAAACAAAAGCTGAGATAATTAGCTATCAGACCTGCTATAAAAACAAAGGCTTAAGAAAGTCCTAGAAGCTGAAAGAGAATGATACCAGATGGTAACTCTGATCCACAAGCAGGAAAGAAGAGCACTGTAAATAGGTAACGATGAAGGTAAACATAAAAGACTCTGTGGGTGTGCTGTGTGTGTATGCTCTTAATTTCTTTAAAAAAAACAGGATGTTTAAAGCAGTAATTACAACACTGGGTTTATAACATAGACAGATGTAATACATAACAACGTGTGCTGACAATAATAGCATGAGTAAGAGTGGAGGGTCATGAAGCTATATTGGTGCAAACTTGCTGTATTTTACCAGAATCGTGTCAGTATTTATTTGAAGTAGATTGTGATAAATCATTCTTCAGAATAGATCTTATTTATGCTAGGACATAAATGCTAGGACATTTCTTTAATTGAAAAGGACTGAAATCAAACAAAATATGTCCCAAACCACAATAAAACTGAATTAGAAATCAACAGCAGAAAGAATCTGGGAAATCCTCAAATATTTGGAAATTAAACAGGACACTTTTTTGAAAATCATAAGCCAAAGAAGAAATCACAAGAGAAATTAGAAAATATCATGAACAGAATGAAAATGAAAACACAACAAGCATACCAAAATGTATGGGATGTGGCTAAAGCAGTGCTTAG
Organism: Grampus griseus; assembly: GCF_964374135.1. Lineage (NCBI taxonomy): Eukaryota > Metazoa > Chordata > Mammalia > Artiodactyla > Delphinidae > Grampus > Grampus griseus. The sequence continues at coordinate 109,492,480 of NC_139017.1, forward strand.
GGGAAAACCAGAGCTTTATATGCTTATACTAGGAAAAAAGTATAAAATCAATAATCTAAGCTTCCATCTTAGGAAGCTAGAAAAAGAAGAGCAAATGGAAGAGCTTTCATTTGCTCTTCCAGGTAAGCAGAAGGAAAGAAATAACAAGGATCGGGGAAAACTAATGAAATAAAAAAATATAGCAAACAAGAAGAAATCATCTTTCATTAAAAGAGGTACTCAGATTTAAACAATAATGAAAGAAATGCATCTTAAAACTTGGGGGCTATAGCAAAAGTGAATTTTATGACCTTAGTTGCTCATAATAAAAAAGATGAAAATAAGCTAATCAAAAAAATAAAAACAATAAACTCATAGTGTAAAAGAAATAAAGGTATGAGGAGATATAAATGAATTAGAAAACAAAGATTCAATAGAGAAGATTAAAGAAAACAGTAGTTTGAAAAGAAAAACAAAACAGATACACCTCTGGTGAAAAGCCCAAATAAATAAAATTAGGAATGAAAATAGGACATTACTGTAGTCTCACTCATGAACACACATGTACATGTTCTAAACAAAGCATTAAAAAACCAAAACAATATGTTAAGAAGATAAAACATCTTTTTTGTTAAACATCTTTATTGGAGTATAATTGCTTCACAATGGTGTGTTAGTTTCTGCTTTATAACAAAGTGAATCAGTTATACATATACATATGTCCCCATATCTCTTCCCTCTTGCATCTCCCTCCCTCCCACCCTCCCTATCCCACTCCTCTAGGTGGTCACAAAGCACGGAGCTGATCTCCCTGTGCTATGCGGCTGCTTCCCACTAGCTATCTATTTTATGTTTGGTTGTGTATACATGTCCATGCCACTCTCTCACTTTGTCCCAGCTTACCCTTCCCCCTCCCCGTATCCTCAAGTCCATTCTCTAGTAGGCCTGTGTCATCTTAACTAAATTGTATTTATCCCATGAATACAAGAGGTTTAAGATTAGAAAATCTATTTCGTTTACTACATTCGTGCAATAAAGGAGAAAACTGCACATTCATCTCAATATCTGCAGAAAAAGTGCATAAATTATCTTAATATTTGCAGGAAAAGCATCTAACTTTCTACATTCCTTCATTAAACAAAAAATCCAGCAAAAAAAGAATGGAATTTCCATAACTCATAAGGAGAATCTACCATTAATGACACAAACATTAATAATGATACACGAAGTATTCTCTTTAAAATCAGTAACATGGCACAGATGCTAATATTGCTTTTTCTATTTATTTGACATGCTGGAGGTTCTAAGTAAGAACGAAAGAAACTGTTAATGGATTGAAAGTAATTAACAAAAACTTATTTGCAGAAAGGATTAAACATGAAATGAAAACAACATTCAGACAAATTATTAGAAATGAATTTAGGTAAACTACTGGTTAGAAGATCATGATCCAAAAATCAATTGCAGGGACTTCCCTGGGCGCAGTGGTTAAGAATCCGCCTGCCAATGCAGGGGACATAGGTTCGATCCCTGGTCCAGGAAGATCCCGCATGCCGTGGAGCAACTAAACTCGTGCGCCACAACTACTTGAGCCTGCACTCTGGAGCCTGCAAGCCACAACTACTGAGCCTGCGTGCCACAACTACTGAAGCCTGCAGGCCTAGAACCTGTGCTCCACAGAAAGAGAAGCCACCGCGATGAGAAGCCTGTGCACCACAACGAAGAGTAGCCTCTGCTTGCAGCAACTAGAGAAAGCCCACGCGCAGCAACTAGAGAAAGCCCATACGCAGCAACGAAGACCCAACGGAGCCAAATATAGATAGATAGATGTTTTAAAAAATGTATTAAAAAAATCAACTGCATTTTTGTAAATCAGCAATTTAAACAGTTTTCAAAGAGATGTGCTTTACACTAATAAGAAAAAATGTAAGATACCCAGGAATAGCTCTAACAAGATTCATGTGTACAATTTGTATTAAGAAAACAATGAAATTCACTGAAATACATTTTCAGTATTTAAATAAGACCTAATTAAGCAATATATATATATATCCTCAAACTGATCTGATTTAGTACAATTTATAATTTTATATGGAAGACCAAAGGTCCAGGAAGAGAACACTCCTGAACAGAGGGATTTGAGGATGGTAATGGGGAGGGGCATCTTGCCCTAACAGGTATCAAAACTTATCATGAAGCTAAATAATTAAGAAAGTAAAGAACTGATCCAGCAACAAACTACCAAAAAAATAGCCCAGAAAAAGACTAAGCATATACGGATACCTAATATATGACACAGCATTACAATTTACTATGAGAAAAGGTTGTACTGCTCCAAAAATGGTGCTGGGGAAACTGGTTACGTATGAGGGGGAAGGAGGGAGCAGTGGAAGAGAGAAACTGGTTTCCTTTCTCACACCAAACAGAGAAATTCATTCCTGATAATTAAGTACATAAATGTGAAAAGTAGCTCTCCAGTTCTTTTAGGAAAAAAAATATGATATCATATGATTACAGGATAGAGACAGATTTCTTAAACATGACAAAACAGCATTCACCACAAAAACAAAAAAAATTAAACCCAACTATATTAAGGACTTTTGTTCATCAGAAGACACCAAAGAAGAAAGTAAAAAGAGAATCCACAAATTGGAAGATACTTGTAATACATGTAAAGGATTAGTAGAAATTAGAGAAATTCTACAAATCAGTAAAATACACTACAGGATAGAAAATAGGGCAAAAGACATGAGCTGGCATATCTCTACCAAAACCACAGTACATGCACAAAAAGATGCTCAACCACTTTAGGAATCAGGGAAGAGCAAACTCAAGCCACAATGAGATAGCCCTTTATCACTAACCTGAATATACCAAGCAATGGTCAGAACGTGGATGACCAGGAATATTGCTCTTACACCATGGGAGTGCAAAAATGATACAACCACTACTTTGGAAAACATTTTGGCACTTTAATGTAAAGTTGAACATTTATACACCCCATGACCTAACAAATTCTCCCCTATGTAAATATTTAGGGAAATTTTTACATTACATGTTTTTGATCCCCAATTTATCTCCAGCCAAGGCCTGTTCCATACCTTGTCAATGATAATTCCATCATTCTATCCTTCTAATTGCTCAGGCTAAAAACCTCAATGCCATCTTTGAATCCTCTTTCTCTAACACCTCATATCAAGAAATTCTTAGTGGCTCTAATATCAAAATACACCAAGGCCAAAAACTCAAACCTCAGAATCAGACTGATTCTCAACATTCACTGTAACCACTGTGGTCCCAATCATCATCATCATCACCACCACCACCATCATTATCATCATCTCTTTACTGGATTAGCTTCCTAACTAGTCTGTTTACCTCTCTGACTGCTATCTCAGTAAAGCAACCAATTACTTAAAAAAAATTAAATACAATCACATCATTCCCCTGTTCAAAACCATCCAATGGCTCCTCATTTCACTAAGTATAAAAGCCAAAGTCCTCACAATGGCCAGCAAAGTCACTGATCTGGCCTCTTCCCTTCCCCGTATTTTCCTGTCACCTCTTCTACCACCCTCCCTCTTGCTCACTTAATTTCAGCATACTGGCTTCCTTACTGATTCTCAAAAATAAACTAAGCATGTTCCTGCCTTAGAGCTTTTGCGCTGGCCGTGTCCCCTTATCCTGGATTACTTTCTGCCCAAAGATGGCTGATTTCTTCACATCCTTCAAGTCTTTGCTAAAAGGTCATCTCCTCAATGAAGCCTACCCTAACCATTGTATAAAAATTGCAACCCTAACCAACAGAAAAATGGGCAAGAGACATGAACAAACAATTGATTAGAAAGAAAGGAAGAAAACATGAAACGATGTCCAACCTCATTCATAACAAAAAAACAGCAAATTAAAACTACATGGAAATACAATTTCTCACCTATCAGACTGGAAAAAATTATTTGTAATTGCAAAATCTTGAGTGAGAGTTTAAAGAGTAACATGTATTTATTTATATAATCTCAAAGTATCTCCCTCCCAAAATATTTATTAAATTCAAAGGGGAAAATAGTACTTATAGTGGAGAAACCTGACAGACACCACTTTAATCATGTGATGAAAGTTAATATAACCAGTAATGGGAAAATCAACAATATGTGACTCCTGCTAAGAGCACTGAAAAGAACATAACGTCACAACTGTGGTACTCCTGTCAAAAGTACATAAGCTGAATATAATCATGAGCAAACACCAAACTCATATTAAGTGGCATTCTACAAGTATACCTGGTCTGTACTCTTCAAAAATGTCAATGTCATTAAAAGCAAATTCTGCGGAACTGTTCCAAACTAAAGGAGGTTAGAGTCATTGTAATGGGATGAAATGCAAGAACTGGGATTTTTCTTTTATGAAAAATGACATCATTGTGACATCTGAGTAAGCTGTACAGATCAGATAATAATGTATATCAATGTTAATTGTCTAATTTTGGAAACTGTACACTGTGCTTATTAAAAAAAAGTTTATAGGTAAAACACACTAAGCATGTATGAGTAAAGGGGCTTATATCTGCCACTTACTCTCAAGCATTTCAGAGAGAACATAAATGAAAATGAAGTGTGATACAATTTAACATTTAGGAAATCCAGGTGAAGTGTATACATGAATTCTTACTTTTCTATTAAGTTTGAAATTATGTCGCAATAAATAAAATGCAGGCACACACACACACACACAGATACTCTCTCTCATGCACCCCCCCTTTTTGTAAAATTGCAAACTCGCTCTACACCAAGTTGTCCTGAATCTCCTTTACCCTATTTAATTTTAGTAACCTACCATCTGCTAACCTATGGTAATTTATTTTATTATGTTCATTGTTTGTCTCTCTTCCTAGAAAGTAAGCTCTGGGTGGGCAGAAATTTTGTGTGTATATGTGTATTTTGTGCACTGATGAATCCCATGTCCCTAAAACAGATCTCCATACATAGCAGGCAATCAAGAAGCGTTTGCTGGAAAACTGACTGACAAACTGAATGAATGAATGGCTATACCAGGAAATATGTGAAAGAATGTTGGTAACAGCATTGTTTGAAAGCAAATAAATATAACAAAAACAAGTTTCCCGTACACAAATCAAAGAATACATATATATACAAAGTTTTAAAACCTTGATTCTCTCACTGTACTGTTGCAAACTATTTAAAGGGAAAATGTGAAAAGTGGAAGGTTATCTTGAAACCAAGAGTTTTATGAGGACACAAAAATACCATCAAATGTTATCCTTAGGTGTCAAAATGTATAACAAATACTACAAAAATCTATAGTATGAGGAATGCTTTTCAAATGACATTAAAAAACACTGGAACTATTATACAGATTAAATGACAAATAAGTTTACCTAGGCATAAAATACAATACCTTTCTAGAAAATAAATAATTACTCCCTTTTTCTACAGCATTGTTGAGAAACTCAATTATGAAATAATCTACAATAATGATAATATGCCAACATTACAGTTGAATCAGTCCATTATACATCTTCACCAGTTAGTACTTTAATTTAAACATTGACATACGAATAGACAATTTATCAAGTGTGGTCATCCAAATTCATTTAAGACTTCTAACATTACCTCTTTTCTTTTTTTTTTTTTTTATCATTTTTAAAAAATGTATTTTATTGAAGTATAGTTGATTTACAATGTCATGTTAATTTCTTCTGTATAGCAAAGTGATTCAGTGTGTATATACACACACACACACACACACACACACACACACACACACACACATTCTTTTTCATATCCTTTCCCATTATGGTTTATCACAGGATATTGAATACAGTTCTCTGTGCTATACTAACATTACCTCTTCATCATTAGGGTCTACTGTGGTTTCATCATACACTCGCTGGTTGTCAATGGTCTTCGGTATAGGCTTTGGTGGAGCCTAAATAAAAGAAAAAGGGTTAAGTCTTAGGAGTAATTTACATTAATAATTTTGCATTATGATTGGGGAAGAATAACAGAAATCTGCAAATAATACAAAAACTCAATCTGTTCCTCATTTCAACCCACTGCTACATCAATCCTAATAACAATATTGAGTAAGAGGCTTTTTAATTCTCTGAGTAGACACGTGCACATACTGGAAAAACTGCTGACACTAAATAAAATGGCTTAAAACCAGGCAGAAGTAGCAGAGAGAAGAAACTGGAATCAAAATAATTATTCATGAAGAAGAAAAATATCAAATGGGAAAAAATTACAAAGGTACATATATATGTAGCTTTGTTTCAATACTTTCAGAAAGCTATTCAGAAATATATAAGAAAAGCTATAAATCTGTTTCCATCTACTGAACTAGTAATTCTAGTTTGGGGGATTTATGGTAAGGAATGAAAAGGGGGAGCAATTTATACAAAGAAATATGTATTATCACTATGGTTAGTGGAAATGAACAGTAAATAGGGCAGATGTCCAACAACAGGATAATGACTACAGCATTTCCAGCATAATGGAATACCATGAGAATCAGCAATCATGCACAATATTGTTTGCTTAGACCAAAATATTGTGTAAATGAAATTTTAAGGAGCAAGAACACAGAACTGTAACCATATACTGACTAAAACTAATCCAAAATATATGTACACTAACAGAGATGAATATGAACTGACAAACTAGGATTTTTTTATTATTCTATGAAATGAATATTAAATTTGAAGCAATTTTTTTAAAAGAGGCAGTTCTAGGAAGTCATCCAAAAACAAGAAAGGTGATATTTTCAAATGGTGATCAGCATATTAATTTGCTATAACTGACTGATTATTGAGAGTTTAAAAAAGACTAACATTGCTTGATAGGATTTCGCAGGTCAAAACAGTCTAACACTGGCAACTTCCTGTGATTTAACCTAATACTATAAATAAAATTCATGAAGAAGAAGCGTTTAGTTTGTGTGTGTGTGTGTGTATATATATATATATATATATATAGTCTATTATTTTTCACTTTCTCAAAAATGCTTATCATTTCTTGGTCCCTCATCTTAAGAGATGGGAGGGGGGAAAAGTCGAACATTTTTTAAATTTTGCAAGTATAAATTGTAACCTAGAACTAACTACAAATAAAATGAAACTAAAATGAAAATAACTTAGCTGTGCAATAATGCAGAAGTATTTAGTAGTTCTTTTAAAATTTTTCAATAGAAAGATTTCACTTTTTGTTAATATCACAAAAATAGCCAAATCCTTTCTTGATGCATTATCTCTTCTCTCTTCTTTGCCATAATCCACTCAGGTATCTCACCTTCCTCCCACTCCCCATTCTCACTCTTCGAAGGCTCCTAACCTCAGAGTCAGCTCTCATTCTTACACGCCCCAACCCTACAACAGAAGAGGCTGTGCCCAGCCATTCCCCAGCCTTGCATAACAAAGTGCATCAAGTCAGAAGAGCTCCAGTTACAGGCCTAAACCGGGAATCTTCCCCATTCCCAGTCAGGGAGATGTGTCTCTGCCTCTCAAACACATAAAGTTAAGTAAAGTAAGCAAGTTGAAGTAGACACACCATTTTGAAATTTTGAAAACATGCAAAACACCACTACTGGGTTTACTGTTTAGGGACACAAACATAGTAAAGGTAATAAAGGAAGTGCATGGGAACAATAAAGAGCAATTTCATGAGTGCTTATCTTTTTTTTTTTTTTTTGGCCATGCTACATGTCAAGAGGGATCTAAGTTTGAAACCGGTGCCCCCTGCAGTGGAAGCGCGGTGTCTTAACCCTCTTAACCACTGGACCACCAGGGAAGTCCCAATGAGTGTTTCTTTGGAGGGGAAAGCAATCAGAAAAAAGTACACAAGAACTTGAACACTATCTACTAATGCATAATTTCTTAAGCTGAGTAAAGGATAGAAAGGGGTATGCTGCCTTATTTTTATATCATTTTATATATCCAAAATATTTCATAATAAATTTTAAAAGAAAGTGATTCAATGTAAGTATGAGGGAGCACTCCTTAATACCAGACAGAAAGCAGAGGACTAAAAGTTTCATTTACCTTATCACCAAGAGCCTCTCTCTCTTTTTTAAGTTTTTTCTTAGCTGCCAACTTTTCCTAAAGGATTTGAAAAAGAAAAGAACAATATTGAGAAACCACCAGTTATATCACAAACACATACTGAAGTTACAAATTACTAATGCTATGAATATTTAAACTGAGCAATCTTAGAAATGTATTAAAAGAAACATCCTGACTTAGATTTCCGTAGCTGTTATTGTAAACCAAATGAGCTAGCCAATCAATAAGATTTCTCAAAGATTCTGCTCCTTCAAAACACTAATCTAAATTGACAAGTTTAAATGTTTAAAATTTCACTAGCTTTATCTTTTACTATAAAACCTCAAATTAAGTGAAAGTGCAAAATGTACATCTAAACAAGTTAAATAGTTTTTGTTGTTTTGTTTTGCATTCCTTTGCAAATTGCATCCTAAAGAAAACCGTGGCTATGCTGGTTGCTTGTCCTGAAAAGTACTAAAAATAAACGGTAATGAGAGAGGAGTTTTCAGGTTGTTTCCAATAAAACCATCACTAGTTACTCAAATATTTTATAAACAAAACATGCTTTTAAAATGATCAAGAACCGGCAAGATGTACCGTAAATCTGTAACTTCTGTCGACTTCTGAACAGAATGCTTGACACACAATATAAAATAGGTTTTTTTTTTCCCCCAGCGCCTGTTGACCCTCAATCCATCAGATCTCGGATTAGAAATTATAGTCCCAATAAGTCTTCTAGGACACCCTTCCCCCATACGTGCACACCAGAATGGGTTAGATGCCCCTTCTACATCCCCTCCATCCCCCAACTTCCACCCCAGGGGAGCGAAAGGGAAAACGCGCACGCGCTCTGGCGCCTCCGCGCCTCATACCTTCCGCTGCTGCTGTTTCCACCGCGTGAACATTAAGTGTCGCCGCTGTTTGTTCTTAATCTCCGAAACGCTGAAGCCTGGAGGAAAGGCAGCCGCCTTCGAGGGTTGGACCCCACTTTCCGTCGTCCCATCCTCAGCGACTGCAGCCTCCTGAGGTTCTTCAATAGCAGCTTTGCGTTTCAAGCCTTTGTTTCCGCTGCCGCCGCTCTTTTCCCCGGCCTTCGCCATGGTATTTTTGCTCCTTGTGGTCTGTACGGAAACGGAAGTAGCTTTCTCCTCCGACCCCCGTCTTTAAGCTATTACTTCCGGGGTCGGAAAGTTCTTAAAGGAAAATGTATAGTTTTGTGAGATCTAGCGGTTTAAGAAGGTGCTGAAATTTAGGCTTAAGGAGAGTTTAGGGAGCTTGCCCAGCCGTGTGAACAATGAAATGATGAGTTGGTGGAATACGTTATTGAGCGTTTTCCGTGTGCTGACCCCCTAAAACCTAAGAACAAAACAATCTTTGAAGTATAGAGAGTTTACATTCTACTAGAGACAAAAATGAGCTCCCAAATAATTAGTGTGGTAAGCTATTAATATTAAGTAGTGCACGGTGTGGAAAGAATAGAACAGTATAAAAGAAGATGAGGGGATAGAGGAGCAGATTACAACTCTTAAATAGGATTCTCAGAGTGGGCTTCATTATTGAGCAGAGATTTGAAGGAGGTAATGGGGCATACTATGCAGTTAACTGGGGGAAGATCTGTTAATCTGAGAAAAGCTGTCCAGGCAAAGGAAACTTACAGCTCCAAGGCTCCTAGTCAGTAGCAAGCCTAGCTTGTTCAGGAAACACAGTGGAAGCCAGGAGTCAAATGAGAAAGGAGGAGAGTAAGTGCTGGCGGGAGTGGGGTGGGGGTTAGGGTGCCAGATTGTGTAGGGTTTTGTAAGGACTTTGGCTTTTATGTGACGTGAAGATTTCTTGGAGGATTTTGAGAAAAGGAATGGCGTGACCTGACACATTTTAAAAGCATCACTCAGACTCTTCTCTTGAGAAAGGACTGTAGGGGAGGGAAAGTGACAGGAGGGGCGAAATGAATGTCATGAACCAGGGTGGTTCTAGTGGAGGTGGTAAGAAGTGATCAGATTCTTCCTACGATTGAATAAAAGGCATGAGAGAAAGAGAAGAATCTTGGATGACTCCAAGATTTTTTAACCGAGTGACTGGAAGGATGGAGTTACCATCAATTGAGATGGGAGAGACTTCATGTGGAGCAAGTTTGAAGGGTAAGATCAAGACTTCAGTAATGGAATGTTAAGCTTGAGATGCTTACTCGTCATCATGTTGTCAGGTAGTCAGTTGGGATGTGTGATTCTGCAGCAGGAGAGAGAGCTGTGGGCTAGAGAGCAAAACTAGGGAGTCATCAGCAAACAGATAGTATTTCAAACCATTATAATGAGTGTAGATAAAGAACTGAAAAATAGAAGAGGATGAAGGACTGAATCCTGGAGCAGTCCCACATGAAGAACTGTAGAGAAAAGGAGGACCTAATAAAGGAGAATAAGAAGGGAAAAACAAGAGAGTAGAGTGTCATGGAAGCCAAGTGAAGAAAGTGTTTCCCCAGTGGTTAAATTTTACTGTATTTCTCATTTTAATTTTTTATGAAAATGCCCTCCAAACAGAATTCCTTTTGGTTTAGAGTCAGCACTTGATTTTCCAGAAATTGTCTTAATTTCAAGTTATATATTTCAATATTGACATTGGGTGTTTTGATAATCCAACATTTTGGTGTCTATACTGTGTTTTTCACCTTTTTAAGTTCTTTTAAACAGGACATTAAAAACATCAAAACTGTCTTTTAGAATAAGACACCAAAACTTACTACCAAGCCACAACTGCAAAATTGTGATGAGAAGACAAACCTATCATGTTTAGATCCAAAACTGGATTTGAATTGTACAATACAATAGAAAGGAACAAATAGTGTTGAGCTAAAAAATCACTGACATACAGGTTTGGCTGCAATAATTTATAAAATATTATGCAGTTTATTTAAAGAGGAAAAATCAGATCAAAAGCGAGGAGTTGGAGGAGGAGGAGGAGGAGGAGGGGCAGCAGGAGGAGACAAACCAACCTTTATCTAAAAAACATAGACTGAAAAAAATATTTTGGAAGTCTCTTCTAGCCTTAATATTTTATCTCCCTACATATAATACATTCTTTCCTTATAAGAATACAAAATAATCCTGAACTAGATAACTGTCTTTAATTTATTCAGTGATGCCCTACAAATGAGACCAAAAGCTGTTTATGGGCTTCCCTGGTGGCGCAGTGGTTGAGAGTCCGCCTGCCGATACAGAGGACACGGGTTCGTGCCCCGGTCAGATCCCACGTGCCGCGGAGCGGCTGGGCCCATGAGCCATGGCTGCTGAGCCTGCGCGTCTGGAGCCTGTGCTCCGCAACAGGAGAGGCCACAACAGTGAGAGGCCCGCGTACAGCAAAAAAAAAAAAAAAAAAAAAAGGCTGCTTATAGAGACTGCCTTCATGACTTACTGGTAATAATAGTTGTGTGGGTTGAATAAGACGATTTCTATGATCAGAATAAAATTCTTATCCGGAAGAAATCATAAAAGCATTGATCAATTCAGCAAATGTGTATTTAATGCTACTCAATAAATGAATAGGGTGAGTAAGTATGATGGAAACAGTGGGCTCTATATTCAGATCTGTGTTCAGATTTTGACTCAGATGCTATAAAATCTCAGTTAAATCACATAATCTCTGTGAGCCTCGTTTTCTTCATCTGTAAACTGGGCTAATTATATTACCACATAGGTTGTTGAGATAATGTACATTAAAGAAATACACACACCCAATAAATGCTAACTAGCTATTTTTATTATGTCTAGATCTAGAGACTAAGCTAAACATTGTTGAGAAAGAAAGACATCATGTTTGCCCTCAAGTACCTTACAGTTCAGAAGAAGATAAAACACAATTCTAGTGTAAGTATGCAGTAGTGGTCAGTGTAGAGTGCTGCTTAATATGAGGTCCATTTCTTCCATTTGTTCTTTCTCAGTAACTGCTTCATTGTTCATTATTTTCAGGGCCCACTTCTAATAGAGTATACATTATTTTAAAATAAAACACTTATTTTTGATATTTAATAAATATCTTTTACTTGTTTTAGTTCTGACATTTGGGAGACCATGGAATACAACACTTGGACACCAGATGAGTTCAGTGATCTAAATAAATATATGACCTAAGATTCTGTTGAGAAAATTTGATCTGTATTTTACAATATGACTTAAGCTCTTTATATCACAGAAACCATTCCAAAAGTTCAAAATATTAATCCATTGCATGAGAAAAAGGAATATCAGTTTTAGGGATGGAAGATTTTTTATTTGCAATGTGGTATAACCCTTGGACAAACACAAAGTAATAAATTAACGCTTTCTGAGCTTGAATTATGCCATTCAGTTTGTTGCTCAGAATTGTTAAAAGAAAAACCAAAACAGAGGCCACATTTTGAATATACTTTTGGACCAAACACTCATAGTTAAATAACCAAAACTTAAACTATCCTGATTTCCCCAAAGTACTGACTCTGACCTAAAACAATCCTGATTTCCCCAAAGTACTGCCTCTGACCTAAAACACAAAAGCTTTCTTCAGGTCAGTGTACACAGTGCTACTCCCATAAAAAGACGTTAAGTTTCTAGTAACCAATCACACACACACACAAAAAAAATGTACTCCCTCATCCATGCTTTATAAATTCAGCTGTAACTGCTGAATGCTGAGCTTCTAACCACCTTTCAGCTCAAATCGCCCTGTTTGTGAGTAGTGTTTCTTGCTTGATAAAATGTTTATATCAAGTAAAGCTCTCCAAATTTTCTTTTGACAGAACAATAGAACTATTACAAAGCTAGCGTCTCATCTGTGAATGTTTCCTTGGTACCCAAGACCTGTTTTGGGCACTTAAACTACTTATCTAATGGAAGTTTGAGAGTTCTCTTTTTCGTTTACAGTATTCTATACCTTAAGTTACCTTAGTGACTAATGAGGTTTGTTTCCCAGACTGTACTGACACAGGAAGTTGGTTGAGAAGTTATTACAAGGATTCCAAGTGTCGATAGGACTCCCACAATGTCAGCTCTCCTTTGAAAGAAATTAAAGTCCACACGAGTAGAATGAATACAATTTTGTGAGGAGATATTAGAACCACACCCTCTCCTATCTAAAACTGAATTAGAATGACTCAAATACAGGGACTTCTCAGTTACTGAAAACCTGGAGAGTAATTGTGTGGTGAATACTATCATCCCTATATACTCCACACTGTGAAATAGACAATGCATTTCCTGGCCTTTCCAGAAACCAAAAATATATTAGGAAACCAAAAGTTTTCCTCCAGAGATAAGTCTTTAGATTGTATCTTTGGAATAATTTCGGATCATTTCCTTGAGACCTTTAACTTTTTTTCGGTAGACTCTAAACTTGGCCATGATGGTGTAGGATGCAAGGACAGTGCTCTCTTTATTTTCCAAGTAGCTTGATCCTTAGCAATAAGGTGAGATGTTTGAATAAACAGGGTTTTTTTCTGCCTGTTAATATTTCCAGAGCATGTAGAGGTCCACCATATCAGAAATGGTGATACATATTTCTGATCCTTACCTGACCAGGGAAAGCAGCACCACAATTAAAATGCAGTTTCAGGGACTTGCATGGTGGCGCAGTGGATAAGACTCTGTGCTCCCAATGCAGGGGTCCCAGGGTCGATCCCTGGTCAGGGAACTAGATCCCACATGCATGCCACAGCTAAGAGTTTGCATGCCACAACTAAGGAGCCCGCCTGCTGCAACTAAGACCCAGTGCAACCAAATAAAAATAAGTAATACATTTTTTTTAAAATGCAGTTTCACTAAAATATCATCTCTTAAAGTAATTTCTTATTGTTTGAGTTCATCAAAGGAACTTTTATTTATTTCTTTGTAAGGTATACTGTGCCTCTGAGTGGTGTTTCTGACTATGGAGCAACCATAAATATAATTTAAATATCAGCCTGGAATGGCTTTTGTATATCTAAGTATCTAGTGTTCTTTTGATTCATTCATTAAACAAATATTTATTAAGTCATACTTTATGCCGGATCCTCTGGCTATAGAATTATAAAACAAACAAACCTATCTCCCTGCCTTCAAAGAACTCCAGTGGGGAGAGCCCAAGTAAGAAAGCAAATCCCAAAAGTATGAGAGGTTCTATAACCACTACCTTGTTTTATAATGAAGGCCAAGTTTCTTCTCATGTCTTCTTCAAAGAGCCAGATTAGGTGTGTTTGTAAGTCCCTTGTTGGTAGCTCAGGATGTATTTCCCATCGATATTAACCTGCATGTAGTGATTAGATCACTCAGACCAGAGACACAGATACTCATTCATTTATTTGTTTTCAACTGATGCTGTTTATTTTCCCCATATTTGTCTTAATTTTCCATAATCATAGAAAGAATTACTATGTGAAATAAAATATTCTCTACCGTATCATTTCATGAACATAAAATATAGCAAACATTCTATACAATTATCAGAGACATAATATTAAAAATGAAAGCTAATGAAGCATAGTCCTTAGCTTAGGCTAGCAGTTTTCAAACTTTTTGTTTTAGAACTTTTTGTCCTTAAAAATTATTGGGGACCCCAAGGAACTTTCATTTATGTGGTTTCTATCTATCAATATTTACCATGTAGAAATTAAAACTGAGAAAAAATATATTTTACTTAAAAATAATAACAATAAACCCATTATGTGATAACATACACACGTTATGAAAATGACTGTATTTTTCCAAACAAAAAAGCTAATGAGAAGAGTGACATTATTTTACATGCTTTGCAAATCTCTTTTATGTCTGGCTTAATAGGAGGTAGCTGGATTTATATCTACTTCTGTGTTTAACCTGTTGTGACATACCATTTTGGTTGAAGTATATAAAGAAAAACCTGGCCTCAAACAGGTATGTGGTTGGAAAAGAGGAGTATTTAAGAACTTCTTCAGATAGCCATGGATGTTCGTCTTTGATATTACATTAAAATTTGACTAGTTGTAAGTTTTTTAAAGATTAGTTGCAGTGTACAATCTGAAATCATATTAAGCAGCTCTTTATGCTCTGTTACATTAAAATCTAATAGTCCATTTTTCATTTTTAATGGATCTTTTACCCATGCATGATTTTGTAATATCATGCATTCACTGGTCATCTGGAAAATATTGGTTCACTGAGTTATGCATTTCTTCTAAAAGTTGACACACTATATTTTACAATATCAAAAAATCACGTTTGTTAAAATCACTACTAGTCTCATCAGAAAAGTCTTCAGGTACTAGTAGGCTGCCAAGCTTACAATGGGGGATAGAGGTTTTCTGAAATTCTGATTTTCTTGAATAGGGGCTTCCTTTGGCTCCAGGTCACTGATGGTAGTACCTATAATGCAATGCAGGGGATGGAAGCAGGGAATTAGGAGATTTGTGAGTGATGAGGGCCTCTTGTTGATACATACTTCCAATGGCTGTTTCTCAGGCTAGGCCATCTCACTGTTACCTTTTTCATCTATGGACCCCTGAAAATTGCCTGACTTTTCCATTGCCACCATTAGTTAGCTAGAGCCACCTTATCATTAACTTGAAAATATTTTGGGAGTCTACTGATAGAGACAGTCTGAGGGGTGCTTTGTGGGGGTCCTTCTACCCTGTTCATTTGTGCAAGATGCACATCACCATCCCACCCTATGATGGATCATTAGGCAGCATCTTGGGAGAGCCAAAGTTTATACTATTAGCTGTTTCTGACTAAGGTTTTTCTTCTTTTCCAACCCACGATGGAAAAGAATGCATTCTCATAGCCACTCTTCTTCTTGAGGCAATCAACAAACCTTTTCAATTTTTCTGAAGTTTCCTTTTTTTTTCTTATAGCAACCAGTCGAAATAGAGATAAAAGACTCCTTATTCTTTATCCCTTTACACTCTAATAGGGATGATAAGGTCTTACATAATGTTGGCCTTTGGCTCCACAAAAATTGAAAGAAAGCTAAGCTTCATTTAGGGGAAATAACAAAAGTCGGTAGCTTTCCTGGAATTTCCATCATACGAGCCAGTAGGACCTCTGGGACAGAGAGGTAAGGAGATGGAAGAACAGTCTGAGGAACTGAAGACATGTTCATGAGATCAGCATTCACAGCAGTGATGTGGACAGAAACTGCAGAACTGGATTATACTCTTCTCTATTTTTTCTCTAGGTCACTCCTACTTACTAGATTAACTAGGGTAAAAAAGTGGAGATTAGAGATAAAGGACCCCTCAGTAAGTGACCAGGTTCCAAAAGTTTCCACCATGTACCAGTACCCTCCAGGAAGATTTTGTTGATTTAGTTTCCCTACAATTATCCCTTCTTTATTCTAAAGTCTAGAGTTCAGAGGCAGATTAGTATATTCCAAAATTTGCCTTAGTCCAAGGCACTATTCCTATGACAGAGACATGCTAGGAAGTTCCAGGGTTCTCCAGGGAGCACTAGATGCTAGAACATCTTGTATTTGCTAAAACCTTCAGAAGGCATAATAGAGCTAACTTGAAGTATGATCCATGGCCCAGCAGCAGTGGCATCATCTGGAAGCTCGACAGAAATGCAGAATCTCGGGGTCCATACCCAGGCCAACCGAGAGATCCCCAGGTGATCCGTAAACACATTAAAGTCTGAGAAACACTGCTGAAGATGTGCGTTACATCCCCCACCCATATTAATTTCCACTGATCAGTCAGAGGCCTTGTTTCAGGCCAAAAATTTATTGTTGGTTTATAATATTATTGTTAAAAACAATATTATTTTTTAAATGATTACATTGCTTGAAGGGAAGACAGACTGGTGGAACTACTGCAGAAAGCTAATATATTTGTTTTATTTTTCTAACTTAGTTGTTGCACAGACATGAAATGAAATTTAACAGACCCCTTATCTGACTGGTAGGCAACAGATAAATCCAGGGACCTATAATTATACCTTGTCAGAACAAAATAGCTTTATTTTTCTTTCATGCAACTATCAACAAAAGTGATTCCCAAAGTTTAGTACCAGGTCCAGCAGCATCACATCACCTGGGAACTTGTTAGAAGTGCAAATGCCTGGGCTAGCCAAGACCCTCTGAGTCAGGCTCTGAGGATGGAACTCAGAAATCTGTATTTTAATAAGCCCTCTAGGTGATGCTGGTGCATGCCCAAACTGGAGACCCACTGGTCTTGATCCATAATTATCTTCTGATACATATAAGCCGACCATTTAAGGGTTTTTTTTTTTTTTTTTTCTCTAGTGTCTAAGGTAAGCGTCCTTAACTGGGAACCAAATCAGCCTCTTCCCATGTCTTCGTTTGGAAAATCTAGGTGCCTACACTAGGTGATACCAAAAGAATGATCACATCAAAATGTTCTCATGGATATACTAAAAAAAAAAAAAAAAAAAAAAGCCCCCAGAACAAAAAAAAACCCCTCTAGAAATGATGATAGAGCTTGTATTGATACAATCGTCACCTTTAGGTAAATAAAAGAGATTGGGCTTCCCTGGTGGCGCAGTGGTTGAGAGTCCGCCTGCCGATCAGGGGACACAGGTTTGTGCCCCGGTCCGGGAAGATCCCACATGCAGCGGAGCGGCTGCACCCGTGAGCCATGGCCACTGAGCCTGCACATCCGGGGCCTGTTGCTCCGCAACGGGAGAGGCCACAACAGTGAGAGGCCTGTGTACCGCAAAAAAATAAAATAAAATAAAAAAATAAAAGATTAATGACTGCCTACAAAACCATATTTAACTTTTTCCAAAGTTAGTTAAGAATCTGATACTATGGTGTGCCCAGGTGGCCCTTGGACACTCAATTCATTTTTATTACTGCTCACATTAATATTTTGACTGATTAGCCTCATTGTCCAGAAACGACTGATTTTTTAAATAGCAGCAGCAAGACGTTAGACACTCCTGCTAAATGCAATGTGATATATGGATTGAATCCTGAAACAGAAAAAGACATTAGTGGAAAATGAATGAAATTAGAATAAATTCCAAAGTTTAATCAATAGTAATATACCAATGTTGGTTCTAAGTTTTGAAAAATGTACTATGGCAATGCAAAATATTAACATTAGGGGAAACTGGGTAAGGGTATATAGGAACCCTGTATTATTTTTGCAACATCTCTGTAAATCTAAAATTATTCCAAAACAAAAAGTTTCTTAAAAAAATCTCTCCCTGACCCTTGACTTAACAAAACTGTTGCAGTATTACCAGGTAAAACAAATTAAAGAACTGCTCTGCACCAACCCAGGCTGCCCATTTGTAAGTCGACCAACATTGTTTAATTTGTTTTCTTGGGATGCCAGCAAAGCTACTAGCAGTCACAAAACACATTTACTAAATGTATAGGACAGGCAGTTAAAGCAGGAAAGGTGCTTCCTTTATTCTCCATTTCTTGAACTTTTGTGTATACAGTTTCCACTTGAATACTTTGTACTTGGTGATGTGTTGTGTTAATAATAATCCTTAAATCATTTCATGATGACTGTTCCCATCTACCGCCACCCTCTCCAGAGCACTTAATGCAGTGTGCTGCAGGAAGTCGGCATTCAGAGCTCAGATTTCTCTGACTAACTGACTGACTCAATGTGCTACCTGTAATTATATTTTAAAATTTAATCAAGGCAGTTCTAGGAACTCAAGGGGATAAAGTCAAAATCAACTATTCAAGTTAGGTTTGTATTAATTGTCTAGAGTGAATAGACTTCATCAAAACTTGTCAAAATGCAGAATTCATCAGTGGAAACCAGAATATCAGAAATTTAAATCATCCCTATGAAATACAGTTAAGACTGAAGGTGAATAGTTCATGGTGAAGTTAACATTTCTAAAATAAATTTGAGCTGAATAGAAAGTTACCAGTCTTACTTCTTTCGTGCTTTTAAAAAATTGTATTTTAAAGTAATCAAGGACACAAATATTATTTTGCTCTGGTTGTTGATATGAGTTGAGAAATTCTGAAAAAGGCTTGTAATAGAAGGAACCATTTATCTCTCCAGTCTTCCTCAGTAGTATCTATGTAAAATAAAGCCAAAGCTACTTAAAAATACCAAGAATTATGATACAGCTAACCTTAGATATTCTCAAAGTGTTTCTGATATATCATCTCGGTCCTCCTAAAATTCCTATAAGTAGATGCAAGTCAGGAATTTCACCATTTTTCCAGTGGGAAAACGGAAATTCAAAGAGATTTAAAACAGCATCCAGATTAAACTACAAATTGTAGTTCTTAGACCATTGCTGTTTTAACTTACAATGTGTCATGTCCTTAGGTCCATATTACTTAGAGTAAATGATTAAGTGAACACAACCTCATATAGCTGCATATAACTCATTTTCTTTTCTTGACTCTGCAGTGAATGTTCAGGAGCAAAGCACTTGATGAAGTAAGCTGTGGATCCTTTAAAGAGGCAGATGCATGAAGTTGGAAGCAGTGAATGTGAGAGCAGTATTTGTTTTTCATTTAATTATTTCAACCCATGTTTTCTATTGTGGAGATGATAAAGCTTCATACAATTTTGGCAAAATGAATTTAAGCAAAAATGTATATATTTGATGTATTGTTTCCTATATCTATGACTAAATAGGGAGATTTAACCTCAGGGGTTCCCAGTTGTAGTAAGTGGGAAAGAATTATCTTTATGATTTCCTGACGTGAGGTAATAAATTGAAAATTATTTGGTTGACACAATTACAAAACTGTTGGTCAGAAGCCAGGAGAATTATTGATTTCTCTTCCAGGTTTCTTTCTCAGTAACAAAATAGTTTTCAAATACCTGAATAAGATTTTACATTCACACCATTCATGGGGAGATTTAATATTTGAGCAGGTAAATGGAGGTTTACTATCTGAATGGTGCCTTCTAGCCTTATACAAAATGAAGATGAACCTAATATACTTTACATAGCTGATAAAAGGTATTTTCTATTTAATATTTTATCTCAAATGAACATAAACATTTCGGCAATTGTTTTGAAACTAACATTTAACAAAGTGGTCAGGTTTTGATGTTCTAGATAAGAAAATACGGTGTGTTAACTTTTCCAGAGGAACATTATATTGTCATATCAAACACTTAAATAGGAGTCATGGCATTGATCAATAGGCATCTTTATTAAAAATATGTCTCCCTAAACTTGGAATTGTGTTTAATGAACATAGCACATTTAGTCCACATAAACTATTAAGTAAGGTACTTCCAGAGCTCATTTATTCATTCATTCTATATAAATATTTCTCAGCCCTCACAACCAAGCATGGGCCATGTGAGGAAGCCAGAGAAGCAAAACACAATAAAAGGCCCCTCTCTGCCAGTAACTTAAAATTTAATGAAAAATCAAAACATACAAACATGAAGTCTTATATCTTAATCCAGGTGTTAAATAGCACTGGAAAAGAACAGTACTGTAAGGATTAGAAGATTATATCTCCAGATACAATCTTAAAAATTAAATGAGGGGAAAGACCTGTGTTTTGGAAACAATGTATTATAATGGTTAGGAACATAGGTTTCTAAAAAAATTTTTTTGGACAACATTATTACCTAAAATCATTCTACTGTGCTTATATCTCTGAGACTTATTTACTACTCATTGTAAGTTTGTACCCTTGAACATCATCTCTCTTAACAGCACCTCATCCCCCCATGCCCTGGTAACCACCATTTTACTCTCTGTTTTTAATAGGTATAACTTTTTTAGATTCCACAAACAAGTGGTACCGTACAGTACTTGTCTTTCTTTCTGACTTATCTCCCTTAGCATAATGTGCTCAAGGTCTATCCATGTTGTCATAAATGGGAGGATATCCTCCTTTCTCCTGGCTGAAAAATATTCCATTGTGTATATGTACC
Source organism: Grampus griseus (assembly GCF_964374135.1). NCBI lineage: Eukaryota > Metazoa > Chordata > Mammalia > Artiodactyla > Delphinidae > Grampus > Grampus griseus. Next base: position 109,513,332 of record NC_139017.1, read on the forward strand.
ACATTTTTTTAACATCTTTATTGGAGTATAATTGCTTTACAAAGGTGTGTTAGTTTCTGCTTTATAACAAAGTGAATCAGCTATACATATACATATATCCCCATATCTCTTCCCTCTTGCATCTCCCTCCCTCCCACCCTCCATATCCCACCCCTCTAGGTGGTCACAAAGCACTGAGCTGATCTCCCTGTGCTATGCGGCTGCTTTCCACTAGTTATCTATTTTACGTTTGGCAGTGTATATATGTACATGCTACTCTCTCACTTTCTCCCAGCTTACTCTTCCCCCTTCCCATATTCTCAGGTTCATTCTCTAGTATGTCTGTGTCTTTATTCCCGTCTTGCCCCTAGGTTCTTCATGACCATTTTTTCTTTTTTTTTTCTTTTTTAGATTCCATATATATGTGTTAGCATACGGTATTTGTTTTTCTCTTTCTGACTTACTTCACTCTGTATGACAGACTCTAGGTCCATCCACCTCACTACACATAACTCAATTTCGTTTCTTTTTATGGCTGAGTAATATTCCATTGTATATATGTACCACATCTTCTTTATCCATTCACCTGTAGATGGACACTTAAGTTGCTTCCATGTCCTGGCTATTATAAATACAGCTGCAATGAACATTGTGGTACATGACTCTTTTTGAATTATGGTTTTCTCAAGGTTTATGCCCAGTAGTGGGATTGCTGGGTTGTATGGTAGTTCTATTTTTAGTTTTTTAACGAATCTCCATACTCTTCTCCATAGTGGCTGTATCAATTTACATTCCCACCAACAGTGCAAGAGGGTTCCCTTTTCTCCACACCCTCTCCAGCACTTATTGTTTATAGATTTTTTGATGATGGCCATTCTGACTGGTGTGAGATGATATCTCATTGTAGTTTTGATTTGCATTTCTCTAATGATTCATGATGTTGAGCATTCTTTCATGTGTTTGTTGGCAATCTGTATATCTTCTTTGGAAAAATGTCTATTTATTCCTCTGCCCATTTTGGATTGGGTTGTTTGTTTTTCTGATATTGAGCTGCATGAGATGCTTATAAATTTTGGAGATTAATCTTTTGTCAGTTGTTTCATTTACAAATATTTTCTCCCATTCTGAGGGTCGTCTTTTCATCTTGTTTGTGGTTTCCTTTGCTGTGCAAAAGCTTTTAAGTTTCATTACATCCCATTTGTTTATTTTTGTTTTTATTTCCATTTCTCTAGGAGGTGGGTCAAAAAGGATCTTGCTGTGATGTATGTCATAGAATGCTCTGCCTATGTTTACCTCTAAAAGTTTGATAGTGTCTGGCCTTACGTTTAGGTCTTTAATCCAATTTGAGTTTATTTTTGTGTATGGTGTTAGGGAGTGTTCTAATTTCATTCTTTAACATGTAGCTTCTGGTTTTCCCAGCACCACTTATTGAAGAGGCTGTCTTTTGTCCACTGTATATTCTTGCCTCCTTTATCAAAGATAAGGTGACCATATGTGCGTGGGTTTATCTCTGCGCTTTCTATCCTGTTCCATTGATCTATATTTCTGATTTTGTGCCAGTACAATACTGTCTTGATTACCGTAGCTTTGTAGTATAGTCTGAAGTTAGGGAACCTGATTCCTCCGGCTCCATTTTTTCTTTCTCAAGATTGCTTTGGCTATTCAGGGTCATTTGTATTTCCATACAAATTGTGAAATTTTTTGTTCTAGTTCTGTGAAAAATGCCAGTGGTAGTTTGATAGGGATTGCATTGAATCTGTAGATTGCTTTGGGTAGTAGAGTCATTTTCCCAATGTCGATTCTTCCAAACCAAGAACATGGTATATCTCTGCATCTATTTGTATCATTTCTTTCATCAGTGTCTCATAATTTTCTGCATACAGGTATTTTGTCTCCTTAGGTAGGTTTATTCCTAGGTATTTTATTCTTTTTGTTGCAATGGTAAATGGTAGTGTTTCCTTAATTTCACTTTCAGATTTTTCATCATTGGTGTGCAGGAATGCAAGAGATTTCTGTGCATTAATTTTGTATCCTGCTACTTTACCAAATTCATTGATTAGCTCTACTAGTTTTCTAGTAGCATCGTTAGGGTTCTCTATGTATAGTATCATGTCATCTGCAAACAGTGACAGCTTTACTTCTTCTTTTCCGATTTGGATTCCTTTTATTTCTTTTTCTTCTCTGATTGCTGTAGCTAAAACTTCCAGAACTATGTTGAATAATAGTGGTGAGAGTGGACAACCTTGTCTTGTTCCTGGTCTTAGTGGAAATTGTTTCAGTTTTTCACCACTGAGGACAATGATAGCTGTGGGTTTGTCATATATGGCCTTTATTATGTTGAGGTAAGTTCCCTCTATGCCTACTTTCTGGAGGGTTTTTATCATAAATAGGTGTTGAATTTTGTCAAAAGCTTTCTCTGCATCTGTTGAGATGATCATATGGTGTATCTCCTTCAATTTGTTAATATGGTGTATCACGTTGATTGATTTGTGTATATTGAAGAATCCTTGCAATCCTGGGATAAACCCCACTTGATCATGGTGCATGATTCTTTTAATGTGCTGTTGGATTCTGTTTGCTAGTATTTTGTTGAGGATTTTTGCATCTATGTTCATCAGTGATGTAGTCCTGTAGCTTTCTTTCTTTGTGACATTTTTGTCTGTTTGGTAGCCAGGGTGATGGTGGCCTTATAGAATGAGTTTGGGAGTGTTCCTCCCTCTGCTATATTTTGGAAGAGTTTGAGAAGGGTAGGTGTTAGCTCTTCTCTAAATGTTTGATAGAAGTCGCCTGTGAAACCATCTGGTCCTGGGCTTTTGTTTGTTGGAAGATTTTTTTTTTTTTTTTTTGCGGTACGCAGGCCTCTCACTGTTCTGGGCTCTCCCGTTGCGGAGCACAGGCTCCAGACACGCAGGCTCAGTGGCCATGGCTCACGGGCCCAGCCGCTCCGCAGCATGTGGGATCCTCCCGGACCAGGGCATGAACCCGTGTCCCCTGCATCGGCAGGCAGACTCTCAACCACTGCACCACCAGGGAAGCCCTGTTGGAAGATTTTAATCACAGTTTCAATTTCAGTGCTTGTGATTGGTCTGTTCATATTTTCTATTTCTTCCTGGTTCAGTTTCAGAAGGTTGTGCATTTCTAAGAATTTGTCCATCTCTTCCAGGTTGTCCATTTTATTGGCATAGAGTTGCTTGTAGTAATCTCTCATGATCCTTTGTATTTCTGCAGCGTCAGTTGTTACTTCTCGTTTTTCAGTTCTAAATCTATTGATTTGAGTCTTCTCCCTTTTTTCTTGATGAGCCTGGCTAATGGTTTATCAATTTTGTTTATCTTCTCAAAGAACCAGCTTTTAGTTTACTGATCTTTGCTATCATTTCCTTCATTTCTTTTTCATTTATTTCTGCTATGATCTTTATGATTTCTTTCCTTCTGCTAACTTTGGGCGTTTTTTATTCTTCGTTCTCTAATTGCTTTAGCTGTAAGGTTAGGTTGTTTATTTGAGATGTTTCTTGTTTCTTAAGGTAGGATTGTATTGCTATAAACTTCCATCTTAGAACTGCTTTTGCTGCATCCCATAGGTTTTGAGTCATCGTATTTTCATTATCATTTGTTCCTAGGTATTTTTTCATTTCCTCTTTGAATTTTTCAGTGATCTCTTGGTTATTAAGTATTGTATTGTTTAGCATCCATGTGTTTGTATTTTCTACAGATTTTTTCCTGTAATTGATATCTAGTCTCATAGCGTTGTGGCCAGAAAAGATACTTGATAACGATTTCAATTTTCTTAAATTTTCCAAGGCTTGATTTGTGACCCAAGATATGATCTATCCCGGAGAATGTTCCATGAGCACTTGAGAAGAAAGTGTATTCTGTAGTTTTTGGATGGAATGTCCTATAAATATCAATTAAGTCCATCCTGTTTAATGTATCATTTAAAGCTTGTGTTTCCTTATTATTTTCATCTTGGATGATCTGTCCGTTGGTGAAAGTGGGGTGTTAAAGTCCCCTACTATGATTGTGTTACTGTTGATTTCCCCTTTTATGGCTGTTAGTATTTGCCTTACGCAGTAGGTGCTCCTATGTTGGGTGCATAAATATTTACCATTGTTATATCTTCTTCTTGGATTGATCCCTTGATCATTATGTAGTGTCCTTCTTTGTCCCTTTGTAACATTCTTTATTTTAAAGTCTATTTTGTCTGATATGAGAATTGCTACCCCAGCTTTCTTTTGATTTCCGTTTGCACGGAATATCTTTTTCCATCCCCTCACTTTCAGTCTGTATGTGTCCCTACGTCTGAAATGAGTCTCTTGTAGATAGCATATATATGGGTCTTGTTTTTGTATCCATTCAGCCAGTCTATGTCTTTTGTTTGGAGCCTTTAATGCATTTACATTTAAGGTAATTATCGATATGTATGTTCCTATTCCCATTTTCTTGTTTTGGGTTTGTTATCAGAGGTCTTTTCCTTCTCTTGTGTTTCCTGCCTAGAGAAGTGCCTTTAGAATTTGTTGTAAAGGTGGTTTGGTGGTGCTGAATTCTCTTAGAGTTTGCTTGTCTGTAAAGGTTTTAATTTCTCTGTCAAATCTGAATGAGATCCTTGCTGGGTAGAGTAATCTTGGTTGTAGGTTTTTCCCTTTCATCACTTTAAATATGTCCTGCCACTCCCTTCTGGCTTGCAGAGTTTCTGCTGAAAGGTCAGTTGTTAACCTTATGGGGATTCCCTTGTATGTTATGTGTTGTTTTTCCCTTGCTGCTTTTAATATTTTTTCTTTGTATTTAATTTTTGATAGTTTGTTTAATATGTGTCTTGGCGTGTTTCTCCTTGGATTTATCCTGTATGGGACTCTCTTTGCTTCCTGGACTTGATTAACTGTTTCCTTTCCCATATTAGGGAAGTTTTCAAATATAATCTCTTCAAATATTTTCTCAGTCCCTTGTTTTTTTTCCCTTCTTCTTCTGGGGCCCCTATAATTCGAATGTTGGTCCGTGTAATGTTGTCCCAGAGGTCTCCAAGACTGTCCTCAATTCTTTTCATTGTTTTTTCTTTATTCTGCTCTGCAGTAGTTATTTCCACTATTTTATCTTCCAGGTCACTTATCCATTTTTCTGCCTGAGTTTCTGCTATTGATCCCTTCTAGAGAATTTGTAATTTCATTTATTGTGTTGTTCATCATTGTTTGTTTGCTCTTTAGTTCTTTTAGGTCCTTGTTAAACATTACTTGTATGTCCTCCATTCTATTTCCAAGATTTTGGATCATCTTTACTATCATTATTTTGAATTCTTTTTCAGGTAGACTGCCTATTTCCTCTTCATTTGTTAGGTCTGGTGGGTTTTTACCTTGCTCCTTTATCTGCTGTGTGTTTCTCTGTCTTCTCATTTTACTTAACTTACTGTGTTTGGGGTTTCCTTTTTGCAGGCTGCCGGTTCGTAGTTCCCGTTGTTTGTGGTGTCTCTCCCCAGTGGCTAAGGTTCATTCAGTGGCTTGCGTAGGCTTCCTGGTGGAGGGGACTTGTGCCTGTGTTCTGGTGGATGAGGCTGCATCTTGTCTTTCTGGTGGGCAGGTCCACGTCTGGTGGTGTGTTTTGGGGTGTCTGTGACCTTATTATGCTTTTAGGCAGCCTCTCTGCTAATGGGTGGGGTTGTGTTCCTGTCTTGCCAGTTGTTTGGCATAGGGTGTAGCTTGCTGGTCACTGAGTGGAGCTGGGTCTTGGCATTGAGATGGATATCTTTGGGAGATTTTTGCTGTTTGATATTACGTGGAGCTGGGAGGTCTCTGTTGGACCAATTTCCTGAACTTGGCTCTCCCACCTCAGAGGCACTGCCCTGATGCCTGGCCATGGCACCAAGAGCCTGTCATCCACACAGCTCAGAATAAAAGGGAGAGAAAAATAAAGAAAGAAAGAGATACAAGAAAATAAAATTAAATAATTTAAAATAAATAATAATTATTAAAAAAAATTTTTAAGTAATAAAAAAAGAGAAGGGAAGAGAGCAACCAAACCAAAAAACAAATCCACCAATGATAACAAGTGCTAGAAACTATACTAAAGAAAAAGAAAAAGAGAAAAACGGACAGATCGAACCCTAGGACAAATGGCAAAAGCAAAGCTATACAGACAAAATCACACACAGGAACATACACATACACAATCACAAAAAAAGAAAAAGGGGAAAAAATATATATCGTTGCTCTCAAAGTCCACCTCCTCAATTTGGGATGATTTGTTCTGTATTCATGTATTCCACAGATGCAGGGTACATCAAGTTGATTGTGGAGATTTAATCCGCTGCTGCTGAGGCTGCTGGGAGAGATTTCCCTTTCTCTTCTTTGTTCGCACAGCTCCTGGCGTTCAGCTTTGGATTTGGCCCCGCCTCTGCATGTAGGTCGCCTGAGGGTGTCTGTTCTTTGCTCAGACAGGACAGGGTTAAAGGAGCAGCTGATTCAGGGGCTCTGGCTCACTCAGGCCTGGGGGAGGGAGGGGTACGGAATGCGGGGCGAGCCTGCGGTGTCAGAGGCCGGTGTGACGTTGCAGCAGCCTGAGGCGCGCCGTGCGTTCTCCCGGGGAAGTTGTCCCTGGATCCTGGGACCCTGGCAGTGCCGGGCTGCACAGGCTCCCGGGAGGGGAGGTGTGGAGAGTGACCTGTGCTTGCACACAGGCTTCTTGGTGGCTGCAGCAGCAGCCTTAGTGTCTCAAGCCCGTCTCTGGCGTCCACGCTGTTAGCCGCGGCTCGTGCCCGTCTCTGGAGCTCCTTTAAGTGGCGCTCTTAATCACCCCTCCTCGCACACCGCAAAACAAAGGGGCAAGAAAAAGTCTCTTGCATCTTCGGCAGCTCCAGACTTTCTCCCGGACTCCCTCCCGGCTAGCTGTGGCGCACTAGCCCCCTCAGGCTGTGTTCACGCAGCCAACCCCAGTCCTCTCCCTGGAATCCTACCGAAGCCGAAGCCAGAGCCTCAGCTCCTAGCCCCCGCCTGCCCCGGCGGGTGAGCAGACAAGCCCCTCGGGTTAGTGAGTGCCGATCGGCACCAATCCTCTGTGCGGGAATCTCTCCGCTTTGCCCTCCGCACCCCTGTGGCTGCGCTCTCCTCCATGGCTCCAAAGCTTCCCCCCTCCACCATCCGCAGTCTCCGCCTGCGAAGGGGCTTCCTAGTGTGTGGACAACTTTTCTCCTTCACAGCTCCCTCCCACTGGTGCAGATCTCATCCCTATTCTTTTGTCGCTGTTTTTGCTTCGCAGGCTCAGTGGCCACGGCTCACGGGCCCAGCCGCTCCACGGCATGTGGGATCCTCCCGGACCGGGGCACGAACCTGTGTCCCCTGAATCGGCAGGAGGACTCTCAACCACTGCGCCACCAGGGAAGCCCCTGTTTTTTCTTTTTCTTTTGCCCTACCCAGGTACGTGGGGAGTTTCTTGCCTTTTGGGAGGTGTGAGGTGTTCTGCCAGTGTTCAGTAGGTGTTCTGTAGGAGTTGTTCCACATGTAGTTGTGTTTCTGATATATTTGTTGGGTGGAAGGTGATCTCCAAGCCTTGCTGTTCTGCCATCTTGAACCTCCTCCTGCATCTTTTTTTTATCCATTCATCTATTGGTGGGCATTTGGATTGTTTCCATATCTTGACTATTGAGGAACATAGGTCTTAGAATCAGCCATATCTGGGTTCCAGTCCCATCTTAATGCACATTTGCTGTGTGGTTTTGGGCAAGTCCCTTAACTTCTCTAAGCCTCTGTTTCCTTCTCTTTTTTTAAAAAAGTGGATAATAAAAGCACCTAGCCCGTGGTATTGTTGTGATGATTAGATAAGATTGATAAAGAAACTTTAGCACAATCTGTTTGGCACTCAGCGTGCTCTCACTAAGTACCTCATATTACTACTAGTAGTCTATTATTGTAATCAGAGAAGATTTCCCAGAGAGGACAAGAGCTAAGGTGAACTTGCTCAATGTGTGTGTTGAGGGTAAACCGTATCTCATTTGTTGCTGTTACTGAGGATAAAATATGTTCAGTGATGCCTAGTTGGAGATGTACTCAATGACATTGGTAAATGCATGGAAATTCATTCATTCATTCACTCGTTCATTCATTTATTCATCAAATATTTCTTGTGTGCCTTCTCATTGCTAGCTACTGTGCTAAGTGTCAGGAGTACAAAGGTAAATAAAACTACTCAGGCTCTTTTTTCATTGAACAAATACATAAATATATGTAATTATTATAATAAGTGTTATGAAGATGTATACTGTGCTCTGAGAGTGTGTAACAAGGGAATACTTGCCTAGTTTAAGGAATAGTTTCTTGAGGAAGTGACGTATGAATGGAACTCTAGACGAGTGGGAAGTGGGAAAGGAGGGGTGGGGAAGGGTGTTTTGGCCAGAGGAACAGCATATGTGAAGGCTGATCTTGGTGTGCCTGAGGCCTGGACAGACCAGAGTGGGTGGAGTACAGAGCAGGGAGGCGGGGCAGGTGAGACTGGAATCAGGGCTTTGTGGGCAGTGTTAAGGAGTTAGATCTTTATCCCAGGTGTGTTAATGATAAGCCACTAAAGAGTTTAACCAGGAGTGTTATGTGACCAGATCTGTGTTTTAGGAGAGCACTGTGGCTGCTGTGTGGAGAGGGCCAAGAGTGCTGGAAGCAGAGAGGAGTCTCTATGATCGATTGTGTACCAGGTGGTTGAAGGGACTTAATTCAGTGGGATATAAACATGAAAAGATTCTACTTTTGTTGCTAACCACTGTCTTCACATGTGCTGATCCCATTTCCTTTCAAATTCCTTAATGACATCTCTAGCAGATTATCATAGTTTGCAGATCATTTACTGTTATTAAAAAGTCCTGTCTGGCCTAGTCCAATCTTATACCCAATTTAAACCTTTCTCCACCCACCCCCACTCAGTCCAGTTATAACCCAAGGACTGAAAGATGTCTCTGGAAGTTGGGTTGCCATGTGGTCTGTTTTCTTACCTTTTTCTCTGTTCCGTGGCCTATGGGGCCTGAGTGTAGAGCTGGGGAAAGGTTACAAATGTCTCCCACTTAATTGGAGCTGCTGATGATATACTCTGTTTGGTAGGCATCAAATGCTGCCTCTGTCTGATGAGGCATTCTTCACAGGGTCATGCAAGGTCCTCTGCATAGTTCTCTGATGTGCGAGGGGCCACCTCTTTTGACACCCTACTTTAGCAATGTACACCACAGCCTCTTGGTGTTGTGGCACCCTCACTTGGGCTCTGGCCCTCTTGGACACCTACCAGCAATTCCCTTCAAGTGTGGCTTTCTTCTTCAGTGTCTTCTGGGAAATCCAACCACTGTGCCACTCGAACTGATGTCACTTTCCTTTATTCTCAAGTTCTGTTTTTCTGCTGCTCAGGGTGGTGCTGAGAGCAAATTAACAAGTCCACTGCCTAAGTAGATGTCCAACCCAGCAAGGAGATGCTTGTATTTCCTTCTTCCACACGTTTCTTGTCTTTACAAGAAATTTGATTGGTTTTATTACCTCAGCATATGTGGAGGGAAAGAGACACATCATTTATCCCCAGGGACTCTCTTTATGTTACTCTAGTGTGCGTGTGTGTATAAAATGCAAAGGGAGGGTGGGGGAGACTGATGCTTGCATTTGCAAAGCTAGTTCTGCTGCTTCTCATTAACCCACTCTTTAGATGATAGGGGTTCCTTGGAGCCTGTTGTTGTTAGCTTTAGAGCTTTGGTGGCAATTCTGAGAACACAGGGAGAGAACAATTTACCAGCCTGAAATATTGGATATGGGAAGTGAGAGGGAAAAGAGTCAAGGATGATTCCCCATTTCTGACCTAGAAAATGGATGGATGGCAAGACAGGGAAAGGTTAAAGCAAAAAAAAAGACCAAGTAGTCAGGGTAGAGGAAAGGCCCTGAGTTTGATTTTGCACATTTCAAGTGTGAGGTGCCTTTTGAACATCTAACTGGAGTTTTCAAGTAGGCAGTTAGACATATGGCCTGGACCTCAGAAGTCTGAGCTGGAGGTATAAATTTGGGAGTCATTTGTGTAAACATAATAACTGAAAGCATTCATATGCATGTAAACAAGTAGGGAGGTTATAGCATAAGAAGAATGGTAGGTCTAAGATTGATTTTGAGGAACACCAACAGTAAAGGATGAATAGAGGAGGACAAAAAAAAAAAAAGAAAGTTTAGCAAAAGAGACTGAGAAATAATAGTAGAAGAAAAACAAGGAGTACGCGACTGTAGATTGGTTCAAGATAGTGGAGTAGAAAGACGTGCTCTCACTCCCTCCTGCAAGAACACCAGAATCACAACTAACTGCTGAACAGTCATCGATAGGAAGACACTGGAACTCACCAAAAAAGATACCCCACATCCAAAGACAAAGGAGAAGCCACAATGAGAAGGTAAGAGGGGCACAATCACAATAAAATCAAATCCCATAACTGTTGGGTGGGTTACTCACAAACTGGAGAACACTTATACCACAGAAGTTCACCCACTGGAGTGAAGGTTCTGAGCCACATGTCAGGCTTCCCAACCTGGGGGTCAGGCAACGGGAGGAGGAATTCCAAGAGAATCAGACTTTGAAGGCTAGCAGGATTTGATTGCAGGATATTGACAGGACTGGGGGAAACAGAGACTCTACTCTTGGAGGGCACACACAAAGTACTGTGCACATCGGGACCCAGGGGAAGGAGCGGTGACCCCATAGGAGACTGAACCAGACTTACCTGCTAGTGTTGGAAGGTCTCTGGCAGATGCAGGGGGTGGCTCTCGCTCACCATGAGGACAAGGACACTGGCAGCAGAAGTTTTGGGAAGTACTCCTGGCGTAAGCCCTCCCAGAGTCAGCCATTAGCCCCACCAAAGAAGCCAGGTAGGCTCCAATGTTGGGTCGCCTCAGGCCAAACAACCAACAGGGAGGGAACGCAGCCCCACCCATCAGCAGTCAAGTGGATTAAAGTTTTACTGAGCTCTGCCCACCAGAGCAACAGCCAGCTCTACCCAGCACCAGTCCCTCCCATCAGGAAACTTGCACAAGCCTCGTAGATAGCCTCATCCACCAGAGGGCAGACAGCAGAAGCAAGAAGAATTACAGTCCAGCAGCCTGTGGAACAAAAACCACATTCACGGAAAGATAGACAAGATGAAAAGGTAGAGGGCTATGTACCAGATGAAGGAACAAGATAAAACTCCAGAAAAACAACTAAATAAAGTGGAGAGAGGCAACCTTCCAGAAAAAGAATTCAGAATAATGATAGTGAAGATGATCAGGACCTCGGAAAAAGAATGGAAGCAAGAAATGAAGATGCAAGAAATGTTCAACAAAGACCTAGAAGAATTAAAGAACAAACAAACAGAGATGAACAATACAATAACTGAAATGAAAAATACACTAGAAGGAATCAATAGCAGAATAACTGAGGCAGAAGAACGGGTAAGTGACTGGGAGACAGAATGGTGGAATTCACTGTCGTGGAACAGAATAAAGAAAAAAGAATGAAAAGAAATGAAGACAGCCTAAGAGATCTCTGGGACAACAATAAATGCAAAAATATTCGCATTATAGGGGTCCCAGAAGGAGAAGAGAGAGCAAGGACCTGAGAAAATATTTGAAGAGATTATAGTCAAAAACTTCCCTAACATGAGAAAGGAAATAGCCACCCAAGTCCAGGAAGCGCAGAGAATCCCATACAGGATAAACCCAAGGAGAAACACGCCAAGACACATAGTAATGAAAATAGCCAAAATTAAAGACAAAGAAAAAATATTGAAAGCAGCAAGGGAAAATCGGCAAATAACATACAAGGGAACTCCCATAAAGTTAACAGCTGATTTCTCAGCAGAATCTCTACAAGCCAAAAGGGAGTGGCATGATATACTTAAACTGATGAAAGGGAAGAACCTACAACCAAGATTACTCTACTAGAGCTAATCAATGAATTTGGTAAATTTGCAGGATACAAAATTAAGGCACAGAAATCTCTTGCATTCCTATACACTAATGATGAAACATCTGAAAGAGAAATTAAGGAAACACTCCCATTTACCATTGCAACAAAACAAATAAAATACCTAGGAATACACCTACCTAAGGAGACAAAAGACCTGTAGCAGAAAACTATAAGACACTGATGAAAGAAATTAAAGATGATACAAACAGATGGAGAGATATACCATGTTCTTGGGTTGGAAGAATCAATATTGTGAAAATGACTATACTACCCAAAGCAATCTACAGATTCAGTGCAATCCCTGTCAAGTTACTAATGGCATTTTTTACACAACTAGAACAAAAAATTTGTATGGAGACACAAAAGACCCCAAATATCCAAAGCAGTCTTTAGGGAAAAAAGCAGAGTTGGAGGAATCAGACTCCCTGACTTCAGACTATACTACAAAGCTACAGTCATCAAGACAATATGGTACTGGCACAAAAACAGAAATATAGATCAATGGAACATAGAAAGCCCAGAGATAAACCCACACACCTATGGTCAACTAGTCTATGACAAAGGAGGCAAGGATTTACAATGGAGAAAAGACAGTCTCTTCAGTAAATGCTGTTGGGCAAACTGGACACCTACATGTAAAAGAATGAAATTAGAACACTCCCTAACACCATACACAAAAATAAACTCAAAATGGATTAGAGATCTAAATGTAAGACTGGACACTATAAAAATCTTAGAGGAAAACATAGGAAGAACACTCTTTGACATAAATCACAGCAAGATCTTTTTTGATCCACCTCCTAGAGTAATGGAAATAAAAACAAAATAAACAAATGGTACCTAATGAAACTTAAAAGCTTTTGCACAGCAAAGGAAACCATAAACAAAACGAAAAAACAAACCTCAGAATGGGAAAAAAATTTTGCAGATGAATCAATGGACAAAGGATTGATCTCCAAAATATATAAACAGCTCATGCAGTGCAATATTAAAAAAACAAACAACCTAATCCAAAAAAGGCAGAAGACCTAAATAGACATTTCTCCAAAGAAGACATACAGATGACCAAGAAGTACATGAAAAGCTTCTCAACATTACTAATTATTAGAGAAATGCAAATCAAAACTACAATGAGGTATCACCTCACATTGTTAGAATGGGCATCATCAGAAAATCTACAAACAACAAATGCTGGAGAGGGTGTGGAGAAAAGGGAACCCTCTTGCACTGTTGGTGGGAATGTAAACTGACACAGCCACTATGGAGGTTCTTTAAAAACTAAAAATAGAACTGCCATACAACCCAGCAATCCCAGTACTGGGTATATACCCATAGAAAACCGTAATTCAAAAAGACACATGCACCCCAATGTTCATTGCAGCACTATTTACAATAGCCAGGTCATGGAAGCAACCTAAATGCCCATCGACAGATGAATGGATAAAGAAGATGTGGTACATATATACAATGGAGTGTTACTCAACCATAAGAAGGAACGATATTGGGTCATTTGTAGAGACGTGGATGGATCTAGAGACTGTCATACAGAGTGAAGTAAGTCAGAAAGAAAAAAACAAATATTGTATATTAACGCATATATGTGGAACCTAGAAAAATGGTACAGATGAACCGGTTTGCAGGGTAGAAATAGAGAGACAGATGTAGAGAACAAACATATGGGCACAAAGTGGGTAAAGTGGCAATGGGGGGGGTGGTGGTGTGATGAATTGGGAGGTTGGGATTGACATGTATACTGATGTGTATAAAATGGATGTGTATGTGTATAAAATGGATGACTAATAAGAACCTGCTGTATAAAAAATAAATAAAATTAAAACTTCCAAAAAAAAAAAACCAAACAAGGATTATGTGGTGGAATAGAATCCAAGAGAAGAGAGTGTTTCATAGAGGAGAGAGTCATCAACGTGTTGAATGCTCCTGAGAGATCAGTTACACTGAGGACTAAAATGTCCATTGGATTTAACAACCTAGAGAACATTGGTGACCTTAGTGACTGTCATTTCAGGGAAGTGAAAATGGAAGTTAGGTCATAGAAGTTTAAAAAGGAGTGTGTAGTGACAAAAGGAAGAGAGAGTAGACAAATCTTTTATCAGTCTGTGGGGGGCAGGACAGTGATAGGGTGGTATAGAGTAGAGGAGGTGGGATTGAGGGAGGATTTTTTAGAGGTAAAGAGACTGAGTGTATTTGAAAGCTGATGGAAAAGATCGAGTACACAGGGGCGTTAGGAAATGAACATACAAGAGAAAAGGCATTTCAGGTGGGATCCAGAGCACAGGAAGAGCAATGGCCTTAGGAAAAAAGAAAGTAAGAAAGGATTGGTATAATTTTATGGAGATGTGTAGGCTTCAGTTTGGGAAAATTGAGGGAGTTTTTGACCCTTTTGAGTAGTAGAAGTAAGGTCGTAAGGGGAGATTTTAGCTAAACTGAAAACAAGAGTATTCATTATTATTGCTTTATCATCATCTGTAGAAGCCGTTAGGTTCCAAATTCCATTTGACTTAAGACATTTTCCAAGGTAACATATCTCTCTCACCTGCCAAGGCATCCTCACATATTGTTCCAAACATGCTGAAACAGCACAGTTATTTTTCCCTAGTCAGTAATCTGATTTAACTCATTAATACACATCCCATCAAAAGCTAAACCATAAGAGATTAGGGAGGAGGAAAGGTAATATTTTAGGATTTCAGTAGTCTTAAGCCTTGATTATCATTAACATCAATAGGCTTGGACCCTGCACTTTAGGGCCAATGCTTATTTTCATAACTACCAAAACATACAATGTCCTTAGTCAACTTGTAATAAGCACAAACTACAGAAATAAGTTTGGATTTCCAAGCATCTTCCCATATAAACAGAGTGACAATTTGGAAACTCCTGAACAAAGTTACAGCGTATTTTATTATATAACTTTTACTGAGTGACCAAAATGCTTAGAAAACCAGGAAAGCCAGTTTTATATGGCTTTCAACTTCATTTCAACTGTTCTTACAGTGAGTGGATAAGTTATTTAAATTTCCTTTAACAAAAGTCAGCTTCAGAGTAAATGAGTTGGGATTCTCTGATACATGACTACAGGTTAGTAAACTTTGTAGCTCTGATCTAGGAAACAAGACTGACTGAAAATATAAATACTGACTCATGAAGTAAGTAGATTCATTAATTAGTTCTAGTTCCCTATGCTAAATTGGGCAAAATTGTTTTTCACAAAGTTCAAGATTTTTTAAACTCCTGCCTTTTTCCCAAACTAAAAGGCAATGCCTTTCCTCTCTCAGCCACTTCAAATTAAATAACCTCATTGGACTCATATTTGGTTATTTCCCAGTCACTAAGCTCTTGCGTGAGAAAGTATGTTCAAGTGTCCCTGGGTGGATTTGGATTTGTGTTTACCCTATTTCCCCCATTCATTTATCAGTTCCTTAAGGGTCATTCTGTGTTGCAGTGGTTTTCAATCGTTTCTTATGTCCTGATGATTACTTCACCAAAGAATCTGAATCCTACTATCATAGAAACAAACTCATGTTTTCATGCACTTTTTATTATACTTCTCATTTACTGTATTATTTTAATGGCCAAAAAAATTGTGGTTATATGTTAGGGTGTACATTTTATTGCAATAAGAATGGTGGCTAATCGCATAGCACAGGGAGATCAGCTCGGTGGTTTGTGACCACCTAGAGGAGTGGGATAGGGAGGGTGAGAGGGAGATGCAAGAGGGAAAAGATATGGGGACATATGTATATGTATAACTGATTCACTTTGTTATAAAACAGAAACTAACACACCATTGTAAAGCAATTATACTCCGATAAAGATGTTAAAAAAAAAGAGAATGGTAACTAACATTTATTTAGCACTTTTTACGTGCTAAGCAGTGTTCTAAGTACTTTACATCTGTGACCTATTTATCCTCTCAACTATTCAATGTGTCGGGTACTATTATGGACCTCACTTGTATAGATTAGGTGTCTGAGGCACAGAGAAGTTAAAATATTCTTGCCCAGAGTCACCTGACCAGGACCAGGATCCACACCCAGGCAATCTGGCTCCTGTACCCACATTCTTAGGGACAATGCTATAAAATGATCCACCATATAAAACCAATGTTTCACTAGTAATTAAAAATATATAAATAATTTGAACTCTGAACTTTACCACTACAGAAATGAAATGAAGACAAATAAAATTTGCAGAAGTAGGGGCTTCCCTGGTGGCGCAGTGGTTGGGAGTCCGCCTGCCAATGCAGGAGACACGGGTTCGTGCCCCGGTCCGGGAAGGTCCCACGTGCCGCGGAGCGGCTGGGCCCGTAAGCCATGGCCGCTGAGCCTGTGGGTCCGTAACCTGTGCTCCGCAACGGGAGAGGCCACAACAGTGAGAGGCACGCGTACCGCAAAAAAAAAAACTTTCTTAAAATTTGCAGAAGTAATATCAGAAAGTAAAGTAGGCAGAAAATGGTGCATTGTGCTTGCAAGTGGATATGGGGATTAAGGAAGAGTGAATATTCAGAGATTCTAGTGAAAACCTGTGTCCTACCTAGAACATTTTTCCTTCCCCACTGGTAGTCTGCATACCCCTAATGGAGAATTAATGTGGTAGTAAACATTCTGTGTGACTCCCTACTACACCTCCCGTATATGACTACAAACAGAGTGGGCCCTGGGTGAATTTTGGTGTCTGATTGGGAAGTTCATTAGTTCATTCAATGACCATTTATTCAGAATCTACCCCCGCCAAAAGCTCATGTATCTTTAGGGGAGTCAAACATATAAACAAATAATTACAACAGTAAAATAAAGTTATCTGGGGATACCAAGATGAAGAAGAGAAGTGGTGGGGAAAGGATGATAGGGAGACGAAGGTATCCCTAAAGAGAAAGTTTTCAATTTGGGTGAATGGGCTCTGCAGACAGACAAGGGATAGAGAAGGCCTTTCCAAACACAGGGAGTGGCACGTGTAAAGACTCGTGGATATGAATAAGATAATGTATTCAAAGAACTGCAAGTTCCTTGCAGTGTTATGGGAACGTATGGTGCTCTGAAGGAAAGGAATTGAAGGTGGAGAGATAAGCAAGGACTAGAGAAATATAAAGGAATTTAGAGCTTTATTGGAGAGAATGAAGAGTCAATGAATAGTTGTAAGCAGGGGAGTGACACGATGAAGTTAGTACTCAGACAAATTGAACTTCAACTTCTTCCAGCTGATTGTCACACATGAACAATGTCTTAAAAAGTAATCATGTATATGAGATTTATATATATATATATATATATAAAGTGGCCATCCGTAGTTGGCAAATATTGTTTATACCTGCCCAGCATCCATTCTTTCTTTCTGTCATTTTCTGTAATAGCATTTGATTCTCCTTTCAGCGGTTAACCCTTCCAATGCCTACCACTGCCTGCAATTATCAGACAAGTTATTCTACCTTCCTTAGCTGAAAGTTGAGCAAGGGATCTGAGTAAGTTTCCTCCAACTCCTCCAGGAATTTAAATTTTCTGAGGAGTGACTCAAGGATGGGAAAAGATTGTAGCTGTTGTACTTGGTGTCAGCACCCTGAAGGAAGCCCATACTTCCTGTTAGGTCATCAAAATCACTGCAATCTTCCTCTTTCTGAAGCTAGATCTTCCCAGATTGCTTTTGGTTCCTTAAACTTCCCTATAACCTTCCAGTAAATTCCACTTTTGAGATAATACATTCTTTTCTTGCTCAAACCAGGTGCAGTTGGCTTCCAAGCTAAAAACCTTAGTTTATACATCACCTGCAGAGATGATCTGCTTTACCTTTACCTGCTGACATTAGCTGGAAATTTTGTACTTAGGTTGTTGTGCTCTTCCCAGCCTAGACACAGCAGGCAGCCCTTTTCTCTCTGGGTCTCGCTGCTGCATTAGTGTGCTGGCAGGACGTGGGCTCAAGTTTGCTTTGCTCTCAGTACCTGCAGACCTCCCTCTCTCTCTCTTCTCCCCTCAGCCACCAACCTAGAACAGAGGGAATCTCTGTCTATGACAGTCTTCCTCCCTTTTTATTTCTGGCCAAGACAACGTTTTCTGTGTTTAGCACAGAAACATTCATCCCCTTCACAAAGCCATTGTGCTCTCTTAAGATCCTGAAAGAATAATGAAAAAGATTTGCAGACCTCTTCTGCTTTCCATCTTGTCCCAAAGCTACTAGGAGGCAATAAATGCATCATTTTCTACGTGCCTGAATTGGGAAGCAGGTTGAAGGTAAAAGAAAAATGAAAAGACACAAAGGAGGAAAAGAAAAGAAAGGAAGAAAAGAAAAGAAATTAACAGTTTGAAATATTCCAGTAGTTTCACAATAAAAATAATGATACCTTTCAAGATAGCTTCATTATTCTTTATTGTTTTTTCTGTTTGTGTATTTTGCTTCATTTTATATTTTACTCATGGATGGAGATTGTAGATTTATTACTAGGTGTATCGGGTTGTTTTCCTGGGTACATAGTGACTGTTTTTAGTCACTGTACTGCTAGCAATGATTATGTCTGTGTCACAAGATGAACAATATTCATGCATTTTGCAAATCATCAGAAAGAGCTCTGGGAAGCCACACTTCCTGTCAGAATGTATGGGGCCCAGCCTGTCCATCTTAAATATTGGCTTTTGGCAAGGTGTTGTTCTTAGTCATATCCTTCATGCACACCTTCTGGCAT
Organism: Grampus griseus; assembly: GCF_964374135.1. Taxonomy (NCBI): domain Eukaryota; kingdom Metazoa; phylum Chordata; class Mammalia; order Artiodactyla; family Delphinidae; genus Grampus; species Grampus griseus. The sequence goes on from NC_139017.1 coordinate 109,531,930, forward strand.
TCAAAGCTTCCTGTATGCTTTTCTGTAATATCAAATCCAGATGGTGGAACGTACGGAGGTGCAACAAATTACTGTGAGTGTTGTAACATTTTTCATGACTGGTCTTTATAATGGTGGACTTTCTTTCCTAAGTCTCTATCTCTGCCACATTCTGTGATATTTTTTACCAGGTTATATAGACATTCTTATAGAAGCAAGGCTCAAGGGCGCTAAATGGTTCAGCCTCTAATCCTGGTCACACTCTCAGTCTCTCTTCTCATATCATTCCTTTCTTAGCCACAGAAACTTGGAGCTTTGCAATATGTAGAAGATGGAGACAAAGTAGAAGGAAAAGGCACCAAAAGGAAAAAAAGACAATAAAGAAAGCTGGAGAGAAGAAAGGAAACTTGAAAGAGAAGAAGAAGAGAACCAATACTCAAAATATTTTGAAAGTTTTAAAAAGCAAAAGATTAGAGTTCGTCAACAAAAAATTTTACCAGTGTCACTTATGCCTCCTCTCCTCCTTTTACATCTGCCCTCCTTCCCCATCTTTCTCCCCCTCCCCAAGCCTTTCTGATACAGTACATTTTAGTGGACACAGAACCTTTCACAAAAGTAATGATGGTTTTGTACATGTCCTTTAAATATATATATTAGATCTATTGCTCATCAGTACTTGGGATCCTCTAATTAAACAAGAACTGCTTCTAGCTGCTATATCATTACTGGTAGTGAAGTTATCCTTCTTGCGAGGGACTGCCTGAGAGGATGACCCAAGGAGGGAGTCAGGATTTGAACCCACCTCTTACTACTCTCCTCAGGATGGAGGTAGCTTGTACTCTGGACCTCATAAAGTCATTTTCTAGTCTTGTTCATATTTATATTTTGTTTTATTAGGATTTTTTTTACCTGCATCTCCTTGGTATTATTTGAAAACTTTTGTTTGGCTTTAGCTCTTTTCTTGGATATGAATGTGGCCAATAGTAATATAAATGGTATTTTGTTCAAGAGTGATGGCAAAGAAAGCCTAGTTCATTCCTTTTGCTATAGGTTTGCCTTCTAAGGAGAGGCTACCATGAGATGAAGGTAGCATTATTTATGCTAGCACATGTTATGTGCTTTGGTGTTCCTTAGTTCTTTTTTTATATCTATATTTTATCTTAGGTTTATATAGCTCACAGCCCATCTTTATACTGTAATTCATCTAATTCTCACAGGTTATCCCCAATACTATTTATCATTCATTTATTCAACAAACATCTATCAAATTGGGCACTTTGGAAATAAAGTGGGAGAGATTTCAACCAGAATATAAGCTCCATGACTGCAGGATATTAGTCTGTTTCGTTCACTGCTATATCCCTAGCACCCAAAACAGTGCCTGGCACATTGGAGGCACTCATAAATATTTGTTGGTGAATGAATAAATGAATATTAGTGTGATTTCTTTTGAAAAATTCATTTTAGGGTAAGAGATATACTAAGTATATTGGATCTGGGATTGTGAACAGCATAAAGACCATCATTAAGAAAAGGACCCCTTGGAAGACTTGAAGCACCCAAGTGCCAGAGGAGGAATATTCCTGTATGTTCAGAGTGGGCAGCTATTTGATGTTCCAGATTGTTTTTACCTCAAAGGAGATATGTAGTTAATTTCATCTTCACTCTTGTTTAGAAAATAAAAAGGCTCTCATCTATAAAAACAATGAATTAGTTTTATTAGTCTTTTCTGTGTTCATTTAGTGCCTATCTCTAAGGAATTCCAGGGTGTCCTCCAGATGGTTGTATTAAGCCTCACAGCTCAGCACAGAGGTTGTGAGCAGAGCTAGCCCTTGGGGCAGGCAGCATGTACTTCTGCAGACAGCTCCTTAGCCAGTGCCAGCTGACTCTCACTAGAGTTTCCATTTTTGAATTTTCTATTTACTGTTCCTCTATTTCTGTATGCTTCTTAGGGTCAGCAGTAAAGAAAGAGGGAATTGAAGATGGGGCCCTGGTGGAGGACTTGGCTGGCACCCTCTGTCACCCACTTTCTTTCCTGTCTGCCTAGCTCAGAACATCTTTTTTTTCTCCGTTGGCTTTTCCAGCAGCAAAGTCAAAGTGGGAACCAACTGCAGATTTGGCTGTGGGCACTCCCAGGTAGAGAGGTACCATCTCTTTCCTTTGGTAGTCACAGGAGCTGAGACTTCAGTGCAACTTTTCCGAGGTTATGCAATGCCTGCAGCGGTGAGACCAGGAGTTCTGTCTGAGGCCTTTGTCATTTTACTCCACCAAAAAACCTTGCATAACACAGTCTAATACTTTTATGTCTCAGTCGAAGTGTTAAGAGATTTCATCTTATAAGAACTTTAAGTCCTACACATAAATCTCTCTCTGGTCAGTGAGGCTTTGTGTTTTTTGTTTGTTTTTTTCCCAGTAACTTACTCTGAGTTCATCCAAGGCAAATATTTCTAAACCAGCCGGTTAGAAAAGACACGGTGGTGTAGTGGGAAAAGCACAAGATTGCGAATCAGGATCTCATTTCTAGAGTGGACTTTGTTGCTGACCAGCTGAATCAAGACCTGTGTCTCATTTTTTTGGTTTATAAACCGAGGGAGTTGCATGAAATGAACAGTAGCAGTACTTTGAGCTTTAATGTTCTATTTAGGCTCAAGACCTCTGGTCCCTCCTTTCTACCTTTTTTGAATGATGGAATATAAAGCATTGGAAAGAACTGTAGCATCAGTTCAGTAAAAGTTAAGTCTGAGCTAAATAGAATCTAGACAACCTACCTAGTCTATAGAGGAGGGAACTGGGTGAGCACAGAAAAGTCAAGTTACTTGCCTAGATCAACAACTAATTAAGAGCAGAAACCTGACAATTTTATCAATCATGATTTTTTTTCTCAGAAAAATTCCCCTCATTATCTTGTGGTGGTGGTGCTGGTGATGGTGGTCGTGGTGTTGGTGGGTGTAGAAGAAACAGAAGTTTTCACAAAAAAGTGGAACTTCTATTTCTGCTGAGGTGGCACTGCCCATTTTGATATTCCCTGCATATCTCTTGCCAAACTATTGGTAGCTGTTGTGCAGAAGCATGTGTTAGTTGCTTTAGGATTGAACACAGACCGGAGACTCCTCGAGAAAAAGGCTACCCTGTTCCTTAAGAAACTAACACCTTTCTTTAATTTCTTTTCCTTCTGACCACTTTTAAAATCATGCTTATTGTTCAAATGGTAAAGGAGGTTAGAAAAATCTGTTCAGTCAAGAAGCAGGAGTTCCAGTCCTACCTCTGCATGGGTTTTTGGAAAATCTCATGGATGAGTAACATAAACTAATGTGAAAATAATAACGCTGTGCTCTACACACTGTTTTCCTGCTCTGGAAGCAGTGTTGTCTAAGTATGAACTCATCATGCTGTCAGAGGCCGGCTCTTCCTGACTTTTCGCCCTCTTTGAACACTGTCCCTATTCTCTATGTTACGCACGCTTCAAACTTGAGGCATCTTTGACTTCCCTCCCCACACTTCTCTGATACATTGGAGCAGTTGCTAAACTCCATGGATTCCTTCTTTGCAATATATCTTACATCAGTGTTCCTTCTTCACTCCTGTTTTTCATATATGTCACATAAAGTCATATTTTGTGAGCAGTTAAGAACACAGGTTTGGAGTCAGGCAAAACTGGTTTGAGTCCTAGCTCTGCCACTTAGTACCTATGTGTCATTTCTTAAGCTCCCTGACTGTCAGTTACCTTATCTGTAAAATGGGAATCATAATTTTATTGGCCCCAAAGAGTTGTTGTGAAAATTAAATGACAGAATGTATATAAAATACTCAGTAGAGTGCCTAGCATATAGGTATTCAACACACAATAGTAATTATTACTGTTTACCCCTCCATGTCCATCCTACTTCCTGCTAGCAGATTAATCCTCTTAAAGCCCGGCTCTGACATTCTCTCTTCCTTACTCCCGAAGAGAGACCTCCTCTGCAGCTCGACTGCCTGAGTAACCATTTACTAGCTCTGTGCTCTTGAGCATGTTTACTAACTTCTCTCTGCCTCAGTTTCCTTACCTGTGAAATAGGGATAATAGAATCTACCTCAAAGGGTTATTATGAAGTTTATATTATTTAATATTAATAGTTAATATTTTCAAGTACTGGTGCACAAGTTAATATTAATTATTATTATTATTATTATTTTTTGCGGTACGTGGGCCTCTCACTGTTGTGGCTTCTCCCGTTGCGGAGCACAGGCTCCGGACGTGCAGGCTCAGCGGCCATGGCTCACGGGCCCAGCTGCTCTGCGGCATGTGAGATCTTCCCGGACCGGGGCACGAACCCGTGTCCCCTGTATCGGCAGGCGGACTCTCAACCGCTGCGCCACCAGGGAAGCCCTAATATTAATTTTTGATAAATAAAAACCTATGCTATCTTTTATTTACTATTTTATAAACATGCTCTGTATTCCTTTCTCTCTTTTTTTGCCTTTGATAAGTTTACTTATTTATTTATTTTTTAAACATCTTTATTGGAATATAATTGCTTTCCAATGGTGTGTTAGTTTCTGCTTTATAACAAAGTGAACCAGCTATACATATATCCCCATATCTCTTCCCTCTTGCATCTCCCTCCTTCTTACCTCCCTATCCCACCCCTCCAGGTGGTCACAAAGCACCGAGCTGATCTCCCTGTGCTATGTGGCTGCTTCCCACTAGCTATCTATTTTACGTTTGGTAGTGTATATATGTCCATGCCACTCTCTCACTTTGTCACAGCTTACCCTTCCCCCTCCCCATATTCTCAAGTCCATTCTCTCATAGGTCTGTGTCTTTATTCCCATCTTGCCCCTAGGTTCTTCATGATTTTTTTTTCCCTTAGATTCCATATATATATGTTAGCACATGATATTTGTTTTTCTCTTTCTGACTTACTTAGCTCTGTATGACAGACTCTAGGTCCATCCACCTCACTACACATAACTCAATTTCGTTTCTTTTTATGGCTGAGTAATATTCCATTGTATATATGTGCCACATCTTCTTTTTCCATTCATCTGATGATGGACACTTAGGTTGCTTCCATGTCCTGGCTATTGTAAATACAGCTGCAATGAACATTGTGGTACATGACTCTTTCTGGATTATGGTTTTCTCAGGGTATATGCCCAGTAGTGGGATTGCTGGGTTGTATGGTAGTTCTATTTTTAGTTTTCTAAGGAACCTGCATACTGTTCTCCATAGTGGCTGTATCAATTTACATTCCCATCAACAGTGCAAGAGGGTTTCCTTTTCTCCACACCCTCTCCAGCATTTATTGTTTGTAGATTTTTTGATGATGGCCATTCTGACTGGTGTGAGATGATATCTCATTGTAGTTTTGATTTGCATTTCTCTAATGATTCATGATGCTGAGCATTCTTTCATGTGTTTGTTGGCAATCTGTATATCTTCTTTGGAGAAATGTCTATTTAGGTCTTCTGCCCATTTTTGGACTGGGTTGTTTGTTTTTTTGATATTGAGCTGCATGAGCTTCTTGTAAATTTTGGAGATTAATCCTTTGTCAGTTGCTTCATTTGCAAATATTTTCTCCCATTCTGAGGGTCGTCTTTTTGTCTTGTTTATGGTTTCCTTTGCTGTGCAAAAGCTTTGAAGTTTCATTAGGTCCCATTTGTTTATTTTTGTTTTTATTGTTGATTCTTCCAATCCAAAAACATGGTATATCTCTCTATCTATTTGTATCATCTTTGATTTCTTTCATCAGTATCTTATAATTTTCTGCATACAGGTCTTTTTTCTCCTTAGGTAGGTTTATTCCTAGATATTTTATTATTTTTGTTGCAGTGGTAAATGGGAGTGTTTTCTTAATTTCACTTTCAGATTTTTCATCATTAGTGTATAGGAATGCAAGAGATTTCTGTGCATTAATTTTGTATCCTGAAGCTTTACCAAATTCATTGATTAGCTCTAGTAGTTTTATGGTAGCGTCTTTAGGATTCTCTATGTATAGTATCATGTCATCTGCAAACACTGACAGCTTTACTTCTTCTTTTCTGATTTGGATTCTTTTTTTTTTCTTTTTCTTCTCTGATTGGTGTGGCTAACAATTCCAAAACTATGTTGAATAATAGTGGTGAGAGTGGACAACCTTGTCTTTTTCCTGATCTTAGTGGAAATGGTTTCAGTTTTTCACCATTTGTTTTTATTTCTTTGCTCTTGCTGTTCCTTCCACCTAGAATGCAGGGTAGTTTAATGGAAAGAGCACTTGTAACCCAGGGAGAGTAGTAGGTTTTACTTACATGCTAGCTTTGACTTAGTAGTGGTTACGTGGATTACTTGTAAAATACTCTGAGGCTTAATATGGTTTCAGTGAGAAGTCATCTAGTTTTGTCTCCCATGGGCCCTGAAGGGAGAAGTAGAGACATCCTTGTATTTTGCCACAATAAAGAAGAAGTCATAGTCATTTATAAGAATCACAATGTTTTCATAATATAAATATACAGCTTACAGTGAAAGTTAAATTTTCTTAATACTGAGGGCTAAAGAAAAGAATTTTCCATGGCTGTTCACTTTATTTCATTTTATAGCGTTCTTCTGATTTCTTTACATACTCGAATTCATTTATTCCTCATTTATATACAGCATTATTATAATACAGCATTTTCTGAGGTGTATACTATTATTGTCCTCATCTCCTTTTTACAGATGAGGAAGCAAAGGCAACGGGAAGTCAAGTAACTTGCATGAGATCATGCAATTAGTAAATGTGAGTGCCTGGATTTGAAAACTGGTCAGTCTAGTTCCAAAGTCTACATTTTTGGCCACTATACTAAATATGACTCTTGGTCCTTGGGTTACTTTTTAAGTAAATCTAATTTAATTAAACAATAAGGTAACGATGCAATTTGAATAAATTTAATTCCGTACTTTTAGACAATTCTACAAAGGCCCAAATCACTTTCCGAATATGTATCTCTCTGAACATTGGTTTAATCCAGTAATAAAATTGAGAGTATCTTGAGCAATGGATTCAAACCACTGCTTGCAGAAACCTAGGGTTGCACAGACGTTTTTCTGGGGTCTGAGGGCTGGGAAGTGGTGGGTGTAAAAGTGGCTCTGAGCCTCCACTCTCATTTCAACCAGGGTAGCCTTATTTTATCTATTTAAAAATTGGGATTCTAAATAAGATTTGTTTTGAAGAAAGATCTTTGCCTTTAAAAAGTGAAAAATCACTAATCAAGGGAAATAAATGGTCAGCATATTTTGGGGGGCAACTCTTATTCAATATTATTTCTGGTCAGTGAGCTGCCAATGTGAATTTGGCAGCAGCATTTGCAAAATTATACTTCTGGGAAGAACCTGGAGTGCAAATAATGTTGCAGCTATGGTCAGATACACACTCATTAATGGTCAATGGCACAAAGGGCAACAGTAATATTCTCTAACAAAAGGATTCAACCTAAACTCACATAATAGTCACTAGGATATTCCTGTACTCAATGGCTCATTTCTTGAATTTTAGTGATTTATATGTTGAAGCAAAGCATTAGGTCTCCTTGTAAACTTCCCCCTCATTTCGCCTCCCCACTGCCCCAGTATCCTTGTCTTTGTTGTTAGTCAAGAGTGCATGTTTAAGATCTCTTAACTCATGCATAATAGAAAAAAATACATATCTGGCCTCAATGGATTTTGTAGTATTTTGAGTGTTCAATTTTTAAATTTTATTTATTTATTTTTTAATTTTTTTTTTGATGTGGCCCATTTTTAAAGTCTTTATTGAATTTGTTGCAATACTGCTTCTGTTTTATGTTTTGGTTTTTTGGCCGTGAGGTATGTGGGATCTTAGCTCCCTGACCAGGGATCAAACCCGCACCCCCTGCATTGGAAGGCAAAGTCCTAACCACTGGACCACCAGGGAAGTCCCTTGACTGTTCAAATTTCTTTAAAAATCCTGCTTTTTAATAGTGAGCCATGCCCAGATTATCCTGAGATTGGAAAAATTTACTACTTTCCATTAAGTTAAGACACGTGTCAAATGTCCAACAGTAATCAGCATCAAGGCTGCAAAGAACAAAGAGCTTTATTTGGGGTCTCAAGGATTGCAGTTCAGGAGGCACAGATTTGGTAGAACCAAAAGAGTGTTCCAGGAAAGAGAAAGAGTCAGGGGCTTACAAAGGCAAAAGCCACAAAGTTGTTAAAACTGTCTGGCAGGAATTATGATCGACTATGACACAAGAAAGGAAATATTATCTTTAAGGGATAAGCTGTCATGAGTTATTTTAGGGTAAGGGTCCAATAAGTATTTTGAGTTTCTGGAACACAGGGAAGATGTTCTGGATGCGTGTGTTGACAATAAGAGGTCAAAGTTCAGATTTCATCTGGGCTGAGACATACATTAAGTCACACTTCCTCAATGGCCTCCCAGCTCTATTTTAGAGAGCTCTATTAGCAATACCAACACCATCTTGATTTTCCTTTTACACAACTTTGGTTTGGAATAGAGGGAAAACTGAAAAGGAGAAGATAAGCAACACTTGGAAGAATGCTCCTTGGATTTACTTCTCAGAATACAGTGAGGGCCCTAAACATGCCCTGTTCTTCTCCAGAATCCACTTGTGAAAATGCAAGTATTGGGTCACCCAGGGTCCTAGATTAGACTTTTAGAAGTATGCTTCCAAAATATCATCTGTCTTCAAGAAAGGTACAGTTCTACTAGCAACCAGTTTTTCTGTATTATAGGAAGCAGGACTGTGGTGCTAATTATTCAAAACTTTGAGTGGGTAGCTTATTTGGCCTTGGGATGCATTGCATTCCTGACCTATAGAGAATTTCCTTTCCCATTTATGATTTGCTTTACTTTTTTAAAATTTATTTATTTTTGGCTGCATTGGGTCTTCGTTGCTGCACGTGGGCTTTCTCTAGTTGCGGCGAGTAGGGGCTACTCTTCCGTGTGACGTGTGGGCTTCTCATTGCAGTGGCTCCTCTTGTTGTGGAGCATGGGCGCTAGGTGTGCGGGTTTCAGTAGTTGTGGCACGCGAGCTATGATTTGCTTTAGGTGAGTGGCATTTAAAAGGACTTTACACTCACCAGCTGGGGATAGGCAGAGTGGGTTTGAGAGAATGCTAATAGCAGGAGAAAGTCCTCTTGATATTAACATTCCATGTGGAAAATCTACCAAATAGTAATCCACATAGGGGATAATTGAGAGTTAGTTTTACAAGCAAAACCCATTACTCTAGTTGATTTGTGATTTAGTTCTGCTGTGACTCTGATCTCCATGGCATACCGAGTCAATACCTTTATCTCTAAGAGTGAATTAATAAGATACTGATAGAGCAGGAGAAGGGAAATCCTCAATCCTCAACACTGGCACTGCCAACAAAGCTGTGGATACCTGCAGACTTAATTTAAATGAAGTAAGATTTCAATTCCAACTGAAACAAGTTGTAGAATTCAAAAGCTGTAGAATTTAAATGGCTATCTTTTTCATTTAAAGTTACCTTTTTAAAAGCACTCTTGAAAGAAAATCTTCCTATGGAAGGCAAAATCCTGATCTGAAACAAGGTTGTATTGAGTGAATAATCAAACAGAGCACCTTCCAGTGGAGTTTTATAAATGCATTTGTGTTGGGTTTCTTGCAACTTCGGTTTGAAGGTAATGAATTTTAGAGAAGTTGGACCAGTAGTCAAATGGAAAATTATTCTGGCTCTTTCCATAGTGGTTTTGGGTGTATGATGATGATTCATGGCCATGAGTTAGCTAGTGAAGTGGAATCTTTAGTTTTTCAGAGCAACACTGCCTCCTTGTGTAATGAGAATTACCTTCTAGTCCATTAATCTATATAATTAAAAAAATGTATTTCCATTTGAATTTAGATGTTTAAACAACCCAAACCAGATAGGGTGCCTCACTGAAGAAAATCTCTTTGTACCCACATTTGATAATTTCCATTGATAAGACCAACTGTCTTGTTTCCAGGGACTGTTTGCCCAATTTGATATTATCTATATTTTTTGCTCTTACTCCTAATCCCTCTCATTATGACTTTAAACTGGTAGAAAGCAATAGAGAGAGTAGATGAAATACAAAGCAATATTTTTGCTACTCATTACATTATCTTTGGAAGTTTTTATTGGAAAGAAGATAGAAACCTTTGGATAAGTGAAACAATCCACTAATTAGAAGATTCAAATTATACAGGTATTCTAACTTTATCAAAAGCAGTTGATCCAAAGTAGTAAAGCCTGATGCATTTAAGTTATATATTTTCTCACCTTTTCCTACTTATTCTTGTTTCAGGGGATTGGTGCTATTTGGCTCCATGCAATTCATTCAACAGATATCTATGTGCATCTGTTAGGTACCAGGCTCTCTTTTAGATGCTGGAGATTCTGTGGAGAATAAAACAGAAAAATCCTGCCCTCATAGAACTTATCTTCCAGTGGGGGAACAGATAAGAAAGATACTAAAGTAAAATATATAGTTGACCCTTGAACCACATGGGTTTGAGCTGCATGGATCCACTTTTATTCGGATTTTTTTCAGTAGTGAGTACTATCATACTACAGGATCCGTGGTTGGTTGAATCTGTGGATACAGAGGAATTATGTGTTACACACTGATTTTTGACTGCACAGAGGGTTGGCGTCCCTAACCTGCTCATTTTTCAAGGGCCAACAATCTTTTATTTTAGTTGGTGATAAGTGCTAAGGAGAAAAAATAAAACAGAGAAAGGGGGTAGTGAAGGTCCAGAGTGAGAAGTGATCTTCAGTGTTAGCTAGGGCGACAGGGAAGGCCTTACTGAGGAAGTGATATTAGAATGAAGTGAGGAGAAGAGCAGAAAGAGCAAACCACACCATGAGGATATTTGGGAGAAGACTGTTCTATGCACAGGTAACAGCAAGTGCAAAGGTCCTGAGAAGGGAATGTGTGCCTGCCTTATCTGAGTGACAACAAGAAGGCCAGCATGGCTGGAGCTGAGTGAATAAGCAGTAGAGTCATAGAAGATGAGACCAGACAGAATCTTATAGCCTTTGTAAGGGTTTGGGGTTTTAGGCCATTGTGGGGTTTTGAGCAGAGGAGTGAGATATTTTGACTTATTTTTTAATAGAATAGAATGAAAACAGGTAAGAGTGAAAGTAGAGTGGAAGGTTAGAAGACTGGATTTTGATTTTGTAATCATTCCATCATTTATTCTGGAACATGCATACCTTCATGAACCAATAATTCGTTAGTAATATACAGGATACTTCTCATGATCAAGGGTTTGTTATTAATAACAAGTTACCATATAATAAAGTTGAATACTGAGTAGGGAATAATTTTTAGAATTCTCAACAGTAATCAACAAGGAGATTTTTGTTTAAACAAGCAAATGATTAGATTTGGGAATAGACATGCAAATATGATTCTAATTAATATTCTCTGTGTTTGTAGAAACCTACCCCATTTAATAAAATTGTGCCTTATGTAGGAAGAAACTTAGGGCACTTAGGAATAGTTCATCTTCTAAAAGAGCAACCCTTTCCTGAACGTGTTAATCTAGTCTAAAAATTTCAGCTACGAAGATCTTTTGACGAGAAACGGAATAAAAACTTGCTCTCTTTTCTTTTGTATACAGGCACTCAGCCGTCACACCAATTCTACTTCCCAGCAGTCTTTGTTTACATTGCAACTGTTTCTTTTTTCCCAGAATTACTTTAAATGCACTGCATCACCATTGTACTCAATTCACTTTTTAAAAAATTAATGTTTGGAAAACTTTAACATTATTACCCGAAAGCTAGTCCCTGAAAGCAAACCGTGGTTTCTGTATACACTGTTAGTAAGGGCTTAACACATTTTTAGATTTGCAGAGATCCCTTATATAAATAACGCTTCCACTCAGGAATCATTAATTTGAGCAATAAAGTCTTTAATAGTGTTGATGATGTTCAGCTAACACTGATGTGGCAACTCTCAAGGACACACCTCATGCCCCCTAAAAGACTCTATCAGTGGTCTGAGGTAAGAAAAGCCTTCAATGATCCCATGACTTAATACAAAAATCTTTCATTATTTGTTCATTTGACATATATTTACTGGACACCTACTATGTGCAAGTTGATGTGGGAGGATACAGATATTCAAGAATCAAAAGAAATAGCCTTGTAAATGTATGCATTATCTTCAACTTATAGTTTCCTACTAAGAACAACTTTACCCTGTCCTTAGGCATTACTATTCGTAAACTGAAAATGAATCTTAATCACATAAAACATACAAATACAGAACGTTACATATTCTGTATTGACCCTGGATTTGAGAATCACTGTCTTTTCTCCTCAGACTTAGAATAGAGAAGGATCTATTGTCCCTTATCCTTCCACTTCCCACCCATGCCCAAAGTTCTTAAACATTTATTTCATCTTGTCTGATCACAGTTGCCGATTCCCTCTGATTAGCCAAGCTTATTTGACACAAACCCAGTATTCAAGCCTTTGAGGAATTTCCCTGTCAATTCTAGGATGGATTACCACCTCTGTTCCCTCAATTATGTTTCCCTGGATACCAGAAAAAAATTCAAGCTCTTTGCCTAAGCTGTGTTTAGGGCCAGTCTTGCTAAAGCATGGAATTTACTAGGTGCTCATAGCCTTGTTCAAGACCCTTCTCTACTGCAGGCCTTCAGGGGCCCTGTGATGTCCCGAAGGCTCTTGGTGGCCCCTCAGGATCATTTGATAGGTCTCCTTCCTCCCCAGAGCAATCTGAACCTCTCCTAGCTGCCTTTCCTTCTTCAATCTTTTGTCTAGAATTTTATAGGATAAACTTTTAAGCAAACAAGTCCTCGTGGATCTCCTCAAACCACAGTAAATCACAGCATTCCACCTCTGGGGTAGCTGCTCTGTAGACCGTAGCATATTTTTAGAACTAGAAAGAAACTTAGCACTTTTCTGGTTTTGTTTGTTTGTTTGTTTTTTAATAATCATGATCTTTGCTTAAAAGAAACCTTATTTGGAAATCCAGCATATAAAACAAGTAAAAGTAGAACTGTGCTAGATGGAGGAGTAATGGGTTCCCACATCTACCAGCTTCTCACTCTCCACATCCCCAGAGCACCCCAGAGACACCGTAGAAACACTCTCCCACAGAGACCTCTGAAAACCGCCTGATTTGCTAGATGAGGATTGCCCAAGAGCTTCATTTTGTATACTCCCTCCTGCCTCTTGGAGGTCTGATCTCTATTCTCATAAACTTGAAGCTGTTATTTACCTGTCCCCAACCTGCTTGGAGGGTGAGGTGCCAGCCCCCTGGCAGTCACAGTCTTAACAACACTTCGCCATGGTGGGGAGTGTCATGAGGCTGTACTTGATGGATGAGGGTCCTGGAAACTATTCCAAGAGCCTGCATACAAGTGCTAAGTTTTCTCTTATTACAACATTACACTCTTTAAAATATTTAGCAAGAATAGAGACGTGAAAATATTCTCCTTTCCAGTGACTGTGATGAGAAAGTACTTCCCCGTGAGTTTGCAAAGACACAAAACATTTCTCATTCTCACTTCAGCTTTTGACCAGCAAAATCCAGCTGAATTTCCATTCATATCAATAGTCTCTGTCCCTGGAGGAATCAAAGCCCATTTTCATTACTTTAATGGAAGTGGAGGGAGGACTAACACGAGGCTGATAGTGGTGATCATATTTTGGAAAAGTCCATGTTTGAGAACACATTGTTTTATTTACTTGACCTACAGGACAATTTGGGACAGATAGAAGATAATCAGGAAGCTTGACGTAGGCAACTTAATTTCGTTTAGGCTTCTGATTTAGAAATAAAACCCCATGTTTAGTGCTGAGGGAAGAGGAGGGGAGCAAATAGAAGGCCCCTTTCTTTTTTATTGCTGGTAATTAGATTTTGCCATCATATCAGACCACACCCTTCTGGGGAGGCAATGGGGTATAGAGGAAAGTTCAGGAGATTTCATGTCCTTCATTTTTTTTTTTTTTTTTTTGCCATTGATCTATGCTCCCCCCCTTCTTTATTTCTTCTCTCTCTTTCTAATTTATTTATTTTATTTATTTTTGGCTGTGTTGGGTCTTTGTTCCTGCGCATGGCCAGTGGGGGCTACTCTTCGTTGCAGTGTGCGGTGGCTTCTTTTGTTGTGGAGCACGGGCTCTAGGCGCGTGGGCTCAGTAGTTGTGGCTCACGGTCTCTAGAGCACGGGCTTAGTTGCTCTGCGGCATGTGGGATCTTCCCGGACCAGGGATCGAACCCGTGTCCCCTGCATTGGCAGGTGGATTCTTAACCGCTGCACCACCAGGGAAGTCCCTCTTTCTTCTCTTGACAATACTTTTAGGCTCCTAAAATGTGCTTGGTGTTGTCAGCTCCTGGGGTCACAACACTAAATTACACAGTACGGTGTGTAAGGCCTGGGGAGGATTCCCATTCCATCTTGCCATTTACTAACTGAGCGATCTTTGTCAAATCACTTAAAGTCTCTGAGCTTCAGTTTCATCTTTTGTGAAATGGGAGTAATAGTAGCTCTTCACAGAGTAGCAACAACCAAATAATTATATGAGATAACATGTGCAAATTACCTCCCCAGAGTGCCTGGCACAGACTAGGGGCTTCAAAAAATGGAAGCCCATTATAGATTCCCATCTTTATAGTCATTATAACCTGATATTTAGGTTCATCTTCCCACATTCTATGAGGAATTCTCTGAGGGTTTTGACGTCTGGCTCTAAATTTCATTCTGCCTCAGTCAGCAATTCATAGGCCAACAATGGCATCCCAGAGATGCTGAATTCTCAAAGCCCCATCCATACTCCAGCTTCTGTCCTTCAACCTCTCTCCAAGTTCACTGTCCCACTAAATGGGATTTTCAGTTCCTTTGACATCTCTGGTCTCTGGATCTCATCTCAGCTTCCCAAACTGTCAGCCTTCCGCACTCCACCCCATCCCTTCTCTCCGCCAGCTTCATTTCCTTTCATGTTCCTCCTGCACACCACAGCCAAACATTCACTGCCACAGTCTCACCAGGACATTACTCATTGCATTGGCCGTGGCAATCTATCACTCTTAATCAGCCCAATTACTTGTTTTTTTTCTTCTCATACCTTTGGTTTACCCGTTGCTGCTGGTGAAAAGCATTCAACCATGCCGCCACTCATCTCCTTCAGTTTATATTTCCAGTCTTACTGTCCTCTCAATACTGCCCAGGGATTCTTTTGCAAACCTTTGGTTGGTTTGCCTTTCCTTTCCTCCTACAGAACTACTCCAGCATAAAACCTTTACTGTTCTCCTTAAACCCTCATTTCAATGCTGTCCTCCTGAAAACACCACCCCCATCACCATCCGAAAGTCATTTGTACTTCCTTTCTTAACTGTCCAGCTGTCCAAGAAGAACATGTATTTTTACTCTTTTCTAAGACTCAGCATGTGCTCTTGATTCTTTCCCCTCCCAACTTCTCTTGAGCCTGTCTGAACCAATCACTTCTTCTCTCATCTGTCTCTCCCTCTTCATTAGTTCTTCCTCATTAACCTTCAAACATGTTCAAGTCAGCCAGTCTTAGGAAAGTTTCTCCTGCCTCACTCTCTCCTCTGGGCACCACCCTGTTTCTCTCTTCTACTTCAATGCCAGATTTCTCAATAGTGTTGTTTATCCTCATCACTTTTACTTTTTTATCTATCATTTAAACTGTCACTAAAATTGAGTTTGGCCTTCACCACTATACTCCCTTGGGGTCACCAGGGATCTTCTAAATAGCAAAGCCAATGGTTTCTTTATCATCCTTCTTGACTTCTCTTTGGTTTTTGACACTGTTGACTTCTTGAAATTTTCTCCTACTTTGGTCAATCTGATAATAATTTCTTTTAGTTTTCCTTCAAAATATTAGAGGATTCTGTCTCAGTTTCCAGTAATGGTTCCTTTTCTGACCATTCTTTAAATTTTGGTGATGTTCCCCAAGTTTCCATTTTCAGCCCTCTTCTCTTCATTTTCTTTATTTTCTCTTTGGATGATCTCACCCATACCTATGATTTTAACTCTGATATGTAGGCTGGTGATTTTTAAATCTGTGACTCCATTTCTAAATCCCTCTCCTAAACTCTACTCTTTGTGGTAATAGCTAAGTGGATAAGTTGTAGGCCCTTCAAATTCAGTGGAGCTTACCTGCCCCTCCTTAATCTGATCACCCCATCCCTACCACTTCTCAATTTTAATGTTAGATGCTTTCAGTAATTTCCATGGTGAAATAAACTAAGATCTTTGTAGAATTCTCTTTCTTTCTCCCTCTCCACCATTACAAGTAACTAGTGATTAGCAAAAGTTACTAGTTAATATTATAAGCAATTTCCTACCCCTGGACTTTTCAAAAATTCAAATTGCACCCAGAATTTAAATTATCAAGGCGGGAAAAGTCAATCACCAGGTTCACCTGAGTTGAAGAGACAAAACAAAGAAATGGCCCTAAGAAGTGAGAAACCTGGCACTTAGTCAGGATTTGCCTTATGTCTCGTCATGTGCAGCAGGAAAGGAAATTTCCAGTGTCGTTTAAATAAGTTTCTAATATCCTTGGAATACAATTTTGCAGGTAAGGTCTAAAGCTATTTACTAGCTACGTCCAGTTGCCTTATTTTTTGTTTTGTTTTAAAATGAAAAAACAAAAACTAACCTGGGCATCTCGGTCAGCAGGGGGAGCACTACTGCTTTGCTCTGGGAAGCTTTTCACCAAGGCAACGACTATCTTTAATATAGATCACATCCTAGCAACGAGGAGGAAAAAAACAATGATATGATAGATAAATTTGCTCCCTTGTGGTTGCAATTTTTAAAAATAGCTTTTTCTGCCTTTGTAATTCAATAGTGTTTGCTTAGGAAGGTGTCATCTGCTGTCTTTTCATCTTCTCTGTCCTGCCTTTCAGTCACATTCTAATTAGAGAGAGATGTGTTTATTTAATCCAGGAGACAGGGTTTAAAATGGGTCGTGGAGGCTAGTGTAACAGCACCTAGTGAGTATTTAGGCTGTGTCTATGTGACACAGAAACAAAGACACTGACGCTCATTTTATTTAAACTGGTCAATACAGTGAAAGAAATCGGTCAAACCAGATTTCTGTCTAAAAATGACCTTTTGTTTAAGCAAATTGATTCAAGGATATTGAAATGGGGACATGGTGTCCTTCTCAGACTCAGCTGGAGTGAAGCCTATCAAGAAAGCGTGGCAGCGTTGTGAAAAAAGAGTCAGGAGACCAGGCTCTCATCTGGATTCTGCTCTGTGATCGTGGACAAAACATTTAAATTAACTCTTTGTACCATGATTTCTTCTTTTATTAACTTCACACACTTTATGAAGAGGAAATGACACAATATATTTGAAAATACCTTGAAAGATCAGGAAATATCTACGTAGTAATTTACACAGAGATCTAGTTTGACACATATATACCTGTATGCACATAGGCTATAGGTGCATACATAGTGCATATATACCCTATGTGCATATATGTATGTATGTGTTTATATATATACATATATAGCTAAATAGATATATCTGTATAAGATATATATGTATATATATGAAATGTATATATACACAAGTAAATATATGTGTATAGATTTGTATATATATGTGTATACATAAATATGAAATCTATACACATAGGAGGTAAAGAGGTAAGGACAATTCTTTCTGAAAGTATTGTACTGTTTATAATAATCATTCCACTCACTCAGAATAATAATAGCTTACAGGTAGAAATAATAAAGAATCCAGGACTCTGTAGATAATCATTTGCTTCCTAAAATTCTTATTTGGTGAGGAGAAGTTTGTATGTCTTATTTCCCGTGCACATTTTATAAGGAAAAAATTAGAGATGATGCTTTAACTAAAGCTTATAATATACACCCACCCTTATCTGATAATATACGTGATTAGACACTTTGCCAGTTAACTTTTCCCTTGTCTCATTTGTACCCTGAATAGAAGCATGGCATCAAAATATTTTTGTAAGCATTTTGAGAGAAATAAATGATTTAAAAATATACATGATTCCTAATGAAGAGAAATCTAGTTCAGTATGATGAAAAGTGTGCACCTTATTCACTTAGTTTCTTTTTTTTTAATATAAATGTATTCATTTATTTATATTTTTGGCTGCATTCGGTGTTCGTTGCTGCGCCGGCTTTCTCTAGTTGTGGCGAGAGGGGCTACTCTTTGTTGTGGTGCGTGGGCTTCTCATTGCGGTGGCTTCTCTTGTTGCAGAACATGGGCTTTAGGCACACAGGCTTCAGCAGTTGTGGTGCACAGGCTCAGTAGTTGTGGCTCATGGGCTCTAGAGCACAGGCTCAGTAGTTGTGGCGCACGGGCTTAGTTGCCCCGCGGCATGTGGGATTTTCCCGGATCAGGGCTCGAACCTGTGTCCCCTGCATTGGCAGGCAGATTCTTAACCACTGCGCCACCAGGGAAGTCCTTCACTTAGTTTCTAAAATGCTGATTTTTTTTCAATAAATCTTTCTCTTTTTCCAAATGACAAAAAATAATTTAATATGTGACATTAGAATTGTTGCTTTTTAAAGTAGTGTATTTTAGAGAAACAAATGGAATAGCTTTCATTTTTACCAATATATTCCTCCATTTTAAATTCAGTTGGATCTAATTTGATCTGTGACTAGTTAACTCAGTGGTTCAAAGTGAGGTGCTAATGAAGTCAAAGTAATAAATTTAATTCCTATGTGGTTTAGGTTTATGCATTACTGTGGTCACAGACACACACATCCCTAATCCTAACTAGTCATTCATGCTACAAATAATTATTGCCCTCCAGAACTGAGACCAGACAATGAGATGTCATCTATGTAAGGCAAAACTATCTTCATCAATAAGAGGTAACCAACTAAAGTCCTTTACCCTACTTCTAAGTGTTTTCAGTGTCATTTTGGGACAGTTCATTCACAATTATATTTCATATTTATGTAGTGCTTAGGAAAGGTTATAGGCTGAAGAATTCCAGGTATTTTACTTGAACCCTTTAGGAAAACTGATATCATCTCAGACAAAAAGCTGAAATGCAGTGAAAAATATCCTGGACTGGGAACCGGACATACTGTATTTGAATCCCAACTCTTCCATTTACCACTTTTGAGCACTTAGACAAGTCACTTAGCATTTTCCAGCCTCAATTTTCTCATGGAAGAAGGGAGAGAAATACCTATCTCCCAGCTTATTGAAGGGATTAAATAAGATAATATATGTAAAGTACTAAGCATAAGACTTGGCACAGAGTAAGTACTTGGTAAATAGTAGCCATCTTTATCCACCTCATCATTATTATAGCTCCTATCAAAGAGATATTGTAAGAATTAAATGAATTCTTTCCTGAACTGAAAATATTTTATATACCATTAAGCATTAAATTCATGTAAAATCTATCTCACTAGAAGGAAATGATGCTAAGAAAAGTTAAATGATTTCTTTGTTCATGAATTAAAAGTTCATTTGGCAAGTTATTGTGTATTATGCACAAAATACTTGGATAGGGGTCAAAAAGTCTCGTATGAGACTTTCTCTTCTGGGTAAGATATAGTACGGCATGGCAGGCCAACACTCCTCCCAGTACAACAACTAGGGTAATCTGGATAAATGACAAAAATTATATTTTAAAGGCATCAAGTTGCTATGGAAGCAATAAGGATTAGGTGAACTAAAATTTCAGAGAGAGTAGAGTCCTTTCTAAAGTGAGTTGACTCTGTGTGATATTTGTTCCCAAAGGTGTTTGCTGATTCTGAGTGTGGGATGAGAGGTTTGTTTAGGCAGAGAACCTCTGCTGGGGCAAAGAAAAAGCAGTCAAGTTCTTAGCAAGTATAATAGGATGATGGGACAAATAGGAAGGAGAAGACTCAAACACATGGCATATTTCCCCCGTAACATATTTGCTGAATTCTGGTACTGCACAGGAGGCTACAGAGCTGGGGCAAAAGCTTCAAAAGGCAGAGTGAAATCTACCTCCCTTAGTCTTGAAATGCTTAGGAAACAAAGGCCCTCTGAGGAAGACTTTGCCTCCAGTATCTCCTCAAGACATTTACCAGACATTTAAGCTGTGCAGGACAGAAGTCTGATGAGCTGGGCTGGAATTTCTGAAGGGCAGAGCTGGATCTCTTGTAGTCTATCAGGGCTGAGGAGTTGAAGATCCTTAGGTTTACAATCACAAGCCCAGGAGAGCCATATGCTAGGTTGGCAGATCAGAGGTAGAGCAAGTCTTAGTAAAACTACAATTCAGGCTCAATGCACCTCAATTTCTCAATATAATGAAAGTGACCAACTCCTTACTCTCTCTGCCTAACAGAGGAAAGGTGAGGCCCTCTTTGGTAGAAGGTAACATTTGGAATCTTCATGATATTTTTATGCCTAATGTCTGGTATATAATATAAAATTAGTGGACATTTGATAAGGCAATAAAATGTGACTAATAATCAAGAGAAAATGCAGATAATAGAAGTAGGCCAATTGATGATCTAGATATCAAAATCAGCAGTCAAGAACTATAAAATAATTAAGAGCATAAAGAGGAGGCCAACAAAGGCACCAACAATTTCAATACAGAGTAACAATCACTTATGATTGATCTATGGTTTGTGGGGGAATGTCCTCACTCAAGAGAAATTATCCTGTTTCTCTCCATTTCATGGAGGGTGCTGGTAAGATAAAGGGAAGAATGATCTTTGGACTGTACAACAGGACCAGGGCCTCATGACCTGAATTGTGAGTGAGAATAAATCCAGATCACCAAATACAAAATTCCAAAGAAGATCCAAGGAGTACAAGCAAAAAGTTCAGGAATCAGTAACTGACGTGTGAAGGTGAGGACTGAAGACTTACCCTGTCCAAAAAAGCAGCACACAGGAGGCAGGCTGGAGGGCATATATCTGAGAGATATTAAGGAAGCAGAATCAAGAAGAGATGGTGGTTGTTTGGATGAGTGAGTGAAGGAAAGGGAAGAATCTATGGTGTCTCCAAAGTTGGGTTATTGATGAGTGGTTCCTAGACAGGGAAAAACCAAGGAGGAAGAGGTCTGAAGAACAAGACTTGAATATGGGACATTTTAAGTACCATCCAGGTGGAGATGTTCACTCACATTGGTTTACAGACTCACATACACATAAATAAACACAAGTAAGAACTTTGTCAGAAATATAGATATAGGTGTCATCAAAGAAATAGTGGAGAATGTTTCAAATGAGATGATAGCCAGAGATAGAACCCTAAGAAATATTGACATTTGAGGGTTCAGATGGGAAAGGTAAACTTCAAAAGGGACCCGGGTAGGACAGAGATAGCAAGAAAATAAAGCAAAAAGTATCACAGGAGCCTGGAGGAAAGCATGGCTTAAGAAATGGGGCACAGTCAACTGTGCAAATGCAAATATGAAAAAAATAAGATTAAAACTTAAAAAAAAAGAAAGCATTGGAAAATAGCAAGGAATTTCTTGGAGAAGTGGCCACAGGATTCAGGGCTATTCCTAAAAGTTTGATTATGAAGGAAAGGAAAGGCATACATAGGTCAGTGCTGGGAGAGGGTGGGGTACTGTAGGACCTAGGCAGGTTTTTTGGTTTGTTTTGTTTTCAAGCTGGGAGAGACTTGAACATGCTTATATGCTGAAGACAAAGATCTAGTAGAGAGCAAGGGGCTGAAAATGTGGGAGAAGGTAAATAATGGCGTCAGTTCCCGGAAGAAATATGGGAAGATATGGGATTTGGTTTAAAAATAGATATATAATGTCTATATGTATATACTTATATATCAATACGACTATATAGGTAAAAATCAATTCTCTGGATGGGATTTTTAATATAATGATATGGAATATATTTTATATATGGAATATATAAAATGTATATAATATTTTAAGTGGAGGTGCTATTAGCAGCCAACATGATATAACCCAAACTTAAATGCCACCTTTAAAACTTCATTTTGGAAAGTGATTTTCCAAAATGCTTTACTTTGCCTTCTTAAACAAAATGTTCTGAACATAATTTGACCTTTGCTTGATGACTCGCTCTGAACATCAATCATTGTCAATGCTAAATACTGCCATGCCCTCAGGAACATTTGAGGTCCTCAGGGCTCTTAGCCCAATGCTAAATGGCTCCAGACAGCGGTGCATTTACAGTTCTTCTGTCTTCCCACCCTGTCATTTGTCACTTCTCTGCTGTTCTCAGCATGTCCTGACTCACTGAGGGCTTCTCATATGTTGCCCTCACTATGTACACACCTGCTGAGTGAGGGCCCGAGAGTGGCTCCGGCCATCCTCAGAGAGCAGACACAGACGTGGGGACAGCTTGTTCAGCCACTCGGGTGCCTTTATGCGGAGTCCTGGCCCAAAGGGACTCGGGCCTTCCTGTCTCCAGGTCTCCAGAGGAAGCTTCAGTTGGGAGCTGAGGGCACTGCAAGTCTGACTTCTTGGATAGAGACACAACTGGCAAGCCCTCCAGCTGGGCCCAGCCTGTCCTTGGTCACCAGGCACTCTTCCTTCTCCTGGAGGTGTGTACACCTGAGTCATCAGGAGGCTCTGACTAAACCCTCATTTGCATATGGTACTGCTATAAATGAGTCACAAAACCTGACCAGTGTTTCGTTTTTGTTTTTCTGTCAGTGAGGTCAAATTATTTTGGCCCTGGTAAAAGTGGCTGGATTTTAATAACTTCCTTTCCTATTCTTTAGGAAACATCTACTCCAGAGACAGATTACCCGATAGTTAGAATCTTTGTCTAATATCCCTGGTAGGAGATATACGTCTCTCTCTCTTTGACTGAGTAGGCCCTCTATACACACAGGTATCCACAAAAGCAGAGGCAGAAACCAGATGGTAATTGCTGCTCCTTCCCTGCAATTGGGCCTGTACACCAACATCCATATTAACTGCCTGGATGGTTTTGACTAATTCTTCCGGTTCCTTCCCCATTCCTAAGGTCTTGCATAGATAAGAGGGAGTTGGCCCCTGGGGGTTCAGAGTTATGAAGGAAACCAGAACGTTACTCCAAAATATACCACTTTGGCAGAAGGATTATTTTAAGCCAAAGGCACTTGAAAAAACAGCAAGTAGCACTTGAAAAAACAGCAAGTACACGAAGGGTGCTCTGACCTCCCCTTTTCTTCCTAAAAGCAGGAGATAAAGCTTCCATGTGAAAGATGTCCTCCCTCTACCAGGAGGAAAGAAACATTCTTATCACCCGAAGTGGGGAGTTGAGGCTGAGAGAATTCTGTACAAACAGACCATGTTAAAATGACTCTTTTCTTTCTTAACCTCCCCACATTTTTGAGTTACTTTTCTACAGTTGCCTCTGGCTGTTCAACCTCGTGTAAAAGCATTTAGGTTTCACCACTTCTTCGGGTCTTCATTTCCTTATGAAGACCCCCATGTCACGTAAAACTTATATTAAATAAAACTTGTATGATTTTCTCCTGTTAAATCCATCTTATGTCAGTTTAATTCTTAGACTTGGCTGGAAACTCTAACAGGGTAAAGTTTTGCTTCCCTTACAGTTACTTCTGGAAAATTATAGCTTTGCCTCTGGAAGAAGTGGTCAGAATTTTCTGTTGTCCTCTCCTTTAGAATGTCTAGTAAATCTCTAGAAGCAGAGGGTTGTGTAGCTGTACATCAGGCATCAACATACAGGTGGACTCACATTTTCAGAGGCAGATGTGATGTAGTCAGTGGTATTCGCAGGGGCTGTCAATGGATTTCTCAGCAGTAACTTGCCATGACATTACCAATGGCAAATGTTGCTATCCAGCACTTATATAGCACCTATTAGGTGCGCAATGACTATTGAATCGTCAATAATGAGATCCTGGAGGCTGTAAAAGTCAAAATAGCTTCCTGCTTCTCTTGCTCCAAAGCATTTTTTTCCCCTTTGGTGTTATGTAATAAGCTTTGTGGGATCAGTTTGTTACGGTGGTAAAATCTACTTCCAAGTAAGAGAATAAAAAATTGAAATTGATAAAAAACAGTTACATTTGATCAAAAAGACACCTTTTTGTGTAAACCAATAGACGTGTGTATTCATAGATACACAGAAAAATCATTTGAAAAAACATACATAAGAATATTAACAGTAGTTTTGTATGGGTAATGGTGGAAGTACTTTGAAAAGTATTAATTGGCTTTATAGAGGTATAATTTGCATATGAAAAAATATACCCATGTTGAGTATACAGTTCGATGTATTCTGACAATGTATACTCATGTGTAATCACTATCACCGCAAAAAGTTTATCCATGTCCCTTTTAATCACTTCTACCTCCCCCACCCTCCAGGCCCAGGCCACCACTGATCTGCTTTCTTTGCAGAAGGACTTTGAATTTTCTTCCTTTTGCTTATCTGTATAATATCCTTCAGTGAACATCTATCTTTTTTTAATAAAGAAAAAAAAAGCTATTTTAAAATTTAAAAACAATTTAGAAACTATGTTAAAAAACAGGAAAGGAATGCAAAAAATTAATCTATGAGATAAAGTTATTTCCAAATTGGTTTTTATATTTCTCCCACATAACATATGCACCAAAGGGTAGGATTTTCATTGTCCTTCTTTGCCCCCTGACTCTAAAGGACTTCCCGCATCCACACACCCACCCACAGTCCAGTCATTTAGCTGACCCAGAGTCACTCAGCCCAACCCTGCCCCACCCCTTTCATGATTCAGTAACCTCTAGGGGTTATAACAAACTTCTCACCCAAAATGGTAAAAAGGGAGATAGCTCCTTTTTCAGAAGGTTGTAGATATATGACATTGATATAATTTATTGCATGGGACAATCATTTAAATTACTTATTTTCCTTCAATTCTCTTTGAAATACCTCCCAACCATAGAATGATAATTAAACATAGCGGAAGCTTAACACACTCTAGGTATCTCAAAAAGATTGCCTTCCATGGATAGCTCTACTGCCAAACCACTGGAAACATTGTGAGACTACAGGAAATGAAGAAACAGTGGTGAATGAAATAGACAGGATCTTGGGATTAGGTAAGGATGCTCCAGACCTAGGAAGCTGGTGGCTTCTCTACCTACAAAGGTTATGAAGAAGATCCGAGATTAGGTATCGGGTACACAAAGTACTTCCATTAAAACCAAAAAAAATGATCAAATATTTATTGACTACCTGCCTGCCTAGTATCCAGATACAAAATTCTCCTTTGTACCATGTATACTTCAAGTGATACAGCCTAGTAACCTTGATTAGAACAAACGATTTTATTTAGCTAACATTGCCCTAAGTGGGTAGGGATACAGTAAACACTGATGCTTATCTTGTATAAGAACTTTACATATATTATTTTTCTTAATTTTCTCCATTTCACAGATGAGGAAATCAAGGCTTTGAAGGCTTAAATGAATTGTTTGAGGCTGCATGGAAAGCAGCAGAACTGAAATTTAAACCTCCAAAGCCCTGCTCTCATGAAGGGACTCATGCCTGTTTGCTCTGCAAATAATGACAGCAGCGCCCTTTAGTCTACTTATTAATCTTGTATTGAAAGCATTTGCAAAGAATTCTCATGGATGTTTGTAAGGCTTATGCCTGCACCTTCCTCTTCTCTGAGAATATTTCTTATATTCATTTCATTGTGATTCCTCAAGTGTGAGATAAAGTAAAAAATGACTGGCTTTTATTTATTTGTCTATTTGTTATTGAGAAAACACTATCACCATGGAGAAAGGGAACAATTCAAATAAATGGCATGCTCAGTTCCTTTACTTTATTTACACCAATCTGTTAGACTGATTTCTTCACAGGATTGAGTAGTTATTAGAATGTGGTATAGACAGAACAACTGTTTTTCCTTCAACCTCTGAATTAATAAGATTAATTAATATAGTAAATCTTTATTTTTGTTCTGATAGTTTTAAATGGAAGGTGGGGAAATTTTTTATGCGCTAAGCACTAAGTGTTTTACAAAGATTATCTTATTTCTATTATTAACATTCTTGTTTTTCAGTTTAGAAAGTGGCTTAGAAAGGTTAAATAATTTGTTGAAGGTCATACAGCTGGTGATTGCTCAAGACCAACAGAGCCAGGTTTCAAATGCAGGCTGTGTGATTCCAGAGCTGTTACACTGTACTGTGCCTCTTCCCAAATTCAGCTGGGCTCTCATAGGATGGCAGACTGGATTCATTCACGTAACACGAATACATTTGACATTTCCTTCAAAGAGCATTGCAAAAAAAATGTGGGGGGGGCGGGAGAAACAACAAAAATTCAAGCAATATTAGAAATAAATGAGTCAAATGGAAACAGAAGAAAAGAGGGGCCTGTTAACAAGGGAGAGGGAGTAAAATGGGGTTAGGGACAACGGGGATCTTGATCTCTAACCAGCACTGCCTAAGGCAAGGAGTTGTGTCGATGCTTTAAAGGATATTAGGCAGAAAGTTACATGGCATGAGCCAATGCCTATAGAGTAATGAGTTATTTTAATTGTTTGGCTGGTGTGTGGCTTCTTCTTTTGTAAAGAGAAGTGTCAGAAAGTGTGGGAAATAATGAGACTAAAGGGATGGTCTTTTAAAGTGATTAATTGGAAAGGACTATATTCATTTGAATGTATAAGTACTGGCAAGATGGATGAGAAATCATTTTAATCCCTTTATGGTGCTGCCTCACAGAGGCCTGTTAACATAAAGTTATAACAACTGGTCTGAATAGAGCATGGTTCTAATAAGGTCACAGTCATATAATAATGTGTCATATAATAACAGTCATATAATAAGTCATAGGGACTGTCTACAGTAGAAGACATCTTTTTCACCTGACCATGCTCACCCAGCCACCTGCAGGATGCTGGTGACAACGGATTCTGAGCTAGAGAATATGTGCAAATTCATTGCCATTGTTACACAAAGACTTCTAGATAACTTGCAAATGTTCAGTAATAGAATCTTTTTATGGTACAAAAGCAAATATTTACTGAGCATCTACTATATTTTGTGTTCCCATTATGGAAATAACTACAGTTATTGTTAATTTGGGCATGAAATCCTAATAGCTTTTTTAAAATTTAATTTTATTTATTTTTTTATACAGCAGGTTCTTATTAGTCATCCATTTTATTTTATACCCATCAGTATATACATGTCAAGCCCAATCGCCCAATTCATCACACCCCCACCTCCACCCCCCACCGCTTTCCCCCCTTGGTGTCCATATATTTTTGTCTACTACTGTGTCTCAATTTCTGCTCTGCAAACCAGTTCATCTGTACCATTTTCTAGGTTCCACATATGTGCGTTAATATATGATATTTGTTTTTCTCTTTCTGACTTACTTCACTCTGTATGACAGTCTCTAGATGCAACCACATCTCTACAAATGACCCAGTTTCGTTTCTTTTTATGGCTGAGTAATATTCCATTGTATATATGTACCACATCTTCTTTAACCATTCGTCTGTCGATGGGCATTTAGGTTGCTTCCATGACCTGGCTATTGTAAATAGTGCTGCAATGAACATTAGGATGCATGTGTCTTTTTGAATTATGGTTTTCTATGGGTATACGCCCAGTAGTGGGATTGTTGGGTCATATGGCAATTCTATTTTTAGTTTTTTAAGGAACTTCCATACTGTTCTCCATAGTGGTTGTATCAATTTACATTCCCACCAACAGTGCAAGAGGGTTCCCTTTTCGCCACACCCTCTCCAGCATTTGTTGTTTGTAAATTTTCTGATGATACCCATTCCAACTGGTGTGAGGTGATAACACATTGTCGTTTTGATTTCCATTTCTCTAATAATTAGTGATGTTGAACAGCTTTTCATGTGCCTCTTGGCCATCTGTATGTCTTCTTTGGAGAAATGTCTATTTAGGTCTTTGGCCCATTTTTGGATTGGGTTGTTTGTTTTTTTTAATATTGAGCTGCATGCACTGTTTATATATTTTGGAAATTAATCTTTTGTCTGTTGATTTGTTTGCAAATATTTTCTCCCATTCTGAGGGTTATCTTTTCATCTTGCTTATGGTTTCCTTTGCTGTGCAAAAGCTTTAAGTTTCATTGGGTTCCATTTGTTTATTTTTGTTTTTATTTACATTACTCTAGGAGATGGATCAAAAAATATTTTGCTGTGACTTATGTCAAAGAGTGTTCTTCCTGTGTTTTCCTCTCAGAGTTTTATAGTGCCCAGTCTTACATTTAGGTCTCTAATCCATTTTGAGTTTATTTTTGTGGATGGTGTCAGGGAGTGTTCTAATTTCATTCTTTTACATTCCAGTTTTCCCAGCACCACTTATTGAAGAGACTGTCTTTTCTCCATTGTATATCCTTGCCTCCTTTGGCATAGATTAGTTGACCATAGGTGTGTGGGTTTTTCTCTGGGCTTTCTATCTTGTTCCGTTGATCTATATTTCAGTTTTTATGCCAGTACCATATTGTCTTGATTACTGTAGCTTTGTAGTATAGTCTGAAGTCAGGGAGTCTGATGCCCGCAGCGCCATTTTCTTCCCCTCAAGACTGCTTTGGCTATTCAGGGTCTTTTGTGTCTCCATACAAATTTTAAGATTTTTTGTTCTAGTTCTGTAAAAAATGCCATTGGTGATTTGATAGGGGTTGCATTGACTCTGTAGATTGCTTTGGGTAGTATAGTCATTTTCACAATATTGATTCTTCCAATCCAAGAACATGTTATATCTCTCCATCAGTTGGTATCATCTTTAATTTCTTTCATCAGTGTCTTATAGTTTTCTGCATACAGGACTTTTGTCTCCTTAGGTACGTTTATTACTATGTATTTTATTCTTTTTTTGCAATGGTAAATGGGAGTGTTTCCTTAATTTCTCTTTCAGTTATTTCATCATTAGTGTATAGGAATGCAAGAGATTTCTGTGCATTAATTTTGTATCCTGCTACATTACTAAATTCATTGATTAGCTCTAGTAGTTTTCTGGTGGCATCTTTAGGATTCTCTATGTATAGTATCATGTCATCTACAAACAGTGACAGTTTTACTTCTTCTTTTCCAATTTGTATTCCTTTTATTTCTTTTTCTTCTCTGATTGCCGTGGCTACGACTTCCAAAGCTTTGTTGAATAATAGTGGTGAGAGTAGACATCCTTGTCTTTTTCCTGATCTTAGAGGAAATGCTTTCAGTTTTTCACTATTGAGAATGATGTTTGCTGTGGGTTTGTCATATATGACCTTTATTATGTTGAGGGAGGTTCCCTCTATGCCCACTTTCTGGAGAGTTTTTATCATAAATGGGTGTTGAATTTTGTCAAAAGCTTTTTCTGCATCTATTGAGATGATCATATGGTTTTTTATTCTTCAATTTGTTAATATGGTGTATCACATTGATTGATTTTCGTATTTTGAAGAATCCTTGCATCCCTGGGGTAAATCCCACTTGATCATGGTGTATGATCCTTTTAATGTGTTGTTGGATTCTGTTTGCTAGTATTTCATTGAGGATTTTTGCATCTATATTCATCAGTGATATTGGTCTGTAATTTTCTTTTTTTGTAGTATCTTTGTCTGGTTTTGGTATCAGGGTGATGGTGGCCTCATAGAATGAGTTCAGGAGTGTTCCTTCCTCTGCAGTTTTTTGGAAGAGTTTGGGAAGGATAGGTGTTAGCTCTTCTCTAAATGTTTGATAGAATTCACCTGTGAAGCCATCTGGTCCTGGACTTTTGTTTGTTGGAAGATTTTTAATCACAGTTTCAATTTCATTACTTGTGATTGGTCTGTTCATATTTTCTATTTCTTCCTGACTCAGTCTTGGAATGTTATACCTTTCTAAGAATTTGTCCATTTCTTCCAGGTTGTCCATTTTGTTGGCATAGAGTTGCTTGTAGTAGTCTCTTAGGATGCTTTGTATTTCTGCAGTGTCTTTTGTAACTTCTCCTTTTTCATTTCTAGTTTTATTGAATTGAGTCCTCTCCCTCTTTTCCTTGATGAGTCTGGCTAATGGTTTATCAATTTTGTTTGTCCTCTCAAACAACCAGCTTTTAGTTTTATTTGTCTGTGCTATTGTCTTCTTTGTTTCTGTTTCATTTATTTCTGTTCTGATCTTTGTGATTTCTTTCCTTGTACTAACTTTGGGTTTTGTTTGTCCTTTATTCTCTAGTCCCTTTAGGTGTAAGTTTAGATTGTTTATTTGAGATTTTTCTTATTTCCTGAGGTAGGCTTCCACAGCTATAAACTTCCCTCTTAGAACTGCTTTTGCTTCGTCCCATAGGTTTTGGATCATCATGTTTTCATTGTCATTTGCCTCTAGATATTTTTTGATTTCCTCTTTGTTTTCTTCAATGATGTCTTGGTTATTTAGTAATGTATTGTTTAGCTTCCATGTGTTTGTGTTTTTTACGGTTTTTTCCCTGTAATTGATTTCTAATCTCATAGCGTTGTGGTCAGAAAATAATGCTTGATATGATTTCAATTTTCTCAAATTTACTGAGGCTTGATTTGTGACCCAAGATATGATCTATCCTGGAGAATGTTCTGTGTGCACTTGAGAAGAAAGTATAATCTGCTGTTTTTGGTTGGAATGTCCTATAAATATCAATTAAATCTATATGGTCTATTGTGTCATTTAAAGCTTGTGTTTCCTTATTAATTTTCTGTTTGGATGATCTGTCTGTTGGTGTAAGTGAGGTGTTAAAATTCCCCACTATTATTGTGTTACTGTCGATTTCCTCTTTTATAGGTGTTAGCAGTTGCCTTATGTATTGACGTGCTTCTATGTTGGGTGCATACATATTTATAATTGTTATATCTTCTTCTTGGATTGATCCTTTGATCATTATATAGTGTCTTTCTTTGTCTCTTGTAATAGTCTTTATTTTAAAGTCTATTTTGTGTGATATGAGTATTGCTACTCCAGCTTTCTTTTGATTTCCAGTGGCATGGAATATCTTTATCCATCCCTTCACTTTCAGTTTGTATGTGTCTCTAGGTCTGAAGTGGGTCTCTTGTAGACAGCGTATATATGGGTCTTGTTTTTGTATCCATTCAGCAAGCCTGTGTCTTTTGGTTGGAGCATTTATTTCAATCATGTTTAAGGTAATTATCGATACGTATGCTCCTATTACCATTTTCTTAATTGTTTTATGTTTGTTTTTGTAGGTCCTTTTCTTCTCTTGTGTTTCCCACTTAGAGAAGTTCCTTTAGCATTTGTTGTAGAGCTGATTTGGTGGTGCTGAATTCTTTTAGCTTTTGCTTGTCTGTAAAGCTTTTGATTTCTCCATTGAATCTGAATGAGATCCTTGCCAGGTAGAGTAATGTTGGTTGTAGGTTCCTCCCTTTCATCCTTTTAAATATGTCATACAACTCCCTTCTGGCTTGTAGAGTTTCTGCTGAAAAATCAGCTGTTAACCTTATGGGAGTTTCCCTGTATGTTACCAGTCATTCTTCCCTTGCTGCTTTCAATAATTTTTCTTTGTCTTTAATTTTGGCTATTTTCATTACGATGTGTCTTGGCGTGTTTCTCCTTGGGTTTTTCCTGTATGGGACTCTCTGCACTTCCTGTACTTGGGTGGCTATTTCCTTTCCCATGTTAGCGAAGGTTTTGACTATAATCTCTTCAAATACTTTCTTGGGTCCTTTCTCTCTCTCTTCTCCTTCTGGGACCCCTACAACGCAAATGTTGTTGCGTTTAATGTTGTCCCAGAGGTCTCTTAGGCTGTCTTCATTCTTTTTTCTTTATTCTGTTCCATGACTGTGAATTCCACCATTGTGTCTTCCAGGTCACTTATCAGTTCTTCTGCCTCAGTTATTCTGCTGTTGGTTCCTTCCAGTGTATTTTTCATTTCAGTTATTGTATTGTTCATCTCTGTTTGTTTGTTCTTTAATTCTTCTAGGTCTTTGTGGAACATTTCTTGCATCTTCTCAATCTTTGCCTCCATTCTTTTCCTGAGGTCCTGGATCATCTTCACTATCATTATTCTGAATTCTTTTTCTGGAAGGTTGCCTATCTCCACTTTATTTAATTGTTTTTCTGGGGCTTTATCTTGTTCCTTCATCTGGTACATAGCCCTCTGCATTTTCATTTGTCTATTTTAATTTAAGTCTCTCATATTTATCTTTTCCTGTTTCACTTGTTACTATCTTAGTTCAGGACTTCATATCTCACATCAGAATTATTGTCAGAGCCTCCTAAAATGACATAGAATAGAAAAGAATAGGTTGTTTTATAGTTTAAGGGATATAATTTAGTTTAAATCAGTTACAAGGCTTAGATTCTACCAGAAATTACCTTCTCTTAAATCATTGCCTTTATCATGGTGTTCATCTATCTTCTCAGGATACTCAGGGATTTCCTATTGAGTTCAATTCATAGTTTGGCTTTAAAGTTCAACCATGCATTGTGGCCCTATTTTACCTGTTGTCTCATTTTTCTCAAGTTCCCAAAGCACATCCTCTCCTTTGGATGAGCATAACTTCTTAACAGTTGTCTCCTCCTCATATGGTACTTAGGTCTGCCTCTGAGACTTTGCTCATGCTATTTCTTTCTCCTCAAACATCTTTTCTCCCATTCCAACTGTCTAAATTCCACCTATCTCTACATCTTCAATGAAGCCTTCTTGGCTGTTCCAGTCTTCATTTGTCATCTCTCTCTGAACCAATAGTGAAATTATAATGCCTCACATAAATTAGTGTTTAATTATAGAACTTCAGGATTGAAAATGACTTTAAGGTCATCCAGTTATACTTCTCAGTCTATGTGCGAATCTCCCCTACCACAGCTTTCCCAATGAGTTTTGCTCTTCACTCAAACACATATCTTGGCAGATCTTGCCAACTTTACATTCATTCATTCGTACATTCAACTAATATTCACCGAGCATTCAATGTTCCAGGAATTGCACAGGGACTGGGGATTCGACAGTGAACAGGATGGAAAAATCCATGTACCATCATGAAGATAATATCATATAGTGATAAATGCTAAAATAAAATAGAGTGTTGCATTGGAAAGTGCTGGAGATGCTAACTTAGATTGCGTGATCAGAAAAGACCTCTCATAAGAAATTACCTTAATGCTGAGGCCCTTAATGCTAAGATGCCAACCATGTACACATCTGGGAGAAAAGTTTTTCAGTCAGCAGAACTAGCAGTTGCATGACTTTGAGGTGGCGTTGGTGAGTTTGAGGAATAAGAAGAATAGCAGTAGATGAAGTGTAATGTGTGGGTGGGAGAGCTGTGGGACAGTGGCCGGAAAGGAAGTCCGTGGTAGATCCTGTAGAGCTCATTAGCTATGGCAAAATATTTAGACAACATGGTTTGTACTTAATTTGAGCTGAATGTGGTTCACTCTATTTTCTATTCCTTTATCCTACCTCAGCCTCTAGATGTCATATAGAGCAAGTGTAGAACTTCCTCCACAGAATAGTCTTTTATATTTTTGAAGATATGTGTCCTGTCCCCAGTGAACCTTTTTGGGGATAGACATTTCCATTTCTTTCCACTGTTCCCTCTTCTATCACAGAAGCCATATTTATTCTGGCCAGTTTCTTCTATGCATCCTTCACTCTTTCTATATTCCTCGTAAAAATGATACCTGGGCCACTAACATAGGATAGAGTATGCCTATTTCCGTACTCTTTATAATGTTCTATCCATACATCTCAATATTATAGTATCTTCTTTTTTCTTTCTTTTTATAGCCAATCACACTGTTTAGTCATATTGAGTTTTCTGCCAAAACCTCTGAATCATTTTCTACATCATCTGCTGTTAAACTATATTTTTCTTCAACCTGTACCTCTGTCATGGTCATTGTGGGTTTTTTTGTGTGTGTGTATGGTACGCGGGCCTCTCACTGTTGTGGCCTCTCCCGTTGTGGAGCACAGGCTCCGGACGCGCAGGCTCAGTGGCCATGGCTCACAGGGACAGCCGCTCTGCGGCATGTGGGATCTTCCCGGACCGGGGCATGACCCCGTGTCCCCTGCATCGGCAGGCAGACTCCCAACCACTGAGCCACCAGGGAAGCCCTCATTGTGGGTTTTTGTTGTCGATTTTGGATTCAAGGGAAGAGACTTACATTTATCTTTATCATGTTTAGTATTATTTAATCTATCACACCAGCCTTTCAAGATTCCTTGGGAATAAATTTCATCATTTGCTGGATCTGCTATTTTTTTACCTGTTTGTCATATACAAATTTAATAAACATATTTTGTGGTTACTCATCAAAGTCATCTAAAAATGTTTATGGAATAGGGCTAAGGACAGAACTCAAGTATAAGATCTTTAAGGGCAGAGACTGTCTGTCTTGTTCATTGTTGTTCCTTTTGCTCATCACAGTGTCTAGTACAGACTATGTTTGATGGATTAAATTGGAAAGGGTGCTCATGCTCTTTGGTATGACATCAAGAACCTCCTTTCAAATTGACACAAATCCACCTTGACTACTCTTTGAATAATGTATAAATTCATTGGACTATATTTACATTCACCCAATGTTATCATCTTGACCACAGGATATCAAGAGAGACCTTTGTTTTGTTGCTGCTCAAGGATTCCCTACCTACTACAATTTCTTGATCCACCAGTCTTGTAACTCTTGTCTAAATGGAAATGAGGTAGTCAGAGATGCCTGTCTTGTAGAGAGCCTGGTTCAGGCTGACAACTGCAGATTGTCTAGTTGATCATTTTCTAAGTGCTTACAATATGGCCCTTTAAAGATCCACTACAGGATCATTCTGGGGATTACATTTCAGACCACACCTTCCATTCAGTTTTGGAAAGTAAGATGTTATTTGTCTGTCTTCCATGTTTCCTCAAAGATCTCTGATCTTTCAATAGTTTTCGCTATCATTCTTTGGGCCTGGAAACATGAACTCATTGTAGGGAGCCGTGTGTGCTCTTAAAATTGCTTTGCAGAAGTCTTGATTTAGTTATCCCTGACCATTTTTTCCCTACCTTCTCGGTTTGAATACCACTCATCTTTACTGAAAAGACAGAAATAAAAGAGACAAAGTTTTTTTTTTGGCATTCACAAACTACTATTTTTTCCAATGTAATTCTGATCAAATATAACTATAAAACATTTTTTGTTAACCTTAACATTTTTTGCAACAAGTAGCCTTTGCTGTTTCATGTAATTCTGTATACAGATTGGTGCCATTCTTTTATTCTTCTTTGTTCATTGGCCTTTTTCTTTCCTTTTCTTTTTTTATAAATTTATTTATTTTTGGCTGTCTTGGGTTTTCATTGCTGCGCGGGCTTTCTCTAGTTGCGGTGAGCAGGGGTTACTCTTCATTGCAGTGCGCGGGCTTCTCACTGCAGTGGCTTCTCTTGTTGTGGAGTACAGGCTCTAGGCGCGCGGGATTCAGTAGTTGTGGCACGTGGGCTTCAGTAGTTGTGGCTCGCGGGCTCTAGAGCACAGGCTCAGTAGTTGTGGTGCACGGGCTTAGTTGCTCCGCGGCATGTGGGATCTTCCCAGTCCATGTATTGAACTTGTGTCCCCTGCATTGGCAGGCAGACTCTCAACCACTGCACCACCAGGGAAGTCCCTGGTCTTTTTCTTTTATGCTTTGTATGCAACTGTTATATATAAGCTCATGAGAAAACTGACTGTGTAATTACATTGCTTTTTCCCTTTCTTCTTCATAGAGAAATCACATAGTCAGAATTTCACTTTTGATAACTTCTTAACATCTTGAGCTATATTCCCTTTAAGAATCTTCTGCCATGGAATCATACTTTCTTCTGTACCTCGATCTCAGACTTTCTAACCTTGGAGTATATTCAACTTTTCTTTCCCTGATGAAAAGAAAATGAAAACTTTCCCAGGGATGTTTTTCTCCTGGGACACCATTACTTTCATTTCACCAGCAAACTCCTTCTTTCTGGCAAGTCTAAGGTTCAGAGTTGAAATTCCTCTAGACATTTCGTCTACTTTTTGGGAGATGTAATTGTCTGTGTATTAAGCTGAAAGTTAATCAAGAATTATTTTAGCTGGATGAGACCCTTAGTAAATGTCTGAATATTTGAAGCTACACCATAACTCTTTCTTATTCCATCCCATCAAGTGCTTTCTATTGCTTCCTGTGAAAGCTTATTTACCATACCATGCTACAATATCAAATTTCTCTCCTTTGTAACCCACATTCTGTGTTAGTATATAAAACACCTGAGATTATGAGACTGTGAGACTTGTTTAGGACACATTTCTCT
Source organism: Grampus griseus (assembly GCF_964374135.1). Lineage (NCBI taxonomy): Eukaryota > Metazoa > Chordata > Mammalia > Artiodactyla > Delphinidae > Grampus > Grampus griseus. Next base: position 109,568,021 of record NC_139017.1, read on the forward strand.
ATTATTTTTGTTGAAATGATTTGGCACCACACTCACACTGTCATGCTTTTTTCTACATAATTTAGATAAGAATTGTTTGCTTGCAAGAATTAGTACCTATTCAGACTAACCTAAACTAATAATAGGGGAGTTAATGACAGAATGTAAGGGTATGTCATAGGATATGTGACTATGGAGAATAGCTGGCTCCACAAGGAACTCAGCTGACATCTGGACACTTAGGAATTGATACCGCTCTCTGCCTCTTTGATTTTGAGGTTCATTTGCACCATTCTCCAGCTTCTGCAGCCCAGCATTCTCTGCTTCAGTGTGTACAAGGCAGCAAAATGGTGAAGCTATCTCCAGTGGACATGACCCTCCAGATCAAATGTCCAACCCCCCAAACTCTGTCTTGGTACCCCTACTGTAAACTCTCTATATCTAATTGCCTTGGAATGGCCTTTGACTTATGTTCTTTGGTATCACAAACTCACTCAGTCCTGCCATTTGGAGCTAGAGAAGAAAGGGTCACTTGATACCACAAAGTGGGGAAAATAGGTTTTCTAGGAGGGAGCGTGAAGGCACAGCAGAAAAATGGCTTGGAGTTTCCAGGTTAGAACTGCCATCCTCCACTCTAATTATTATTGCCATAGGTTTATTTCTGTTTCTAATTTCTTTTCTTCACAATTACATTAAGTAGTTTATAGACAAACACAGTCTTACACTTCTTTGAAAGATACATTCCCATCTTAGACATGGTTCTTTAATTTCAGTGTTTTAAATCATGGTTTAGGACTTAAATTTCATCTATTGATATCACCCATATTTTCCTCTTTCTCCCAAAGAGAATCAATTAAAATGTCCCCTATATTCTCAAATATTTCAGTTTCCTTCCAAGGATGTTATTACCCTAAAGATATGTCCCCATTGTCTTTACGGGAGTCAGAATGACTGGGTAGCAATGCTGGGCATATGCTCGAGAAAGATAGCAATACTAGCTGTGCTTTGGTTTATTGTAGCTGCCTCTAAGCTCCACCACAGGGAACTACCAACACCAAGATACATTCCTTCATCCCAGGGTCAGTATTTGATATTCTCGAACTACCAGGACTGTTCAATTATGGCATTTTTTTCCATCCTCAAGGGAGGTCTAGCCACTTCCTCTCTCTCCTTCAATGGGAAACACATCTTTACATGCATTTCCAGCAGACCAGTATCTTCTTTTCCTTTCTCTGTCACATTCCTATACTCTTTATTCTATGGATTCTGATTTTAATTCTCTTCTCCTTCAGATTGTTCTGTTGAGCTTGGGATGAAACAACTTTTCTAGAAGGTCTTGGTTTATCAATACTTTTGGGAGTAAGCTCATACCTATTGTGTATGTTTAGTTCAATAGAATTTCTTCACGTTGTCTTTCTCTTTTTCCTTCCCATTCATTCCTCATTATACTATTGGATCAAGTTTTTGTTACCGAGCCCAAGCTCACTCTTCTGGCTGCACAACAGGCCAATAAATCAGGAGACAAGTTGTTGGGGCAAGGAAGAACGACTTTAATCGGAAAGCTAGCGGACCAAGAAGATGGCAGACTAGCGTCTCAAAAAAAGAACCCCATCTTGTCCCAGTCTAAATTCTGGCTCCTTTTATGCAGAGTAGGGGGAGGGGCCCACTGTGTTACCAATGGCTTAGCAGGACCACTAACGGTTGCTCATTGACAGTTGCTCGCTTTGGGGAGGGGCCCACTTTGGCACCGACCAATGGCTGAATGGGGCTGCTATAGCTCATGCCTGCCCCATCCCTATTACAATTCCCCACTGTCAATGTCCATTCCATAGTCTTGTGGGAAAAGGGATGATAATCTTTCTGGCTACTTCCCACTGAACAGGGGCAATGAGGGTGTGATCGTGAAATGGAATTGATCAGTTTTGAGTCGGGAATGTTGCTTAAAATTTTTAGTAAGCAATACAATTCTCTTTCTTTATCTACAACTATTTGAGCCTAATGAAATTCCTTCTACAATGAAATTTTAATTTCAATACTTATTATTTTTGAAGAGCAGCCTTAACCCTTCTAAAGATTCACAAACCCATTGCTCTCTAGGCCTCTCAGGCCTCTAGTCATTTTCTGATGACAGTGGGGCTATGTTAACCCAAGTGTGATGAATCCATGGCTTTACTCCAGCTAACTTGACAGATGAATGCGTGGTGAGTAATACCACACGTGGTCCTGTCCACCTTGCACTCAACTGGTGCTCAGGCCCTTGTTCTCTTCAGATTTTAAGGAGTACTCGGTCTCTAGGCCAGAAAGGGTGTAAGGCTACCTCAGCTGGATAGGCAGACCTGCTGGAAGCAAACTCATGAACAGAGGTTAGTATTGTGCCCAGAGTTTTAACATAATTGGCAACTGCTGGATCTTTCAGAGCATTTATAGATTCTCCCGCTGGGGCAGACACCTGGAGTGGCCTACCATACAATATTTCAAAGGGGCTTAATTTAAGCCTGCTTCTGGGAGCCACTCTGATCCATAGCAGGGCAACTGGCAAGGCCTTATCCCAAGTAAAATTAGTCTCTTGACATATTTTAGCAATGCTCTTTTGAAATGTATAATTCATGTTCTCAGTTTTTCCTATTGATTGTGGTCTCCATGATGAATGTAGCTTCCAATTAATTTGCAGTGCTTTAGACACTTGTTGGGTTATGCTAGAGACAAAAGCAGGCCCGTTATCACTTTGAAGGGAGTTAGGCATTCCAAATTGGGGGATAATTTTCTTAAGGAGGACTTTTTTACCACTTTGGAGGCTTTTTCTGTTCTGGTAGGATATGCCTCCACCCATCCTGAAAAAGTGTCCACAAATACTAGCAGATATCTGAAATTTCCTGTGGCTCGAAGCATTTGAATAAAGTCTGTTTGCCAGTCCTCGGTGGGGCAGGTTCCTCTGTGTTGGGTCCCCGTCTAGGAACTCTGAGAGCAGTCTCTGGGTTATTTTCAGCGCAAATCATACAATTTTGCGTGTTTTGCTGGATGGTCCTTTGTAGGTTAGGTCCCATTATGTATTTCTGAATCCATTGTAGGGTGGCATCGCTCCCATAATGGGTACTATTATGAGTGTGCTGCAGCACAGTGTCCAAAAGGGCCTCAGGAATCAAAACAATTCTTTGTGCACTACATTTCCAGCCAGGTGAGGTGTGATCAAGAGTGAATCCCCACTCTTTGGCCCTCTCCTTGTCCTTCTCTGAATACACTATCTGGTATTTTGACAAGCTGACCTGTGATAGAAGTGACCCCTTCATGGCTTGACAATCCCCTTCCTTTGCTGCTTTCTTTGCAGCTTGGTCAGTTAACTGGTTGCCTTTCATTATATGAGTTTCACCCTTTTGGTGGCCTGGGCGGTGCATTATGGCCACTTGTCAGGGCTTATGGACTGTTTCTAAGAGTGACAGGATTTCAGAAGCATGTTTTATGTCTTTATTGTTCAAAGTGAAGCACCCCCTTTCTTTCCAGATTGCCCCGTGAGCGTGCACCATGGAGAGTGCATAGCAAGAGTCTGTGAATATATTTACTTGCCTGCCTTCAGTGAGAAGTAGGGCTCTTGTCAGAGCAATGATTTCTGCCTTCTGAGCTGAGCTCCCTGGGGGCAGGGCTTTTGCTTCAACAATCTTTTTAAGAGTTACCACCGCATACCCAACGTACCACTTACCTTGGTCCGTGAAGCTGCTTCCATCAGTGAACAGTTCCATGTTCTGGCTCGGCCAAGGGTTGTTAAGTCTGGTCTGCTAGAGTACACGAGCTCAATGACCCATAGGCAGTCCTGCTCTGGGAATTGTGCAGCATCAACTGGGAGCAATGCAGCAGGATTTAGGGCTGAAGTGACCTGAGGTCCTACATTGAGATTGTCTAAGAGAATGGCTTGGTACTTTCCCATTCTCCCAGAAGTCAGCCAATTGCCCCCTTTTTGTTCCAGTAAAGAAAGGACATGGTGAGGGACATACACAGTGGTGGGTTGCCCCAGGGTAAACTGCTCAGCTTCCTGAAGTATGTCACAAGTAGCTGCTACAGCTCGAAGGCAAGGAGGCCATCCCTTAACAGTCTGTTCTAGTTGTTTCGAGAATTCTCCAGAGTTTGAATTAACACCCAGAGATTTATGCCTTGTCTCTCATGGACATAAAATTTGAAAGGTTTCTTTAAGTCTGGTAGTCCCAAAGCCAGGGCTGGGACTAACTTTGTTTTTATTATTTCAAAGGCTGTTTGGCACTTTGTAGTCCAAGTAAGGGGCTCAAAATCATGCCTCTTTTTTTTTTAATTAATTAATTTATTTTTATATTTATTTTTGGCTGTGTTGGATCTTCGTTTCTGTGCGAGGGCTTTCTCTAGTTGCGGCAAGTGGGGGCCACTCTTCATCGTGGTGCACGGGCCTCTCACTGTCGCGGCCTCTCTTGTTGCGGAGCACAGGCTCCAGACGCGCAGGCTCAGTAGTTGTGGCTCACGGGCCTAGTTGCTCCACGGCATGTGGAATCTTCCCAGACCAGGGCTCGAACCCGTGTCCCCTGCATTGGCAGGCGGACTCTCAACCACTGCGCCACCAGGGAAGCCCTCATGCCTCTTTAAAGCTTCATAGGAGGGCTTTACTATGAGCCCATAGTTCGGGATCCAAATCCGACAGAATCCTGCCATTCCCAGAAATCCCCTCAGTAGTCCGCGAGTCTTGGGTGTTCTCAAGCCTGCCATTGCCCGTTTTCTATCAGGCAAAAGACCCCGCTGTCCTTGGGAAAGGACAAAACCCAAATATGTGACTTGTTGCTTACATACTTGGGCCTTTTACTGGGAGAACTTATATCCACAAATGGGCAAATAATTCAGGGTTCTTATGGTATTTTGTAGACACTTATCATATGTAGGACTTGTTATGAGCAAATCGTCCACATATTGGAGTAAGAGTCCTTCATCCAATATTAAGTTTCTAAGGTCCCTAGCCAACATTTCCCCAGACAAAGTAGGGGAATTCTTAAATCCTTGAGGCAGGACTGTCCAACAATACTGTTGGACTACCTGTGCTTCTGGGTCCTGCCATTCAAAAGCAAACAGCTGCTGTGATTCTTCTGTGGTAGGAATGCAGAAAAAAGCATCCTTCAAGTCCAAAACTGAGAATCAGCTGTATTCTCCCAGAATAGTTGTAAGCAGAGTGTATGGATTAGGTGCCACAGGGTACAAATCTTGGACTATTTCATTAACAGCCCTCAGGTCTTGGACAAAGCAATACTCTGCTGAGTTTGGCTTTTTGACCGGGAGGATAGGGGAGTTATATGGGAACCTGCAAGGTATAATCACTCCTGTTTTAAACAACTTTTCGAGAATTGGCTGTATTCCCTTTTGGGCCTCTTGCCTTAGAGGGTATTGTTTTAGATTAGGTGTCCCAACATCCCTTTTTAAAAAATTAATTAATTAATTAATTAGGCTGCATTGGGTCTTAGTTGCATCATGCAGGATCTTCATTGCGGCACGTGGGCTCTCTAGTTGTGGCTTGTGGGCTCAGTAGCTGTGGCACGTGGGCTTAGTTGCCCCGCGGCATGTGGGATCTTAGTTCCCTGACCAGGAATTGAACCCGTGTCCCCTGCTTAACCACTGGACCACCAGGGAAGTCCCCCAACATGCTTTTTTAATGGGATTTGTATTGGCCATGTGTTTTTGGCCTTCTCTGGGGTGCCATCAACCCACACTTCTGGCCTTACCTTTTCATAGACCTTGGAGGTTGGGGGAGAGCTCTGTCTCCTTTTCTGGGGCATCCATGAGTGCCATATGTAGGCTTATAGCATGCTCTGGTGGGAACCTGATGTCAAGCTGTCCTGGCAAAAAAGTTACTTGAACATTTAATTTACAAAGGAGGTCTTGGCCCAAAAGAGGGATTGGACACGCTGGCATAGATAAGAAACTGTGTTTCAGGGTGAGGTCCCCTAGCTGGCATTCCAGAAGTGGTAAGAAATAACAATTTTGTATTTCTCCAGAAACTCCCATGACCAGGATGGATTGAGATGTTTTCTGTGCCACGTTGGTGTTTACCATGGAGTATGTTATACCCGTATCTATCAGAAAGTCAATCAACTTGTCCCCCACTATCAAAAGTTACCCAGGGCTCCTGTGGGGAAATTGGAATTGGACACCTCAAGTCCAAAGGAGCCCCCAGGCCTCTTCATTCGTCATGAGAGTGTTCCTCTTTTTCTAACATATGAGAGGTTCCCATCTTTCTTTTATTGTTTTCTTTCTTATTCTTTAGGCTAGGTCAATCATTTGTTCCAATGCCTGTCCTCCTTAGAGGAAGCACATTGGTCCCTCCATGATGGTGGCTTACCTCTCTTTGGGTTACTTGCTTTCCCTGAATCCAGTGCTGATGCCAGAAAAGTGGTGTTCCATCTTGCATCCTCTTGCTTCTGTCGTTGTTCCCTGTTAAGGTTGCTCCAACTGTTGTTGATCACTGTAAAAGCAACATCTACCAATTGAGAAGGGTTCATTCAAAATACACCATCTAACTTTTGCAATTTTATTCTTGTATCTGGGGGTGGTTTGCCCAGTGAAGGCCATATTTACCATTCTCATATGTTCTGGGGACTCAGAATCTGTATCAATGTAGCACCTATAAGCTTGATAAATTCTTCTAGAGACTCTGATGGATCCTCATTGGGTTTTTGGTGTGTCTCCTGAATTTTGTTTAAGCTCTTTTGCCTAGGTACTCCTTTTCAAAGACCCGCTAAGATACACTTCCTATAATGTTTTAGGAGTGGCATATCTCCATTATTAGGATCCCAGTCAGGCTCAGCAATAAGAACTGCCAAATTTGCTTCTGGAGTTCCATCTGGATCTGCTAGATGAAGCTGGTATGCTTCCTCTCTCGCCTTGTCAATGATGATTCTTCTTTCATCCCCAGTAAGCATCATATTCATAAGAGTGTGAATGCCTGCCTAAGAGGGATGGTGAGTGGCAAAGATAGAAGTGAAAAGTTCAGTCATATGGAGGGGGACTCTCAGTATGTAAGGTTATGGTTTTTCCAGTTAAACAGATCTGAAGTTGACAATGGCTTGTGCATCCATAGAAACTCAGCTGGTTGGCCATCTGCATTAAGGCCTCCCACAGGATATCAGCACAAGGGAAATTGCCCTGCTCCAGAAGTGACTCCCAGTCCAAATTGGATGCCCTGTTTGGTCTTATATGGTAAAACCAAACCAGGCCCCTGTGCCCCTGGGGTTAACATAGAAACTTCTAATTGATGCCCATAAGCAGGGGAAACAGGAGGCAGTGAATATGTTGGTGGCATGGGGGTGGTCGGAACAACTGCTGGTGCAGCCTGCTTGGCCAGTGGGGGAGTCTGGTTGGCTGGAGGGGGCATTTTAAGTTTTGGAATAACATGTCCTCACTCTCACTTTCACCTTCTCCCTCTTGAAGAGCAGCTTTTCCCTTGGTTTTCCTTTCAGACTGCTGTACCATAAGGTGGGAGCCTTCTGACTTCTTTTCCTCCTGATGCAATAGCATAAATGCTTCTATGTAAGGAATCCCATCATTTTTACCTGCTCTTTCACAAAACAATTCTAATTGCAAGATTGTATAATAATTAAGTGAGCCATTCAAGGGCCATCACTCTCCTCAACCTAACGTATATTGGGCCCACACACAATTACAATAGAATATCCTCTCTTCCTTAGTCATAGGCCCACAGCTATATTTTGCCCATTTATTTAAGATACACCCCAAAGGGCTTTCCTTAGGGACAGATGGAATATTTCCCATATTTATAAGTTCAAGAACAACAAAACACAAAAAGCACAAGCAAATTCCAATACCAAAAACACAAACAGATTCCATCATGAATGAACGCAAAACAAAAGCCAACAAACCGGTTTACAAATCAGGTAGAGTCCAACAATAATTCCCCCCCTCCAACAGGGTACCCCAATCAAATGAACAAATTGGCTTTTCCCTTAAAGGAAAAGCCCTAACGGAGGAGAAAATATTCCCAGTTGGCAGTTCCCAGTACATACCGGAGTGACTTACCCTACTATATGGGACCCATTGGCTCCCAAATGTTGATTCCTTGCTCCAACTGCCAAGCGCTGGGGGAGCTGGTGCCACTTCAGGGAATTTCAAAGGGAAAACCCTCAGGACAAGTGGTCCTGGCAGCTGCTAGGGCCTTACATGAAAATTCCCCAACTAGGGCTGGCAGGCCACAAGCAGCAGCGCTCCTGGCTGACTTCGCCAAAATTTGTTACCAAGCTTGGGCTCAGTAACGTTTTTATCCTCTTCATTTTTAAAGTCAGGATTTTGTATTCTTCTAATCTGATTTTATTGGAATTATTTATGCTCAGATGCTCTCTGCAAAGCTAAAACATATTTTTCAAACCTCCTTATGTTTTCAAGCATGTAAGTTAGTTAGCTAGTATTCAACATTCCCATCACTTATGCTTGCTACTGACAGGAAGACAAACTTTGTTTTTTTTCTCTGCTTTCCATTGAACCAGTGCCATTATGTCCTATGAATTTTGGTTGATTAAGACCTCAAGATATGTATTATCCTATATCACATCACTTTTTAAAACTTGTCTCTTGAAATAGAAGTTAAGAGCATAGTCTTAGAGGTCAGATAGACCTCTGTGATAGTGGACAAGTTACTGAAACTCTGTAGGCCTCAGTTACCTTGTCAGTAAAATAAGGATTATAACAGTTCCTACTGCATAGCACTGTTATGAAGATCAAATAAGAAAATGTGGGTTGACTGTTTACTAGATAGTAAACACTCAATAAGCGCTAGCTTTAGTTATTCTTATGATTACTTTTGTTAGATCGTAAGCTTCTTGAAATTAGGAACCATGTTTCAAATTTTAGTAAACAATGAGTGCTTAATACAAATTTATTATTATTCGCTTATATAATAGTTATATTTAGTGATAAGAATTCCAGAAAATGAAACACACTGGAATTAAGATTACTAGATTTGATTCTGATTTCCTTATGTTACATTTCTTTATTTCCCCCCAAGTTGGTGGGTTGTTTTATTTCTTTCTTCTAATCTGACTTCTTTTTTTTGGCTGTCGCTTATTTTATTTTTTTATAAAGTATTTTATTTTATTTATTTATTTTTAAAATTTTGTTTATTTGGTTGCCTTAACTGCAGCAAGCGAGCTCCTTAGTTGTCACATGTGAACTCTTAGTTGCAGCACGCATGTGGGATCTACTTCCCTGACCAGGGATCGAACCCGGACCCCCTGCATTGAGAGGATGGAGTCTTAACTACTGCACCACCGGAGAAGTCCCTGACTTATTTTTTCCTTTTGGAAAAATATTACTCATTTCTAAATTTTCTTTTGTCTTTTCTCACTGTAGGGGGATTCACATTCAAATTCCATCAGTCTTTTAAGTGTCAACTGGGCCAGGCTCTGTGCTATTTGCTTGAAGATACCTAGATATTATCTCCATTTCATAGAGAAGAAAACCAAGGCTCAGAGAGTTCAGGTGAATGGTCCAAGATCGTACAGTTAGTAAGTAGTAGCTCAAGAATGACCAATTAGACTTGACCATAAACCATTGAAAAGAACTCTAGGAGGAATATGACTAAGTAGTTTGATGTACAGAGAGATAGAAATGTTTTTTTCTTCAAAAAGGGGTGAGGAGGAGAGTCAGGGAATTCTTTGTGAAGATGAAATTACTCTAAGAGATGGCCAGTCAATCCATGGACAATTGAGAGCTGACTAATCTGGAACAAAATTTTTTCTTTCACTCCTTCTACTCTCACTTTAGATATACATAACAGAGTGTGTTTATGGCATATAAATGCTAAGTAGAGGGATGGGATAGGGAGGGTGAGAGGGAGACGCAAAAGGAAGGAGATATGGTGATAAAGGTATATGTATAGCTGATTCACTTTGTTATAAAGCAGAAACTAACACACCACTGTAAAGCAATTATACTCCAATAAGGATGTAAAATAAATAAATAAATACATGCTAAGTAGATAAATTGCCACTATTTGGAAGATAAAATGGTAAGCATGGGAGAAAAACATTTTATTTGATGCTATGTGGACCATAAGTAAATTCACAGGCTTTTAATATATAAAGAATAGATCTAGTAGAAGAAGATACCATATCAGTGTTGAAAATGATAGCACATGTGTCCTTTCACCAAGTTTAGTTACAGTTCTCATAATATAAAACTAATCCTTGGAATGCTTGGTAAATATGCTGATTCTGGGTACAAATGAATCCTCCACTTCTGAAGGCTTGGTGTGGGCTCCGATTTAGGTCTCCAATACATGTCCAGCGATTTTTGGTGCCCTTTTGGGAAATACACCATTTGGCATGATCCTGATAAGAGCTGAAATAAGATTGTCTAGATAACTTAATTGCTTTGACATTGTAGACATGGTAAGGAAGGGAGCAGTTTGAAGGAAGCTCTTGTCTCTTTCGCTGCCAGGTTTCTGTTAGCAAGTGAGTCTTCAACCGTTGAGCCATCCAGGCTGCAAAGATGTCTAGAGTTTATAAAGAGAAAAATAGTGAGGTTAGTATTTAAACTTAGATAAATCCCTGAAAATATCTCAGGAATAGAATCATCACGCACCCCTGATATGTGGATGTCACAAGCACATTAATAACAACATGACTGAGAGAGTGGATAGGAGAACATTTTATAAACGCTAAAGTGATATGCAAATAAAAGTTATTATCATTATTACTAGGATGATATTTGTCTCTGAAAATGTCTTCTATTCCACACATACAAGAGAGCAATATAGGTTTTTCTCCTGAAAAGACCTTTGGAAAGAATAAGGATAGAGCACTAACCAGAGGCCAGCATCTAGAGATCTTTATAAACCATGCCAAAGTGTTTGAATTTTCCTGAAATCAGTGGGAAATTTTTTAAGGAGTGTTATTAGGGGATTAATAGAAACTGCTTTATGACCATAAATATCGATTGAGAAGCAATGTGCAGGATGAATTGGGAAGGCTACATTAGATTGGAGAGAGGAAAACCACCAGCTTGTCACAATAAGTGTGGTAACAAACACAGGTGTGAACCATGGCCATGGCAGAAAGTTTAGAGGGGGTAAGATAAATGTGAGTTATTAAGGACTGGGAACTGATTTAATTTGATGATTTGATAAGGCGGAAGAGAAAAAAAGAGGGGTCAAGAGTTCTAGGGGACCATGCAGAATATGAGAAAAAGAGTGAGATATGTTAGGAATAATGATGAGATGAGTTTGGCGTGTTGAATTTTGTGTGGCTGTGCCACCCTGCGAGCAGAAATGTCCCACTCACTGATGAATACTTCTGTCAGAACAGAGGTCTAGGGTGGAGATCTAGACTTGGGAATCACCTAGCAGGAATATGTATATGTGATAAGGGTAAGTAGAGGACCACAGAGCAACCTAGTCACATAAGGAGTATGCAGAGGAGGAGGACCTGGCAGAAGAGACTTATAAGAAGTGGGAGGAAGACCAAAAGACTGTGTACTTCCAAAACTCAGGGAGGAGAATGTTTCAGAAAAGAAAGGGTTCCAACTGTGCCAAATTCTGCGGAAGCTATTTCTGTCCTGTTAATTTTGGGATCTCTAATGCCTAACACAGGCAAGTAGTAGGCATTCAGTAAATTTTATTCAATATTAAAGGAAGGAAGGAAGTTAGGAAGGAAGAAAGGAAGGAAGTTAGGAAGGAAGGAACGAATGAAGGAACGAATGAAGTAAGTTAGGAAGGAAAGAAGGAAGGTAAGAAGTTAGGAAGGAAGGAAGGACAGAAGGAAGGAAGGAAGTTAGGAAGGAAGTTGGAAGGAAGGAAGGAAGGAAGGGAGGAAGACAGTGAGGTCAATTAAGATGGCCATTGGTGACTGGAGAGAGACTGTAAGGTCTACAGACAGAGAAGCAAGACTGTAGTCAAGGAGCAGTGAGCAAGTAAAGACCCTGAAGAGTTTTCTAAAAGTAAATTTAGAAGAAAAAAACCAGAGATACAGGGAATCTAGAATTGAGGGAGGGTTTTTAGGAATGTTTATATTCTAAGGGGCTTGTAGAGCAGGAGAGCTGAAGTAGAAGAGGGAGAACAGGTTGAGTTTATGAAAGTATTCTGAGGCTGGGATAGGTTCCAGGGCACAGAGTGCACTGCTTCTGTTTGGATGAGAGAAAACTGGTAAAAAAAAGAATGAAAATAGCTTAGATTGTTGAGGGTGGGGTGTGCTCTTGAAGTGGTTTCTTTCTGGTGATTTCTATTCTCTCTATGAAGGAAAAGGTGAAGAGGCAGGACTTGAGGGTAAGGAAGGCTTAAAATAACTACTTAGGGAGTGAAAGAAAAAGGAGACAGCTTGGTTCTGTGCCCAGCTGAGGCTGGAGACTGAGTTTTTACTGGCCTCTGGCTAGATGGTTGTGAGATACTTTTGTGGTTGGATCAGCAACCCTTCTATTCAAGTGGCTAATATTTTAATTGGCCCTTGGTGTCCCTTCTCCCTTTCCTTTCTTTGTCCTCCCTCCTTTTCTACTTCTACTCCCCTGAATAATCAGAATATTTCCTCTTTGCAATCCAAAGTGAGTCCAGCAGCAGTGTAATAGCATATTGTTTGATGATGGGCTTTCATACCGTCGAGAAAATAATCAGACTTTGCAAAATGGAGGAATTTTTGTCCCTGGGCTGACTGAAGTGTGGTGAGATGCCGGCCAGGGATCTCTGATGAGCTGGATCTGGCACACAGCTGGGGCATGTGAACGAGCTCCTGGTGAAAGGTTACTGGGATGGAACAGCTATAAACGTTTGGGTTGCAGACCAAGAGCTGAGAATCTGAATCAAGAAACAAGAAAGAAAAGTTGAGAATTAAGACACAAATGGAAATGCTTGTTGGTATTTTAGGTCTTGTTGTGAATTAAAAAACTAAATAGAATGAAAAACAAAAGCAAAAGTATTCCCTTCTTTAAGCCAATAGCCTTCAAACTTTTGGTTAAAATAGTTGACACTCCCTACTTTCCAGGCATTATTATGTGGGTTTACTAATTTAATTAGAACAACCTTATTATTAGGTAAGTTCTTTTATCATTATCCTCATTTTATAGATAAATTAATGGAGAATTTATGTCACATGCCTAAGGTTATAAGCTTGTAACTGAAGGAGTTGGTATTAAAGCCCAGGCAGTCTGGTCTTGGAGGCCATGTGTTTTTTCTCCCATGTGTACACATACAAAAGTAGAGAACACCCATGTACTGATCATCCAGCTCCAAGAATGACCAACTCATCAGCATGCACACCTAATCTCTATGCTATTAAGCTCTCTAATCATTATAGGAACTCAGCTAGTTAGACTAGGGCTTAATTTGGGTGAGAGGCTCAATAATCCTTTCCATAAGATGGAAATTTGATAAAAAACAAAAATATTCTAAACCTCCTATATCCAGAGGCAAATAATCACTCTTTACTATTTAGCAGCTTCCTCAGTAAAAAGTGATTGGTAAAATACCATTCCTACTTCTCTTCCCTATTCCTACTTTGGATTTTCCAAATCCAAGTATTTTTGGCCCTTTGAGCTTGAGATCTTAAGGGAAGATCATCTGGTTTATGCTCCGAAGTGTCATGTTGGTGGCCTATAGGCAACATGAGGTCAACACAATTTAAAAAATAAAAAAGATTGAGACCATATTTGAAAATCAAAGGATCTATCTCCCTCTTTCCTTCCCTCTCTTGTATTCTTACATCCTCCCCTAGGTTTCTGCTTCCTCTAAAAAATATGGAGATGTAGGTCTGTATTCCCACAGAACCACAGTATAATGAAGCTGAAGCTTTTGAGGGAAACTAGGGGAGAGTCAACAACCCAGTTTGTCACTGTCCCCACTGCCTATGCAATGTCCACCTGTGTCACCCATTTTTGTTACCTGCCTGGCCCCTGTAGACATTTGAAACTACTGTCTCTGATCAAGTTCAAAGACTTCATTGGTGGACCAGGAAAGCAAGGTCCAGTAAGTGAGCCTGCCCGAGATCTCACCAAAGCCAATATTAGAATCTAGGTATCAGAGGGTTTATGAATAGAGAAGCAAATGAAGTGATAAATTTATTAATATATTTCCAAAGCCCTTCTTCAATATTGTTATCTCTCTTTCTCTCTCTCTCTCTCTTTTTTTACACACTCTAGTGTTACCTATTGCTTCATACTGGTTGTACTTGAAAGTTATGCAGATGCCAGTTTGTCCATTTCGTCTCCCTGTGGGTGGATACTCATAGCCTTCTTCAGGAATTGGAGGAAAATGGGGAATGGAATGAATCAACCAGAACCCCTGGATTCTGTTCCACAGAAGTAAACCTACCAAAGATACAGTAAATACAGATAAATTAGAAAAACAAAGCTCCTTTAAAAAAAACAGAGTTCAAAGCTACAACATTTAAGCCCTTTATACTTCAGGCTAATTTTTTATTAGGCTAATAATTACAAGGATCACGTTTTTTTTCAATAATTTCAGAACCAATTCAGGTACACATCATATTGCCCCATTACTGTTAATAACCCACCACAAAAGGGAGCTAGGGCAGCCACCCTGTGAAGAGTTGAGAGGCATTTCATGTTGAAACTACAAGGAAAATTTGTTTTGGCAGAAAGCAAATTTGCTAAATTGGTATTTGACCTTGTTAGACTATGTAGTCACCTGGCAAGCTTCAGATAATGTCTTTACTGCTAAGCAGCTAAGCTATTTTCAAAAGCCAGCTAAAAAGCAGAGTTGAAAGAGAAAATATCAAATGAAAACATGTACTTGCAGTAATTTATTGTGAGAAACTGATGCTCATTTATGTGCAGAATTCACCCAGTTCCACAAGATTGACAAAAGAGGCAGAGAGAAAAAAAACAGGGAAGCCATGTTCTAAAGCACCCCAGTTAATTGTATTTAGTAAAAATCTCTAGAGCAGACTAACATGAAAGCCAGAAAAGAAGAAAACAGAAAGATTTTCATCATCTTGTGACATGGCACAAAGAACCCTGTCCAACAGGCATCTATGACTATTTCTGTGTTTATAAATATATCAAGACAGTTTTGGTATGCTAACTAGACTTTCCAGTTTGCATATGACCATGGAGACATAAAAGTCATGTTTGCCTTAGTGTTAGAACAGAAACCAAATGCCTGCCAGTTATTTCTTTTTCAAAGAACACACTTTAAGGAAGCAGAGTATTTGTCAGTGACTTTGTCAGTGGCTATGGAATCAATACCTGTGTCGAGATGGTAAATGTTCAAAGTTCAGTTGCCTCACAGAACTGGATGATCTTCAGGGACTCTATTCGGCCCAGCTGAGTATTGCTGTTTGTCTGAAATCCTAACTTCCTGGTACAAATACCACAGGATGTCGGGACACCTGTTGGCAGGGAACTCCCCAATGTGACATCAGGTCCCACTCCTTTTCCAGTCTTTTTTCTAAACCCTTGTATCAACTAACAGGGTGGAGCGAAAATGGTGGTGGGAGGTTGGTAAAGGAGAGGTTGCAGAATGCGGCATGTTATAAAAATTGTTGGGTTCCATGCAAATAGGACCATGAAGAAGGCAACTTAGCTAAATCAAAGGCTTTCAATGCTCATGACATTTGACACCCATTACAAATGATATTCTTAATCAGAGGTTGCAAACAGGCAGCCCACAGGCCAAATCTAGCCTGCAGATACATATTATTATGCTTGCAGAGTATTTTTTAAAACTTTGAATTTATTACCAACATTTAAAAACTGGAGAGATTTCCCACAAACTCTAATTTTCTCTGGAAAAATTGCATTCCCATAAGGCAAGCTGAGTAGTAACTGCTTCCTTAGAGCAAGTATATACTCTCCAGTTCTCTAGTTACCTGCCAGTTCAGCCCCCTTGGCTTGCTGACATCACTTGCCTGCCTCTGAAGACATTTGAGTTTGGAACCTTCTGAAGAATACTTGTTGCCATGGAAAGTTATTCATGGTATATTAAGTTGAAAAAAGTTTGAAGTAGTCATTACAATAGTTTTATAAAAATGTTTCAAAATATGTATCATAGAAAAAGTAGAAAGTATTAAGTGTAATTATCTAATGAGTATTAGGATTACAGATTTTTTGTTTACTATCATTTTGAATTTTTCAATAACATATATATACATAGTTTATAAATTGAAAAATACCAAAAATCACTATAATAAAAATTATTATAATTATAGAACAAAATATATAACAACAAAAATTACTATAATATAAAAAATATTTTTAAATACTTTTTCAAGAATCTTTACTGTATTTCAAATGGAACTTGACACTAAGAAGGGTGAATTTTACTCTATGCAAATTATACCTCTATAAACCTGACTAAAATGTGTGTACAGTATACACACACACACACATATATATAGTCTGGCTGGTATTCCCAGTAGTCAATATTGGATTTCTTCTTTAAAGTATATATTAAAAGATACATTAAGAAATAAAATGGGATTTGTGAGAAGGATATTGCAAAGTCAAAGTATATCATTATAACCTGTGATACAGAAATCACTCATTTTGATAACACAGACCATTAAAAAGAAAAGCTATCTTTTTAGTATGGAGTATAAGACTACTGAAGATGGAATGTTTACAAAAATACTGATTTCCAGTAGGAAAGAGAAAATAAGAGCCTTTGTCATACCTTTGGTGTGTCCATACTTTCTGCTGTAATTCATGGATTTAGGGACTCCATCATTGTATATTAGATAGGCTGTGCTGTTATCCTGCAGGGACATTTTAGGGTTATAATGGCATAAATCTTTCACTCATAAATGCTCACAACATTTCTACCAGCTACCCGGCCTGCAATACAGAACTTTCATTAATACACATGAGAAGTCATCCGTTCTAATAGGCAGCTTTCCCATCGATATGAATTCTGTGACGTGCAAGACAAGGGACAAGAAGTCCATTCTCAACCACACGTGGTTTTGTCTTGTGTGACAGGAGCCCTGTGCGTTGTGATGTGTGTGTGAGGGCAATATTCCTATTTCAGTTATTTTGGACCCATGTTTCTGCTCTGGCAACTAGTGTATGATAAAGGGGTACTTAAATATTGATTCAGGAAATGCAGTAGGAACAACCAGCCAAGGATTACAGCTAAGTTTTCTCCATTGATATTATACGCACAATGCAGAATTGCCTGTCAGGGTCTGATTTCCTCTGTCTACTTTGTGTTTCACTGCTTGGTCATAGCTTCCTGTTTAATCAGGATTCCTCATTCTCTGCTTCTACTAGCTCCCTGATAGGGGAGGATTTTTCTTCAATTCATTTCTCCTGTCATTTCACCTTTTCAACTTGACATTTTCCTGCTTAAAAAAAGTGGTATAGTTGAATGTGATAATGGATTTCCTCTGGTAAGGCAACATGCGAGTACATTCCCCAAACAGTTGGTCAAATCTCTGAGTGAAAGTGAAGCTATTATTTTGATAGTATCTGTTTGTCATGTTTTGGAAACTCGCTTATATTTTTTTCTGTGTCGTTCCATTTCAGTTGTGTCATGATGCAGTGACTTTTAATGAAGCCAATGATGTCAATATTAAAAAGTCTCAGTGACATAATTAAAAGCAGGAAAGGACAACCCATCCCCTTAAAAAAAGACCCTTGCTTGTCTCTCAGAAAAAAAAAAAAATCAATAACTGAGTTTCTTACAGTTGCTTCATTAGTTGATATAATCTAAAACCATTTTTTTAAAAAAGGCACAACATAGTCTCTACAGCATTCTTGGCTACTATGTTTAGGAATATTTAGGAAATTAAGCTGTTTTCTTACCTGCATTTTCTGTAATTGACCATCGCTACCGTTGGTGTTCAGATTCTCCACTGGAGAACTCTGACAGTTAGTTATCCTGTGAGCCTGTATGGAATGCGGTAACAAGGCCATTGTGTGCCTTTGGGGTACAATGTGGAAGGCCTCTGGGAAAATTCAATAAGGAACTTAATTCTTCTAATAGATGAAGTTTAACATTCTAACCAGAGGTATAACAGCCAGCTAAGGTAAATGGGATGTAGCTCTAGTGAAAAGAAGCTCTCTCATAAAGCGAAAAAATCATGACATAAGAATAGGACCTGGAGATTATCATACTAAGTGAAGTAAGTCAGACAGAGAAAGACAATATCATACGATACCGCTTATATGCAGAATCTAAAAAAATTGATACTAATGAACTTATTTACAAAACAGAAGCAGACTTAGAGAACAAACTTATGGTTACCAGTGGGGGAAGGATAGTGGGGAGGGATAGATTGGGAGTTTGGGATTGACATGTACACACTGCTATATTTAAGATAGATAACCAACAAGGACCTACTGTGTAGCACAGGGAACTCTGCTCAATATTCTGTAATAACCTAAATGGGAAAAGAATTTGAAAAAGGATGCATGTATATGTATAACTGAATCACTTTGCGGTACACCTGAAACTAACACAATATTGTTAGTCAACTATGGTCCAATATAAAATTAAAATTAAAAAAGAAGAATAGGCAGACCTAGGCTTGTGCCTCTAGACCTTTTTTTTTTTTTTTTTTTTTTTGGCCTCGTGGCTTGCAGGATCTTAGTTCCCCACCAGGGTTTGGGGTCCAACCCAAGCCCCCAGCAGTGGAAGCATGGAGTCCTAACCACTGGACCACCAGCAAATTCCCAGGACATCTTTATTCCTTTAACACTTATGTTGGGAATTATTTTGACTACTGGATGTTGAATAAGAAGGGTACGGTCTCTGACCCCAGTCTAGCAGGGAATAGTCAGGTAAATACAGGCAACTGTGATATAGTTTGATAAGTGTTATTATCAAGGTATATGGAAGGTTCTCATTTACAAAGGCAAAAGAAGGGATATTTTCCAACATAACCCCAATATTGGCATAACTTGACATTTGAGATTTAAAACCAGTTGGTCTGATCTTGCATTCTACTCTCTGTCAGAAGTTCAATTCCAGATCAGAAGGTGGGGAAGTTGTGTTCTCATGGTCACTTCTGGCACATAGTTCCAACTTCCAGAGAACACTCAGTCTTTTTGGTTGTTCTTCTTTGGGCTCCATGCCAATCAGACATGGAAATCAGCCCCTTTACTGCCATTTTCTTCCCAGAATCCACCACTCAAGACATTGCATGTGAGCAGGTTTTACAGAAGGTATGAAACATTGAATGGTTTTACATCACCAAGCTGACCTGCCTCCAATCTCCCTCCATGTTCTGTATACTTTTTAATTCCTAGCTCCCATCTACCCCTTCTTTATTTTGCAGAGCAGTTTAGCTCTCACGCCCTCCTAGGCTCTGGGGCTACTTTTGCACTTCCAAAGATCATTATTATAGTTTGCCAAACGAAGACCCATCTTCCCCAAATAAGATAAATGACAGAGGCTGCAGTGTTGCTCTTGCCTTTCTCTTCTTGGACAGTCTGCAATTGGGAGGGGATGAATGTGTTTATTTTCTCACTGATGGGTTCTACTCCAGGTTTTCCATCCCCAACCTTGGAAAGCAGAAGCAGCTATAGGTAGTTTTGCTTTTACACAATAATCGACTAATTCAAAACAGGGATGTTGCTGACAATGAACAATTTCTAAAAGCCTCTAGGACAGTGTTTGGAATATCACATGTACTCAAACAGCTTACAAATAAGTTTTGACTTTGTAACTTGGCTCCGATGGCTGGTGTTAATGACAGGTGAATAAAGTGGATATTTGTGCACAAGGTGACAGCTCTCTGCATATTTTCAGTAAATGTTCAAATAGTGGTGCTAGAGTCTAACTCAGTATTGTTGTGGGGATTAAATTAGTTGACATATGTAAAGACCCAGCACGTTGTAAGTGCTGAGTTATTTTACATATTTACTTCTCTATAAATTATTGTTAGGAAATGCATAGATGAGTATAATTGGATGTTAATTATTGTTCGATTTTACTTGTCACCCCTGGTTGAAAAGCAGTATCTTGTCACTGAACAGCAGATGGTGCCTGGAATGTTGGGAGACTGCCCACATTGAGGTAGTTAACTCATTGCCTGATGGAGTCCAGATAGCAGGTTTAAGCTCCATATTCAGGCAAGTTAGTTCCAGGGCCTTGAACTAGAGCCCTAGCTCTCAACCTACTATTTTGAAAATGATTAATTAAAAGGAAGACCAAGTGGAACCCTTTACTTTTCCCACCAAACTCATCCCACCATGGCTTAAACAACCCATAACTCATGGCATATTGATCACAGATCTATATTGCATTGTAATAGGAGAGGGCTCTTCTCTCTATTTCCATTAAAGGAGTAAGAAAGCAAGTACTGAGCACATTGGCAGAGTTTGGCAGCCAAAAGATTTCAATATGCAATTAGTTCACACTTTGCCCAGTGATGCCATTGGACATAGTGCCGAACATATCAACAATTTGGCATTGCTATGGAGTATGTTGATGTATTCCCTAAGGTCTTAGTTAGATTGATTCAGATTCTGAGCTAGCTTACTTCCAGTTGCTAGGATTGGGCACTGGGTAGACAAGGAGTTAAAATCTTTTGGAAGCCTTGGAGTCTGTATTATGCATTTTATATGATTCAAATAAATGATAACTATAACATACCTCGGAAGCATATGCTTCATATAGCTGTTGTAATGTCCTTCCCAAAACACTCTTGGTGGTATTCATTAGTTGCTTACTCCTTCTCCAGCTTCTGGTTGCAGAGTCTAGGTATAGGTACTCTACCCCAGTCTCTCTACTTTCCTTGTCTTGCCTTTTAGGCAACTTATAAAATGTAAACCTAACAAAAGAAATAATTATGAATTACTAACATTTCCTAACTCCTTCCCTGATGGCAGCCACTGTGTCAAGCACTTAAATGTATCATTTCGCTTATGTTTCACAGAAGGCCTCTAAGTCTAAGGAAGGGGATTTGCGCAAGCTCTCTGCCTCTCTTTCTACCCTTACTGTTGCTCCTTCCCAATGAAGGAAATGCAAATCTGACTGTACGTGTTCTAAAAACATTTACTGGCCTGGGGGGGTGGGATCCCCGTAGTAGAAGTTCGCACACTTTGAGAATGGCTTCTCTGTTCTTTCCACAGAAAGAACAGAACTCTGTTCTTTCCTTTCCTTTCTCTTCTCTGTTTTTCTCTGCTGCCTTAGGTGCTTGGCATGCTCATCTCTTTGTAGTGGGCTGGCTGGGTCAGAGATTTGGGTTTAGTCATCAGAGTCAGTGGAGGCTTTCTTGAGCCTCTGGCCTAAGCCACATTCTTCAGCTCAGTTTATCAGAATGCTCTGCATTGAGGATTCAGGTCCAAGACTAGCCAATTGAGTAAATGCCTTGCTTTCTTTACTATTGTCTCCTATCTGTATATCTCCTTTGGTTATCTCACAGGGAGGAGAGGTTGTTAGAACCGCATGGCATTCAGCCATTCTTGGATCATCTAACCCAGGGTTTCTCAGTGTGCTGTATTCACATTTTGGGCCCCATTATTCTCTGGGAGCCTGCTCTGTGCATTGTAGTATCCCTGGCCTCTTCCTATTAGTTGTCAACAGTACTACCCAAGTCGTGCCAATCAAAAATGTCTCCAGACATTGTCAAAAGTACCTGGAAGGCAAAATTGACCAGTTCTAGCCAAACACTCTTTAATAGCACAAACCCCACAATTAACCCTCAAATACTCACACTGGACCAAACATTGTAATGCATTCACTATTACCCCACAATAGTGTCTCACACTGCTGAGAAAAGCTTCAACGGTCACTTGGTTCTCATCAGTCTTATGCTTCCATTTATGCTCTTTCCTGCCCTGTCCAGGCTTTCTTACTCTCAGGGCCAAGTCCTCACACATGGCAGGAAACATGAAATTATTCTTTGATGCTGACCTCACGTTCCTCTGCCCTTTAACTCTCGCAGGTAGTTGTAGCAGCTCGAGACTGTGCCTCCCTGTCTGCTTAGCACAGCATTCTCTCTGACAGATATTGCTAAGTAATATGTCCATTCGGTTGTGGCAAAAATAAATTTTATATATTGATCACAATTTGGTGGCCCACCAGTGAAATGTTTGTCAACTATCATGGCACACCAATTAAGGACTAGTGCTTTTAAACATTTTCCTTGGGTGACTATCTCCAATTATAATCTGAAGATTTCTGAATCTATTTCTAGCCCAGATCTCTATGCTGAGGTCTAGATAAACCCAAATACAAAGATGTCTCAGAGACCTCCAACTCCATATCTTCGAAACCAAGTTCACAATATTTTGCGACAACTCTACTCATCCCCTGCTCTTAGGGAACACATCCACACAGTCACAGAAGCCAGCAACCTGCAAGTCTTTCTTAACTTCTTCCTCTCTCCTACTCCCCTGTGCCTATCCATTACCGAGTCCTCTCAGCGTGTTCCTCCTCTCTATTTCCTCTTCTTTAACTTGGGTCCATACTTCTTCTCACCTGTAACACTGCTGAAGTCCTATTGGTTTCCATGACTCTAGACTAGTCCCCAGCCAGCTGGCCTTCAGAGTACTGCCAGTGGGCTTTCTAAAATGCAAATATGACTTTATCAAGTCCCCACCTGAAGTCTGTCGGTAGCTCCCTTTCATGGTCAAGTTCAGACTCAGCAGTTCAGCACATGAAGCCCCTCATGACCTGGCTCTCACCTATCTCTCTAAGCTCCCCTCTCCCCTCCTGCCATTTCCCCACGTTCTCCCGAAGCGCCAACTTTACTTAACTGCTTCCAAACTCTCCCCATTGCTTATTGCCTCTGGACCTCCTCATTGCTTCTTCATTGACCTGAGATGCCCTTGCATCTCCCTTGTTTTTATAACTAACGCATAATTGTTCTCAAAACTTAGCTCAAAACTATTGGGTTGGCCAAAAAATTTGTTCAGGTTTTTCCGTGCGACGGTATGGGAAAACCCGAACAAACTTTTTGGCCAGCCTAATACTTCCCCAGAGAAGTCTTCTGGGCTCTATCCTCCCCAATGCCCCATCTAATGCCCCATATATGCCTTTACCACATAACGATGAGCTCCTCGAGGGTAAGAACTATGTTTTGTTCATATTTGTATTTTCAAAACTCAGCACAGGGCTGGTGTGAGCTCAGTAACTCTTTGCTGAGAGACTGATTGAGTGGATCTATGTTCTCTAGCCTGAAGTTTACACAAAGCTTGATGCCAACCATAAAGGCTAACCTAAACACCCTAATTAAAGAGTGAAAAAGTGATCAAAGCTTTCGGAGAATCCATGACTGTAACGCAAAGCTGTGTTTCGTCTCTTTGACACTGCAGGAGACTGGTGACCTACCACCCACTCCAACAGCTGTCTGTGCTGTCCAATAAATAAGGTTAACCAAACAGTGCTCTGTACCATCAAGCCCTCTTTCTCCTTCACATAAGGAAACGCTCCAGTGTCAGGGAAAAATTAACCTCTCTCCTTCATCAACTCTAAAAGGATGTTGGAAGGGTTCTGTTAGGAAAGCCACAATGCAATTAAAGGAAATTGCCAACTGAGAGAAGCTGTCAGCTCTAATGCACCTCTGTGGCCACCAGCCTTGCCCTGCTGAGAGCATGAATCAGGCCCACGAGGGGCTGCTAGGCTCTTTCTCAAAGGGAAGCTCTCTCATTCAGAAGCCTACCCCTATCTGGATACGTGGCTCATTTATACACTTCAACTTGCTTTCTTTTTAAGGGGAGAGGTGGAGTGGAAGTCTCCTGAACTTCACAGTGCACCAGTTAGCCACCAGTACTCTGGCTTTCTATCTGCACGCACCAAGCCTTACATTTCATTTACCTACCAATCCACAGCTTCACCTTCCTCGTTTCTGCACGATATTGTTGTCGCCTTCAGGATCCCAAAGAAGCCAAGGAAGAGCAAAGCCAGGGGTGTTCTTAGAAGTCTTGCTGTCATTTTCTATCTGGCACCTTTATTCCATGGCACAGCAGGAAACTTTCCCCATGGATCGTGGAGTCTGAGTTTCAAGTCTCTCAGACTGTGCTGGCTCTGACATTTGATTCCATTTGCTTCTGCCATTTGCTGTTTAGGCATTTTCAGAATGGGATGAATCCCATGTAATTGTGTGATTCTGTCACAACATGCCGACGTGACTCTGAATGCCTTTGTGCTGAATTGTTGACTGCTGAATAGTTTGCAACATCATCAAAAAGTCCTGGCAAGAAAAAAGGGATGTATCGTTAACTCTTGGGAGTAAACATCATGTAGTATGAAATTCAGTGGACAGGAGAACTCTGTATTGATAAATAGATGTTGAATAAAATCTGTTTCATGTTTTTTCCCTTATGATTGTCTCTCTGTGACTGAGAGCAAATGTTTGTGGTTCAGACATTACACAAAAATGACAAAACTTTATATCTTAGTAATAATTAGGATCTATCACTTGTAATAGTCTCTATCTTAAGGAAACATTTCCTAAAGGGTACTTCAAAGGCTTGCTTCAAAAAAAGAGCAAATTCAGTTGTATTTTACTGAAGGTGTTTACATAGCCTCTCCACCTCCTGGTTTTAGCCACTCAGCATGGTGCTTTACTCCAAAGAGGCCTTGGTGTCCAATTGGTTGCAATGCAATCAGGTAAACATATTGACCGCTCGTGCTTCAGATCAAATAAAAATGTTACAAGCATCTGTTTTGCCCAAATTATTCTTTCCCATTCTTGAAACTGAATCTGAAGTTGAAGGCAAAGGGAAAATGGCTCATTTCCATGACTATACAAAGGTGAGACCATTCTCTTTTTGGAGGAGGGAAGAAGTAGATAGGCATATGAAAACATTTCTTTAAGTGCATGATGCCTTTGAATCAATTATTAAAGATGCTATAATAATAAATAGCAATTTACTTTATGCCTGAAAGTCATTATGGCTCTGATCTGTCCCTTTGCTTATGGATCCAGATCAGAGTCACTTAGGGATTCAGACTAAATTGGACCCTTGCAAACTGGGTCACTTCTATGGTTGAGCTGGTGTTGTTCAGGATCCTTGGGGTTCATAAAAAACGAAGGGCTTAGAGCTCTTTCTCCTAAAACAGAATTTTGTGAGGAATGTTATGGGCCACCTGCCCACATTTTCCTGTGGTGCTGGCAAAAAGGGACCTCAACCCAAACCTGCTAAATAAGAATTCTTCCAGTTGGGCTCAAGAATCTACATTATTTACAAGTTTTTTGGTGATGCTGTGGCACCCTAAACTTTGAGACTTAATGCCTTGAGGCCAACGTTGTGCTGTATCTGGTTTCACAACCTACCAAACTGGTAAACCGAGAAGCATTTTTCTGACCATTCCTCCATGGGTATCATTTTATTTAATGTATGTGTTTACTGCACTCAGAAAAAAAGGATTTCAGCAACCCCAAAATTTCATCAGTTTTTAAAAAAATTTCATAGCATGAAGTTTACTTTTCTAAGTTAAAGTGAAATAAATTTAATTTTATCTTGTGATAACTTTTGGTATTATAATGATAACAGGTGAGTACACTAGGCTTAGGATTCATTAATTCATATACAGAATGCAAGCAACTTGTTTTCATTTATGTAGGCTAAAGAACATTCGTTGAATAGGATATAAAATAATTCTCGTTTTCTCCTCATTACACGCTTAGCACAGTGCCTGGCAAATAGTAAATGATCCATAAGTGTTAGCTAAGATTATTTTTACTACAACCTGAGCCCTTCCTGTGATTGAGCTGCAGGATATGTGTATTAGGATGGTTTTGCTAAAGCCAATTTTATTTCAAGATCTGGAAAGATGCAATTAGGTTCTTTCCTTTCAGGTGTCACTTTCAATAAGCTTTCTTATCTCTCGTTGTTGCTGAACTGGTCATGCTGATGGTCAGTCAACAACCTTCCTTATGCAATCACTAGGTGTCAAACACTGTACCGGTGGTTGAGGGGTTCCAGGGATTTCAACATTACCCTAAAGCCTAGATTCCAGTCCTGGGTTTTTACTAAAATCAGCAAAGCAATGTCGTGGAAGGAAGCACAGTGAATTCGGTGGATGGAGAAAACACAAACTGAGCAGAATGTTTTTCACATTACCCACTTTTGAAGCCCAATTAGTACAATATTATGAAAATATCACGTCTCCTTCACAATATGATTACCTCTATATAGTAGAACTAGTAGAAAATCCCCTCACTGTAATTTGGCCAAGTATAGTGAACAAAGATGAGTACTTTACTTGGTAATGAGCTTCTTTTTTAATGGTTGAAAGTTTGCATTCATTCATCCAATAATCCTAGAAAATCTCAGTCTTTTTTTTAAATTTAATTAGAGTTTACAATGTTGTGTTAATTACTGCTGTACAGCAAAGTAATTCAGTTATACATACATATTCTTTTCTTTTATAGGCTTTTCCATTATGGTTTATCATAGGATAGTGAATATAGTTCTCTGTACTATACAGTGGGACCTTGTTGTTTATCCATTCTCTATATAAAAGCTTACATCTGCTAACCCAAACCTCCCACTCTATCCCTCCCTCAACCCTCTCCCCCTTGGCAACCACCAGTCTGTTCTCTATGTCCATGCTTCTGTTTCCATTTCATAGATAGGTTCATTTGTATCATATTTTAGATTCCACACATATAAGTGATATCATATGGCATTTGCCTTTCTCTTTCTGACTTACTTCGCTTAGTATTATACTCTCTGGTTGTGAAAATCTCAGTCCTGATCTCTTCAAATTTTGCCTCTTCCACATTCTCTCTATCGTATGTTTCTAGTACATTTTTAATACTATTCTTTAAAATTTTTTTTAATTGTAGTTGATTTACAATGTTGTGTTAGTTTCAGGTGCACAGTAAAGAATATATATATATATATATCCTTTTTTTAACATCTTTATTGGAGTATAATTGCTTTACAATGTTGTGTTAGTTTCAGCTCTATGTATACATATAACCCCATATTCCCTCCCTCTTGCGTTTCCCTCCCACCCTCCCTATCCCACCCCTCTATGTGACCACAAAGCACCAAGCTGAACTCCCTGTGCTATGCGGCTGCTTCCCACTAGCTATCTATTTTACAATTGGTAGTGTATATATGTCCATGCCATTCTCTCACTTTGTCCCAGCTTACACTTCCCCCTCCCCGTGTCCTCAAGTCCATTCTCTACATCTGCATCTTTATTCCCGTCTTGCCCCTAGGTTCTTCATGATTTTTTTTCCCCTTAGATTCCATATATATGTGTTAGCATATGGTATTTGCTTTTCTCTTTCTGACTTACTTCATTCTGTATGACAGACTCTAGATCTGTCCATCTCACTACAAATAACTCAATTTCGTTTCTTTTTATGGCTGAGTAATATTCCATTGTATATATGTGCCACATCTTCTTTATCCATTCATCTGTCGATGGACACTTAGGTTGCTTCCATGTCCTGGCTACTGTAAGTAGTGCTGCAGTGAACATTGTGGTACATGTCTCTTTTTGAATTATGGTTTTCTCAGCGTACAACATGGACCTACTGTATAGCACAGGGAACTCTACTCAATATTTTGTACTAACCTACATGGGAAAAGAATCTGAAAAAGAATATATATATTCTGATCCAGATAAAAGTCAATGTTCAACTCAAAAGTAGCTGAATATATATATTCTTTTTCAGATTATTTTCCCATGTAGGTTATATTACAAAATATTGAGTAGAGTTCCTGTGCTATACAACAGGTCCTTGTTGTTTATCTATTTTATATATAGTAGTGTATATATGTTACTCCCAAATTCCTAATTTATCCCTCTCCCCAACCTTTCTGCTTTGGTAACCATAAGTTTGTTTTCTATGTCTTTGAGTCTGTTTCTGTTTGGTAAATAAGTTCATTTCTAGTACATTTTATGTCTCTTTCATATATTCTATCTCATGTGTGTCTGCATTAATCCCCGATTCTTTATTTGGATCAATTTCCCAGTTCTCTAATTCTCTCTTTGGCAAGATTAATCTGTTACTTTACCTCTTACAAATAACTAGTTCTTTCTTCAGTTGTGTTCAATCTGTTTCTTAATCCACTTATTAGTGCATTTCTAGAAGTTCTGTTGGGTTATTTTCCAAATTTTCTTTGTCTTTTTTATAGTGCCTTATTTCTTGCTCCAGAGAAGCTATTCAACCTTCTCTTTCATTTCTGCAAAAATATTAAATATATGACTTCTATTTTGTGTCTGATAATTCCAATCTTTGCTGGTCAGACTTTGCTACCTGTTATTTCTATGACTCTCTCTCATGATACTTTGCTACCATGTGTACCTTTGATTTTTGATTATGAGTTCATGTTCCTTAAAGCTTTATGTGTGAGAATTTGAGGTTGAGATAAAGTTGGGTTTCTCCAGACCCTGGTCTGTGCTGGCTTCATCGAAGTGCAGTCATCCTGTGAGAACTCCTGGGAGTTAGACTGTTGGTTTTATTTATTTATCCTCAATAACTTTTTGAGGTATGGTTTACATACCATAAAATTTTCATATTTAAGTTCAACTTTATTTTTGTTCAAACTGTTAAAAGACTGTTAATATACAGAGTAAGATCTAGAATGTGACAGAAAGTTGAATGCTTGTTGCATCATTATTTTAATGAAATGGGATGAGACAACCAAAATGACTCAGGCATTTGTAAAATAAAGAATTGTTCATGAAAAATGTGGTTAAAGGGAAATATAAGTAGAATAAGTGGAAGAAGACCAGACAGTTTTATTTGGTTAATTCCTACTCATCACTTAGGGGGCTTTGTGGATACCAGTTCCTCCTGGAAGCCATCCCCCATCTCTCTCAATCCAGCTTAGGTGTCCCTTACAATATAGTCCCAAAACCCACTGTATTTTTTCAATTAGAGTAATTATCACAATGTATTCTAAATACTTGGTTTCTTTTCTGAAGCTCCTCTAGAAAGCAGAGGTCAGCAAACTCCTGTGGGTCAAATCTGGCCCACTGTCTGTTCCTGTAAATAAAGCTTTATTGGAATACAGTCACACTCATTCATTTATGTACTATGTATAGCTACTTTATGCCATAATGGCAGAGCTAAGTAGTTGCAACAGAGATCATACAGCCTGTAAAACCTAAAATACTCTTTGATTCTTTACCAGAAAAGTTTATTCTACTCTGAAGTTTGTTCTAATCTCTATCAGGGCAGAATAGTGACTGCCTTGTTTGCTGTTTATCTCCAGCACTTACCACGGTGCTTGTCACTAGAAGGAATTAAATAAATAGAGATGAATGTATGGATTGAATGAAAAAGGTTTCAGAGACTTCAGTTTTGGGTTTATGCAGGTTTTAGAATGAATTAAACCTAATCAGAGAAACAAATAAATGTGGGTATGTAGGTAAAATCCCATTATAAAGAACTTCACTATAATGTTATATCAGGGAGATAGCTGAGTATCATAAAAATAATCAGGCAAAACTGGGTTCCATGCCTGGTCCTACCTCTCATTAGCCATGCGGTTTTGACCAAACTATTTAACCTCATGAGTGTCAGCTTCCTTTTCTAAAGGTGGGACTCATGAGCTGCACCTTTACAAAATGCTATCAGGATTCGGTGAGATGCTGTGTACAGAGCCTCCAGCACGTAACTGGTGCTCATTAAATGTTGGTTCCTTCTTACCTTGTTTCTTTTCTATCATGATGCAGTTACTTCTTTGTCCTTGCAGATGGACTGAAAACAGTCCTTTAGTGATATGGTTCTACTGACTACAAAGAAGCCTCCATTACTCGTGTTTTCAATGGTGCTGATCCAGAAAAAAGTCAACGTTCAACTCAATAGTGGTGCCACGTTGTTGAAGGCACGAAGCTGAATTTTAATCCTGCCCCAGAGGGGAAGCACCCTTCTTTCCTTCCCCTATTTCACAGTTTAAACAAACCTGCAATAAACACAGAATTCATCTGAGCTTAGAATTTATCTGTAATTTAGAAAAATGACTGAAGTGCTAGAAAAACCAATGGTTTGAGCAGGGGGCATCTCCCAGTTTTGGGTAAGTTCTGCCTAGTATAGTGTAGGTAGAATAACACTGTTCAGTCTCAGTAGGGCCCTTTACACTATACCAGTCTGCCTGTCAGCTGTGTGACTTTGGGAAGCTCACTTAACATCACTGATTTAGTTTATATTAAAATAAGTGTCCTTCCCACCAAATCACAGAGTTTTGTGAGGAATAGATAAGATAATATAGGTCTTTACTGGATAGAAAATTTTTAAATGGTATAGAAATGCAAGTTTCTGCAATAGCCTGCCCACTTCCCTCCTTCAGGGTGGGATCAGAATGCTTCCTTTCTCTCCCTAATGAGTGTAGGGACTCTGACGTAGTGAGAAAGAGCGTCACTTTGGGGCAAATGGTCGAGGTACTCCTCCTCCCTCTGTCACCCAGGAACTGTGTGACCTTGGCAAGTTACCTAACCCTAGTGTCTTCCTTTGTAAAACTTGGTTAAGGATATCTGCTTCACAGGGTTCTTGTAAAGGGTTAAGAGGAACTCATATATAGAAATTTCCCATCAAACCCTCACTAAATTGTTGCTACTATTATTTTTATTTTCAAGTCTTATACATTAGGAAAGAGAAATCTTTCAGTGTATGCATTTCAGTAGAATTTCCTTCCAACTGCATGTTTGGAGGTCTCCATCAATTCTTCATTGTGAGGTTTTCTGCTCCTATTCCTAGAGGCTCCTGAGGCCAGTCCCCTGCCCTAAGGCTCTTGGTACTATGGAGAGGCTGGCAAGAAGAAAATTAGCATCTCCCCTGACATTTAGTGATGAGTCTCTCATCCTTTGTAATAGGCAGAAGTATGAAAATAACGGAGCACCTGTAGATGGAGTCTTCATTAGGTGACAGATCGCCCTTTCTGCAATAATTATGCATATGAGTAGTTATATTGTGCTTGAAACATCTGCTTGACAAGTCCCTTTGGAGCCACACTTTGAACAAAACTCAAGGCATATCCCCCCTTGATAGTAAAAATAAGCCACTCTACAGCCTAAAGCAACATGACATTTGCTAGCAGATATCAATATTTTTCCATCTGAGATTTAGTTGATCCTAAGCAGCCAAAAAATACCAGATGCCTCTAAGATTATTATTCATCATTATTGTTCTTATCTTTATGTATTATTAAGATCCAACAAAGTGATATTAAGATGGTTCATATGAGTGCCCCTTTTTCTCATATTAGTTCAGCGTTTTTCTCAGAAGCCTTCTTGTTCACAAATGTCCAAGAAAATAGCCGGGCAAAGGAAAAATCTAGGTGGAAAATTGAAAGGACTTCTCTAGCACATTCCAAAGATAGAGAGGGAGGCACGTCTCCACGCATAGTTCTTCCATCTATCACTGCACACTGCAACTGAATTGATGTTTAAATATGTGTGATGGGTCCAAAATAGCTAGCATTTCTGTATTGCCCTCTGTTATGGAGGGTAGAGATATGCTTACAAAAGCTCTTCTAATACTTGAGAGAAAACTCTAGTCATTTTAAAATTAAAATTTATAAAAGTTTTCCCTTATCTTTCCTAATATTTTTTCCACCTCAAATCCATCCACTGGGCCTTATAGAGCTTAACAGACTCCAGGCTAAGAACTCCTAGACCTGTAGTGACAACCTACATCACTTTCAATATGATGTGGAAATAAGAGAACACTCAGTATCTAAGCGAAAATGCGTAAGATTCATTTAAAATCTCTGAGAGTTCTCTCCTACATTACTTGCAGGCAATCGATGATTCTCTATCCCTTTATATTTCAAGACATGTCTAAGAAAAGGGAATTTTTCTTGTGTAGAGCCAAGTATAGATTTACTCCTACTGACATTTACAAGTCCAGAGTATTACTCTAGGAAATTGTTTCCTTTTATGACTTTGTTCCCTCAAGCCACACAAGCCTGAGGAAAGACAACCAAAGTATGAAGGCAGAAGTAGGCCATATCATAGCAGCAGTCTTTGATTTTAGCCACCCTAGCTCTGGATTGGTGTACAGTCTGACTATTGCTCTCTAACAGTAACTGAAGGACCCTTTGATGGAAAATATGACATATAATTATTATTTATCAATGATAATCATAGCTACATTTATTGAACATTTCTTATTTGCCAGGCACTTTTCTAAGTGCTTTATGTTTTTATGTCCTGTAATCCTCACAGCAATCCTGCTAGATGGACACTACTATTATTAATTTTATAAATGAAGAAATTTGCCGCCATTCACAGAGCTAATAGGTGGTGGAAGAGAGACTCACACTTGGCTTGTCTGACTCCATCCTCTCAGCTACCCGCCCACCCTCCAGATGAGAGCAACCTTGGGATTTTACTGTACGGTTATCTTGGACATGGATCCCTGCCCTACACTGTGTGTTATACACAATAGGATTCTGGCACCTACTTCCGGTTTCTCAGACTGCAGAACTGGGGAGGTCTTATTGATGAGAACAGCCTCAGTCTGGCCTGGGCCATTATCTGTTCTGTCAGGTCCTGCTGAGGGACCTTGGGTGTCCCACACTGTTCTTGTTCCATCCTGCTCCAGTCTCAGATGGTCATGTCCTCTTTATTCTTTTTTTTTTTTTTTTTTTTTTTTTTTTTTTGCGGTACGCGGGCCTCTGACTGCTGTGGCCTCTCCCATTGCATAGCACAGGCTCCGGACGCGCAGGCTCAGCGGCCATGGCTCACGGGCCCAGCAGCTCCGCGGCATGTGGAATCTTCCCGGACCGGGGCACGAACCCGTGTCCCCTGCATCGGCAGGCGGACTCTCAACCACTGCGCCACCAGGGAAGCCCTGTCCTCTTTATTCTGACTCTTTTCTCAGTACACATGATTACTCAGCCTTTGCCAGAAAGTCACAGTCCAGGCGGGAGCTTGCTAAAGAGTGCTGACCTCTCCCACGTGTGTCATGCATGAACCCCAGGATAGCTGCACGGTGCTAGAATGCTCTGTCTTATTAGCAATGTGAACACTTTGTGCTGTGTCACTAACTTTGTCTACCTGCAATTCTGCCCTTCCTGGCCCTTTATTCTCCAGCCAGCTGTGCCTGTGATCTCCAGGCTGTGGTGACCAGAGGGCAGAAGTTGCTTTCCTCACTTTCCCAGGAAGAGGAACTTACTGATTGGGGTCTGAGCCGAAGCAGCTTTTCTTGTATTGCAATCTTTGGGGGATTTTCATGAACTATTCCATGTCACTACACAAGAGGTGCAGGTGTTGGGGCAGCATTCGGTCATTCATGATACATTTATTAAGCACCAATTGTGTTCCAAGCATTCTGCTGAGCACTGGGGTTGCCATGGCGACCAAGATAGAAATTGTTTCTGCTTTCATAGTTTACTATTTTTGAACAAATCAGACCCATGAAGAGGCTATTGTAATGTGATTTGATAAAGACTCTGATAAGGCAATAACAGAACATTCTGAGAGCACATAGAAGGGGCACCTACTCCAGACTTGAAGGGCTGGGGCAAATTACCTAGTGGAAGTGACATCTGAGACTTAAAAAAGTTGAGTCAGAAGAAGTTAGGCAGGTAAAGAGATTGGTATAGATGGGTAGCAAGGAAGAGAAAGAATGTTCAAGAAAGAGGTAATAGCAAATTCAGAGGCCTACAGGCAAAGAAGAACACATGCAGGGCCTGGGTGACGACAATTAGCTCAGGATAGCTGAAGTGGAGTTTGAAATAGGGTGTGGCAAGATATGAAGCTGAACTGATGAGCAGGGGTTGGGAAATGAAGGATAGCTATCATTTAATGTTACTCTGTATCTCATGGGTACCACTTGCTTTCAACAGACTAACCTACTTGGGTATTTAGTAGCAGGGGATGGGACTGAGGAGTAACATTTGTTAAGTCCTGCTGTGTGCCGAGGATGATGAAAGGTCTCAGAGACCTTTGGTCTGGGACCTCAGCCCATACCATCCAGGGACCCCAAGCCAGCCAAGTGCCTCCCTGGCCCGGGTAGAATCCCTTGCGGTTCGAGACATGCCAGAGTCTTCCTTCTGCTGTTTCCAGCAGTGCTCCCCACTCTAAAAACTAGTGCCCTTAATCAAGTTCCCCTCTGTTATCTCTTCTGCTGCTACATCCACAGCCAGGCCTGACATGGCCACTCTTACTGGGGTTGACCTCACTGTACCACCAGGTACCAGGGACTGAGCCAGCCCTTTCACATTCACTCTAACTTGTAGGGGCAGTTATCTCCATTTGTACAAAGCGGGAAACTGAGGCTCAGGGACATCAAATTATTTGTCACAAGCCACAAAGCCATAAGTGGTAAGGCAGAATTTGGACCTGGTCTGATTTCAAAGCCACTACAATCACACAGCTGTGCCTCTTTCCCTGTCAGCATTATAGTTCTTATTAGGATCCTTTAAGTCTGCTCTTTAGGTTTTCTTATTGATATTTTTCTGGAAGATGAGTCCCCCAAAATTGGGTCAGTTGCATCCAAGGGGCCTCTCCAAGAGTTGTCCCTTACATGTGTCCCTTGTACAGAGGAAGCACTGAATTCAGACACCACAGACCTTCAGGGTATGTTCAATAACCAAGAGCAGCATGCCCTACCAGGCTCTATCCCCAAGATTTAAGACAACCTTCACTACCCCACTTTGATTAAGAATATGACAATAATTTCTGATGTTGGCTAGCATTTTTAAATTCCTCCCAAGGGATTTGGTGATTTTTTTATGCGGGTAGATATTTAGGCAGCCCTTGGCCTATCTGAGCATATCGCCTGCATGGGATTCGCAGACGAGGTTTCTTCTTTGTGACTCTCCCCAGATTCTCACTGCATGTTGTTTTTGGTTTACTTTTATTTTTGTCACCTTTTCTCATTACCATTTTAATGTTAATTTTCATGCTAAATAAAATAGGTTTTCCTGTCCCTCTGCTCGCTCCTGCCTCTTCTCTCAAACACCAATAAAGCCCAGGGACAAGTCTTACAGAGTCTAGCAGTGGAGATGGACGTATTCACTAGCGAGGGCTCCAGCTTCAGACAGGGAT
This sequence comes from Grampus griseus, assembly GCF_964374135.1. NCBI lineage: Eukaryota > Metazoa > Chordata > Mammalia > Artiodactyla > Delphinidae > Grampus > Grampus griseus. The sequence continues at coordinate 109,602,870 of NC_139017.1, forward strand.
ACTAATGAATCAGTCACAGGCTTTTATTAAGTGTTTCTTCACTAAAAGCATAGCTTTCCTTGCAGCGATTTGGCTCTGGCTCTGTACTGCTGAAGGTACTCTAGACCCTGTCACTAATTACTCTTCTTCCTGGCAGCAAGTAGAAAAAGCAATTTTCAAATTGTTTTTATTGCTCACAGGGCAGTTTCTCCAGAATACTACTCTCTATAAAAAAGGAGATATAATTATTTCCAGTTAACATAGTCAAAAGATTTTACAGAGGAAGGCAGTTTATGTAGTAGTTAGAAGTACACAATTTGAAGTCAACAGACCTGAGGGTGAATTCTTGGCTCTATCCTTCACTAACTGGGGTAAGTCACTTAAATTCTTTGAACCTCAGTTTCTCCCTCTGCAAAATGCGAATAATATTAGTTCATAGGGCTGATATAAGGATTAAGTTAGTAGAGATTAAATAAGAGTAAATAGTTTGGCTCAGGAGGTATGGTTATTATTGTTGTTGCTTATTATTATCAAGAAAGCCATCTACCTGTCTCTCTTCAGGCCAATCTGATATATTTTCATCTTTTCCTTGTGATTCTCTTTTCTCCATACAAATTCTCATTCTCCTTCAAAGGTAGGGCATGATCTTTCTTTCAGGTATACTCTGACTCTTACCTTTCATGATTACATGGTAAAATTAAGGTTTAAAGAAATTGCAGTTGGCTTTTTGTTTTCATTTCGCCTTCTTCATTAAGATGACTGTTTTCATTGCAGAATGATGAGATGGATCTTGTCCGAACTGGCTATGGGAAGGATATGGTAAAAGTTCTCCATATTCAGCGCGATGGAAAATATCACAGCATTAAAGAAGTGTCAACTTCAGTGCAACTTACTCTGAGCTCCAAAAAAGATTACCTGCATGGAGACAATTCAGACCTCATCCCTACAGACACCATCAAGAACACAGTTCATGTCCTGGCAAAGTTCAAAGGCGTATGTGTCATTCTACTTCTTAGCTGCTGCCCATCTGGATGCAGAAATCACCGTACTATATTATGAGGATACTACTTGCTTATTTCAAGTTCCCTGTACTTTTTAACCCTATTTTTACATTTAAACCATTGAAAAAAATTCCTTTTCTAATTCTAAAAGTCTCAGCTTTACAGAAAATCTTGCTTTTTTTTTTAAAACTTGCCTCTTTATTCTCTTTTCTTTTCTTCTTTTTTCCCCGTTTGTTCTCTTTTCTTGTTTCTCAACTCACTACAACATCTTTTAGGCAGAGAATCCTACTTGACAAATTTACATGTTATCTCTTAATTAGGATCATTGGCAAATCAAGGCCCTGAGAAGATTTCCAAATAGAATTTTACACATTTTTGTCATGCAATTATTTGAGTCCTATTATTTTTTTCTTTTAGAATGGTGTGCATTTATAGAAGAAAGTACCATTTCTCTTCTTGGTATTACTCTAGAAGAAAATCAAGTATAAGATACATTTTGAGATCTGTCCAACTTTTAATACCTTCCTGATTTTCCCAACTCTGTGACCACTTAGCATCCACATTTGGTGGTAGTTGTACTTTTCAGAAGGGTCTTGGAACGGATAGACTCTAATCTCTTAGCACTTTTACCTCAGGTTTCTCTAAGTGTGAGTGAAACTGTGCTGGACGACCAGCAGATTTCTGGGCAATTCAAGATAATTTTTTTATTTGCTAAGAAGTCTAGAAAGGCAAGAAATGTAGACTGGAAAGCTTCTTTTCTCATGCTTTTGCATGAAATTCACACCCATATTACACAAAATGAGCAAGCTAGTTTTTTTTTTTAGAAATTTATTTATTTATGGCTGCATTGCATCTTCGTTGCTGCATGAGGCTTTCTCTAGTTGCGGCGAGTGGGGTCTACTCTTCGTTGCAGTGCGTGGGCTTCTCATTGTGGTGGCTTCTCTTGTTGCGGAGCATGAGCTCTAGGCACGCGGGCTTCAGTAGTTATGGCTCATGGGCTCTAGAGCACAGGCTCAGTAGTTGTGGCACACAGGCTTAATTGCCCCGCAGCATGTGGAATCTTCCCAGGCCAGGGCTCAAACCTGTTTCCCCTAAATTGGCAGGCGGATTCTTAACAACTGTGCCACCAGGGAAGCCCGAACAAACTAATTGAAATATTATTTCTGCAAGGTCTGTCTACACCCTGAACCTTTCTCTTGCTAATCAGAATGGCCCAGCAAGTATAGGCAAGACTATGGAAAAAGGCATTGCTTTCTTTAAAAATGAATCGAAAATAAGCTCTGTACTGTGTTAGAGAAGAGGGTCTCTATATAACACAAATTCTTATATTTCCTGTACTATGTGAGAAGTTCAGAAAAGTGAAAGAATGGACCTGGATGTTAAAAACAATTTAACTTTATTCATTGTAGATAGAGTGACTGCATAATTTCTTATCCAAACCAGGATACTTTTCAGAGTGAAATAGGATGCTTATTAATAATTATTCTGAGACAACAGGTATAAAACAAAACTATCCTTGGGAAACCTATACAGTCTACCTTAATTATAGGCAAAGCCATAAATAATCTGTAGACTGTACTAGGACCATAAAACATTGCCTAGAGATTAACCTGAAGAATTTGAATGGAAGTAGGGAGCTGCTTTATGGGGGTGGAGAGCTGGGGATGGTCAATAGAAGGCCTGTTTGCAAGGCAAGGAAGTTGAAGTGACCCTTCATTAACATTTTTCTTTGGGAAACTGGGAGGTCTGTTTCCCAGCCTCATGAAGAGAGCAGAGTGTTTTGAAGTATCCTGCAGTACTTTAGCTGGCATGGGTGATGATTGAGCTCACTGTGAGGAGAATCTGAACGTTAAGTTCCTTTTTGCTCGTCCACTGATGGATAGACACATCCTCTCCTGCACACAGTTTTCTTTTAAAAACAGGATAGTCTCACCTGGTGATGGTGATCCCTTAACTACACTTAGGAGCCCTTGTGAAAAATTGGGATTAGGACCAATTCATCTCTAATTCTTTCTAATTCTTTGTTTCTCTGATTCTAAAAAACACTTTATCAGGAAAAAGAGTCCCATGGATATTTAAAAATGATTTTTAAGTAGGACAAGTATTTCTGATCATTCACATTTATTTCTTTTTACAGATCAAAAGCATAGAAACTTTTGCTGTGAATATCTGTGAGCATTTCCTTTCTTCTTTTAACCATGTTATTCGAGTTCAAGTCTATGTGGAAGAAGTCCCTTGGAAGCGTTTTGAAAAGGTTACCTCACTTATTCATGCTCTCAGTTTAATTAAAGAAATTGGCTTTATGACATATGTTGAAATTTTACTGGCAATATTTTTTTTTCTAATTTTCAGAATGGAGTTAAGCATGTCCATGCATTTATTCATACTCCCACTGGAACACACTTCTGTGAGGTTGAACAGTTGAGGAGTGGTGAGAAAATGTTTTTCATGTTTTGATTCTGCAATAGCAATTTCAGGGTTTTTTTTTTTTTCTTCTAAACAACTCTGTTTATTAACACCCAGGAAAACTGTAGAGAATTTTGAAGTCTTTTAAATCTGAGATGGGAATGAACAGTGTGACCTTGGATTACATTAAAGAACTATCTGCTTTTTATCTTAAAAATATAAAAATGAAATAATACCCTTTGCAACAAATCTGTGGGTTGAGTAGGGTAGATCATTTTTATTGCATGATTTTGAAGTGAGGGAAAAAAGGGCACAGGCTGACAAAAGCTCAAATCTCTGAATTTTCTGACCAGTAATTTTTGTACCATACCATGCTTTGATTATAATAACCTTTATAGGAAATACCTAGAAAATAACAATCACATTTCCTTGAAATTTTGTCATAATAATAAAACCACTGATATTATTATAGTTACCATAAAATAAACCTCATTTAAAAATAGCAGTGACAATTATATAATTCTTTCTATTTACCAAGAAATCTAAAAATTAACTGTGGAACATTATTACAATATAGACCTTGTTAGTACTGATTATTGAACTTAGCAAAGTGTGTCTTCCACTGATTTGTTGAGGTTGTCAGAGCAGAGTTCAATAATTGACTAAGACTTAGACTAGAAAACCTCTAAGAACCATAGAACCACCATGGTAGAAATGTCTCTATCCTAATAAAAAATAAACTTTAATGATCATTATAAATTGAGAGTGTGGACTCTGAAATTTTTTCTTTTCTATTTTCCTTTTCTCTTTTTTCTTCTCCTTTCCTTCCCTTTCCTGCTTGTTTCTTTCATTTTATTTCTTTTCCTTTCTGTATCTCTTTTTCTTTCTTCTCTAGCTCTCTTTAGTAAGAATTTGAGGTGACATCTCATAAATGTCAGAAATTTTAAAAGGTTAATAAAATATAAGTTCTTCTCATTCTAAGTTCTATTGGATAATGCCTTCCCTTAGGAAGTCCTAGTGTTTTAGCTATCATTTAATATTTTTCCCTATCTGTATTAAATTCTAGACACAGCCAGGGCCTTTTCAGTGTTTGATTAACAGTTATGAAATTATTATTATATAAAGAAGACTGAATAACTAGTTGTTAAGTTGAAAAGATAATGATTTTTTTAATCCTCCAAATATGTAGTCATGTGATATATTAACTTGTTTACTGAGCTGTTTGTTAGTTAAAATGTAACTTCCTTTCTTTCCTTCCTTCTTTCTTGCTTTATGTATGTGATTTTGGAGGAGAAAGGTTCCTGATTCCCCAGGCCAGTGTTTTCCTACCCAAATCACAGTGAATACCCCTGTAAAATTATAAACTTTAAACTGGTATTTCCCAGCAGAAATATAATGCAAGCCACATATCTAATTTTAAAATTTCCTAGTAGCCACATTAGAAAAGTAGAAACAAATTAATGTTAACAATACTTTTTATTTAACCTAATATATCCCAAATGCCACTTACATATGTAATAAATATAAAAATTATTAATGGAATATTTAATATTTGAATTTCTGTGTTTATTTTATATTTACAGGACGTCTCATTTCCCATTTACCATATTCCAAGGGCTTCATAGCCACATGTGGCTAGTGGCTGCCATATTGGTTAGCTTTAAACCATTTTGAGTGATTTTTACAATACTTAACATGTTTCTCATTCCACTTTTAATTATGTAAAATAATAGCAGGGGCTAGAATTAGATTTCAGGAGAACTAACTAAAAAGATAAGAGCCTGTATAAAATATATTTATGTCATTGATTGAAATACTATTCATTCAATAATGATTTTGAGGACTTGTTAGGTATACTAGTGGTGGTAGATTCAGACGTGAATAAGACATTCTCTGACCCTCGTGAGTTCACAGTAGATGAATAGTAGGAGATAGACTTATAAATAGATTTATTGCAATATGAGGGGCCAAAGACCACTATGAAGGAATTAAAGGTATGCTATGGGAGTAAAGAGGTGCAGAAAACTAACTCTTTCTAGGGCAGTCTGGAAGGCTTGATGGGGGAGGAGGAAATATTCCAACTGACTTTTGAAAAATGATTCAGAATGTGCTGGACATAGAAAGGGGAAAGGAAATTACAGGCAGAAGAAACAGAATGTACATGGGTAGGAGTCATAAAGAGTGGAAGAGGGAAACAAATATTTCGAGCATCTGCCTTATGTAGATCACCATACTAGGCAAATGATTTTAGTGTTGAAAGGGCAAAGAATTTGAGCAACGGTAGTAGGGTTGAAGGGTTCAGTTTTTAGAATGTAAGGTGCAGAGATGAGGATGAAGAGCTTGGTTTGGGCCTAATGTACCATACTAGCAAGATTGGCCTAACTAGGGAATTCCTGGCGGTCCAGTGGTTAGGACTCTGCACTTTCACTGTTGAGGGCCCGGGTTTGATCTCTGGTCAGGGGACTAAGATCTTGCAAGCCATGCAGCATGACCAAAAAAAAAAAAAATTGGTGTAACTAGGAGGCAGTTTTTGCATGGTAGTTAAGTCCATAGGTCTTGTCAGACTAGACTGTTTTCATTTTGTTTTTGTTTTTTTTCCTGCTTTGCTATTTTTATTAACAGATTTTTTTAAACCTTTTTTAAATTGAAGTGTAGTTAATTTACAATGTTGTGTTAGTTTCAGGTGTACAGTAAAGTGATTCAGTTATACACACACACACATACATACATGTATATGTATATATTCTTTTTCAGATTCTTTTCCACTAGAGATTATTACAAGATACTGAATATAGTTCCATGTACTATACAGTAGGTCCTTGTTGTTTATTTATTTTATATATAGTAGTGTGTATATGTTAATCCCAAATTCCCAATTTATCTCCCCCGCAACTCCTTCTATCCCCTTTGGTAACCATAAGTTTGTTTCCTATTTCTGTGGGTCTATTTCTATTTTTTAAATAAGTCCATTTGTATCATTTTTTTTAGATTCCACATGTAAGTGATATCATATGATATTTGTCTTTCTCTATCTGATTTACTTCACTTAATATGAAAATCTCTAGGTCCATCCATATTGCTGCAGATGTCATTATTTCACACTTTTTTATGGCTGAGTAATATTCTTTATCCATTCATCTGTTGATGGACATTTAGGTTGATTCCATGTCTTGGCTACTGTAAACAGTGTGGCTGTGAACATTGGGATGCATGTATCTTTTCAAATCAGAATTTTCTCTGGATACATGCCCAGGAGTGGGATTGCAGGATCATATGATTAACTATTTTTAGTATTTTTAGTTTCTTAAGGAACCTCCATACTGTTCTGCATAGTGGCTGCACTAAATTACATTCCCACAAACAGTGCAGGAAGGTTCCTTTTTCTCCACACCCTCTCCAGATTTTAGTATTAATAGACATTTTAATAATGGCCATTCTGACCTGTGAGAGTGATACCTCATTGTAGTTTTGATTTGCATTTCTCTAATAATTAGCAATATTGAGCATCTGTTCAAGTGCCTGTTGGCCATTTGTATGTCTTCTCTGGAGAAATGCCTATTTAGGTCTTCTGCCCATTTTTTTTATTGGGTTCTTTGTTTTTTTTTGATATTAAGCTATATGAGCTGTTTGTACATTTTGGAAATTAATCCCTTGTCAGTAGCATTGTTTGCAAATATTTTCTCCCAGTCCATAGGTTGTCTATTCATTTTGTTTATGGTTTCTTTTGCTATGCAAAACTTTTAAGTTTAGTTAGGTCCCATTTGTTTATTTCTGGTTTTATTTCTATTACTCTAGGAGATGAATCCATAAAAGTATTTCTGCGATTTATGTCAAACAGTGTTCTGCCAATGTTTTCCTCTAGGAGTTTTATACTATCCAGTGTTACATTTATGTCTTTAATCCATTTTGAGTTTATTTTTGTATATGGTATTAGAGAATGTTCTATGTTCATTCTTTTACATGTAGCTGTCCTCTTTTCCCAGCACCACTTATTGAAGAGACTGTCTTTTCTCCATTGTAAATTCTTGCCTCTTTGTCATAGATTAATTGACCATAAGTGCATGGGTTTATTTCTGGGCTTTCTATCCTGTAACATTGATCTATATGTCTGTTTTTGTGCTAGTACCATGCTGTTTTGATTACTGTAGCTTTGTAGTATAGTCTGAAGTCAGGGAGCATGATGTCTCCAGCTCTGTTCTTCTTTCTCAAGATTGCTTTTGCTATCCAGGGTCTTTTGTGTTTCCATATGAATTAAAATTTTTTTTGCTCTATTTCTGTGAAAAATGCCATTGGTAATTTGATAAGGATTGTATTGAATCTGTAGATTGCCTTGGGTAGTATGGTCATCTTAACAATATTGATTCTTCCAATCCAAGAACATGGTATATGTTTCCATCTGTTTGTGTCATCTTGAAGTTCTTTCATCAGTGTCTTACAGTTTTTGGAGTACAGGTCTTCTGCCTCCTTAGGTAGGTTTATTTCTAGGTATTTTATTCCTTTTGATGCGATGGTAAATGGGATTGTTCCTTAATTTCTCTTTCCGATCTTTCATTGTTAGTGTATAGAAATGCAGCAGATTTCTGTGTATTAATTTTGTATCCAGCAACTTTACCAAACTCATTGATGAGCTTAATAGTTTTCTGGCAGCATCTTTAGGATGTTCTACGTATAGCATCATGTCATCGGCAAACAGTGACAGTTTTACTTCTTTTCCAATTTGGATTCCTTTTATTTATTTTGCTTCTCTGATTTCTGTGGCTAGGACTTCCAGAACTATGTTGAATAAAAGTGGCTAGAGTGAGCATCCTTGTCTTGTTCCTGATCTTGGAGGAAATGCTTTCAGCTTCTCACCATTAAGCATGATGTTAGCTGTGGGTTTGTCATATATGGCCTTTATTATGTTGAGGTATGTTCTCTCTATGCTCACTTTCTGGAGAGTTTTTATCATAAATGGATGTTGAATTTTATCAAAAGCTTTTTCTGCATCAATTGAGATGACCATATGGTTTTTATTCTTCAATTTGTTAATGTGGTGTATCACACTAATGGATTTGTGGATTTTGAAAAGTCCTTGCATCCCTGGGATAAATCCCACTTGATTATGTTGTATGAGCCTTTTAATGTACTGTTGGATTCAGTTTGCTAGTATTTTGTTGAAGATTTTTGCATTTATGTTCATCAGTGTTATTGACCTACAATTTTCTTTCTTTGTGGTATCTTTGTCTGGTTTTGGTATCAGGGTGATGGTGGCCTTATAGAACGAATTTGGAAGTGTTCCTTCCTCTGCAATTTTTTGGAATAGTTTCAGAAGGGTAGGTGTTAACTCTTCTCTAAATGTTTCATAGAATTCACCTGTGATGCCATCTGGTCCAGCAATTTTATTCATTGGGAGTTTTTAAATTACTGATTCCATTTCACTACTGTTAATTGTCCTGTGCATATTTTCTATTTCTCCCTGGTTCAGTCTTGGGAGATTGTACCTTTCTAAGAATTTGTCCATTTCGTCTAGGTTGTCCAATTTATTGGCATATTGTATTTCTGTGGTGTCAGTTGTAACTGCTCCTTCTTCATTTCTGATTTTGATTTGGGCCCTCTATCTTTTTTTCTTCATGAGTCTGGCTAAAGGTTTATCAATTTTGTTTATCTTTTCAAGGAACCAGTTTTAGTTTCATTGATCTTTTCTATTTTTTTTAGTCTCTATTTCATTTATTTCTGTTCTGATATTTATGATTTCTTTCCTTCTACTAACTTTGGGTTTTGTTTATTCTTCTTTCTCTATTTGCTTTATGCATAGGATTAGGTTGTTTATTTGAGATTTTTCTTGTTTCCTGAGGTAAGCTTGTATTGCTATAAATGTCCCTCTTAGAACTGCTTTTTCTGTGTCCCATAGGTTTTGGATCATTGTGTTTTCATTTTCACTTGTCTCTAGGTATTTTTTGATTTCCTCTTTGACTTCTTCAGTGATCCATTGGCTGTTTAGCAACATATTGTTTAGCCTCCACGTGTTTGTGTTTTTTTGTAATTTTTTTCTTGTAGTTGATTTCTAGCCTCATAGTGCTGCGGTTGGAAAAGATCTTGATATGATTTCAATTTTCTTAAATTTACCAAGGCTTGCTTTGTTGCTCAGTGTGTGATCTATCCTGGAGAATGTTCCATATGCACTTGAAAAGAATGTGTATTCTGCTGCTTTCAGATGGAATGTTCTATAAATATCAAGTAAGGCCAGCTGATCTAATGTATCATTTAAGGTCTGTGTTTCCTTATTGATTTTCTATCTGGATGATCTGTCCATTGATGTAATGGAGAGCTAATGTCCCCCACTGTTATTATGTTACTGTCAATTTCTCCTTTTATGTCTGTTAACATTTGCCTTATATATTAAGGTGCTCCCATGTTGGGTGCATATATATTTACAATTGTTATATCTTCTTTTCGGATTGATCCTTCGATTATTATGGAGTGTCCTTTTTCTCTTGTGACAGTCTTTATTTTAAAGTCTATTTTGTCTGATATAAGTATTGCTACTTCAGCTTTCTTTTGATTTCCATTTGCATGGAATACCTTTTTCTATCCCCTCACTTTCAGTCTTGTGTGTCTCTAGGTCTGAAGTGAGTCTCTTGTAGGCAGCACATATATGGATGCTGCTTTTTTATCCATTAACCAGTCTATGTCTTTTGGTTGAAACATTTAGTCCATTTATGTTTAGGATAATTATCAATATGTATGTTCCTATTGTCATTTTGTTAATGTTTTGGATTTGTTTTGGTAGTTCTTCTTTTTTCCCCTTTCTTCTTTTGTTCCCTTCTCTTGTGATTTGATGACTATCTTTAGTATTATGTTTGGATTTCTTTTTCTTTTTTGTGGGTATTTTTGTTTTGTGTTTACCATGAGGTTTTTGTATAGCAATCTCTCTATATATAGATACCTTGCATTTGTACTCTGCTCCCTTCATGATTACTGTTTTTGATATTATATTTTACATCTAATTGTTCTGTGTATCCCTTAACTGCTTATCATGGATACAAATGAATTGACTACTTTTGTCCTTTAACCTCCCTACTAGCATTGCATGTGGATGATTTCCTAACTTTATTGTATGAATACTGAACTGTTTTTGAATTTGAGCTTCTCTACTTAATAACTTTGTGACTGTGAGCACATTAAATATACTACTTCAGTGGGTTTTTTTTAATTTCTAACATGAGAATAACAGTGCCTACCTCAGCAATTACCCAGAGAATGAAAGGAGATAAATGTTAATTTAACATTTAGCACAGTACCTGGCACATAAGAAGCACTCCTTGAAAGAAAGCTGTTATTATTATTATTTTGAATGATAATAGAGATCCAGGAAGGGTCTTTATGTGTATGTGTGTACTGTTTAGTAATTCTGACCAAGGTTATGGTAAACTGGCTGGAGAAACAGGCAGTAGTGAGACATTTGGAGACTTGTTGCAGAGATGAAGAAATGATGGAGTCTGAACTAAGGCAGAAGAGGTAGAGATGAAAAGACTACAGAGGTTGGGGAGAGACATTATGTGAGGCATTTCTGAAGTGTGCTTATAAGTCTGAGTATTTGAGTAAGGATGGAAGGTTAGAGAGAAGGAGGGGTTAAAGTTATCCTAAAGTCAGGGACTTGTGGGTGTTGACTAAGAAAAATACATATAATGAGGAAGTTTCCAGAGGAAGCTGGTAAGTTTGGGAATAAGGGATGGATTTGGAGACTATCTATTTCCAAATTGGTTGGTGAAGCCATGGGGAAGAAGGAACAATCCAGAAAAACATATAAAGTGAGAAGAGGAAAGATGAGAGGGCCTGGGGGAAAATTCCCCAGTTTAAGTGTTGGACAGTTTAAAGAGTGAGAGAGAAGAATGGTCAGAGGGACAGGTGGAGGCTTGGAGACAGTGGTGCCATGGAAGCAAAGGGAAAATACATTTCAAGAAATGAGGGATAGTTATTGAGATAATAGAATGCATAATAAGTAGGCTTATATGTAGTGGCTTCACACATGACGTTTACAGCTTTTTGTAAAAGTCAAGTTCAATGTGTGTGTGTGTGTGTGTGTGTGTGTGTGTGTGTGTGTGGTGTGTTGGGAGGATGCTCCTCTCCAGGAAGTTATTCAGGAATCCAGGTTGATGCAACCAGACAGTTTTGATCCTCACTTTCTGGGATCACCTTCAGAGTAGATTCCGCATACCAGACAACAAGGAGAAGAAAAGACCTTCAAGAAAAAATGGAGGAGGCGAAACTGCTCAAGGCCTGAAGTAGCACAGAGCACATCAAATGAAGAGAACCCAATCACACAGCCACACCTAACTGCAAGGAAGGCCAGGAAATGTAGTCTAGCTGGGGACCCAGGAGGAGGAGGACCTGCTAGTAGTCTCTGCCACAGGAAGGTTAAGAAGTTTGGTTTAAAAGAAGACTGAAGAGAGTGTGCAGTTTGGCAAGTAGGCATCATTGGTGACCTCTCTCTGCAAGAATATTTAGCAGACCCCTGGAGGTGGAAGTGCAGTGGCCAAATATAGGGCTCAGCTGATCATAGGAAGAAAACAGGCTGCTCTTCACACCCTTGTTCTTTCCAGGAATTGCCAGGAGCTATCATCAGCCTGAATTCTAGTCACCTGGCTGCTACCGGGAGGAAACTAATCAACAGAATCAGGCCAAAGCTTTTTCTTTCTGCAGAAAACTTCAGGGTGTTGCGATCACTGTGGCAGTGTTCCCAGAGCTCCAGCTTGACTTGTCTGGAGTCCAGCCCCTCCCCCCTCCCATAGCATGCTGGGGCTGGCAGGGGTCAGCAGGGAAGCAGGCATCTGCTGCCTTGGGTGTGTGCGGTATGTGTGCGCACGTTCCTGAGTGTGTGTATCTTCCTGTGTTGTCTATTTGAAGATGACATTTGTACTCTGTCCCTCTTTGGAGAGTAGGGGTCTATGCCGGTTTTTTTTGGTAACAAAGTTTAATTCTTAATTTGCTTATTTCCCAGGAGCTAAAACTGCAGATATCATGAGGTGATTCAGTGTACAATCACTGTCATAAGAAATGCCCTTGCATAGGCTTAACTAAAGAAAATAATCATCTTACACAAACACACACCCCCCAATTCACATGCTGAAGGCTGTTGTTACAAACCTCTAAGTAGGGCTTTTTGTGGGGGGCTGGCTAGGATAGTGAGAATTCTGCCCCCTCAAACACATGTACTTAATCACCCATTCAGCCTGCAAATTTTCCCAGCAGGATATGTAACTGGGTTTCTCCTGGTGGACTGGATTCATTCTTATTAATTGAACAAACATTTATAGAAAGCCTACTGAATCTGAAGCACCCACTTTAGGCCCTGAGAATTGCTATAAAACTCCCATTACACTATTTTTTCCTAGGGTATCTTTTTAAGCTACATCATTAAGTGTTCTTTTAGCTGTTTCAAAGTCTGCTAGTTCCATGGGAGAATCTGGAAGAGAGAGAGAAATTTTTTCACCAAAGGGATGAGGGCTGGTGTTATTTTTGTGACTTCCCCAGCTCCGAGAGGAGAGCTAGGCTCTGCGTGTGCGGTACAGGCTGTTGATGTAGGTGTTATATGGAACCTCGATCTTCCAAACTGTTTCTCTGTGAGTCTTTGTGAACTACAAGCTTAGCCAAGCCTTGAAGTCGCTGGGATGGTTGAGTCACTGATTTAAACTAGTTGAACTAAGCAGAGAATCTCCCCAACACCCGCCCCTCAAACACACACACACAATTAGAATTATAATTCATAATTCTTTAAGCATCAAATTTCTCCCAATCTGACACTAATTATAAAAATTCAACTAAAGCATAACCAAATAGAGGAATGGAAGATAGAGAAGAGGTTTCAAATAAGACATACTGTCTTGTAGTGGTGAAAAAAAAAGTCTACTGACATGGAGACTAGTAGGGGTAGGAGGAAGATTTTAGGAAGGGGATTGATAAAACTAAAGTCCTGGAGGAGAAGAGATTTAAGAGGTGTCAAGCAGGGCAGATGGAAGAAATGAGACGGGGAAAGTGGGAGACTCAGGACAGAGATGGCCACTGCCAAGAAGGCTGCTTGTGTCATTTTGATATCAAGACTAAGACACTCTTCAGTTATTCCAAAATAAAAGTTCTTGGCAAGCACAAGATCTTTTAAAAATCATCTTGATCATCACCTCATTGTACAAAAACCCAGTTAACTTCCTTCCATCTGGGTGACATCATCTCTCCCCATCCAGAATTGCACACAGGGAACTTTCAACCTACCTTCATGAGCTAAATGGACTCTCAAAGGCAAATGATATTTAATTGATCTTCACTTTTTCTAGCACTTTACAAATTTGAGGTTTTCTACTAGAATGATTTAATATAGTTTTAAAATATCCTCCTTTTAGCTATTTGTGTCCTTTTTGGAGGTGTTAAGTGTGGAAGCAATTATCCCCTTCATGACAGGATTTTTTTTTCTTGGCTCGGTAAAGCTTTGTGCTTTGTGACACCTGATGCGTAGGTAAGGAATCAGGCTTAGTTTCTATTAATTTGCAGTTTCTTAGAGACCTGAAGGGGTAGGATGTATGCTTCTCTGAGAGATAAACCACAATCTGTTAAGTGTGTAGGAGGACACTGAAAGTTAGAAAAGATTATGTTCTAGCAAAGTAAAATGTGAAAATCTTCCTTTTGCGTTACTCCATAACCATGGCAGAAAGGCAAAAAAGAGCTGATTAAGTGGTTTCATAGGAAGTAACCTAGAAAAGGACAGTCTTTTGGGTTGAATTACTTCTTGTTAGTCTAAACTGGAATCTTTTTTTAAGAGTGTGTGAAGCATCGTATTTTTAGTTGATGGGCCCATGAATTTGAAAGGCTCAGGTTCCTACCAGTGTTCAGAAAGCTGGGGCACCGCCAACAGAGAAGTTAAAATAAGCTCCCAGATTTCATCCAGGGTGTCTGATGCGTGCCAAGAAAATGTATTTTTCAAATTCAAAGAGAATAGGTTTTTGTTGTTGTTCATAGAATGATGAGCACACCAGAGTAGATGTTTTGCGTTCTGCCTAAACTGTGGCAGTAGTGAACTGTCTTTGAGAACGTGAGATGTTTTATTCCACGTGAAACTAAGGTCAAAACACATTAGAAAATGCAACTGCTTTCTCCATTTTCAGATTCTAGCAAGAAAGTAGATCATTTCAAAGTTGCCTAGCAGACTGACACTCCCCAAAGATCAATAAATCTCATCACAGGGCTGGAGGTGGATAGGGATGGCATGTCAGAAGGAGTTTTCAGAACCCAATGAACTTTTGTGAAACATGGGAAGTATTTACAGGGAGTTGATGTCAATAAGAAAAGGTCAATTAGGGCAAAATCATCATAATAATTTTATAGAGCATTTCCTCCTGGACAGCCATTTTACTAAGTTACTAAGTCCTTTATGTGTATCATCTTAGACATCTATCATCTCTAGGAAATAGTTATGATTATCATCTCCTGCAGATGAGAAAATTAAGGTAGAGAGAGGTTAAGTCATTCTATCAAGGAAATACTGCCCATAAATAGGGGAGGAGAGGCATGGAGAGTACTGAGGCTGAATTCAAGGAACCTGAGTCCCAAGACTATGGACTCAAACATATGTAACCCTGCATCTGGAAATCCTTTTATGATTGAGACAACTGAGGATTCAAAGTCTGGTTGGCTCACATAGATGCTGGTGATCAAGGCCAGCTGTATAGGAAAAGCAGAAATAGATAAAGTTTGCCTTTGGTTTCCCTTGACTTCTCTTTATCCTCCTTCGAGGATTCCCACTACTTGTTCTAACCCCACTTCTGATTACAAATTCAAGTTCATTCTATAGGATTTTTTTTTCTAGAAGGGATTACTGTTGGAAGTAAGTTATGATATTAGTTTATAAAGGCTTAAGGAGTCACTCCTCTAAGGGGTCTTGGTATTTCAATAGGAAATTTTAAAATGATAAAATGTTTTCAAGACACATGGGGTCATTTCTAAAAGTGATGCTTCAATCTTCATTTCAAACCAACGGGGATGATATTTTTCAACTGGGGCCTCTGTCTGAGCCCTGAATGCACATCGCGGAATGGTGGTGGCAACTTTCTTGTCTCTTGGAAAGTCCTCTTTTATTACAGAAATGGGAAGAGAGAGTTAAAGGAAGGAGGAAACATTTTGAGGATGGGGAGTGATCCAAAAAAGGGGGAAGAAAAGCATGAAATCTCGTAATGGGGTGCTGAGTTCAAACTCCACCTCTGCCAGTGTCTAGCCATACGACTAGAACGCATGCTGGCAGTCAGGACCTTCTCATTCAGTGTTGATGCCCTCCCCTTCTCCCCCTGTCACACTGTCTGTGTGTGAGGGTTGAGGGGAGGGGGCAGATCAGGAAGGGAAATGGTAAAGATTGATGGAGGAGAACTGTCTAGAAGAAAACGACACTAAGTTGTAAGGCTAAGTTGTTAAGGTGAGTCAATTTTACTGCACTCATTCATTCATTTAACGGATACTTATTGATTGCTTCTGTAATTCTCTTGGGTCTGAGACTTAAGACTCACTTGGGTCAGCTTTACACTGTTAGAAATGCCAATTTTGCAGAATTGTGTCTTGATAACACTTAGAATCTGATAAACCCAGCCAACCTAAGGCATGAAATCATTGCTGGTATCTTTCTCTTGATCCTGATTCAGATATAGCTTCCAATGAGAACTTCAGTATTTTCTAATTGAGAAAATACCATTTTCTCTCTTACCACATTATCCTAGAACACTGTGACCAGAACACCTTATTTAATCAGCACATATTTAATCAGCAAATCTACCACTAACTATGGCCACTGCTCTCTCTGGCAGGTACACACATGTGGTTGGGAAAATATCAAAATATAGTCATTATTTACCTACTTCTGAAAGTCCACAACTCCTGAGTTAACCACAGCAATAGAAATCACACAGGATGATGTAAACCATTGGATTATTAAGAGCTGCCCTGGATTTTAATTGAGGATTGTGGGTTGCATTCTTATTCTTCAACTAAGACCATGTATAACATAGTGATGCCTGATACCTCCAGCTCTTGGCTTGAGATTCAACAGGTCAAAAAGCACAGATATTAGTCTGGACTAATTTCAAGACTGAAAAGAGGTGATCTAAGTCATTCTGCCTTGACTATGCTTTTGGGAGTTTGTACCCAAGTGCCCCCTGAGTGTCCTGGCCTCACCAGCCTGCACATACAAATAAGGCCATGGTGAAGTTAATTCCCGAATTTCCCTGACCTTGTTGCTCTCTTATTACAAAACTGCTGTACCTCTCCAGCCAAACTTTCCTACCTTCTCCCAGCCTGGAGGGCTGTCTCACACGTGCTCAGGGAGAAGTTTGCATCCACTGAGTACAACTGCTGCCTCACTGGCTCTGCCCAGCATTTGCTGTGCCAGTTGCCACTCCTCCTTGGGAAGAAGGCTGCTTTCCACAGACATTGTACCCTGGGGCTTCCCAGTGTGTCACCTGGTGCCATGTGTTCTTCAGGCTTCACCAAACTGCTGGAACTACAGTGTGTTCCACATAGAAAAAGAAAGATAGAATCTTCCCCTCACTAACTCGGTACCCTACCTGTCATCTGGGCCCTGACCTAGAACTGCCAGGCATAAGTAAACAGCTTTTTCAGATTGATTATGCCTCTCTCCCCTCCACCTCCCTGATGCACCTCATGAGGTAATGTAGGGACGGCCGGAGAGCCATGTCATCTCCTCCATTGTTTTCAACTCTGCCCACCCTGCCCAGGTCCCTACAAGCCAACTTTGCGCCTTCTCAGTTCAGCCAAAAAACAAAGGCCTTTATGAGAATCCACATAGGCAATCTGTACCTCATGGGTCACTGACCTCATCTTCCCAGTCTCTATTTAGGCTCATCCACGCCCATGATGCTACCTATTCATGAATTTTTCTGGTGTTGCTGAGTTCATAAACGCAAGGGAACTGAGGGGTCTGGTGGTGATTGGAGCCATCAGCAGTGTAGACAGTCCGCATGAGGACCACCCCCAGTAAAGGGCGTCACAAGAGCAGACAGAGGAGCTGCTTTTGAGTTTATTAACTCATTCCAGCATGACTGCCTGCTGAATGAGATGGAGCTCAAAATGTGGAAGGTAATTGGCCTAGAAGATACCTCTGCACATAGCTGAGAAAAAGGTATTTGTTCCTGTGGGCTTCAACACAGCATGGACGTTTAGTCTCTGACCATAAGTTCTCCTAGGGCATGAGAAGGCAGGGAGTTGTGGAATTCAGAGAGAAGGAAAGGCACACCGTCTTCATCATGTGGACTTCAGAGGAGGCAGGGAGAGAGAAAACACAGGCAGTGATGTAGCTCTTTGTACAAATGGAGTGTGCCATGTTTTAATGACCAGGATCCTCAGGGCTAGGCAGTAACAAGGCACTGTTTTCTTTATGACCTCATCCCCTCTTACCTTTTGACGTAAAACAGGACCTCCAGTCATTAATTCTGGAATCAAAGACCTCAAAGTCTTGAAAACAACCCAGTCCGGATTTGAAGGATTCATCAGGGACCAGTTCACCACCCTCCCTGAGGTGAAGGACCGGTGCTTTGCCACCCAAGTGTACTGCAAGTGGCGCTACCACCAGGACAGAGACGTGGACTTCGAGGCCACCTGGTACGAACGAGTGCTAGGGCCTGGCGCTGGTGGAGGTAGTGTCCACCCTCTTTTCCAGGGGCCCAGAGTTCATGGAGTTTTCCATCTGAAAGGGAAACTTGGAAGCCATTCAATTCCACCTCCCCATTGTAAGACACCCCTTCTGATGGATAACAGGAAGAATACTGGTCTTACTTTGAGTTAGTAAATCTGCACTATTAGCTAAGATGCTATTAGCTATAATGACCTTGAGCAGACCACCTGATTTCCCTGATCCTCTGTTTTTTAATTGACTAAATCAGTAGTACTCAAACATGATTGTGTATCAGAATCACCTGGAGGGCTTATTAAACTGCAGATCACTGAGCCCAACCCCAAAGGTTCTAATTCTATGGCCCGGAATGGGGCCTGAGAACATGCATTTCTAACAAACTCCCAGGTGATGCTCATGCTACTGGACCAAAGGCCACACTTTAAGAAACACGGGATCAAATGAGGATAATGGCCTTGTTACTTCATGGCAGATGCAGAGAGGGCTAAACCAGGCTGACCAACTTGTCCCAGTTTGTCAAGGACTTTCCTGATTTTAACACTGAAAGTCCTATGTCCTAGGAACCCCCTTGGTCCCAGGCAAACTGGGACAAGTGGCCACCCTAGGCTAAACTCAAAATGAGATGAAGTTACAGAAGCATTTTATAAATGATAAATGCTTTAGCATTGTAAGGTGTGACTCTTATTTTAACATCCTCAACAAGCAGTGATTAGGCCTCTGAATCCCAGTTTGCTTTTTGAGCAGGTATCTCATTCCTTTGCTGAAGCTCTAATTGTTAGAAACTTCTACCCTGTGATAAGCTGGAATCTGCCCCCTGGTAGCTTCCTCCCACGGGCAGAGTGTTACTCTGCTCCTTTTATTATGTGATAGGTTGGAAATGCTTGAAGAGAACCTCACCTCAATCTTTTTTTCTCCTTTTTTCAAGTGTTCCCCATGGGCAGCAGTCTGATGTATTTATGTTGAAAAGAGCACGAAATTGAGCCAGTCGGGGTACAAGCTGGGCCTCCCACTAAGGAGGGGGACTGAGTAGATCATTTAACTTTTAGCTCAGATTCCTCATCTCTAAACTGGAGATAATAATAGTACCTGCCTCTGGTATATTGAGAGAATTTAATGAAGTAATTACATAAAATACTTAGCACACAGCCTGACACGGTAATACCCCTGAAAATGCAGCAATTCAAGCAACGGGCCAAACCAAGCAGATTAGAATACTAGGAAGTCCTCTTCAAAAATTCTTCCAGCATGGAGGGAAACACCCTGGAAGGCCCACTGGGCCCTGGTGCCAGATTATGAAGATAACCTAGTTATACTCAATAGGTTTATTGACTTGTGTGTGTGTGTGTAGGGAAATGGGAAGTTAGGGTTTTTTTTTATTTTTTCTTTTTGGCGTTACAGGATATTAATCCTCTCTAAAACCAGCAATAAAATTGTTTTCGGGGAGACAGAGAGGGTACCGCTTCTTAGCTTCATAATATGTTCCCCAAAGACCACCCTGTGAGGGCCCTCAGTTCTCTTTTCTGTGTCTTAGGGACACTGTTAGGGACGTTGTCCTGAAGAAATTTGCTGGACCCTATGACAAAGGCGAGTACTCGCCCTCTATCCAGAAGACCCTCTATGACATCCAGGTGCTCTCCCTGAACCAGGTTCCTGAGGTAGGTTTTGTCACTTGCCATTCCGAGGACTGAGAGAACTTGTGTCTCCTGTCAGCTCTGAGAAAGAGAGTTAAAATAAGAAAGTGGAAGACACATGAAAAATGACATCTGTTGTTGCTCAAAAGCTTGTTATAGAAAGTGAGAAGAGAATTAAAAAAAGTAAAAATCTGTCTGACCTGAAAACACAGGCCACTGCTGTAGTTCTTTAGTTTTGTTGAAAATTCTGAGTCTCTTCAACCTGCTACAATTTAGGACACTCAAATGCCCCGAAGGAGGGGTAATTATCCCAAGGGTCTATGTTTCAGGAGAGCCAGAGAATGAAGGATAAATGCAGAGAGATTTCATCCATCCATCCATTCGATATTATTGAATGGTTATTATGTCTCTGTCAGCACATGAGGAAATCAGAGATAAATTAGACATCCTCCCTACCCTCAAAGAGTTCATCATTAAGTAAAGGAAGAAAATAATTAAACTTACAGTTCAATAGAGAATAGAATATTATGGAAATTCAGAGGAAGTCACCTAACTCCAGTGTAAGGGATAGTGCAAGCCAGGCTTTCTGGAGGAAGAGGTATTTGAGCTGAGTCTTAAGGGACAGGTAGGGGTTATCTGAGTTCATACTCAAGGGTGAGGGAGGGGGTAGGGATGGAGACAGGAGGCAACATGGAACAGTCATTTACTGCTGAGGCTCTGCCACAAGTGAAGCTCCAGGAGCGAAAGTCTTTCCATGTGCCTAGAGATGAGTTGGGAAGCAGATTGGGAAGCCCTTTGTGGGCTTCTCTGTAGAGTCTGTATTTTACCCTGAAAACTCTTAGGAGCCACTGCGGGATCTAAGCAAGGTGTGGCACTACCAGATTTTCACTCTAGAAAGACCACTCTGAAAGACATGTGATAGATTAAAGGGATGATGGGCCATAGACAAGGAGACCTGTTGGGAGGCTGTTGCAGAAAACTGGCAATGAGGATGTGAACTAAGGCCATGATGGGATGGAGAGGAACAGTGCCATCCTTAGACCTGGGCACAAGGGACTCCTGCCACGGCCCACACACCCCCTCCAAGCCCTCCTTTAGCTACGCCTCTCTCCGCTGGATGAGGAGTTGGTGGGACCAAGGCAACAAACACTTCAGGAGCCCGTGCTTCCCCTTCTAGACCATTCTCTGGATGTTTACATCCCAGAATGTCCTGCCCAAATAACCCTGAGACTACTCCCAGAACCTGTGTAAGCCTGTTCCCCAGATTTATCCCCTAGAGTGCAGGTCATGCCATCAGTGTACCCTTAAGCCCGAGAGTGAGAAAAGGGGCAGATGTTTGCTAGAGGTATGAATGGGCCTTGACATGCAAGCTGGGGTAACCACCCACATGAGTCCAAGAGAGAAGATGGGATGGCCAGGGCTGAGGGCTGGCTCTTCCCATGATGCCAGGTCCTGGCATGATGCTACAAGGAATCAGAGAATTTTAAATTCGATCCTGACCTTCCAGATTGTGATGAAGGAATATTTGTCAAGTTAGAGGGACAGAATATATTTCACTTGAAAGTGTTTTAGCTTGATTCATAACTTTTAAGTCTTTAAACATCTGGTATGGGGACGTCCAATTATACTCTTACTCCAGGACCTGCAAATGTTAGGGACAAGCCTGGAGAGGAGGGAATGGATGGAGAGGGAATTTAAGAGGCTGACGAGCCAGCACCAGGAGGCCAGTTGGATGCTGCACGTGTCCCAGGTTTCTGACCCAAGGAGATTTTACTTTTCTGAGAAACGGATTTCATACACAGAGAGAAGAGTGGGTCCATCATTTAATAATAGTACTAGCAGGAGAGAATAGTGTCAAGCAGTAGAGGAACATCTCAGAGACAGGTAGAATCTGAGTAATGAGCTAGTGGGTAGTTGTGGGGAAGGAGTAACGGAGACAGATTCACAGTTTCCCCATGTAATGCATATTGTTGTGGATTTCAGATAGAAGCTATGGAAATCAGCCTGCCAAATATTCACTACTTTACCATAGACATGTCCCAAATGGGACTGATCAACAGGGAAGAGGTAAGAGAACTTCAAACATATTTAAAGCACGTTTCCCCCCACTCAGTCTTTACCCCTCTTTACCCCTCTTTATAAACTTGGGATGATACTATCCCCAACAGCTCTTGCTTTTGGAACATTTATAGTTGCCACTGTTCAGAGCCCTCTTAGACTCTGGCCTTTCACTATCTGAGGCTGGAGCATGCTAGAAGTGGATGAATACTTCTAAAGGAAGGTTGGAAATTGCAGAGAGTAAAAGACAAAGAAAGAACAGTGTGCCCAAGGAAATAGCTTTGAGATCTACTTCTCTGAAAATTGCCACAGAAGGTCACAGCTCCATTATTCTTCTATCATGAAGCAATGAGGAGGAAAGAAAGATTCTATTTTCATTTTCTTCTATCATCTTTAACTTTTAAGTAGTCAATTTAAGTGGAATACATTATACACACAAAAAATGAAGATATTTGTGTTTCTAGTTGCCATTACAGCAGGCAAGATGAGGAAGTTCATTTTTTGAAAGGAAACCTTGCCTTGAAAAAAGCACTTACCCTGACTTGTTTTCAGCCATGCAAAAGGTTAAGTCAAGTCAGTGTGTCTGACTAGCCAGCCTGAAGTCCCAACAGGTAGCCTGCTGTGGTCAGTCCTGGGAGATCAGAACTGTCCCTTCCCCAGCTGGACCACTCTCAGAATGGCAGGTTTTCTCTATCTGATCCATCTTCCCATGGGCTTCTAGAATGCTAAAAAAACACCATTCTATTGGCTGCTTTTCGTGTGTAGGGGGAGTGAGATAGGAAGGGACTGTCTATTACCATGGCCCTGCTGCTCATATCCTTTGGTGGATAAAGGCCAATGAAGGGAGTCCAAAAGGTCCTACATTCTGGGCCTGCTGATCCAGGAGCCTTATTAGTCACAGCTCCTCTGGCCAGGTACCTTGTTTCTGTTCTGCAAATTATGTTGATGGCTCCATCAGGCTCTGTACCATTACAGCTGGAGCTGGAGGCTGGGGAGCAGTGCTGGGTACTTAAGGTCATGCTCGGGTGCCAGGTGTAGCTGGTATAGGGCCCTGAGTTAAAGAGGAGTGCAATCTTGATCCCACTTGCTGTGCACTCAGCTGAAGGAGAGGCAGCACTATTTACTTCAGAGGAAGGAGAGGATGTAGATTCCCAGAATGCCGTTAATTAGAATGTAAAGACTTTTTTGACTGATTACTTTTTTTTTTTTACCACTATACATTTCCAGAACTTTTTTTTTTTTCTTGTGTTGGGTCTTCATTGCTGCACATGTGCTTTCTCTAGTTGCGGTGAGCGGGCTTCTCATTGCAGTGGCTTCTCTTGTTGCTGAGCACGGGCTCTAGGCACACCGGCTTCAGTAGTTGCAGCACGGGGCCCCAGAGCACGTGGGCTTCAGTAGTTGTGGTGCGCGGGCCCAGTAGTTGTGACTCGCGGGCTCTAGAGAGCAGGCTCAGTAGTTGTGGCGCACGGGTTTTGTCGCTCCGTAGCATGTGGGATCTTCCCAGACCAGGGCTCGAACCTGTGTCCCCTGCTTTGGCAGGTGGATTCCCAGGGAAGTCCCGACTGATTACTTTCTAAAGGGCAGGAAAGGGACCTGGCCATGTTCAACAAAGGTGAAACCAATGGGCCCCAAACAGAGAAAGGGTCAGGCATCATGACTAGAGCAGTGCTTAGCTCAGGAGCCCCGATGGAGAGAGAAGGGTCTCCCAGAGCCCCCTGATGCCTCGGGCCTGCAGTGATCCTAGCTCGAAGGTGTGCCAGCAGACTGAGGCCACAGTGTCTTTTGCTCAAGAAGTAAGACACGAAGCTTCCTCTGGAGACCTGGAGACAGGAAGGCCCGAGTCCCTTTGGGCCAGAGCTCCGCATAAAGGCACCCGAGTGGCTGAACAAGCTGTCCCCACGTCTGTGTCTGCTCTCTGGGGACGGCCAGAGCCACTCTCGGGCCCTCACTCAGCAGGTGTGTACATAGTGAGGGCAACATATGAGAAGCCCTCAGTGAGTCAGGACACACTGAAAACAGCAGAGAAGTGACAAATGACAGGGTGGGAAGACAGAAGAACTGTAAATGCACAGCTGTCTGGAGCCACTTAGCATTGGGCTAAGAGCCCTGAGGACCTCAAATGTTCCTGAGGGCACGGCAGTATTTAGCATTGACAATGATTGGCGTTCAGAGCGAGTCATTAAGCAAAGGCCATATTATGTTCACCACACTCTGTTTAAAAAGCAGGGAAATGTAATGAATTTGAGAAACATTTATACCCTGATGATTAAAATTTTTCAAACAACTCTTTAATTTTCTGGAAAATCGCCTCATGTCTCAACTATTGCCAGAAAAGTAAGGTATTACCTTGCTTGAAGTAACTGCTGTAGGGCCTATACAGTTTCCTGCTTAGCAAGTTGTTTTTTGTTGTTGATTTCATATTGATTTGTAGAAAAAAGGGTAGGTCTGTTTTAATGCCTCTGAATTTACCATGTGGTTTTTCTACAGGTCTTGCTACCATTAGACAATCCATATGGCAGAATTATTGGTACAGTCAAGAGGAAGCTGACTTCAAAGCTGTAACATTGTGGCCACCAGTGGGAGTCCATTCTCAGTTGAGGCATTCCTTAAGCCACTTGTGATGCTGGAAATCATAGTGTGTAGACCTGCAAAATTTCAACTAGTATGTTGATTTATAGCGTTCATTTCATGCCTACATGAAAGAATTCTTCTATACTAGCTCAGCAAGGTGTTTCAGAATGAGTAATTATAACATGCTTTGTGGACACAGTTTACTTCACAAATGCTGAGCAGTATTAGAATAATCATAAATCAATATTTCAGTGGTCTTGTTCCTTCCTATCTTAGAGAAGTTTTAAAATCCATTCATTAAGAAGATAATCATGAATCAATGGAGGTGTGATACCAGTTAATTTTGTGCACAAATTTAAGAAGTCAGCATTGTTTTCATCCTACTGATGCTAAAACTTGCTCCTTGGTAATGCAGAAAATGTAATGATAATATCATATTTTGAAAAATATCACCATTGTGACTTCAATTAGACGAATACTTAAGTCCTTAAGAATGCTCTAGCATATGTATCATTGGGAGTACATTTCCACTCCAAAAGTACTTTTGTAATCTTAATGTATTGGTTTTATGACTTTTACAACCCTTAAAGAATATTTAGTATACACTGAGGCACTGAAAAAAGTGTAAATGGTTTGTCTTTGAAGAATGCATCACTTTGGCACAAAGAGCCACATTTAGTAAGTGGTAAGTCAATACCCAGGTGGTTGAATATACATATAAAAAGACTAGAGACTATATTTATGAAAATATCAGCAATGATGATTTCTGGATGGGGGGATTATGAGTGATTTTTATTTTTTTTGTCATGTGATTTTCACATTTATTAATTTTATAATCAGGGTAATAAATTTAACTGATGGTTTAAAGATGTATGCAGATCTGAGTGGTGGTTATCTTTGTATCAGTTATCTAACACTACTGTTGTATATATACCATAAAGCTTCATAAACTATAATTTTAGCAATCCATGACAAAAACTTGCGCACATGAACATTCTAGATAACCTTCCTCCATTTAAAAATCTCTATTTATTTAAACTTTTTGTCTCCATTTTTTTTTTTTTTTTTTTTTGCGGTACGTGGGCCTCTCACCGTTGTGGCCTCTCCCGTTGCGGAGCACAGGCACCGGATGCGCAGGCTCAGCGGCCATGGCTCATGGGCCCTGCTGCTCCACAGCACATGAGATCCTCCCGGACCGGGGCACGAACCCGTGTTCCCTGCATCGGCAGGCAGACTCTCTACCACTGCACCACCAGGGAAGCCCTTTGTCTTCAGTTTTAATAAATACTTACCTAAGAGTATTTAGTATTATTTGATAATTCTGCATTCACCTTTATGATACTGCTACTTAAGGCGGTATGGTGCCGTGTTTGATTGCACAAACTCATTTAAATCCTGGCTCCATCTCTTACTAGTTCTGTGACAAGATTCCTCATCTGTAAAATGGATATGAAAATAGAACCTACCTGATAGGTTTTTTTGAGGATTAAATGAATTAATGTTTGTAAAGAGCAATGGTAGTATTTATGCCCGACACATAGAAATTTCTGTGTTTGTTAAATGAAAAATCCTGCCTTCTTTTCATTTGTTGTTAGACCTACATGGAAAGTCATCACTGGACTTTATGGGTGAGATGAGAGATGGGAGGTCTGAGAGCAGCAAACCGTAGAAGTTGCCACAGGCCATTCTAGAGCTGCTGCCTACTTGCAAAGAACATGAGATAAGAAGGATGAAGTAATGTGATAAGGAATGTTTTGTGCTATATTGACTACTCATGTTACAAAATGTGCTTCTACATCATGTAACTTGCATGGCCAAATGGTTAGTACATTTTATTCCTCTGCTGATTTGATAATTCTCTGCAAAGAGGAATTTAGACTCTAACATGATTTTTCCTAAAAGAAAAACAAAAAAAGAAAAAACTTAATTAGGCCCTTTTTACTCGATATGTTTTGGTCATATAAATTTTAGAAACACTGTATTTGTTTCAGAGAAGAAGAGCAGAATTCTTAGAAATTGTGGCTTATTTTATACATATATGCATTTCGCTTCTCCTGAGTTCTTAAAACATTTATTGTAATGAGTTGCAAATGAGCTATTGGAAATTATATCCTAGGTGTGTGGCAGGAAAGCCTGTAGTCTGTGAAAATTTCAAGGACCAGGTTACTGTTTTGTGAAGGATGTTGTATGGTCAGACCACTCAAGATGGCTGTTCTCTTGCTCTCTGTGCGTCCAGCTCCTCTCAGTCCACTGCTCTACCAGTCCCTGCTTCACTCACATGACTATCCAATCCTCTGAATCATAAGGCTTAATCAGTAACTGCCTATGTGCTTGTGCCCTGACCCAGCTGCTGGTTTCCCTGGTAACTGATGAGCCAACCTGATGTCAATTCCGCCTATAAATGGTAGCCTTCTCCTCCCCCAAGTAGTGAGGGTTGTTGCCATGTCCTGTCTGCCATCTGCCAGACATGGTAGGGTGTTGCTCCAGGACCCTTTGTTTTGGATGTGTAAGAGCTCCTATCCAATAAGCCATTGATGTCTCTGTCTCTGTTGCTGGGCTCTTTCTTTGGTCTCAAGCCTGGGCAACTACAAGGCTTGCAGTCCTGCTGGTGCAGCCCAACAATTGGCGAGTCAGCCAAGAGGCCAAGGAGATTCCTGTGAGCACCAAGATGTCAGGAACTAAGGACAGGAAACGGAAAGTTGAGGGGGTACCCCGGAGGTGGCCGTCCGCTAGCATGCGGGGCCCTGTGGCAGCCGACCACCATGAGAGATGTCTTTCTCTTCCATTACATTGACGATACTTCCAGCCCTGTGCTCATGGCTCATCTGACTGCATGGGGGTGGCTGGTGAACACAGACAAAATGCAACAACCTGGATTATCTACAAAACACAAGCAAACCCCTGACCCACCACTCCTAAACAGTTACAGACAGAGGCTTTACTCGGGGACAGGCTTGTGAAATGGACGTGGCCAGTTACCTGGAAGGGTTTGGTTGCGGCTTGTGGCAACGGCAAAACAATAGGTGCCCTTGGACTTCCGGCCCCAGCTCTGGAAGGGGGCAGAGCCAGGATACAGCAGATGGAACGGCAGCCATATGCGGCCTACAGTGCCTTACAACAGGTGGGAGACGTTACAAAAGGCCTAGCCAAGTCATCAACGAGAAAAACCGCTTTTTGTGGTCTAAAACAGCCATGCACGCTATACAGGATGCCCATGGACACTGAGAGTGACCAAGGAACCCACTTTACTGGCCATGAAGTTCAGAAATGGGCTGATAAAAACACCATACACTGGCGTTTCCACCTGCCTTAAGACCCCACCGCTGCCGGGCTAATCGAAAGGAGGAATGGGCGACTTCAACAACAATTGAGGCTCCCAACACAGGGACACACCCCAGGAGCAACTGTCCCAGTGCCTCCGCCATGTTAACCCAGAGGCAGTTAGTCCACATCATCCAAGTTCAACTGATGACCATGGAAGGACCACCGCCAGCTATTGGTCAGGACAATAACTCGCTTCTGCCCTGGCCACAGGATCTACGCCCAGGGGAACCCACCACGGAAAGGCCCTGGGACTGGCAGGTAAGCCCCCGGTGGTTTGAGTTTGCCACCCTGTGGGTAACAGGATTAGGAAGGACTTGCCGGTTTCCCCTGTCTTCTGCCTGGCCCCAGCCGAGACTACTGAGGTAAGTAACCCGGGCCCTACTGAGAAAGGCACCGCTGTGTTAACCCTGTGGTCTGCTGTTACACTGCCCCTCCCGGCTTCGGCACCGGCTGTGGGCACTGAGGGCGGACAGACGGGATGGCGCTGCCGGCCAGGACAAGAGCACAGGCAGGGGTGGTGTCATCTAGAACGCTGTTACTGCTTGTAGGTCGCTTAACGGTCATGATCTTCCCGGTATCGTGCCTGTTAAACATCTCACATTTCGTCCCTAGTCTGAGCAGAGGGAATCTGTTCCTACTGGGCAGCAGTGGTGGCCTCACTGAAAACGAGTCTGATTTCTGGGTCGACAGTGAGACGCTGTTGTCGTCCTCCTCTGGACTTCAGGGACACCTGACATAAGCGCCGGGCTTCCTGTGGATACTCCTTAGCTGCTGGCGTGTGTGCTGCATTTGCGGCATCTGGTTGCAGTGTACCTCTACACACCTGACCCCAGGGGTACTGCAGAAGAGGGGCAGACCCAGATGGTTAGGGCCGTGCAGGGTGCGTGGGGATGGAGCGTGTGGTCAGCCCCTCCAGATGGCTGTTCTCTTGCTCTCTGTGCGTCCCCTGCTCAGCCAGTCCCTGCTTCACTCCCGTGACCATCCAATCCTGTGAATCATAGGGCTTAATCAGTAACTGCCTACATGCTTGCCCCCTGCCCCAGCTGCTGGTTTCCCAGGTAAGTGATAAGCCAACCTGACATCAATTCCCCCTATAAACGGTAGCCTCCTTCTCCCCCAAGAAGCGGAGGTCGCCGCCATGTCCTGCCTGCCGTCTGCCGGATGCGGTGGACCCTTTGTTTTGGACGTGTTAAGACCCCCTATCCCCTACCCAATAAGCCACTGATGCCTCTGTCACTGTCTCCCGGCTCTTTCCTCAGTCTCAAGACCGGGCAATTACAAGGCTTGCAGGCCTGCAGGGTGCAGCCCAATAGATGTCTTTTTGTGGTTAGAATTGTAAATTATATGCAGAAAACCAGGCTTCCTGTTTCACCTGCTCCTCTCAGCACTGGCAGAGGAGCAGGCTGTCCTGAGCTGCAAACACCTGTGAGGTAATTTGTATCAAAACACTTTGTAATTTCGTTATGGAGGGTCACATGGACTCTATTCCAATTTTCTGGGAAGCAGAGCTGCTTTCACATCACTTTTCCCTCTCATCGCCACGTGTTTAGCCCAACCCCTCAAGTACTTTCATAGAGGAATAAAGCAGGCGATTCTAGCCCATTCACTACCTGGGAGGCAGTCTGCACGGTCTCGGTGGAGCAGCTGTCACATGGGGCTTGGGGTTTTGGCAGCCAAGATTCTGGCTAAGACTTAGTCCAAATCCTCTAAATCTCATCTCATAGGTTTTCATAGAGACAGGCTCAGAAAATGTCCCTTCCTTTCCTTTTTACAGTTAGACTTAAGTTCACACCATTCTTTACTCTTAGTAACCTGCTTTTTCTCCCTTTCCCCCCCCCAATATAATAGAAATAACTATTGAAACAACATTTTACTTTGTCATTGAAACAGAATATACCCTTTTCAATCACCTGCGAGATTCAACTGCAAAAATCTGAATTTCTCTAACCTCCTAACCCTCTATTCAGAGAAAGCACTCTCTTTCCTTTGGACTTGGGGCTGTCTGGACTTCTCGTTTTGTAGTCTCCTTTATGAAACCTTTGTAACTCCTGCTTCCTCACCTGCATGTATGAGGAAACCAAAGCTTATTTCTAAAGACATGGATTTCCAGTCTTCTAACCAGACGCACTGGGTTATTCCTGCTTCCAAATACTAGAATCTTCAACTTTTATTTTTTATAGTCTTTGTTCTTGCTTCTCCCAGAGCTCAGGTGCCTCTCATTCTTCCATTTGCCCAACTCTTTCTCAGAAATTCTTAATGTTCTTTGGATCCTACGGAGACCCTATTGTACATATAATGGCTATGGACCTTCTTCTCAGCAAAACATTCATTCACATCTCTACATTCACATCTCAACATCTGTTAAGGAAAAAGTTTACACTCTGTCTTTAAAGTATAAAGGATTCATTAGAAATTTACCACATAAGGAATATATTCAATCAAATGTAGAAGAAAGGCATACTGATTACCTTTATATGAGAAAGGATATATGTGTGTTTAGAATCAAAGAATGGTCGCAGATGTATTAATTTACTGAGGCTGCTGTAACAAAGTAACACAAACTTGGTGGTGTACCTAACAATAGAAATTTATTCCCTTATTGTTCTGGAGGCCTGAAGTCCAAAATCAAGGTGTTGACAGGGTTGTGCTCTCTAAAGGTGCTAAGAGGAGATGGTCTTGACTCTTTTAGCTTTGGGTACCTTTAGGGATTCCTTGGTTGAGGCTGCATCACTCCAAGCTCTGCCTTCTTAATTACATCACCTCTTCTGTCAGTCTCCACTGTTTGACCTTTATAAGGACACTTGTCATTGGATTTAGGGCCCACACAGACAACCCAACGTGTTCTCATCATCTCAAGATCCTTAACTTAATGACCACTACAGAGACCTTTTTTCCACATAAGGTCATACTTATAGGTTCTGGCAATTAGGTTGTAGACACAGGATTTTGGAGCCACCACTCAGGGAAGAGTAAACTTCCTGAGGGCAGCTTTTCTGGTAAATATTGAATCTTTAGCTCCACACAGGCTACTGTTCCTTTCACATCTGGGGATGTCACATCCCCTTCCCAGTTTGATCACATAGATGTTTTGAAAATGGAAAAGAGCATGGACTTTGGATTTAGATAGTGTGATATTTTAGACTAGGCTCCACCAATTTCTAAGCTGTATGACCTTGGAGAAGTTACCCTAAACTTTAATTCTCTAATTTTGAAATGGGAGTAACAATACCTACTTCAGAGTAACTGAGGATTAACTGAGATAATGCATGGATTAGAATGCTTTTGGTTGCCAGCAACTGAATACCTTACAGTGTCTTAAACGGAAAGGCCTTCTTATTAAGTTTAGAGATAAGCTATCCAGGATTGATTTGGCAACTCGGGCTCATGTCATCTTTTGCTCTGCTGTCTCCAGTGTGTGGTAATGGTTCCCCCATGGACACAAAATGGGTGATAAAGCTCCTATTAAAGATGCTGTGGTATATTACCCACCCAGGTCTCCCTTGGGATCAAAGCACTCAGATGGCAGAAGTGTTGGTCTCTGATGGCCTATAGTTGGCTCCCTCTGCAGGAATTGCCCTTGGCTGAAGGAGGTTGTCTCACCCAAGTTTAGAGCCACTCCCCGGGAGCAGCTCATATCCAGTGCTGGTCAATGTGGGAGAAACAAAATCTTCATTCTCTTGCCTCAATTGAGACAACCCATCAGGGGCATTCCAGCTCTATAACTCCTGACTGGCTGAGGCTTCAGCAACTGCATCATAGCTCAAATTCTCCCTCTGCTCAATCCTGCGTCCCTGTCTGCTCACAGGCATTGTTCTGGAGAGCACTCCTCACTCAACGTCCTGCATGAAAATCTCAGGGTCTCACTATGTGTTTCATGGGCAAGACTATCTGTGATAGCAGGGTATAGGAAGGGGTCTGTAAAATGGGATTTTAGGAGCTGGGACACCCATTGGCCAGCTGGCAATGAGCCCCTGGAATGTTGTAGTCATGCCATTGTTACAACTTTTACCAGAGTTGAATTGGGATGTGATACTAGAGGCCAGGAATATACTGGCAGGGGCAATATATCAGATGTTGCTGATACAGCCAGATGGCAGAAAAAGTTAGGACCGGGCCCAGGACTTAACTAAGAAAAGCAGAGCTCCAAGAAAGATTGAGTTTTGAACCCTGACAGGTCTGCCACCTCAAGGTTAGGGTCCTGAGTGATGCATCTGAAATCTTGAATCCTCAGATCTCCCTCAACTCTCTGGACCTGCAGAAGTGACCTAATCCTCCCTGTTAAAAGCTAGCACTGCGCTCCTTGCCTGAAGACAAGGCAGAGGCTTCTGCCTGGCAAGGAAACATGTGCCCCCTTGAGATGTATCCCCACCTCCCCTCCTGGCTACCAGACCTGTAAATAGGATCAATTCACATCATACACCACCCAGAGACAAGCTGGGCCTGCTGCAGGAGGAAAGGGACTATAGGCCAAAAGAGGAGCAATGACTCGACCAATATATACAGGATCTGGAGGATTATACATGGGACTTGATACTGAGGGTGCTGATGGGATAAAACCTATCAGACTTTCAATCAAGGAAGAAAAGAAGTGGTTTCCATTTGCATGGGATGGATCATTGTATACATTTATGGTTTTGCCCTAGGACTACATTCACTCTCTTACTATTTGTATATGTGACCTGGACCATCTGGACATTCCTCAGAACATCACATTGGTCCATTGTATCCATAATATCATGTTAATTGGACTGGAAGAGCAAAAGTGACATTTGTTCTCTGGAGAATGGTAGAGAAACCCATCACAGGCCTACCATATTAGTGAAGTTTTTAGGAGTCCAGTGATCTAGGGCAAATCTGTCCCACAACCTAGTTTTGTAAGTTTTAATTGGAACACAGTCATGCCTATTTCCTTATATATTGTCGTGGTGGCTTTTGTGCTACAATGGCAGAGTTGGGTAGTTATAACAGGCTGTTTGGCCCACAAAGCCTGAAATATTTACTCTGGCCCTATATAGAAAATGTTTTTGATCCCTAGTCTTGGGCATTCCAGGACATCCCTTCCAAAATAAAGGACACATTACTGCATTTCAAATTTTCTACCACGAAGAAGAAAACACTGTGCCTAGTAGTCTCTCCAGGTTTCAGAGGCGTCATGTTCCACTGGGATATCCCAATGGGAATATTCACCCAACCCATTTACTGAGTGACAAAGAGGGCTTCCAGTTTTGTGTGGGCCCAGAGCAGTAAAAGGCTCTGCAACAGGTCCAGGCTGGGTACGAATATTCCTGCTACTTGGGCCATATGAATCAGCAGAGCCTATGCTATTAGAGGTGTCTCTGATTGTGGAAGATATGGGATTTATGGTAAGTCCCAGTAGGAAAATTATAAGACAGACTCCTAGGATTCTACAGAAAGTCTATACTATCTGTAGCAGAGAATTACTGGCCATTTGAAAAATAGCTCCCAGTGTGTTATTGGGTTTTGGTAAAGACAAATGCCTGACTAAGGGGAAGCAAGGGATTCTGTGGTGGAGCTGGTTTCTATCAAACCTATCAAGTATTACCGCCTGGCGGCCTAGCAGCAATCCATTGTAAGATGGAGGTGATAGATCCAGGACTAGGCACAAGTAGGGCTACAGGACACAAGAAAGGCATATGGCCCCAATCTCCATGTCATACACCACTGCTTCAGCACCTCTCGTGGCTGTAAGAGCCACACTCTTCTTATGACAGTGGTGATGGGAAATCCTTCTAACGAATAAAGCTTCAGGAAATGCCCCAAAGGGTCATCTACTTTGGGGGAAAAAAGTGGCTTTAGATAATATATATAAACTCATGGGCATTGGGAAATGCCCTGATTGGTTGGTAAGGATTCTGAAAAGAGAAAAATTGGAAGGCTGGGGAGAAAAAAAGAGGCTTGTGAATGGATCTGTGTATATTAATCATGTTTTTAATTTTCTGTATTTTATGTTTTGACATCTTGGGGGCCTTAAAGACCCAGGGAGAGATTGCTCCTCCCACAGGTAGCTAGTACCTAAAGAGAGAAAACAACTTACTTGACAGCATGCCTCTCATATGCAAGTCAACCACCTCCTTACTGAACAATCAAACACCAAGCCAATACTTCCCCTGCCCTATGTCAACCCAAGGCCAGGAACCAGAGAGCTAGAGATAGCCCCTATGCCCCAAAAGCCTGCTGGAATTATTCAAACCAGACAACCTTAAACTATTTACTCTGCCCTGCCTGGTCTTTACAGCGGTTACCCCAACAAAACCTAGGCTTTCCCCGAGCTTCTGCTTCTGTCTCCTAACCAAAACCTTATGCTTCCATTGTGGCCCTGCATGGCATGGCTTGCCCCCTTTTCTCAGGAAATGTAGGTAATAAATTTTTTTAAGTTAAAACCTGGGCACAAGTTTCTGTGGGAGTGGTCATTAAATGTGAATATTTTTGTATTGCATAACATCTACCAAAGGGCATCAACCATGGAAGAGGCACTGGCCAATCAAGTAGACAGAATGACTTGGCCAGTTGATGTCAGTCGGCCTCTGTCATTGGCAATCCCAGTGCTGGCACAATGAGTTCATGAATAGAGTAGTCATGGTGGCAGGGACAGAGGCTATGCATGGACCCAAAAGCATGGAATCCTGCTTTCCATTACTGATCATAACTGTTGCTAACAAATATCCAACTTTCTAGTGGTAGAGACCAATATCAAGTGAGATCTTTATGGCACAAATCCTTGAGAAGACTAATCAGCTACTTGGCAGCAAATTGAATACATAGATTCTTTTCACTCTGAAAGGATCAGTGACTCATCTTAACTAGAATTGATATATATTTTGGATATAAGTTTCCCTTTCCTGCCAGTGGGGACTCAGCCAGCAGCACTGTCCAAGGGCTTACACATTAATCTTGCATAACATTACTCAGACTAAGGGACCAAAATACCTATTTTAAAGGAGATGTGGCAGTTTGTAAATGACCATATGATCCACTTGTCCTAGCACATACTGCACCATCCAGAAGCTGCTGGCCTGATAGTGATGGAGTGGTTTTTTAAAGGCATAACTGGGTCTCCAGGTTGGGGATGATACTATGTGATGATGGGGTATCATCCCCCAGGATGTAGTACCTTCCCTAAACACTTGATTCTTATATGGTGCTATGTCTCCCAAAAGTAGAACACGTGGATCTGGTAAACAAAGTGTAAAACTAGAAATGGCCCCACTTACCATCATCCTAGTGACCCACTTGGGAAGTTTGTGCCTTCCCATCCTCTCAACTCCAGGCTCTGTTTGTGTAGAGGTCCTGTTCATAGAGAGGAGATACTTCCACCCTGGGTTTAAAGTGAGAGTAGTTTAAAGCGAAAGCTACGGGGTTGTACAATAAGCAAATTTGACAATTCTCAAGAAAGGCAGCTGTTTCCAGCCCACTACACAGCCAAGAGAGAATCATAATCAGACTGAAACCACAGAACATTTATGAAGGGGAAATGACATTGTAAAATGTGACAATGCTGTGAGTTTTAATCGAATGGTGGAGAGAAGCAGTGACACATATAAATCAAATAATTGGATTCTTAGAAAATCAAAGACGTTGAATGCTGAAATAAACTTCTAGTTGAACCTTTTATTTTACATGGGAGGCAGTTGAAGCAAGAGAGGTTAAGAGGCTTGTACAAGGTCTTATATAGATAAGTCGGCAGTGGATCCAGGACTAGAACCCAGGTCTCCTGACCCCTAGGTCCAGTGCTCCCTTCCTCTTCTGTGGATTCAAATCTCCAGTTTTCCCTTTTAACTATGTGTGAATTAGGCCAATGTTAACTTATTCTGCATTCTACATGCACACCATACAGAAGGCTGATGAATAGCCTACAGACATTCTGGTGGCTGGGAGAAGTCACGTTAGCATTAAAAATTCATTATAAAATCAGCCCAAATAGACAATTAGACAAACTGATGTCAACCTAATTGGCTCAAATTAATGCAGATCTACTGAGATTTTTAAAAATTTTATTAAAAAATTTTTTTTGCTGTTTATTATTGACCCACACGTCTTCATTAAAATCACAAAGGTATCAGAGGTCTCCCTTTCCTTTGTCTCACAAAACCATTTTGAATGTCATTGAATGTTCATTTTGGATTAGGAAGAGGATGTATTTAGAATGCACCAAATGCCTCAAACTAACTTCCCTATGTCTTTGGGGACCAATAAAAGCTTATATACATTTTGCTGAGCACATTTTCCGTAACTCAGCATAACAATTTTTCATGGCGCTTAAATTATGCAAGTTTTTTCCTTTTATGTGCCTTTATGAAGATAAAGCATCTAGAACCACCCAATATCCAAGGACCTAAGAAAGTAATTGTTTTATATTTCAGTAATCTTAGGGTGCACCAGATGAACAATACATTGGAGTTTAGCATGTGTTTGTTAATTCTGGGACTGGGCTGGGTTTAAAATGGAGTGAGATCATAGTAATAAAACCACACTTTAAAGCACTCGTCATGTAATACTAATGACTGTACAATGTACTCTCAATCAATCCTCCATCAACCTTATGAGATTGGTACTATGGAAGGATTGCTAGCTTCCCCCCAGTATCCATCCTCCTGTCCTTGTTTAGCTGAATACTTGGCTGCCTGAAAGAAAGACTAGATTTCCCAGCCTTCCTAGCAGCTAGGTATGGCCAAATTGACTAAGTTCTGGTTAAAGAGGTGCAAGTGGAAATGCTGTATGAAACTTCTCATAATAGGTATCTTTCTCTCCTCCACCTCCTTCTTGGCTAGAATACAATTGTGATACTGAAGCTTAAGCAGCCATCATGGACCACATAGGAAGCTATGTGTTGAGGATAGTAGAGCAAAATTCTAGAAGACTGGGACCCAACGATTATGGAGTAGCCATACCAACTCTTATCTGCTTACCTTGAGACCTCATATATACTGTAGAGAAATTCTGTCTTGTCTAAGTCACTGTTATTTGGGTTGTCAACTGAAACGAATCCTAACTGATACACTGAGGCTGTCTGTCCTGAGATGTACTGTAAGTATAAAATACACAGTGGATTTTGAAGACCTGAAGTCTTCAAATTGCGTATGTGGCTCATGTTTATATTTTTATTGGACAGTGCCAGGCTAGTGCTGCTTTGCTCTCTGTATCTGCACTAGAGAATAGGTGAGGTACCTGAGGCTAAGAGGAGCCGTACAACTTACCCAAGTTCCCATGTCAAGTCAATGATGGGGCTGGATTCATGCTCAGAACTCTCTGGAGCAGCCCCAGTGCTTCCACCATTGTACCACAGTGCTTTTCAACTGGTGTCACTGGGTTCTGGCACAGCAGAGAGGATACTGGCCCGAACATTCTTTTTTTTTTTAAATAAATTTATTTATTTAATTTTGGCTGTGTTGGGTCTTCATTGCTGCGTGCAGGGTTTCTCTAGTTGCCGCGAGTGAGGGCTACTCTTCTTTGCAGTGCGTGGGCTTCTCATTGCGGTGGCTTCTCGTTGCAGAGCATGGGCTCTAGCCACGTGGGCTCAGTAGTTGTGGCTCGCGGGCTCTAGAGCACAGGCTCAGTAGTTGTAGTGCACGGGGCTTAGTCGCTCCGCGGTATGTGGGATCTTCCCAGACCAGGGATCGAACCCGTGTCCCCTGCATTGGCAGGCGGATTCTCAACCACTGCACCACCAAACATTCTGAAGCCCCAAACATTCATTCTTAAAGGCAGGAACTGCTGGTTGTTTGAAGAGTGTTACTGAGTTTTCCTCAAAATACATTTATATTCTGATAAATTTTATAGTCTTATTTTCAAATTGTCTATTTCCCAGTATATAAAAATAGAGTATAATCCACTTTACTTATTCTGTGGAAGAAGGACATATTTTTTATTTGGAGATTGCCTGGCATCCTCAGCTTTTGTGATTTCTCCCTAAAGACAACTGTAAACAGGAACACCTGGTCCAACTAAGGTAAAGAGACATCAACCTAGCTACCTATTGTGGGTAGCCAAAAACTGCTCTTGCTTTACTCACGGGGTCCTCCATTATTCTGCCCCTCTGTTAGACTAGACACTATTTTCTTGAGGTTCACAAAGACACGGCAGCCACAGTCACCAAATAAGCCTGGATGTGATCATTTTAATCTCTTTCTCTCTGTATAGAACTGCCAGTACTGGCCAGAAATGGTACACAAAATACTTAATTGCCTACAGAGCTACAGCATGAAGCTAACAAGCTGCTCATTAATGCACCCATTGCATGCTCTCTCCTTCCTGTAGATTCTGTTCCTGGTTTAGAAGCAGAATTAACAAGTTTTTTTCTAAGAGGCACATCAGTCCTATAGCAGTCAGGTATTTGAACATTTAACTTCATCTTGCAAATCATTACAGAAAACACTTAATGGCTCTCTGCCCAGACCTGACCCCTGCAGATCCCATTTGTAATGACCGTCAAAGACAGATGGTTCACCATCAGCAAGTACTTTTTGCATTCGGCTTCTAAATATGGGAGTGGTTGGGCAACTCTAGGTCGTTAGACTTTCAAATTAAATACCTTCAAAGATATATTTCACTAATGCAATAGAAGGACACTGTGTGCCTCTGACAGTGGATGCTAAGCTCAGAGGGACAAATTCCTGCTCACATAGGATATTTGTTGAGGACAAAATGAAGAGACTGCTACCAACTGGTCTCTTTTTCATTGTCATCCTATCCACTAGGTATCAAAAAATGATGCTTAAGCCTGCTGCACATTCCAATGCAATATGCCAGCATGTTTTCTTTTCAGCTAAATCTACATGCAATTTCTACTTCCTGAATTAACTTACTCTAAGGAGGCTCTTTGTGTGTGTTCCTTGTTATAGATCAGAGTCCAGTTAGTGTAAAAGGGCGCAGCTGCTGGTTGCAAGATATTAGGGAAGTAAAGAGACTGTAATAAATTGGAGCTTTCGGCCTCACTTAGAAGAACACAGATGTAGTTGTAAAAACATACACATACTGCACTGGCCAAAGGAAAACACGTCAGCTTAGATTCTACTGAAAAGCAACCGGTTTGTGACCTTGCCTATAAATCAATTCATTAAATGTCCTTTGTAGAGTCTGGATCTGAGGTTCAAATGTGGGGAGGGGAGGTGGAGTGGCAATTACTTTTTAAAATCCCTCGTGATTCCGATATCCTGTCTGCGCCT
Organism: Grampus griseus; assembly: GCF_964374135.1. Classification (NCBI taxonomy): domain Eukaryota; kingdom Metazoa; phylum Chordata; class Mammalia; order Artiodactyla; family Delphinidae; genus Grampus; species Grampus griseus. The sequence goes on from NC_139017.1 coordinate 109,641,685, forward strand.
CTGGTTGAGAATAATCAAATTCATCATTAAACAGTTCTCACATAAAACATATTGCCTTCAAGGCAAGCTCATTCCCACTTATACTTATGAATTGCTTCCTTATGTAGCATGCGTTTTTGCTGTTTGTTGCAGACCCAGATCACATTAATAGAAATCCAGTGTGATCTGAAAAGAAATCAGACATCTCTGGTTTTACAGCTGTCTGGAGACAAAGGCTGCCTACCTGCTGAATTTCAAGTACTTCCAGCCTCTCTCTATGGCCTATTTTGATCACACTGCTTTTCCCTGGATGGGGTGGGGGAAGGAGGGAGGGAGGAAAGCACCTTCAGATATTGCCAAGGCACTCAGGCCTGCCTGTCATAGGCCTTTATTCTGGGTATAAGAAAGGCAGACTATCTTTAATTTGCTAATTTTGCCTGAAAGCTGTCAACAGAGACTGAGGAATGATTTGATTATTTTTCAGTTTGCTTTTCAATTAAGATATTTTCCTGTCCATTTTTTTTTTTTTTTCTGACAAGCATTTATAGAGTAGTCCAGGTCTAATGATTAGTTGAGTTAGGTTGGGGGTAGTGAACAAGGCTTCCAACAGCTGTGAAAGGTAACTGTGATAAAAAATATCCAGAGACTGAAGGGAATGTGAGCCCAAGTTCAAATCTAGAGAAAAATACAATACATAGAGAAGATACATAGAGAAAAATACACACTTTCAGTGTCATTTTCCCCAGTGTTCAACAGCCGGCTGACAGTGTTAACAGGAAATTGTCCCCTAATACCCCTTTTCCTTTGTCTACAGAATAATGGGAGTTTTGAATTTTAGTTGGGCCCACCGGCTCTAAGAAACAAGCTTCTCTTGCAGCTTAGGTATGGGAATGTGACTGAATTTTGGATAGCAAAATATAAGAGGAAGTAATACTACTTCTTACTACAATTTCTTGGAAGTGTTCTTAAAGGAAGGAGGTATGTTCCTTTTCTCTTTTCTTCTCCCCACTAGTTGGAATTCAAGTGGTGATGGTGAGAGCTGAAGCAGCCATCTTGGGCTGTGAAATGATTCTGGGAATGAATAGCTGCATGATGGAGCAAAAAGATAGGAGGAACTTACTTCCCTAACATCATGGAGGGCCTTACCGTCCTTAGCCCCTCTATCTGGACATTTACATAAAGAAAAGCAAGCTTCTGTTTTGTTTACATTACCTGGTGGGGTAGTGAGGCAGGCAATTTTTTTTTATCATTCACAGCCAAATCTTTTCCAAACTAATACAGAAGGAATCAGGTAGACGCACAGAAGCAGGGCTCGGACATTCCTCATGCTATCCTTTTGAAGTAGAGAGGGCTCAAACATCATCACTATTTCACTTGTGGGAAATTCCTTCAGAGAGGTTAAGTCCTTCCTTCCATCTTCTTTCTGTCCTTCCTTCCATCTTCTTTCTGTCTGATCTTCTGTCCCTTCTTTCCAACCCAGGTCTCCAGCAGGTGTAGTCCTCCTGTTTTGCCACTATCACACCTCACAGTACTTTACTATATTCTGCCTTTTGGTCTTATGTGTTTTGTAGACTGTGGAAAGTTGGGGATGGAGAATGTCTCTTTTGTAAATCCTTCTCCCACTTATGCAAAACAAAGCATTCCTTAAGTTTCAGGGAATTCCCTGGCAGTCCAGTGGTTAGGACGCCGCACTTTCACTTTCACTGGGATCAATCCCTAGTTGGGGAAAAATGTGAATTAATTTGGAATACATTTCTGAACCCCACTCACTATACCATTTCCTCTGTTTCTTTTCACTCTCATCTTTTTAGACTTTCTTTTCTTTAGAGAAAATATCTCCACAGGGGACTGAATTATAACACTCTCTAAAATAAGGACTATTAACTTGAGGAGGGGAAAGAGGGAACTCTGGGGAGTCCATCAACTCTGCAAAGTTTTGTATGTGGGAATATGAGCTTTCAACTGGAGGGAGGGTCCAAAGCTTTCATCAGAATTTCAAAAAAACCCCACAACACCCCTTCCCCCACTGGCCTACAGCAAAAAAAAAAAAAAAACTGGCTAAAATGACACCTAAACTTGGTTGTTGGATGGGGGTAAGGAATAAGGCCTAATAAACAATTCAGTTCATAAAGAAGATAAATCTACATATAGATCTATATGTTTTCAATATCTAACGTTTATTTTTTAAAGAAGGCTTAACTTTCTCTCCATGGTTTCAAGGAGTTACCTTAATCCTTAAGCCCAACCAAAGAGGCAACCAAACTGAAAAGATCAAAAATAAATACACTGGGAATAAACTGAAGCAATGCTTTATTGTGACCACAAAGCACCAATTCAACAAGGCATTGACACACAGAGACTGCACAAATGTCTCTTTGAACAGAGATGTAGCAAGCCCACTTTTTCAAGTTCTTAAAAACAAGTACTCAAATTGGAAATCAAACAAAGCATCAGAGCAATTAAAAAAATATTACACCATCATGAAGGAATATATATATAAAAATATTCTGTACTAGTAACAAGGCTTTTCAATCTATAACTCTTGGCAAATTTCTTCAGAAACAAATTATTATAAATACAAACCATAAAGTGAAAAAAAAATGCTTTCTTCAGAAACAAAGAACCAATTTTAAAGCAGATCTATGCAGAAAATACCATTACCCCCATGAAAGCTAGCTGAAGATGGATGGATGTCCCCAAAATACAACAGAATTTCTCTTTTCAGAGCTACAGTCTGCTCCTGAAGGGGCCATGATGCATGTCCGTTTCAAACAGCGCAGCATATCCCAGTGAAACCTTAATAAGGTCAAGTGGAGGACCCTCTACAAAAAAGGGTGTCGGCAATTCCATCCAAATAACACAAGCTCTGAGGAGCAGAGGAATTCAAGGGAGGCACAATCCCTTTCTCTTTCTCCCCCTCCCCAAGTTCTTGCTTTTGATCTTCCCACAACTGTAACTGAAAGATGCTCATACCATTCGATTCTTTTTTCAGGAATTTGGGAAAGCAAACTACGAAGAAAATCCTCTTTGTGGGGAGGGCTGTCTAATCTCATCAAAGATCATTCTATTTGACAAACTCCACAAGGTAAACCATCCTGTCCACATGTCCTCGCTCCTCCTGGCTGAGTTCAGGTCAGCCGATGGATTGCCTAGTCTATCCAATAGGATAACGTTTCATTTGATTGAGATTCTTTACATATACACATGTATGTATTCTGTTTACAAAGTTTCATCACATGAAACTAAATTATGTCATTATGTATTTTTTGAGGTCCAAGACCCCAATTTGACTATACTATGAAGAGTTGTTCTTTAAATGCTTTGTCTGCAGAGGTTTTACGTGATACTCATAGATTTTCAGAGCAGGCCCCAATTTTAACTGAAGTCCTGTCAACACATCATTTCTTGTCATCAGTAGCAGGGATTTTCCATCAATTTCCTATAATGGAAGCAGAGGGTAAAGCTCAAGGATAATGAAGAAAAAAAGCAAGGTCAAAGGAAGAAGTCGTATTGCTTGTCTCCACGCTAAAAACATTATTTTTTTAATAGTGCCAAAAATGGAATCTTCTACTTTTATCTTCCACCTTTTACATTTATTTTGGAGTTAAATATAATCTATAGCTGATCTTGTTTTCAAGATCACATCACAAATGTCACATCTTAAGAAACTGACAGCAAGCTTGGAGTATGTACCCTGAACGATCAAAGATGCTGCTTCTGAAAGGAATAATGACACTTTCCACTTGTAAAATCTGTTGAAGTTTACGCAGAATTTTTGTCTAATTCCAAAACAAACCCTATAAATTAGGACAGGCAGGGATTGCTATCTTAATTTTATAGGCAAACCAAGGATCAAGGCAAGAAGTTAGCCTGCCTGAGAAGTTAGGAAAGGGTGGCACAGAATTTGAACTCCCATCTGCCTATGGCCAAAGCCGATGTTCTTTTCATAACTCACTTCTGTTTCTCTTGACACTTAGAAGTAAATATGTGTTGTCTCGATGGACCAATGGGAACCAGAGCCTTGGGTTTTCTGAAACCTTTTCAATCTTAACAATGGACACTGGAAAAATGACTTACTCTCTGTGAACTTCTTTCCTGTCCTTTAAAAGGAGAACCATTCTGCCTCAACCTGAATATCAAGTCTCATGCTACCCCACTTCCTCTCAGTGGAGCCTCAAGATTCCAAAGAAGGTAGCGAGGGGCAGAGCTGTGCCCACCACAGATTCCCTCCCCTATTCTCCTCGCAGTCCACTCCCCACTCCTCTCAAGTCCCCAACCAGGTGGACTTCACTCCAGGTACCCTGGAGACTACAAACCTTTGGAATGAAATAAAAATAGGCTTCTCGTGAAAGGGATAAGGACCCCAAATATAGAAAGTCTACAGTTTGAAAACCTTTGGAAAGGATGCACTGAGAAGAATGCCGAATACCACCTTCTTTTTGTTATTGTTTGTTGTGAGGAGAATCTGAGCTGGTTCTTAGGAAACCTGGGTTCAAGAGATGGACCAGCTGCACATGCTCAGTAAGCCTCGACACAGCTGTTCATGATTTTACCCACCTCCCCACTGATGGACAGACAAGGAGGCACTGTGTGCAACTGCAGCTACATAAAACTGTGACTCCCTCCTACACTGTCCCCAAGAGGGCCATTCCTCCAGAGTCTCTCATGTATTTTGCCAGGCTGTGAGGAAGATGTGCTCTGAATGTCTGAGTATGTGGGAGGTACAGCACCGGGCTAGGGGCTGAAGAAACACCCACTTTGTGACCTTAGGCAAGTCCCTTCCTCCTCTGTCTCCTCGGTTGATAATATGGGATATTGGGTTTTGACAGGATTTCATGAGATACCACCCTTGCAAGTGCTCCCTGAGCTTTGTGTTACACAATCACACGTCAGTATTCCGGGACAGACTGCAGCCCTCATTTTACAATTATTTAAGGACAAAGGAATTGACTTTTCAATCCTAAAGTATCTTGTTCTATTTAGGCAGCTAGTAATCCCAAAGACTGTCCATCAGTAAAACCTGCAAGTATGAGAGTTGGAGAGGAGCCCTGACACCTGGAAACCACTGCAGCAGCTCTGAAGGCATTGTGAGGTCACAGGAATCTGAATCGCAGGTTACATCAAAGCTCATGCTCTATCTTACACACTGAGATGAATAGTGATTCACTCGGGCTGCTTCCAAAAACAGCAAAGCCCTTCCTGCTCTCCATCTTTCCTTTGCTGTTGTTTGCTCATATTTAACTTACCACATATTTTAAACGGGGGCCAGGAGGAGATGCCACTGCTTTCATTTCTATACAAGAAAACTTCCTTGACTAACTGCAAATGAATTTTTTTTACATCTTTGTTGGCAAAAAGTCCTTCTACAACTCAGCATTTCTGTCAAAAGCCAAGTACGTCTGTGAAAAATGCTGAAATTTGGATTTTATTTAAGACAAAATGGAAAATCATGTTTCATGCTCCAATTTGATTTTCCTTTGTTTGGTAGCTACACTGCCGTTCACCTCAGATGAGGGTTGGTAAAAGAAAGCTCCATCTGGAATTCCTCATTTAAAAATTTTTGAAGTGAATATAATTCATATATACAACAAAACTCTCCTCTGAAACCATGACTATGGCAGCTCAGATGAATGGGAGTGGAGATGGCATAATGGAAATGGGAGCTTCCAGGTCAAACAAACTGCAGTCTGAACCCTGTCTCCACAACTTATTGTGTGGCTCTGGGTAAGGGACGTAACTTCCCTGAGCCTCAGTTTCCAAACTTGTAAAATGGAAATAACCCCCTGAAGAATTTTGGAGGTTAAAAATGATGAATTCATATCCCGCACCTAGCACCGTGTCTGACATATAGGACGTTCTCAATGACTACTAAGTGGAAATGTGTAGGCTTTGAAAGAACTGGGATGTGTTCCAATTCCAAATCCATCTTCTGTTTCTTTTCTGGAAGTATGTCCCCTGCCTGAAAGCTACCCTTTGCCAGACGGATGCAGGTATATTCTTGTTCAAGTTCAGAAAATTCACTGAGATTAAAAAAGTTCAAAGACTACATAAAAATGTGTCTCATAAAAATCACAAACATAGGAAAGTTCCTTGATTAAGAAAGTTAATCATTTGTGATGTTATTTCTAGAAAAGCTTGCAAGGCAAATGAAATCCAACTTTTGCCAGTCAGCATGGTATACTAGGATGCGCGTGAGACTGGAAATCGGGAGACAGAGGTTCTAACGCAGACTCCATCAGTAACTTTCCACAAGGAACCACTCCTCTGGAGGCTAGTCTGTGTATAAATGAAGGAGTTGGAGTGTGACCGGATCCAGTTAAACAAACAAATGAAAAAAATCCCATGATTTTGCATTAACAATCCAAAATTCAAAACAAAAATATAATTCACATCTTGGGATTTTGTTTACATTTCTGTGTTAAGGGATAATTGTTTGTTAGTTTCAGTGAAACTTTTTACATTGCTTCTGTCTTCTGTCTTCATGTTCGAATAACCAAGTGCCTGCTGGGCAATAATACTCAAAATGCTTGCCTACTTAAGTTCCCGCAAGTACTCATGCATGGAAGTAAGGTTTAGAGATGACAGGTGTAAATTTCCAATGAGGCCAAGACCCTAGATCTAAAAATAAATGAGTAGAATCCGTAGATGTTATAGCTCAGGAGATAAGCATGTGTTTCAGAGTAAGACACTATGTTATTGCTTATTAGGCGGGGCCTGGGGCAAGTTACTTAATCTCTCTACACCTCATTTCCTTATCTATATGGGGGTGGGGGGGGAAGTAGCTACTGTATCTCACTGCTGAAAAGATCATTGAGATAATACATGAAGTAGAATTCCTTACTTCTACTGAGCAGTCGATAAATCCTAGCTATTTTTAAAAGTATATTTAAAAATCTTAACCCATTTACTTTTCACTCTTTCTCTGACAACTTTATACAACAGGTGACTCTTTCAATTAAGCTTAACTATGATATGGTCCATTGGAAATGGGGAAAAAGAAGAGGTGGGGAGAGAAGAAGCAAAGAGAAAGAGGCTAGGAAGAGAAAAAGGGCCATCAAGAAAGAGGCAATGGATAATAACAAGGTAGGGCGGGGAAAAAAAAGGAAGAGGAGTCAGTGGGATTTATAATGGTAGGGCCCTGCAAATGTCTCAGAAGGCCATATCTGTGGTGGTCTCTACTGTCCCAGATAGAGTACAGGAGAAAAGAAGGCTCAATTTAGAATCAGAAGACTTGGGCTAGAAGCCAAACTCTGCTGCTTCCTAGTTCCTATGGAGCATCTGGCCCTTATTCCCTCCCTCTGTGAAATGAGAAATTTGTATTAAGCTGAACCCTGTCCATTCCAGTTCAACACACTCTCAGATTCCAATTCTGTCTTTGATAAGCATCAGACTCACCAGCCTCACAGCAAAGTCTCCCCGTGGAAGAACACGGCAGCAACTCCTTACCAGTGACATGGAGGAATCTGATGAAACAGGCGTTCTTTTCCCACTTCAGTCTTCTGCCTCACATATTCTAGAACTTTCTTTATAACAACTTCCTTGCCATTCACTATCTGGCTACAAGTGGTGACCAGTTTGAAGTTTCCCATTCCACTGCTTATAAAAGGTATAAATGTCACAGAGGAAGGGGAATTTGGTCCAGAGCCCAGGGATACGAAAGTGGAAAATCCTGTGTCCAGTATGGGGGTCACATAAAAAAAGGAGAAGTGGAACCTCCTGGTCCTACCCACACAGCCACTGGGAAAACAGTCTCCTGAGAAGGGCTCTTTATCTTCAAAGACAATTTGAAAGCCACAGTGTGGCCTCTCAAACCACAGTTCCTCCTTCAAATCATCCTTGTCCCTGCCATCTCCTGTTTTCCCTTTTGATGCAATTCCTTCTGGACTTGTCATAGTTGTTGTGTTTCTCGGCATCAGACAAGACGGCATAGGCCTCTGCTACTTGATTGAACTTCTCCTTAGCTGCCTCCCGGTTTTCTGGGTTCTTGTCTGCGTGGACCCCAAGAGCTAACTGGTGATAAGCCTTCTTAATATCAGAGGAGGAAGCATTTTGTGGCATCCCCAGTACTTTGTAGTAATTCACCATGTTTCTTGAAAGGACTTTTCCTCACCAAGACACAGAGTTTATTTTCTGAAGACGTTCCAGGTAACTTTGGAAAGGAAGATGGCAGACTACTCAAGTCTACAGCAAGACCTTTTGAATCATATCACATGATTCTTGGGACAAAGGCTCTTCTGGGGGAGAAATTCCTATTTGGGGCTGGTATCCTCTACAATGTCCCCACCCCTTCCCTGACCTCTGCAGCTCATTGTGGGTGGAGTGACTATGAGCTCAACACTATCATCCAATGACTATCAGCTGATGCTGTGCTTGCCTTGCAATCCTATTGGTGGAAAATTTGGGGTGGATAATATACATCTTGGAGGACAGAAACTATCTGTGGGGCTCAAAAAGAAGTCTTTACCTCATTTGTTAAAGTAACAATTGGAAGCAACATGGGTCTTGCATTTATATCAGACACAAAATCCATTTCTGCTCATTATGCAGGCTCATGCCTTCAGTAATGTAATGGGTATCTCCCTGTGGATATCTGCTGCGGGCACGAAATGGGTGATAAAGGGGCTCTATTCCAAAAAAATCACGCACACATTTCTGATGAAGGAAAGAGACTGAAACTCATGTCATCAAATGAGGAAACTAGGTTACAGAGAATTCTGCCTAGATAAGAAAGAAATAATAGATTGAAGGAATAGAATTAGAAGTGAAGGCTTCCCATGTATGGTCAGATAAGGCTTCTTCACTTCAATTGATCTCTTAAGGTTAGTCTTTTTGAAATTTATCTCTGGACTTAAAGATAGAACTAAGTAGCAGTGTCACATCAGCCAATGCTTTAAAGAATGGCTTTAAAGCTCAAGTGTAGCAAGGCTGCTCTTTTTCCAGGACACACAACTACACATTTCCCAGACTTCCTTGCAATTCGGTGTGGCCATGTGACCACATAGTGGCCAACGACATGTGAAGGGATGACGTGCACCTCTCTCCAGCCTGGCCCATAAAACCACCATGTGTGCTCCTTCTTGCACTTTATCCTTACACCAACTGGATGTCAGTGCCCAAGTGATCTTGAAAGCATACAGCTGAAGATGACAGATCTCCCATCAGCCTGGGACCTTGAATTACAGTGGAGCAGAACACCTCCACCAACAACCTTGGACTATTTATATTAAGCAACTTCTACTATAGTTAAGCCATTATATCTATTTTCATCTACTTGTGACAGCAGTTGATGTCTACTCTAATACACCAACCATTTCTACAACTTCACCTTCCTTATTAGAACCTAATTTTATAATGTCATCAACCAGAAAAGTCCCACCTCTGCCACGCTGGAAGTCCCATATCCTAGTCTATCTCTCACTCCTCCCTCCCATTATACCCACTTTTTCATTTCAACTCCTCTTTCTCCAGGGTAATGAGTCCCCTGCAGACTCCTCTTTTGTATCAAATCTGCACCCACTGGTTGGCCCTTGGAACCATTCTTTTACATGCCCTCTCGAATCACCCTCTTAGGCTATTAGCCCTCTACTGTGCCCATGCCATAAACACTCCAACCAGGAGCAGTCTAGCAATCAATCCAGCTTCTCTGATTCCTATACCTGGTGAAGTGGGAGAAAAAAATCAAGAAACCAAGAAGATGAACACTAAACATGTGCAGTGTACCAGTCTCGGCTGGGTCAGGAGAATATATCAACAGTTCTTTTATTTACTGTTGCTCAGTTCTCTCTCCCATTCCCCTAGGTGGCCATTCTTAACCTTCACTGCTCTCCTCTAGTTCCTTAGTAAACTTCTACCCATCCTGTCCACTGTCAGGAACTCCCTGAATGTCCCTTAGGACAAGGGCCATCTCAGCTGTATCTGCACACATCCTTACCTATGCTCCCAGAGCACAGGAAGGACAGAGGAAGAGGTCCCTGTCTTGCTCAGAACTAATTCCCAATATATTTTTTTATATTGACCAAATTGAATCTTCATGTATATTACCTGACGTTACATTTTATTGCAGTAAAATATATATAACATAAAATAGGCCATTTTAACTATTTGTAAGTGTACAATTCAGTGGCATTAGTGATATTCACAATGTTGTACAATTATTGCCACTGTTTTTTAAACTCTTCCATCACCAAACAGAAACCCAATGAAGCAATAACTCCCTCCTCTCCACTAGCCCTTTATAACCTCTAATCTGCTTTGTGTCTCTATGAATTTGCCTATTTTAGATATCTCATATAAATGGAATCATATAATATTTGACTGGCTCATTTCACTGAGCATAATATTTTCAAGGTTCATCTATCTTGTAGCTTGTATCAGAACTTCATTCCTTCTTATGGCTGAATAACATTCCATTGCATATTAGGTACCACATTTTATTTATCCATTCATCTGTTCGTGGATACTTGGGTTGTTTCCACCTTTTGGTTATTGTGAATAATGCTACAATGAACATTTGTGTACAAGTATCTGTTTGAGTCCCTCTTTTCAATTCTTTTGTGGGGAATTGCTGGGTCATATGGTAATTTTATGCTTAACCTTTTGAAGAACTGCCAAACAGTTTTCTATAGCGGCCACACTATTTTCTATCCCTACCAGCAATGTATGAGGGTTCAAATTTCTCCATGTCCTTGCCCCTCCACACTCTTTTGATCTCATCCCTTTCCTTGTCCTCAGGGATTTTGCTTCATTGAACTGTTCTCAATTTCATTCAATTTTAACTTGTCCAATTCTTCTGGCTACTTTCCTGCATGTAAATAAGTTTGAGCATCTCCTCTCTTAGAAAAGAGCTCTCACGTCTTCACGACCCTCCTACTGCTGGAGCTCCCTCCACTTGCCTCCCACTCACTCCTCAACTTGGAGGAAAGAGTCCTCCACCTTCCAGTCCACCCCCAGCTCCAGTGAAACTCCACTGTCATTGGCAGACCCCATTGGGCTTCACCTTTTTGAGGTATTTGACCTTGTTGATCATTTCACTTTTTTTGAAACTCTTCCTGTCATTGGTTTCTAGACAACCTTTCACACTGAGTATTTCTCAGATGCTTTTGCCAGTTCCCTTTCTTCTCCTAACAATTGAAACCTGGGTGCTCCCTAGGGTGCTGTCCTTGGCCTTTTTCTTTTCCCCTTTTAAATGCCTGTCTCATCCTCACCCCTTCCTATGACTGCTGATGACTCTCATGTCTCTCTTTCTAGGCCTCGCCCTTCCCATGGGCTGTCTTCTAGATATAGCCACTAGATGCCTACATGCTCTCAAACTGAACGTGCCCCAAACTGTACTCATTCCATCTCTCTTAAAACTGACCTCTCGGGGCTTCCCTGGTGGCACAGTGTTTGAGAATCTGCCTGCTAGTGCAGGGGACACAGGTTCGAGCCCTGGTCTGGGAGGATCCCACATGCCGCGGAGCAACTAGGTCCGTGAGCCACAACTACTGAGCCTGCGCGTCTGCAGCCTGTGCTCCACCACAAGAGGCTGCGACAGTTAGAGGCCTGCGCACCACAATGAAGAGTGGCCCCTGCTTGCCACAACTAGAGAAAGCCCTCGCACAGAAACGAAGACCCAACACAGCCATAAATAAATAAATAAATAAATAAATAAATTTAAAAACAAACCAAAACAAAACTGACCTCTCACTAAAGTCCTGGTTAATGACACTTCTTTGCAACTAACAAATCCAGACATCTAGCAGTCATCACCCAAGCCTCCTCCCTCTCCCACACTGAGCAGTGAGCTCAGTCCTGGGGCTAAGGTAGAGAACTGAGACAGGACAAATCTTCACCCTCCATTGCCAATGATCCACTAAATTCTCTTGACCTTCTTCCCCAGATGGTCTTTCTAATCCATCTCTTCCTTTCCATCCCCAATGGAATGATTATATCAGTTTTCCTGCCTTCTGTCTCCTTGTCTTCCAAGCCACTCTCCACATTGTCACGAGACTGATCGTTCAGAAACACAAATCTCACCCTGGCACTCCCCACTCAATATCCTTCAGTGGTTTCCTAGTCCCTCTCACCCAAACAGACTATCTGTTATCCGGACCCCTGTTTATCTTTCAGTCTTATCCTTAGGCATTCCCTGCTCCACACCTCTTATGCCAAGGTACTGGGAGTTCTCAAGATAAATCATGTTTTTTCATGCCCCCATGCCTTTGTATCTAATCCCCCTTCTGCCCAGAATCTTCCGTGCTTCCTTCAAACAATTCTCATACCTACAATAGTTTCAGGTGGCCTTATTAAAGTAAAATAATACTTGTAATAATGATCATTATTTTACTTTAATAGTTTCGTTTATTTTATTTTTGGCTGCATTGGGTCTTTGTTGGTGAGCACGGGCTTTTCTCTAGTTGCGGCGAGCAGGGGCTACTCTTCGTTGCGGTGCGCAGGCTTCTCACTGCAGTGGCTTCTCTTATTGTGCAGCACAGCCTCTAGGTGCATGGGCTCAGTAGTTGTGGCTTGCAGGCTCTAGAGCACAGAGCTCAGTAGTTGTGGCACACAGGCTTAGTTGCTCCACCGCATGTGGGATCTTCCCGGACCAGGGCTTGAACCCGTGTCCCCTGAATTGGCGGGTGGACTCCTAACCACTGTGCTACCAGGGAAGTTCCAACTTTAATAGTTTTATATTTATTTTCATAAGTGTTAGAAAAAGCTGTAACAGCTATGGAAACAAATGAACAAGTGAATAAGCCAAAGAAGCACCACATACCTGGCTATCTTATAATGTATTATAACTTCTCATTTCACATGAATGATTTAAACAACAATTTGGGGGTTTGGTCTATAGAAATCTATTCTATTTCAATCAAAAAATTCAAAATGTTCTTTCCTTATCAGTTTTGCTTCCATTCTCTTTGCTGTTTTCTTATTGCTAGCATTACCCATTTGTTTTTTAACTCTTTTCTAAATTTTTGTGGGCTAAAAGGACACATCAGCAGTCTAAGTTGCCACTTCCCCTGTTCATTATGCCACAAAATCTTTTAAGCATTTCAGACTGTTAAGAAATATCAGGTGTCAAATCACCTCATATATTTCCAGTACTTGGTATTATAATATGCTGAAAAGGTAATAAAAGTTATGGTCAATTTGTGGGATTTTAACTGGTCTAATTCAGAGCTGGATTTATTTATTTATTTGTGTGTTTGTTTATTTATTTATTTTTGGCTGCATTGGGTCTTCCTTGCTGTGCGCAGGCTTTCTCTAGTTGCGGCGATCAGGCTTCTCATTGTCAAGGTGGCTTCTCTTGTTGCAGAACATGGGCTCTAGGCGCGCAGGCTTCAGTAGCTGTAGCTGTGGCACGTGAGCTCAGTAGTTGTGGCTCGAGGGCTCTAGAGCACAGGCTCAGTAGTTGTGGCACACGGGCTTAGTTGCTCCATGGCACGTGGGATCTTCCCAGACCAGGGCTTGAACCTGTGTCCCCTGCATTGGCAGGCAGATTCTTAACCACTGCGCCACCAAGGAAGTCCCAGAGCTGGATTTACCATGAAGTTAATGAAGCGTAATTTTTGCCTTAGCAATTTTGTATCATGATTTTGTACTTTTATTCCAAAGGAAGGCTCTTAAAATTGTATGATTTTAATCTCCCTCTCTCCCCCAACCTCTGCAAACCTGGATTTGTCCCGGGTCTAATTAGAACTATCCATCTAGAGTCACTACAGTTGAAGTCCATCCAACTATAACTTAGGACCATGCTCGTGGTTACTCTGACTGGCCTTCCCACTTTACAACTCCATTTGAGGAGGTTAGTGTTACTTGGCAATTTGTAACAATAAAATATTTTATTTATAGTTACTAAGTCAGTGGCCTCAGAAACGTATCAAAAGTTAGCAATAAGCCATCTGAAAAGAAATGTCAGTCTTGGAATTTCAGGCAAACAGCTTAAACAACCAGTTGGACATTTCAGAGTAAAATACTGTTCTTATTCATGTGGTTTAGGGGAAGTGAGGCGATATGGAGTAAAATTAATTTGTCACCATGAGTTGCATATTATTTTGTCATGATACTCTGAGAAAAAAATTCTCAGTGATTCATATTGTTCTAGAAACAGATGCACTGATGTCGCTCACTTGTGAGTTTGAGGATCTGAACAATATGAATTAAGTGACCTTCATTGAATGGCCCCTCTCCATGTCCATCTTCTTCACATACATTCTGAGTGAATGAGTCAGATAGTGAAGAAATGAAGTGACTACCCTACAACGGGCACACTGTCTTTGCGACCTGCAGTTAGGGTCTTTCTCTAGTTGTGGTGAGTGGGGGCTACTCTTCATTGCGGTGCATGGACTTCTCATTGCAGTGGCTTCTCTTGTTGAGAAGCATGGGCTCTGGGTGTGTGGGCTTCAGTACTTGTGGTGCATGGGCTCAGTAGTTGTGGCATGTGGGCTCTAGAGTGCAGGCTCAGTAGCTGTGGCTCACGGGCTTAGTTGTTCTGCAGCATGTGGGATCTTCCTGGACCAGGGCTCAAACCCATGTCCCCTGCATTGGCAGGCAGATTCTTAACCACTACGCCACCAGGGAAGCCCCTGGGTCTTCCCTCCTGATAAGTCTTTTGGTTTGCACCTGTGGCTCACACAGAGGCTCAAAAGAGGTTGGCCAGAAGAAAACCTGATGGAGATAATTGCACTAGTGGGAAACTTAATGGAGATAATTGTTAGGTGTCAGTGTGCCTGCATAGACAAAAGGAGGTTATACAAAGATCCCCCAGTTAATTCAGCTGCCCCTCCATACCACAGGAACATGGGACACTCCTGCACTTTGGACAAACCTCGCTCAATGGCCTGACATCTTCCAAGGGAGCATGCTGCTAGAAATCCATCTCTGAGTCTGGTTGCTACAACAAGAGAATATCCAGTAATGTACTGTGAGATCATACCAAGAAGACAGACACTCTCCTGAAAGTTGGCACATGGGATGGTGGACATGTCCGATGTCAGTGTTAGTGTCTTAGTCAGCTTAGGCTGCTATAACAAGACACCATGGATTAGGTGGCTTAAACAACAGAAATTTATTACTCACAGTCTGGAGGCTGGAAGTCCAAGATCACAGTGCCAACATGTGGCTCTTGGTAGGGCCCTCTTCCTACCATGCAGATGGCTGCCCTTGTGCTATATCCTCACATGGCACAGAGGGAAAGAGAAGCTCTCTGGTCACTTCTTTTCAGGGCACTAATCCCGTCGTGAGGGTTCCAGCCTCATGACCTCATCTATCTCCCAAAGGCCCCAAACACCGTCACACTGGGAGTTAGGGCTTTAACTTTAACGTGAATTTTGGGGGGACACAAATATTACATCCATAACAGCCAAGAAATTAAGCTCTCACGTCAACTGAGACATGCTACCCTTGGCAACTCTTTCTGAACCTGCCCTTTTCTAAGGTGGTTTAGGGGATGTTCACATCCCTGCCATGCTTCCATCAGATGGCAAGGCAAAGCCTCCCCTAAGGAGATTTCAGGATGTGACCATTCTTATTGTTTCTCAGCTGCTGTGACCTAGAAGATGTGCCTAAAAGGGTCATGTGTTTGGCCTGGGGGTGGCCTGCAGTCTTCCCATCTGGGATGATTGGTGAGTGACAGCTGACTGTTTGAGGTCCATTGCCGGGAAGATCCTTGGAGGTGAAAGACTGAAGGCCTCTGAATCATGAAATGGAAGAGGTAGGTTAACATAGTAGAGGATCTTGATCCTCAGTCCTCATGAAAATAATAGCAGCTGCTTGTCATATCAGCCTGAGCCTGGCCAGTGGTTCCCTCCTTGCCCTCTACCTCCTTTAATGAGAAGAGGAAAGACAATGAGAATTTCAAAGCAGGAGGAAGATTTGGATCACTTCCGGAGAATAATTCAAGGCAGACTCTTTTCCCCGCCCAATTGCCTTTCCACAAGAATGAAGAACTTGAGCTTGTAGATGATGCTTGCAAAATTCCAGTCCCCTGGGAATTCATTTCTCAGGCTCCAGAGTTGGAGAAGCAAGATGGTGCTCCTTTCCTCCCTTGAAGGACTTCTGAATGAGATGCCTTGGGAAACTGTGTTCCCTTTTGCCTCCCACTGTCACTGGTGCCAGAGTGATGTCATCCTTGGGAGAAAGTACCTGCTCCTGGGCCGAGCTCAGAGCTGGTCGGTTCCATTCCAGAATCTGGAAGGCCCAAAGAACATCCCCACCCCCAATCTGGGACATCTGCCCCAGAGGAGTCTGAGCAAAAGCTCATTCTGAAAAATGCTTTTGGACAGCAGGGAATCTGGCCAAGAGACCTTTTATCTAAGTCCCTTTTTTTGTTAACCTTTCACAATATTCTTTAAATTTAATTTTAGAAGTGAGTTAACTCAACTACAATGACACAACTGGACACTATATCATTAAACCAAAATAAAATATGTTCCAGCTGATCAGCCTTCCACTTTCCAACCTGAGCTACTTTCCCCCACAATTTTATTACAAAAATTTTCAAACATAAAGTCGTAAGAATATTATAGGGAACACCCATACTCCCACCACCTAGATTCTACAATGAACATTTTCCATACTTACTTTATCATATGTCTATCCAACTACTCATCCCTCTAGCCAACTATCAATCCATATTTTGATGCATTTCCAAGTAAGTTGCAAAATCAGTATACTTCTCCCCTGAATACTTCAGTTTGCATACCATTAATTGTTTTATTTTTTTACAGTTCTTTTCATTTTGAGGAAAAATTTATTGGCTATGTAATACACAAATCTGAATTGTTTGCATATACCTGTGCATATGTGGTCACCAATGCATATACCCATAACACAAACCCTTATCAAGACACAAAACGCTACCATCACTCAGAATGTTTCCTCATGCTCCTTCCCAGTCATTCCCCTCTCCCACCTATCCAGAGGCAACCACTGTCTGATTTTTCTCTACCACTAGTGCATTTTCCTGTTCTCATCGTTTAACTGAATGGAACTGCTGTGGTCTATTTGTGTCCCCCCAAAATTCATATGTTGAAACCTAACCCCCAATGGGTCTTAGGGATATTAGTAATGGTATTAAGAGGTGGGCCCTTTGGGATGTAATTAGATCACGAGGGCAGAGGCCTCGTGAATATGTGTGCCTTTATAAAAGGCAGCCCCAGAGACCTCTCTCATCCCTTCCTCCATGTGAGGACACAGTGAAATGACAGCTGTCTCGGAAGCGGGCCCTCACCAGATACCCAATCTGAGAGTGCCTTGATCTTAGACTCCCTACCTGCAAAATCATGAGAAATAAATGTTTGTTGTTTATAAGCCACACAGTTTATGGTATTTTTGTTATAGCAGCCTGTATGGACTAAGACAGAAGCCATTCAGAATAAGCTCTTTTATGTAAGGCTTCTTTCACTTAGCATAATGTTTTGAGACTCATCCAAACTATTGTATATATCAGTACTTCATTTTTCTTTATTCCATTGTATGAGTAGACCAGAGTTTGTATATTCACTCTCCTATTGATGGACACTTAGGCTTCCAGTTTTGGACTACTATGAATAAAGCTATTTGAACAATGTTGCACCAATCTTTGGTGGACATATGCTTTCATTTCCCTTGGGGAATCAAGTTGTTGATCATGGGGTAGATGTATGAGTGTTTATTTTACACTCCCACCAACAACGTAGGAGAGTGCGGTTGCTCTACATCCTCACGAACATTTGCAATCAGTCTTTCTAATTTTAGCTATCCTGGTGGCTGTGAAGTGATTTAAACTGTTATTTTGGCAAATTTTCCAAATTAACAAAAGACACATATGCATAGGGATCAGGTTGAAGGAAATACTGATTGAAGGAAATCTAGAGATTGGAATCTATGATATTAGAAAAGTGCACTTACCCAAACCCAGCTTGAGAGAGTAAGAAATGGCTAAAGGGATGTGCAAGAAGCAGCCAAACACATTGCTCGCTTTATAATTCTCTCAATTATATTACAACATTAGAGAAGTAAACGTAATGCTTAGGAGACTGCAGACTTCATTGACAGGGAGATGGGAACTCTGTGTTTTCCTACAGAGCTGGTCTGGTGTGGACCACGTGTACCCCGATTTGCTTCCTCATGGTCAAAGCCCTTTGAGCACCATCTCTACAAAGCTGGCCCAGCCTGGAAAATGGAATCGGGACTCACCCAGACAATTGGGAAGGACCCCCTGCTCCTCCTTCCCTCTCTGCAGTACCAACCCTGGACCTGAGCGAGGGAATTAACTTTTGGGGGCATCAACGTTGGGCCAGCACCTATCCTAGGCACTGTGCCTTCGCTGTCCTTTAATCCTCACGGCACCACCCTACCAAGTTAGGCATTGAGAGCCTCCTCTTACAGATGTGAAACCAAGACTCAGAGAGTCATAGTAACCTGTCTGGGGTCACATAGAGTTACAAGAACCAGGATCGGAGTCTATCTGAGTCTAGTGTCCTCTTTCCACTAGACTCTGCTCAGCACCCAGCAAGCAAACTGGAGGAGACTTGATTAACAGCTCAGGTGGTGCCAAGCCCAGGAGCAGACGAGGCTGCATGTCTCTCAGCCAGATTGGTCCCTCCTTTTTCTCTCTTTTCTGCTTTCTAGTGTGTTTGTGTGGAAGGTAGGGCTGTGCCGTCTTTCAGAAGATGCAGATGTTGAGGAGACTGAGCCCTCCTCTCTGCAGCTGCGACTGTGTCTCCTCTCCTCTCGGGGCTTGGGTTTTTCTCTTGCAGGAAGGAATCGGTAGCTTGTCACTCCTGTCCTGCCCTCCCCCACCCCCTCAGTTTCTCAGGGGCTGGGATGGTCGGGAGCCTCACTCAGCCTTCACCAGAGGGAGGTGATCATGTTCATCATGTGCTTCTCTAGACCGAGTTACCTGTTCCTGAAACGCACTAGCTTGCTCTTCGAATCCTGCGGTTCGGAAGTAATTGACGACATCCATCACGGCCCAGTCTGCAGGATCGGGTGGCCTCCCATTCTCCATGGAACTGCAAAATAACAATCAAGATGGCTGTCAGGGCAGAACACGCAAGTGTGTGCGGCTAGGCTCTCCACTCAGCCTCTCAGGGGCAGGCCTGGCCCAGCTCACTGCAACCAGAGGCCCAGATCCCAGTGTATCTGCCTCAGAACCAGAATCACTCATGCATTTCTTGGGCTCAGAAGGTCACTGCTCTCACTGGCTCAGTCACTCCTTTCTCTATGAACCTTTAATATAAAGTATTTCCTCATGTATTGTTTTTTAATCCAGAGATATTAAGAGGGGTCCAGGGCTTCCCTGGTGGCGCAGTGGTTGAGAGTCCGCCTGCCAATGCAGGGGACGCGGGTTCGTGCCCTGGTCTGGGAGGATCCCGCACGCTGGGGAGCGGCTGGGCCCGTGAGCCATGGCCGCTGAGCCTGCGCATCCGGAGCCTGTGCTCTGCAACAGGAGAGGCCACAACGGTGAGAGGCTCACGTACTGCAAAAAAAAAAAAAAAAAAAAAGAGTGGTCCAGTGATTTCTGGCGGCCCACAATATGGTATTCATACCCCTGAACTAAGAATACCAGACCTTTTACAATGTGGCCCCAACATGTCATCACTTTTCCCATCCCCAACCCCGCGCGTCCAGGGCTAAAGCCATTCCCCAACACACCATGCCCTTCACATGCTGTTCCAGCCACTGAATGCCCCCTCATTTTCCAACAAAATCCTACCCTTCCTACCAGTTCAAATGCCACCATCTCTGTAAGGCATTTTCTGGCTGCACCTGGGTGTTTGTTATAACATCCTCTGAGTTCAAGACCTCCATTCTAACTCCAACTGCAGCACTTTTCCCACTGGATTATACTCTGCTTATTAGACAGTCTCTAGGAGACTGTCTAATCTTTCTACAGAGATGTGGGCTGAAGAGGTACATTTGGACCTGGACCATTTCTCACTTTATTATCCCTTGTGTCAAGTACATAGTTAGGAATTCAATCAATGTTCAGATGACTAGATGTTGATCAAGCATTAGTTTGAGAGGGTCTCTGGGTAACCTCCTCAATGGATTTAGAGAGGAGGGGAGGAAAGGTGGAAGAGAGAAAGAGTGGCAAGGACCTGCAGTTACTGTGACTCTTATTTCTGTGTTTCAAGAGTATTTGTCTAGATTTCTCTATGCCTCATCCGCAGTGATTCTTCCAGAGTGTACATCCCATCACATTGTTCCCCTGCTTCCAATTCTTCAAAGACTTCTTCCCATTGCCCTTTGGATAAATTCCAAATAGTTTCACTTGGCTCAGGAGGTCCTTCAGGACAAAACCCCCTCCTAGCCCTCCAGCTGGGAATATACTGGTGAGTAAAACAGAAGGGTCATTACTCTTGTGAATACACAGCTCTTTTGGGGTAGACACTGATCGGTAATCATACGACCAAATGTACAGCCACACAATGTAGCTGAAGGATAGGCACTCTGTTCTATGGCAGTTTGAGGGGCTAGCAGAGGCTTTCTTGCGGAAGTTTCTTTTGAGGTAAGGTCTAGAGAGCAGCCAGAAGGTTAACCGTATAAAGAAGTCAGCTGAAGATTATTCCAGGCTCTGCAGCAGGACTGTACAGCCCAGGGAGCCACGCTGGTGTTGGAGGCCACATCAAGGATTCTGGGTTTTTGTCTATGAGCAATGGGACTTGTGAAATGGTCTGATGTAATGGGTGTGACCTGATCTGACTCAAATTTCTAAAAAGAGGGTATTGGAGAGGAGCCAGAGGAGAAGAAGGGACCAAGCAAGAGATCATGGTGACTGAGACTATGGTGGAAAAGGAGAGAAGCACGTGGATTTCAAAAATATTTAACCAATAGAATCAGCATGACCTAGTGGTGGACTAGACATGAGAACAAAGGAGATCGAAGTGTCCTGGAACTGGATGGATGGTGGTAACTGCACTTAGACTGCATCCCCAGGTTTGGTTGGACACACTGAATGTGGGGTACCATCTATATCGAAGTTGAGATTTAATGTGGAACATGGGTCTGGAGCTCAAAGTAGATGGGTGGGCTAGAGGTACATAGCGGGGAGCCAGAAGCGTTTAGATGGCGTGTGAAACCTTGGGAGGGGACGAGAGGAGAACTGGGCCTAGAATCAAGCTTGGGAAGGTTCAACATTTAGTGCAAGTTGAAAAGATTCATGTTACTTTTAATGGAAATGAAATTGCCCAGACTTTGGGGATTCCTGAAAGTCTTCAAATATCCAAAAGTCAAGGGTTGACCTGTGCCTCTGCCTTGTTCCCAGGATAATGTTTTGCTCATAGTAGGAACTTAAAATATTTGATTAAAAAAACAAACTTCTCTCCTAGTTAAAGAAAAGGGAGTCACTAATCAATGGCACATGTGATCAACTACTTATCAACATAGCACTTAATTTAAAAACATTTAGAGCCAATGCTTGCTAGTTTTAAGTATTTTCCCTTTTGGGCATAGAGATTGTGAATCTATAAATACTGCCCATGTACATACACACTCACGTACATGCTCACTCACACACGGCATGTGCCCCCCCTGCCACCCTCCTACCATTTAACAGTCAATATACATGGGGAAAAACTATTTTTTACTCTAACATTGTTAAACACTAACATGTACTTTCAAATCAAGGCTAAATGTGTTTTTAAAAAATTATACACATGCTGGGATTTTCCATCCTCTCTTTAACATAAGCAATCATAAACTGACACAGGGGACTCTCTTTTAGGTACCATTTTCCTTCCCTCTCTTGCTTAAGTTGGGCTTGAAAAATGTTTGGAAAGGATTCATTGTTTTAACAAATCTTTCAAGTTTTCTAGTCAGCTCGCTTCTAGCAGTGAGCACAGAGCCCCATCAGATGCACTTTTAAGTGCCCCAGAAAACATCTGAACTCACTCTCCCTGTGGCTGACTTCAATTAGCTGCCTTTCTTCATAAAGAATTGTTATCTAATTATGATAAAAAAAAAAAACTATGCTACATTGTAATTTTAGGATGGGAGGCTTTCCTGATTCTTATTCTGCTGGGATATGACATCATCACTTCCTCAGTTCTGAAATATTCTTGAGTACTAGCATTGCAGCAGAGAACAAAGGCTTTGCAAAACCGCTGGCAGCGTACCACGAAGAGCACCAGTAATGAGGAATGTCTCATACTTAGGGTGAGGGGATACACAGAAGAAGCCAGTGTTAGACCACTCACATCCTGAGAGGAGAAACTATCCGTCTCCATCTCTGCCTCCCTACAGCTCACAGCACAGGTTGGACTGGTGTGTACAGTTGATACATGGCAAAGATCTGTTACATTAATGTAATAACAACCAGAGAGCATTTAGAGTCTACAATGTGCTTTTCACGCATAATCTATTATCAGCCTCCCAGCTCCTTGTGAACTGGCTACTATAACCTGTTTTTAGGAAACTAAGGCTCAGAAAGGTTAAGAACTCATCCCAAATCACATAGTGTATAAAGCCAGGATTGGGTTCCACATATGCTTGCCTCCAAATCTATGCTTTTTTTCACTCCATACTCATTGATACAACAGATATTTACTAAAAGCCTACTGTCTTCTCAGTACTGTGCTAGAGGCAGCGTTACCAGGATAGGAATGCATATCCTTCAAGGAGCTGGCACTCTGGTGAGGGGAAGCAGCATACTCTAAGTATTAGAATTGGGGGGGTGAACTGGTGCTATTGGAGATGCACGCACTGGAGGGCCCAGATAATTCTGCCTGACCAGGACACTTGAAGATTTTTAATGCAATTCTGAAAGGCATCAATTGCTTCAAACACACACTAAGTTCCTCCCTGAGAGGGGATGGCTTGCAGAAGCAGAAACATGCAGGCACACATTGTCACTTCTAGGTTATGTTAAAGAATGATGGATGATTTTGCTGGACCCGTCCAGTGGTTTCAGCAACAGTTTAAACAAGAAACCTGGAGATTATCCAAGGCCACATGACGGTGGGTGTTGGGGAGGCCAGAGTGCCAAAGCCAGATAAAACTATGAGGACATTTCAGAGGATGGATTTAAGCGTCACCTTTCCCCACTGGTAAAGTCAGTATGTCTCCTCAAGGACTGTTATTTGTGGCCAAACTGAGATGCTTTGTTCCCTTTTAAAGGGACCATTCTCTCCAAATCTTTTCTTATAACTCATACGTGTCAAATTCCAGGAGGAATTTAAATGGTGCTGTTTAAAACACCTCCCAGATGGTGGTTCCCACTGTGGCTGCTAATTTTGCACTGATGAAATGAGATGGCAGATATAAACGTTCCATTATCATTTGATACTTATTATTCATTATTGTCATAGCAAAATATTTCCTAGAATATAAGGTATAAAGATGATAAATTCATGAATATTTTTCCAAGCATGGAGGCTTTAAAAATATATATGTATGTTACCTTATTACAAAAAACTAGCAAGAAATGAAGGGCAGAATTTGTCTCCAATCCCATCACTTAATCAAATCAATGTTTCCATTTAACATAGTCACCTTTCAGTCCCTGTGCATATGGTTGGGTACATCATGTATGGATAAAAATTACATAATGTGTGAATAATTCACACTAGGAACTGATTATCCCTTAATTAAACAATCACCTCACTTTTAAAGAGAGCTAAAGAGACACAATCATGAGGACAGAAATGCAATAAATAACAAATTTGGCAGATACATGCAGATCGAGACCTTAAGATAAACGTTTTCACGTTGGCACATGATAATTTTAAGTGCTGGTGGCAAAAGTCTCCATTTCCCCTTTATATATTAGTGGAGGCAGATGAAAAATAGTTGAAACCCTTTCTCAGAATTCAGCGTGTGTATATTTTATGGCATTTATGATATTATAGATTCTGAGGGTTGATCAGACCAAAAGGAAACTCTGGATAAATACAGCCCATATGTGATTTCAAAACCCCATTATACTTATTAATTGCATTTCTGCTTTAAAGTTCAGAGCAAAAGTTACCTCCTATTAGTTAATTATGGTGATATATTTATTTATCATGCTACTCTTATAAAGCTAATTCTCAATGTTACTTGTGTTTCCACTCAGAAATGCACTCTAACTTTGTACTTCCTTGATCTTTATAACTTATTTTCAAAATTAAATTAACCTGCTCTTTGCCCATATCTTAAATCAGCCTTTGGCTAAAAACAATGTAAGTCTGATTGTAATAAATTAACATTGATCTCTCGGCCTATGACGTAGCTAAGAATGAAGAGACCAAATGAGCTTTAGTTTTATCTCCATTTTTTTCTCCCTCTCCCGTCATCCTAACAAGCAGGGATCTGGCTGAAAGACAGTTGGAGAAAGAGAAAGGATGATTCAAAGTTTCTTGACAGGACAGTTTTTCATTTTTTAATATCCAGCTAAATAAGAGTTGACTGCATTTAGCTGCAGCATACCCAAGCAACGAAAGTATTGAAAAAGCAAATAATTCTTCTGTATATTTCAAATTCTTTAGCTTGGCATTCAGGGATTTAATTCAAACATAACTTTCCAGGCTTCTTTCCAATTCCAAGTTTGTACTGAAATCCAACCAGTCAACATCCTGGACTTTCCCATATCCACAGCTTTGGTTATGCTACTCAAAGCCCTGTCTGTTCAACTGCCAAGGATTAGAACCCTACTCATTTTTAAAAGATACTGGTTAAATGTCTCCTTCCTAATAACCCCAATCAATCTTCCATTCCAATAATGAATTAATTTTAACATGCCCACAATGAGCCGGGTACTTGATAAGCCTTGGGAACTAATCTAGTGAAAAGGAAAATCTCAAGCCAACTGCATGATGGAGATGGTCATATGTGTTCCCTGCCTTCATTATTTGTAGTGAGGTGGATGGACCTAGAGTCTGTCATACAGAGTGAAGTAAGTCAGAAAGAGAAAAACAAATACCGTATGCTAACACATATATATGGAATTTAAGGAAAGAAAAAAAAAAGTTCATGAAGAACCTAGGGGTAAGACGGGAATAAAGACACAGACCTACTAGAGAATGGACTTGAGGATATGGGGAGGGGGAAGGGTAAGCTGTGACAAAGTGAGAGAGTGGCATGGACATATATACCCTACCAAACGTAAAATAGATAGCTAGTGGGAAGCAGCCGCATAGCACAGGGAGATCAGCTCAGTGCTTTGTGACCACCTAGAGGGGTGGGATAGGGTGGGAGGGAGGGAGACACAAGAGGGAAGAGATATGGGAACATATGTATATGTGTAACTGATTCACTTTGTTATAAAGCAGAAACTAACACACCATTGTAAAGCAATTATACTCCAATAAAATGTTAAAATAATAAAATAAAATGAAAAAAAAAAAAAAGCAAGTAAAGAACAGAAGGACTAGCTAGATGGAGGAAGGAGGGCAGTATGAGTCAGGCTGTGCTAGGTGTATGGAGCCCTGAAACAGTAGCAACACCATGATCAGGTCCCAAGAACAGATGAGCCATCTTCCTGCATCATTTCTTTCCTCTGTAACAGGCATCTTGCCTCAGGCTCATGGCTTTCCTCTGAAATCACATGGCACTCTGTCCTTGGCGTATCTCTGCTGCGAATGTCTTCTGAACACCCCACCCCATCTTTCTGAAAACAAATCTGCCTCTTTCCTCACCTGCTCTCAGCTTTCTAGTATAAAGACCTCTGAACTAGTGTAAATAAGGACACTCCTCTCAAGAGGACTCATGAATTTCTGTTTTTCATTTACTATCAGATGCAATTCATGCCCACATTCATAATAAACAAAAACATATGCACATTTCATATCCCGATCATTAATACTAAAGACAACTGCATACAGATTGCCAGAAGAACTTTCCTTCCCTGCTCTAAGCCATGGCACAATGGTCACCATTCCAAAGAACTTAGTGTGGCTTTAATGCTGAGACAAACTCAGGTTTCCTTCAATAGGGATATCAGTAACACACCAGAATCTATGTAGAAAACAGCAACCCTTCAGAACTTCTAATGTATGGAAGATACGTAATGCATGTTTGTGAATTCTGCTGGCATCAATTGGAACTCCTGTTGTTTTCACACTTAAAATATGATGATATGCTTAGCTGATTCTATAGTTTTACTCATTTTACTCTTTTGAAATGTACACTTCCTTAAGGCAGTTATTTACAATGGACAAAATTGTACAAGTCAAAAAAGTGAACAGACTCAATTCTTAACCCAAGTCATCATTTAATTTAATGGAATAACCAAACGTAACCAAACTTTTAGCATAAGACCATATGATAAGACTGAAGTGTGTCCCCTCCACCCCCAAAATTCATATGTTGAAGCCCTAACCGTCAGTGTGATTCTATTTGGGACTAGGTCTTTTAGGACATAGGGCAATTAAGGTTAAATGAGGTCATAAGGGTGGGGTCCTAATCCAATAGGATCGGTAGCCTTATAAGATCTGCCTGCATGCAGTGAGGCAAGGCCATGTGAAGACATAATGAGAAGGCAACCATCTACAAGCCAGGAAGAGAGCTCTCTCCAGGTAATGAATCAGCCAGCATCTTGATCTTGGGCTTCCCAGCCTCCAGAACTCTGAGAAATATGTTTATGATGTTTAAGCCACCCAGTCTATGGCATTTTGCTAGGGCAGTCGAGTAGACTAATACACCATATATCAGAATGAGCAGACAGCCATAAAATACTAAGGAATTAATTTTGGCTTCACTAAGAAAAATTAAAATGCACCAATTAAAAGCAGCACTATTGGGCTTCCCTGGTGGCGCAGTGGTTGAGAGTCCGCCTGCTGATGCAGGGGACACGGGTTCGTGGCCTGGTCCAGGAAGATCCCACATGCCGCGGAGCGGCTGGGCCCATGAGCCATGGCCGCTGAGCCTGAGCGTCCGGAGCCTGTGCTCCACAATGGGAGAGGCCACAGCAGTGAGAGGTCTGCGTACCGCAAAAAAAAAAAAAAAAAAAAAAAAAAAAAGTATCACTATTCACTACCATATATTCTCTGTATTCAAGAATCCATACATATGGCACTCTGACTTATTCCACCAAACATATCTGCAGAAGGGTTATGACATCAGATCCTGATTAGAAAGGTCATTTTTCAGGTTTGAATTAGGGGCTCAGTTTACTCCCCTCCTTTCTTCTTCTTTTGTCTCCCTCTTTCTTTTCTTCCTCCTCACTTTCTTTTTTCCTCCCTTCCTCCCTCTCTCCCTTCTTTTCTTCCTAACAAACTATCTGTTAAGAAGTATTTGGTATTTAGCCACTTATATTGTCTTGGGAGTTCTATTTTTCCATGCTTTTACTATAGTGGTATCTTACATCATGATCACTCCCTGTTCCAGATTGCTGTTCCCTGGAAAGAACAGCATCCCAGGAACCATCACTCACTGTGTTCAGGTAGAATTGGGCAGTGTGGTTGTGGGGTTTGGGAAAGGTGTATGAAACAGAACATTCAGGAACTACCTAGCAAGCTGGTTACAATTTCCTCATGGCTTTCAAAGAACATACATCTAAGGACTGCTGATCATTTACTTGACAACACAAAAGGACAGAAATATGAGTAAATGAACAAAAGCTGAAGCCAGTGATCAGACACACAATTACTTCTAACAGTTTCCTCTTCCTCCTTCCCTAAGGAGCCTGGCAAGACTTCCAGGCAAATAAATAAATATCCTGTGAAGTTATTTATTTAACCCTAGATGTGACCACTTCCCTTAGAGTTAGACCCCTGGCTGATGTGTGGGTTGCTGTATGTGTAAACACTGTTGGATTCTTTTTTATGAGGTAGTAATAGTAGCCATTGTTATTTTTGTTATATAAGAATTCTCTTTGATAATTCTATAATGAAGTCAGAGTTTTGAAATTCTAGCAATACAAATAATAATTTCTAACTCTACCCTAACATTTTACTTCTATCATTCACCTCCTAATCCTCTAATTCACATGGGCAAAAATGACAACCTCTTTAAATTAATAATTATCTTAATATTTAATAGTTAACAGCCTTCAAGAGGGCTATTCCAAAAGTTAGTGTTAATGCATATATGGCCGATTAATTTATGACAAATGAGCCAAGAATATACAATGGGGAAAGGACAGTCTCTTCAATAAATGGTGCTGGAAAAACAAGAGAGCCACGTGTAAGAGAATGAAACTGGACCACCATCTTACACCATACACAAAAATTAACTCAAAGTGGATCAAAGATTTGAATGTAAGACCGTAAGACCTGAAACTATAAAACTTGTAGAAGAAAACATAAGTGGTAAGCTCTTTGACATCAGCTTGGCAATGATTGTTTTTTGGACCTGACTCCAAAAGCAAAGGCAACAAAAGCAAAATTAAACAAGTGGGACTGCATCAGACTAAAAATCTTCAGCACAGCAAAGGAAATCATCAACAAGATGAAAAGGCAAGATACTGAATAGGAGAAAATATTTGCAAATCCAAAATATATAAAGAATACATATAACTCAACAGCAAAAAATAAACAAATAAACAATCTAATTAAAAAATGGGCAGAGGATTTGAATATACATTTTTTCCAAAGATATGCAGATGGTCAACACATATATGAAAAGATGCTCTACACCATTAATCATCAGGGAAATACAAACCAAAATCACAAGGAGATATCACCTCATGCCCTTTAGAATGGCTATTATCAAAACAAACAAGAAATAACAAGTGTTGGCAACGATGTGGAGAAAAGGGAACACTTGTGCACTGTTGGTAGGAGTGTAAATTGGTGCAGTCAGTATGGAAAACAGTAGGGAGGTTCCTGAAAAAAATTAAAAGTAGAACTACCATACAATCCAGCAACTCCACTTCTGGGTATCTATCTGAAGGAAGAAACCACTAAATCAAAAAGATATATGGACCCCCCCCCACATTCATTACAGCATTATTTACAATAACCAAGACATGAAAGCAACCTGAGTGATCATCAATGGATAAATGGATAAAAAAATGTGGTATATATACACAATGGAATAGTATTCAGCCATAAAAAGGAAGGAAGTCTTTCCATTTTTGACAACATGAATGGACCTTGAGGGCATTATGCAGGGGAAATAAGTCAGAGAAAGACAAAAATATATAATCTCACTTATATGTGGAATCTAAAAACAAAAAATAAAAAAAAAACATTTTAAACCCCAAATCATAAATACAGAGAACAGATTGGGGGTTGCCAGAGGTAGGGGTTGGGGGTACACAAAATGGGTGAAAGTGGTGAAAAGGTACAAACTTCCAGTTATAAAATAAAAGTCATCGGGGTGTGACATACAGCACAGTGACTATAATTAATAATACCGCATTGTATATTTGAAAGTTGTTAAAAATTCTCATCACAAGAAAAAAAATTTGTAACTCTATATGGTGATGGATGTTAACTACACTTATCGAGGTGAATGTTTCACAGTATACAGAAATAATGAATGATTATGTTGTACATCTGAAACTAATATGCTATATGTCAACTGTATCTCAATATTTAAAGTTTGTATTTTAATATTAAAGTGAATTTAAAACTTTCCAACATTAATTACTAAGAAAAGTATCACTTGACTGATTTTAAAAGAAATGTTATTTCCAAAATTAAAAGAGTCTTTGCTTCATAATAAAACAACAAACTGAACACAAATGCAGAGGAAGATGGTGAGATACATGTGCAAGAAAAGGCATGGTTTTAATACGAAAGAGCTTCTTTTGAAAGTTGCTAAACTTTGTTGCTGTGAACTTTCTCTTGCAGTAGAGCTTCTCCACTGAGGGGTGAGGGGCATGGTGGTGGTGGGGAGATAAACCACTTGTTGTTGAGAAGCTGCTAACTTACTATTAGCATCTATTGTGTGGGAACATTGGTTCCTACTCCATCCTAGGAGAAAAGGGAAGAAGGGAAAAAAGACCAACTGATGAAAAAGGGAGTAAGATTAAGTGAATGGGAAAAAAAAATTCACATTGTATACTTGTAAGTTGTACAGATATGAACATACATGTGAAACACCTAGAATTTTTTTTTAGAATTTATTGAAAATTCTAACATGGATCTAACATGGCTAAACATAGATCAATGGTAAGAGTGTCATGTACCAAGGTTTTGATTAATCCAAAAATCTGTGTATCTGAAATCTACAAAAAGAGAACACTATGATCCCATTTGTTCAGTAAAGGTTTATGTGTACTTTATATACATTTACATATGGATACAGAGAGTATTTGTACAGAAACTGTCTAGAAGGACACATTCCAAACTATTAAGATGGCTCCCTCTTAGATATTTAGTTATTTTTAAACTTAATAAACACTATGAATCCACCAGGCAAAATAAAACCTATAATCTTGACAATAATTATATCTATCCCATGCCTGTGTCCCCCACCTGAGGTAATCATCCTCAACCTTATATTCATTTAACCTTTCTCCCTGTGCACATGTGCAAGAGCTTGTCTTGGCTATATACCTGTGCAGTATGGTAGCCTCTAATCACATGTGGCTGTTGAGCATTAAAAATTTGACTAAGAAACTGGGTTTTTAATTTTCTTTAATTAGTTTAAATTTAAAATTTGAACTGGTATAAAGTATGTTTCTGATAAACACAACTTCATTGTTTTGGTGTAACAACATTTCACTTTAACCACTGAATCACCCAGGATACTACTGTTGAATTGAAGTTCTATCAGATGCAAGTCTCCTCTCTAGTTTTACACATTAACACATGGCAATCTAGTTGGTGTCCACACATTGACTCAGGTCAAATGATCTTTTCTATGCACCCATGTAATATTGTAATGTGTTTGATGCAGACAGCGCAAGTTATGAAAATCTTTTCATGTGCTGTACTGGTAATTAATAGCCTTACTATTTTAATTTTAATATAATTAAATATTTTTTAGTTAAAAATAAGTATGTATAAATTTTAAAATTTAAAAAGGAGGCATAGGAGGAGTCATGATGGCAGAATAGGAAGATGCAGAATTTGTCTCTCCTCACAAGTACATCAAGAGTACATCTGCAAATGGAACGATTCTCACAGAGCACCTGCTGAACATTAGCGGAAGACTTTGGACACCTGAAAGGACAAGAAAAATCCCCTCACAACTGGGTAGGACAAAAGAAGGAAAAACAGAAAAGAGGAATTGAAAAAGGGACCTACAACCCTGGGGCATTTGTGGGAAGTGGGAGGGGCACCCATCTGAGCAGGCTTGCCCACCCCTCAAGCCAAGGTCTCCTTGACCTGCACAGGCTCCAGGGTCTTGAGCACCACCCATTCCAAAGCCTCCTTGGGAAACAGACCTGGGCACCCCTGCCTGAGACAGGAATCCACCAGTGCTGGTGGGGGCTGAGTGCTAAAGAGTGAGGTTAAGAGAGCAGATTCAGGGAGAGGACTGCTGTTGGCTGTGCAGATACAACAGAGGGGATGGGAGTAAGGGGCTCTGCGGCTGGAAATGCCCCTAGCGGAAGCGTGGTCTGCCTAGGAAATGAGGTGCCATCGTTGAGTGGCCCCTGCCTCCGTGCGCACTGGGAAGGACTCCACCAGAGCGAGCGTGCCCCAGTCTGTTGCAACTGCCTGCTGGTCTCTGCCACCACAGGCACTTGGTGCATACCCCAGTTGTGGCTGCCACACCCCTCCCTGGCCTGAGTAAGTGTGCCCCAATCAGCCACTGCTTTTTCTCCCTCTCACCTGGGTGGGGAACAGACGCCTGAGGGTGGTGCACATGGAGAGGTGGGGCCAAAACAAAAGCTGAGCTCCAGGGGCAGTGTGACTACACAGGCCATGGATTAAACCTCTGTGATTGGCTTGGTAAATCCTGCGTATGGGAATATATGAATAGACAATGAGTGTTCCCACAACTGAGACCAGTCTAACTTTAGCAGCAGTGGACTCTGGGTGCAGGTACATGAAGTAGTTTGGTCAGGTGAGAGTCTGAGTGCCCCCACTGGGCCCACAGCAGGTCCAGAGACCTACCTAGAGGTACTGGAGAGCCTCCTGGGGAGGCAGGGGTTGGCTGTGGCTCACTGTGGGAGCAAGGACACTGACAGAGGAGGCACCAGGAAAATATTCTTATTACTATTATTCCTTTTTAGTTTGCTTCATTTTGTTCAGTTGTTGGTGTTCTTGTTTTCATTATTTATTTTTATTTTCAATATTTTTTATTTTTCTATTTTTACTTTTATGTGTTTTTTTCCTGTTTTTGATTTTTTTTGGATTATTTTTATGTGTTGGTTTTATGTTTTCTTTGCCATTTTTAAAAATATTAGTTTGCTTTCAGTTTTTGTTTTGTTTTTCATTTTTTGTTTTCATTAGTGTAGTCCTTATTGATCGTTCTCATTTTTGAGTTATTTTGTTTGTCTGTTCTCTTGTTTTTTGTTTTCTATGTTTTGTTTTTGTTTTTTCTGTCTGCTTCTTTGTTTCTTTCCGGTTGTTTGGTTTTCTTTTTACCATTTGTCTTGGGCTTGGTTTGTCTGTTTTCTTCTTTTTGTGTGTGTGTGGGTTGTTGTTGCTGTTTGTTTGTTTTTGCTACTTGTCTTGGGGTTTTTTTGTCTGTTTTATTTTCCTTTCTTTTTTCTCTGGTTATGCTACGTAGTTTGCAGGCTCTTGGTTCCCCGGCCAGGGGTTGGACCTGGGCTTCCAGGGTTGGAGCACCGAGTCCAGGATGCTGGACCACCAGAGAATTCCAGAGCCCAGGGAATACTAATCACTGTGCACTCTCCTGGAGGTATCCATCTCCACACCAAGACCTGGCTCCACCCAACTGCCTGCAGGCTCCAGTGCTGGAAACCTCATGCCATACAAAAGAAAGGAACACAGCCCCACCCATCAGCAGACAGGATGCCTAAAGTCATACTATGCTCACAGACACCTCAAAACACACCACCTGATGTGGCCCTGCCCATCAGAGGGAAAAGACTCAGCTCCACCCACCAGAGCACAGGCACCAGTCCCTCCCACCAGGAAGCCTACACAAGCCCCTGGACCAAACTCACCCACCAGGGGGAAGACAAGAGAAACAATGGGAACTATGACACTGCCGCCTGCAAAAAGGAGACCATAAACATGGTAAATTCAACAAAACGAGACAACAGAGCAATATGTTGCAGAGGAAGGAGCAAGGTAAAAACCCACAAGACCAAATAAATGAAGAGGAAATAGGCAATCTACCTGAAAAAGAATTCAGAGTAATGATAGTAAAGATGATCCAAGATCTCAGAAATAGAATGGAGGCACGGATTGAGAAGATACAAGAAATGTTTAACAAAGACCTAGAAGAACTAAAGAACAAACAACCAGTGATGAACAACACAATAAGTGAAATGAAAAATACACTAGAAGGAATCAATACCAGAATAACTGAGGCAGAAGAATGGTTAAGTGAGCTGGAAGATAAAATGGTGGAAATAACTGCCAGGGAGCAGAATAAAGAAAAAAGAATGAAAATAATTGAGAACAGTCTCAGAGACCTCTGGGACAACATTAAACACACCAACATTTGAATTATAGGGGACCCAGAAAAAGAAGAGAAAGAGAAAGGGTCTGAGAAAATATTTGAAGAGATTATAGTTGAAAACTTCTCTAACATGGGGAAGAAAATAGTCACCGAAGTCCAGGAAGCACAGAGAGTCCCATACAGGATAAACCCAAGGAGAAACATGCCCAGACACATATTAATCAAACTAACAAAAACTATATACAAAGAAAAAATTTTAAAAGAAGCAGGGAAAACAACAAATAATATAAAAGGGAATCCTTGTAAGGTTATCAGCTGATGTTTCAGCAGAAACTCTGCAGGCCAGAAGGGAGTGTCAGGATACATTTAAATTGATGAAAGCGAAAAACCTACAACCAAGGTTACTCTACCCAGCAAGGATCTCATTGAGATTTGATGGAGAAATCAAAAGTTTTACAGACAAGCAAAAGCTAAGAGAATTCAAAACCACCAAACCAGCTTTAAAGCAAATGCTAAAGGAACTTCTCTAGGTGGGAAACACAAGAGAAGAAAAAGACCTACAGAAACAAACCCAAAACAATTAAGGAAATGCTAATAGGAACATACATATCGATAATTACCTTAAATGTAAATGGATTAAATGCTCCAACCAAAAGACATGGACTGGCTGAATGGATAAGAAAAGACCCATATATATGCTGTCTACAAGAGACCCACGTCAGACCTAGGGACACATACAGACTAAAAGTGAGGGGATGGAAAAAGATATTCCATGAAAATGGAAATCAAAAGAAAGCTGGAGTAGCAATACTCATATCAGACAAAACAGACTTTAAAATAAAGACTATTACAAGAGACAAAGAAGGACACTACATAATGATCAAGGGATCAATCCAAGAAGAAGATGTAACAATTGTAAATATTTATGCACCCAACATAGGAGCACCTCAATACGTAAGGCAAATGCTAACAGCCATAAAGGGGGAAATCGACAGTAACACAATAATAGTGGGGTGCTTTAACACACCACTTACACCAATGGACAGATCATCCAGACAGAAAATTAATAAGGAAATGCAAGCCTTAAATGAGACATTAGACCAGATAGACTTAATTGATATGTTTAAGACATTCCATCTGAAAGCAGCAAAACACAATTTCTTCTCAGAATATTCTCCAGGAACATTCTCCAGGATAGATCACATCTTGGGTCACAAATCAAGCCTCAGTAAGGTTAAGAAAATTGAAATTGTATCAAGCATCTTTTCTGACCACAGTGCTATGAGATTAGAAATCAATTAAAGGAAAATAACTGTAAAAAACGCAAACACATGGAGGCTGAACACTATGCTACTAAATAACCAAGAGATCACTGGAGAAATCAAAGAGGAAATCAAAAAATACATACAAACAAATGACAATGAAAACATGACGACTGAAAACCTATGGAAGGCAGCAAAAGCAGTTCTAAGAGTCAAGTTTATAGCAATACAATTCTATCTCAAGAAACAAGAAAAATCTCAAATAAACAGCCTAAACTTACACCTAAAGCAACTAGAGAAAGAAGAACAAACAAAAAAAAAAAACCCAAAGTTAGTAGAAGGAAAGAAATCATAAAGATCAGAGCAGAAATAAATGAAATAGAAATGAAGAAAACAATAGCAAAGATCAATGAAATTAAAAGCTGGTTCTGGTTCTGTGAGAAGATAAACAAAATCGATAAATCTTTAGCCAGACTCATCAAGAAGAAGAGGGAGAGGACTCAAATAAATAAAATTAGAAATGCAAAAGGACAGATTATAACTGATACTGCAGAAATACAAAGGATCATGAGAGACTACTACAAGCAACTGTATGCCAATAAAATGGCAACCTGGAAGAAATGGACAAATTCTTAGAAAAGTACAACCTTCCAAGACAGAACCGGGAAGAAATAGAAAATATGAACAGACCAATCACAAGTAATAAAATTGAACTGTGATTAAAAATCTTCCAACAAACAAAAGTCCAGGACCAGATGGCTTCACAGGTGAATTTTATCAAACATTTAGAGAAGAGCTAACACCTATCCTTCTCAAACTCTTCCAAAATATTTCAGAGGGAGGAACACTCCCAAGCTCATTCTATGAGGTCACCATCACCCTGATACCAAAACCAGACAAAGACATCACAGAAAAGGAAAATTACAGGTCAATTATCATGGATGAACATAGATGCAAAATCCTCAACAAAATATTAGCAAACTGAAACCAACAACACATTAAAAGGATCATACACCATGATCTAGTGGGATTTATCCCAGGGATGCAAGGATTCTTCAATATATGCAATTTAAACAATGTGATACACCATATTAACAAATTGAAGAATAAAAACCATATGGTCATCTGAATAGATGTAGAGAAATCTTTTGACAAATTTAACACCCATTTATGATAAAAACTCTCCAGAAAGTGGGCATAGAAGGAACCTACCTCAACATAATAAAGGCCGTATATGACAAACCCACAGCCAACATCGTTCTCAATGGTGAAAAACTGAAACCATTTCCTCTAAGATCAGGAACAAATCAAGGTTGCCCATTCTCACCACTATTATTCAACATAGTTTTCTAAGTTTTAGCCAGGACAATCAGAGAAGAAAAAGAAATAAAAGGAGTCCAAATTGGAAAAGAAGTAAATCTATCACTGTTTGCAGATGACATGATAATATACATAGAGAATCCTAAAGATGCTATCAGAAAACTACTAGAGCTGATCAATGAATTTAGTAAAGTTGCAGGATACAAAATAAATGCACATAAATCTCTTGCATTCTTATACATTAACTATGCAAGATCAGAAAGAGAAATGAAGGAAACAATCCCATTTACCATCACATTCAAAAGAACAAAAAACCTAGGAATAAACCTACCTAAGGAGGCAAAAGACCTATATGCTGAAAACTATAAGATATTGATGAAGGAAATCAAGGACGACACAAACAGATGGAGAGATATACCATGTTCTTGGATTGGAAGAATCAATATTGTGCCCTATCAAATTACCAATGACACTTTTCACAGAACTAGAACAAAAAATTTTACAATTTGTATGGAAACACAAAAGACTCCGAATGGCCAAAGCAGCCTTGAGAAAGAAAAATGAAGCTGGAGGAATCAGGCTCCCAGAGTTCAGACTATACTACAAAGCTACAGTAATCAAGATAGTATGGTACTGGCACAAAAACAGAAATATAGATCAAGGGATCAGGATGGAAAGACCAGAGATAAACCCACACACCTATGGTCACCTAATCTATGACAAAGGAGGCAAGAATATACAATGGAGAAAAGAGAGTCTCTTTAATAAGTGGTGATGGGAAAACTGGACAGCTATATGTAAAAGAATGGAATTAGAACACTCTTTAACACCATACACAAAAATAAACTCAGAATGGATTGAGACCTAAATGTAAGGCCAGACACTATGAAACTCTGAGAGGAAAACATAGGCAGAACACTCTTTGACATAAATTGCAGCAAGACCGTTTTTGACCCACCTCCTAGAGTAATGAAAACAAAAATAACAAATGGGTCTTAATGAAACTTAAAAGCTTTTGCACAGCCAAGGAAACCATAAACAAGACGAAAAGACAACCTTCAGATTGGGAGAAAATATTTGCAAATGAAGCAACTGACATAGGATTAATCTCCAAAATATACAAACAGCCCATGCAGCTCAATATCAAAAAAACAAACAACACAATGCAAAAATGGGTGAAGACTTAAATAGACATTTCTCCAAAGAAGACATACAGATGGCCAACAAACACATGAAAAGATGCTCCATATCACTAATTATTAGAGAAATGCAAATCAAAACTACAATGAGATATCATATCACACCAGTCAGAATGGCCATCATTAAAAAATCTACAAACAATAAATGGTGGAGAGGGTGTGGAGAAAAGGCAACAGTCTTACACTGTTGGTGGGAATGTAAATTGACAAAGCCACTATGGAGAACAGTATGGACATTCTTAAAAAACTAAAAATAGAACTACTATATGATCCAACAATCCCACTACTGGGCATATACCCAGAGAAAACCATAATTCAAAAAGACATATGCACCCAAATGTTCATTGCAGCACTATTTACAACAGCCAGGACATGGAAGCAACCTAAATGTCCATCAACAGAGAAACAGCTAAAGAAGATGTGGTACATATATAGAATGGAATATTACTCAGTCATACAAAGGAACGAAATTGTTTTATTTCCAGAGACCTGGGTGGACCTACAGACTGTCATTCAGAGTGAGGTCAGAAAGAGAAAAACAAATATAGTATATTCACACTTATATGTGGAATCTAGAAAAATGGTTTAGATGATCTTATTTGCAAAGCAGAAATAGAGACACAGTTGTAGAGAACGAGTGTATGGATACCAAGAGGGAAGGGGGTGGTGGGATGAATTGGCACACGGGGATTGACATATATACCCCAGTATGTATAAAATAGGTAACTAATGAGAACCTACTGTATAGCACAGGGAACTCTACTAAGTGCCTTGTGGTGACCTAAATGGCAAGGAAATCCAAAAACGAGGGGATATATATATACATATGGCTGATTCACTTTGCTGTACAGCAGAAACTGACACAGCAGTGTAAAGCAACTATAATCCAATAAAAATAAAATGAAATAAAATAATGAAAAGGAGGCATATTACTGATGCAGAATCAAAAGGAGATGCAGAAAGTAGCACTAGAACCAGAATAGTAAAGAAAAAGGAGCCTGGCTAAAAGTATGTCGGAAATTTCATGATGAACAGCAATTGCAATTTGTTGGAGCAGAGCAAAAGGAAAAAAGCTGTTTGTTGTTTAAAAAAGGACAATATTAATTAATAATATAATTAATTAATTATATTTAATTAATTATATATAATTAATTATATTAATTATTATATAATAATTATATAATAATATAATTATTATATATATTATAATTATAATATATAATAATAATAATAAATAATATATAATAATAATATAATATAATATATAATAATAATAATAATAAATAATATATAATATATTATATATAATATAATAATTATATATAATTATTATATATAATTAATTAATATTTAGCAAAGACATACTGAATTTGGTAACTTGCTTCTCAACAGTCAAAAAGAATTGATGACATTAGTCACCTGTAATCAAAATTAAATGTACAATGAAACATTTTGAAGTGATTTTATACAGAATCTGAGCTGATTCTGTATCTGTATGATACTAATGTTCAGTCTTCTAAAGCAGATTCCTGAAAAGTGTCATGTATACCATTGTTAAATCATTCAGTAAATATTTGCAAATGCTATGGATCAATGCTAGACAATGGAATTCTTAAAAGAAATAGAACACAATACATTTAATATCTGTGTTCTTTGCCTGTACTTGTTGGTTAAGTCATGGAAGAAATATACAAAGATTTATTGTATTGTTAAGTCCAATTCAAGGTTTCATTAAAACAAAAAAATGCTTTCCAAATATTCAATAATTAAAGACAAAAAATACTTAAAGACAAAAAAATGGCAGAGTAATTTATATTTTCTCATTGATATCAGACTACATGTAAATGAGCTTAATTTGAAGCTCCTAAAAAAAAAGGAAATGCTGATTTGTAGCCTAGCTAACCTAGCTAAACAGGCACAAAATTTCGTGTTAAAATTGAAACTTTTCAGAGTACAATACAATGAAATTAATTTTACACATTTTCTAACATAAATCAATTTTAAGAAAAAGTTGAAGAATGATTTGCTGACATTGATAAATTTATAGTTGCTTATAAATTTATGCAATACCCTTTTGAATTTAATGTTAAAAATATGACTTAAGTATCAGTAAATTTATTTAACTTGGACAGAGATAGTTTTGAAACTAATGCTATTGCTTCAAAGTCAAATCAAATCTTCTAAAAAAAAGAAGAACCAGTTGTGTTAATGTACATGCATACATTAAGAGAAAATAATTTTTTGGTACGTGGTTAATTTATTGGGACTTGTAGGTATGTTTGGAATTATTAGGGTATGTGATTCTGCTTTTTCGATTGCAAATTTTATGAAATCTAATAGAGATCAAGCATTTCTAATAAAAATTTGGCATCCAAATTGAGACATACTCTAAGTATAAAATACATAGTGGATTTATAAAATTTAGCATGAAAAATGTAAACTATCTCATTCATAATATGCTATATTGATTACAGTTCAAAATGATAACATCTTGGGTATTTTCAGTCAAATATAAAATATACTAAAATTAATTTCATCTGTTTAAATATGACCACTAGAAAATTTTAAATTACATACATGTCTCAAATATCATTTCTACTGAGCAGCACTTGTATATATCCAGAAACAGAATGGCTGAGTTATAAAATATTTTATGGTTCTACACTTGAAAATAATGCCAAATTGTTTTCCAAAGTCTCTGGATTATCAGCATCAACATCACCAGAGAACATGTTAAAATGCAAATTCCCAGGCTGAATCAGAAACTCTGGAGATGTGGCCCAGCAATCTGTATTTCCAAGTGACATAAACTCAAGTTTGAGAAATCACTGTCCTAGTACTTAGAACAGACTTTAAAATACTCTGTACTTAGAAGAAATATGCCATTTTGGAAAGGGAAGTCCTGTCTTTGTTATGGTCATATTTTTGAATGTTTGCAACATCTACAAATCTTGGAGACAAAAATAGGCTTCTATAGCCTCCTGGTAGTGAGAGCCATACCTCTGGTGAAAGTGACTGAAAGCCACCTTTAAACAACCTAGTCACCCTAGTGCAGAAGAAAGGACTCAGGCTTCAGAACCCGAATACCAGCACCAGCACTCCTTAGCTCTGAACTCTTAAAAGGTCTTTTACCTCCTGGAGCTTTGGTATTCTCCACTATAAAGTGGGAATTATAGCACATACCTCAAAATATGGTTGTGAGGATTAACAAGGCTCACACGAAATGCTAGACACAGAAAAGGGACACCATAAATAGTAGCCTTATAAAACTAAAGCTCTGATCAGGAGCATGTGGCCAGTGAATAAGAGCCATTACCCTAGGCTTCTTTGGAAATGACACTTTGTGAAGTACATTCCCTAGTAAACAACTATATTTTCCATATCTGGAAAACAAAATGGAAGCAACTGTGAGCCCCAGTTTGGGTAGATCTCAGAAAGAGCCTTAAAACTCTATGTTTAGGAATTCTGTATTATAATCTAACTCTACCCTGCCCAACATGTTAGCCGATAGCCACTTGGCTATATAAATTAACTGCAACTTCTATTTCTGATCAAGATGGAGTAACGGGGCCCAGATTTACCCTTCTGCCTAAAACAACTAAAAAAATAGACAAGATGTATGAGAATGGCACTCAAGGCATTCACTGGACATAGGCAATAAAGAACAGTGACCCCTGAGGGATGGGAAACAAGCAAGGTAAGCCGTATCCACTTTCTGCCTGAAGAGAGATTTTAGGCTGTGCCCGGGAAAGAGTTCTAGAGAGGAGAGAGCTACACAGAGAGAACTCTGGAGAGGTGTAGAGACTTCCCGTCAAGCGCTCAGCAGAGTACTGATTATCACATACACATGAGGAAACAGGCTGGGGAAAGAACCACGAAAAAGAGAAACAATCCTTAGAGATCACACAGAGATGGGAATGGTGCCTGTTTCCATCTGCCAGAGAGGAAAATCTCATCATTCAGGAGCATTGGTTAGAGTACAAAGATGGGTCTTACTTCAATAAAAGGGGGAAAATACCCTTAAATACAGCT
This sequence comes from Grampus griseus, assembly GCF_964374135.1. Lineage (NCBI taxonomy): Eukaryota > Metazoa > Chordata > Mammalia > Artiodactyla > Delphinidae > Grampus > Grampus griseus. Next base: position 109,682,852 of record NC_139017.1, read on the forward strand.
CTAGTCCTGCACAACAATGCTTAAAAGAATCAAATTGTTTGTTTCCAAGTAATTTAGGCACATCCCAGGACAAAGATCAGGAATATTTATAGGAATACAAAAATATCCAACACCTAACAAAGTAAAATTCACAATACCTGACTTATAATAAAAAATTACCAGGCATGCAAAGAAGCAGAAAAATATGACCCATAATGAAGAGAAAAGCCAATCAACTGAAGCTGACTGAGAAATGATAGAATTAGTAGACAAGGATGTTGAAACAATTATTATGAATATATTTCATATGTTCAGAAGCTAGAGGGAAGAACATGTTAAGTGAAGACATGGAAGATATAAAAAAAAGACCAAGTTGAACTTTTAGAGATGAAAACTACATCATCTGAAATGAAAAATGCATTGGGTGGGATTAACAAGAGATTATACATTTCAGAAGAAAAGATTAGTGAACTTGAAGGGGAGGCAGTAGAAACTATCCAAAATGAAACACAGAAGAAAGACTGGAAAAAAATTAACAGGGCATCAGTGAATTGTGGGACAATATCAAACGATTAAATAAACCTATAACTGGAGTCCCCAAAGGAGAAGTGGAGGGGGACTAAAAAAAATTTGAAAAATAATGGTTGAAAACTTCTAAACTAAGTCCACAAATCCAAAACACAAAACAAACTTCAAACACAAGAAAGATGGAGAAAACTACACGGAGTCTCATAATCAAATTGCTCAAAAATAAACGATAAAGAGACAATTTTAAAAGCAGACAGAAAAGAAAGACACATTTATACAGAAGAACAAAGACAAGAAAAAGAGTAAACGTTTTCTCTTAACATCAGGAACAAAATTAGGATGTCTAATCTCACCACTTCTATTCAGCTTTTTAGTGGAGGTCCTATTCAGTTCAATAAGGTAGGAAAAAGAAATGAAAGGCATCCATACTGGGAAGGAAAAAGTAAAACTGTCTTTACTCACAAAACATAACTGTCTATGTGAAATATCTGATAGAATCTATGAAAAAGCCACTAGAAGTAATAAATGAGTTTAGCAAGGTTGTAGGATACAAGGTCAATATAAAAAAATCAATTGTATTTCTATATACTACAACAAACAACTGGAAATTTAAATTTAAAAAGCACTTCCATTAATAATAGCATAAAAATATGAAACATGTAGGGATATAGACAAAAGATGTGTAAGACCTGCACACTGAAAACTATAAAACATTGCTAAGAGAAATTAAAGAAGACCTAAGTTAACAGAGAAAAATGCTATGTTAATGAGTTGGAAAACACGATATTGCTAAGATGTCAATTCTCCTTAAATTGATCTATAATTCAATGCAATGCCAATCAAATCACCAGCAGGCATCTTTCTGGTAGAAATTGACAAGCTGATTCTAAAATTTATATGGAAATTCAAAGGACTAGGAGTGCCAAAACTAGTTCCAAAAAGAACAAGTTGGATGGCTAATACTACCTGATTTCAAGGTATATTATAAAGCTATAGTTATCCAAACAGTGTTGTATTGGCATAAATATATACAAAAATATCATTTGAATAAACTAGAGTCCAGAAATAGATCTACACATATATGATCAATTATTTTTCAACAAAGTTGCACAGACAATTCAACAAATGGCGCTGGAACAACTGGATATCCACAGGCAAAAAAAACAACCACTGTGACCACCACCAAAAGAAAGACTTTAATCCTTATCCCATACCATGCACAAAAATTAACTCAAAAATCATAGTCCCAAATCTAAGAAAACATAAGAGAAAATCTTTGTGACCTTGGGTGAGGCAAATATTTCTTAGATGTGACACCAAAATCACTATCCATAAAATAAAAAATTGATAAACTGGACTTCATCAAAATTTAAAACTTCTGCTCTTTGAAAGGCACTGTAGAGAGAATGAAAAAAAAATCACACACCACAAGAAAATATTTTCAAATCATGTACGTGATAAAGGATTTGTATCCAGAATATATAAAAACTCTACGCAATAATATATTAAAAAACCAGCCCAATAAGAAATGGACAAAAGATTTGAACAGTACTTAAGAAGTCTATGGATAAAATAAACACATGAAAAAATGCTCAACATCATCGGTCATTAGGGAAATGAAAATTAAAACCACACCTAATGACATAAAGAGCAGTGATCACACCAAGTTCCTGAGCATATAGAACAACTGGAATGCTCACACTGCTGGTGGGAATGTAAAATGGAACAACTAGTTTGGAAAACAGTTTGGCAATTTCTTACAAAGTTTAACATACACGTACCACACAGCCCAGCCACTTCATTCCCAGAGATTTATCCAAGAGAAATGAGTATGTCCACACATAGACCTGTACACAAGTGACCAAAGTGGCTTTAATTGTAATCCCTAAAAAAAATGGAAACGATCCAAATGTCCATCAACAAGTGGGTGGACAAACAGTGAACAAAGTATTGTATATCCATACAATAAAATACTACTCAGTAATAAAAAGCAACAAGCTATTGATACACACTATAACATGAATAAATCCCAAATTAATTATTCTGGGTGAAAGAAATCAGATCCATTCCCTCCTCCCAAAAAAGTACATTATGAATAATTCCACTTATATAAAAATCTAGAAAAAGTAAACTAATCTACAGTGATAGCTTATCAGTGGTTGCCTGGGGATATGAGGGAAGGGAAGGGCAGGAAGGAGAAATTACAAAGGTTTATGAGGAACCTTTGTGGGTGATAGATATGTTTATCCTAATTTTGGTAATGGTTTCATGGCTGTATACAAATGTCAAAACTTATCAAATTTTATACTTTAAACACATGCAGTTTATTATATGTCAGTTATATTTCAATGAAGCTGTTAACTTTTTTTTTTTTTTTTTTTTGCGGTATGCGGGCCTCTCACTGTTGTGGCCTCTCCCGTTGCGGAGCACAGGCTCCGGACGCGCAGGCTCAGCGGCCATGGCTCATGGGCCCAGCCGCTCTGCGGCATGTGGGATCTTCCTGGACCGGGGCACGAACCCGCGTCCCCTGCATCGGCAGGCGGACTCAACCACTGCGCCACCAGGGAAGCCCTGTTAACTTTTAAAGTTGATTTAAACTGAGTAAAATTAAAAGTTCAGTTCATCAAGTTACACGAGTCACATTTCAAGTTTTTAATTGCCACATGCAGGTCATGGCTATCATTGTGGACAGTACAAGTGTAGGGCATTTTCATCACTGCTCAGAGCAGCTGATCTAACTAACACATTGAAAAAGCATCTGTTTCTTTCATTCCTCCTCCATCTACCTACCCCAAACTTCAAAACTGGAAATAAGCATGGCAGCATGGCACTGATATATAAATTACGGGAGAAGGTTTTTTTTGTTTTTTTGTGTTTTTTTGTGGTACGCGGGCCTCTCATGTTGTGGCCTCTCCCGTTGCGGAGCACAGGCTCTGGATGCGCAGGCTCAGCGGCCATGGCTCACGGGCCCAGCCGCTCCGCGGCATGTGGGATCTTCCCGGACCGGGTTACGAACCCGTGTCCCCTGCATCAGCAGGCGGACTCTCAACCACTGCACCACCAGGGAAGCCCACGGGAGAAGTTTTAAAAGCAGATTTTATTAAGTTTAATGTAAGTTTAATGTAAAATACACCTTCTATTCATAAACATATATAGCACACTATTTCCTCACTTAGGTATCACAGCTTCTATGGATTACATTTAATTAGTTTCTTCCAAAGCTCAAGTTGAAGGCAACTTTAAACTGACATGGGAAAAATGAAACAGACAGCACTGTCTCGAAACATACTTTTACCTTGTAAGCAAAGTGGTTATAGCTAAAATATAACTCATAAAAGAGAATATACATTTTTTCATATACTTACAGATATTTTATGAGTTACTCTGAAATACGTAGCGTGTTTCAGAATACGCTACATAATGCAACTAAATTTTCTTATTTAAAAGAATCAAGCATATAACTCACAATAAATATAAACACAAGTTTCAACTGTAAGAACAGATGTAAAAAGAGAAGACTATGGTATATATGGAAATGTTTCACATTCAAGTTCATAAAATTAGGACAGAGAAGTCGTTAAACTTAATATTCTTACTGACGCTTTTTTCCTTCTCTCCCTATAGCTTTCAGTTTTGAGAGGGGTGATTTTATTAAAAAAGACTCAAACTCTCTTTTCTGTTTCCTCCTACCACCACCTCACCCCTCCGTGTAGCCTGTGGACTTGGGAGGCAGAGTCTATGTTTGCTCTGTGTTTTTGTTTCAGTATACAGAACTCAGGGCTGGAATCTTCAACCCGCCCTGTTCCAAAGGCTGATACAGTAAACCTTGATGCACAGTTTGATGTCTGAATCATCTCTGTCTTAGAAATGGATACAGAAAAAGGCAATTGGAGCTGGGGGGAGAGGGGAGGTTGGTGGCCAGTGTAGACCAATCAACCAAGACAACCCCCAAACAGTGTATTGTACTCGATAAGCAAGAAGTATAAAAATAGAACCCAAGTCCCTCTGTTGTTTGTAGAAGCAGAACTCACAAGCCAGTTTCACTTACTTTTTTACACCGACAGAGCCATTTTCCTTGTTTTCCATGTCAACAGATAGCATGGGGAGGCTGCAGGTTTCCTTTACTTCAGCAACTAATCAATAAGGGAGAAAAGCTTGTGTTTAATTCTTAGAAAGTGAGAGAAGAATATATATTCTGAATCGGAAACATAATGGCCCCTTTTACAGCCTCACACCAGTTCATGTATGTTTGCTTACATCTCTAGTTCCCTCAGCGACTGGAGAGACGTGATTAAACCTAAAGAACTGGAGGAGACTATTGGGGTGTGCTTTCATCTGTACTGGCACTCCCTGCCTTGACAATAAGCATTTGCAAATGAAATTGAATCCTCGTTCAAAACAAGTGCTGTGTGAACTGGCACAGCTTCCTCCAGGTGCCAAGCTCTCACTTAAGACATTGTAACTTATAAATGAGTCAAAGTCGAGAAAAACAATCCCCCTTTTCCTCCCCTTCCCACCACGGGCTATGATTTCTTCTTTTCTTACTGGATTTGTTTTTCTGTCCACTCCCACTGCTCCTCTGTTTTTTCATTGCGATGCAAAAGAGCACTTAAAGCTTTCGTCAGCAAGTATTCCCCTACCTCACATATTCTCAATGAAAACCTCAAAAACCCGTCTGTGAGATGGCCACACTGTGGTAAATCTGGAAGCTCACAAAAATGTCAGATAGCCCTTAGCACAGAAAGGTGGTACTGGGGTGTGTGTGTGTGTGTGTGTGTGTGTGTGTGTGTGTGTGTAAGACAGGGTAGGCAACTCGTTAGATTTATATAAAAATCATCAAAACATTCAAGGAGATATAGTAGCATCCATCACTTTGTCTTTTTGTTTAGTAGGAAGAGGACTGAAAAAATAAAATCCCTCCACAATTAATATGCAATTAGCAAGATGAAAAATCTATGAACAAAACTGCTGGAAAAAAAAAAAACTAGTTCTGAAACGTGCTTGTTCTTCTGCAGCTGAAGCCATAAATTAAATACATTTCCTCTCAAATCACTTTATACTTCGGCACTCCTTCCCCTAGGGATTACTCTGACATGACAAGTGCATCATTCATTTAGTATATTCACAAGATTTTATCACTGTTAGAGAAGTAGATGATTAACAAATAATACTGTTAAGTGTGGGATTATCTTCACTGCTGATACATACACACGCGCACGCACACACACACACACACACACACACACACAAACTTCCAGTCGCTAAACCACTTAGATCATCCATAGAGAAATCCAACATTTAAGATACATATAGATATTAACATACATCCACACACCGTTACAGAGTAGACAGAAGATAGTGCAGCTTACTCCATGCCAAAAGAATGATTTCACTTCAGTTGGAAACTGTTACACATTCACCATTTTCTAAGCATCTCAGAAACAAAACAAAACAAAACACTCACAATGATACTCTGCAACACCACACTACATTGTCTTATTATTATTTTCTCTTTTTGTGGAAGAGTAAAAAGAAAACCTACCTAGAAGCAACTAAAACATGTCATTTTTTATAGGCTTATCAAGAACAGCCAAAGAAACCCCAATGTTTTCTTTCACAAAGTAGGCTGGCAAAGGAATTCAATAAGGAGGTACAATTTGACACAGTGAAATAAAACCAGGCTGGCTCTCAGCCAACATGACGTTAGGAATCACACACAAGCTGCACCAACTGCCTTCTGGTTCATGGCTGACTTTTTAAAGCTACAGTGTGCCTGTTCACTTTTGCTAACTACCTTCAGCACAATTAGTGGAAGTGAATGAATCATGAGTCTCCAAACTGCAGAATTCTCCCTGCACCTGTCTTGTTCAAAGAAAAACAAGCTATATCAAGAGCCTCTTATTTTCTCCCTCCCCTTCATTGTTTCTGCATGTATTTGCTGCTGTTCTGAGCATGAATGCCATGTGTCAAACTATTTCTTTTTCTTTCCTGTAGGAGAAAAGAGAAAATAAGAGAAAGCCTGGTGCTTAGGCGCTATACCCAGTGAACACCCAGAAGCTGCAGTCCTGTTACCCTTTCTTCCTAGTTGAGACTTGCCAACAAAGTTTCCAGGGCTGGCTTTTAAGTAATCTCTTTGTGAGAATAAGGAAAGCACTGCCTAGATGAAAATCCTTTTATTTCATTATGCAGGAAGTAACATATTTCAGAGAGGATGCAAAGTAGATGACCAGATCTCCTGAGAATGCCCACATTCTTTAATTTTGGCATTCATCCTACCAGATGAAGTCAGCAAAAAATTCAAAATAAAACAAACCTTATTCTATAAAACAAAAACAATTAGTCTGGGAGGTTTCATTTTAACTGTTTATCCCAGTTGCGTAAAAAGCATAATTCAACAGATTCAACACTTATTGTCTATGAGCACCTGGTACTATATTAGTTACATATGAAAAAGAAGATCTTGTGCCAGCCCCCAAATTCATAGTATCTTCCACCACCATCCTAGGTCCCAGTTCTGGTAAGTGGGAGATGGAGTAGCGGCTGGGCACGATCTTTTGATTAAGTTACCCCGGTCAACCTCACAGTTCTCTTGCTTGCTTGGCTGGGAACTAGTGCTCAAGGGAAACATTCCCATTCCACAAATGTGCCGTACATACACTAGAAACATAAATGGTTGTCAGTGAAATAAACACCAATCAATATTTGCACACTTTTAGGTCAAGATGTCAACAAAACCTCTCAAGGTAGGGCAGAGAATTACAGGTTCTCAAGAAGGATCCTAGAAAAAGTCATCTGCTGCTGTAATCGTGTGTAGACTTCAGGCAGAATTGAGGAGAAAGCTGCTGGTCTCCCTTTCCTTTAGTACTTTTTAAGGGTACTAGAAGATCAGCAACTATGATCCAAATTTGCAACCTGAATTTCAAAGTCAAGTTTTTCCCCTTACTTATTGCAGAAATTATATTAGAAATTTTCAACTTCTTGAAAGATAGTCGCTGAGAAAAATTTCAAGGGCTGTCTCTGCCCATCTTTGCCATTGCCCCCTTGAAAGAGCAAATAATAATAATTTAGGAAAGAATTCTAAATGTTCTTATATTTTTGAGTAACGTTTTCTAAGCACGGCTCAAACAGGTGGGGTTTTTTTGTTTGTTTTACCACCACTGATCAAAATGATGAACTCTTCTGGAGATAGAGCACTCTTTCACCAACAGATTCCATAATGCTTTTGGGTTTGATCTGAAATTTCTCAACTGTTCTACAACTAAATTCAAATGGAAGGGCGCTGGGCTGTGAGTCCTGAGGGCAAGGGATAGAGAACAGGGTGTCCTGACAGCACTGTCATGCCACTGCTCAGAAAAAAATGAGGTTCAGCACGCCACTCTTGAAAGGAAAGAGGCAAAGAAAATGTAGTTATGCTGACTCTTCCTTAGACACACTCACAGGAGAAAGGATTCTGTGAAGTTTCTCCAGGAATTTCTTCCTACATATAGAAACGGACATCCCTTCCTGTCTTGCCTGCTGTGATCAAAAGTTTGCCTGTTACACAAGGGTACGGGTTTCAGGAGGTGTTGTGAAAAATCAATCCCATTTTATACAAAATGAGCCACAAATTCTGACAACAGGAGGATTCACTCATCAGCTAGTTTCTAACTTTGGAATAAACTGACATTTGTGGGTATAAGTATATATACTAGTACTCAACCCCTTCCTCTTCACTCCCTCCACCAAACTGTTTGATATTAACCCTCTTCTCTGCTAATAAAAATTGTGTGTTTGTGTGTAGGGTGGTGTCTGGTTGTGTGTGGTGCATAGCATAAAGGCAATGTGTGTGATGAGTGTATGTGTACGCTGTGTAATATGTGAGTGTTTGTGGTGTGTGTAGTGTGTGGTATTTGTGTGTTGGCAGAATGTGTAGTGTGCACGGTGTTTGTGTGTATGTGTGTCTGTAGTGTGTAAGCGTAGAATGAGAGATACACATGCAAACCGACAAGATCTTCTGATCCAGGATATCATGGGATGTGCTAAAATAACTTCGGAGATCCTTGTGCTAGGATTCTGGAGCAGAACTTTCCTGGACACTTGGGAATGGGCTCAGATAGCAGGGGAGATGGGTCAGAAAGGATGGGAAACTGGCGCCTCGATCGGCTGCTTTTATTGATCCGCACTCATCCCCCAGAGACCCAGTGCCCTCCCCCAGGAACCTCCCGCCGGCCTTGTCTCCAGGAGTGGGCCCACAGGCGCATCCAGCCCGCGTCCCAGAGCGCAGACCTGGGTGCACAGGGCTGCAGAAGTAATCTCGAGAAGCCGCCCGAGGGCACGGCCGAGCTCAACGGGTCCCCAAGGGCATCTCAAGGAAAACTAAGGAGGGCTTGGAGAGGGGGCAGTGGGGGCAGAACAGAGGGCAGCAGAGGAAATGCCAGAGAGTCTCTTGGACCAGCCGGTCCCGTCCGATAGCCAAACGACTCGCTTGTGGCACTGGTGACAGAGGGGAAAGTTTCTGGCTAAGACTTTCCAGAAGAAACCGTTCGTCCTTGAGACTGGGGACTCCCCGGGGGAGCTCGTCTTTGGAAAGGGAGTAGGGGGGTGTGGCGCTCGCTGTGCGCCCAGCCGAGCCGTGCCACCTCCCGGTCCCATCCTGCGAGCTCTGCTCCGCAGCCCGCGGTGAGCCGCAGCTCTCCGCGGAGCCGGGCACGCTTCTGCCCCCAGTTCCACTCCAGGGTGACAGATTCCACGCTCGGGGGTGCAACAAGCTGTAGGAGCACCGGACACACAGCAGAGACGAGGGAGGGCAGGGCGGTTTTTATTGTGGCTTTCTTCGTTTCCTTCCATCCTGGAGAGAGGGGAAGACGGGCGCGTTCCCAGCGCGCTCGCAGCACGAGCGGATCACTTACCTCCCCGCATGGCCGGCGCCGGGAGGCTTTACCCCGCACAGAGCTCGCCGGCCGCCACGCGCCCAGCCCCAATGCAGCCGGCCGGGCGCGCTGGGCACGCCGGGACTTGTAGTCTCCGCGGGCGGGGTAGGGGTCCAAGGGCTGGGGCGGCTCGGAAGCCGAGAGGCCCGGAAGGGAAGGGACGAGGCCGGGGCTTTGAGAAGGTAAGGGAGGACATTTGCAAGAACTTAAAACCTCCTGGGAGCTGGAGGTGGGAAACACTCCTAGAGAGACTTTTAAATTGGGGGTCTTCAGGCTGGTACCATTTTTTCTTCCCGTCTGACTCTCACGTGGCAACTCTGATGAAGTTTTTAGCTGGGTTTTCGCAGTTATGACAAATAGAGATTTCCCGGGCCAAGCCCATATTGTTTAGGGCCTTACTCTGCCTTCACCCCGAACGCACACGTGGCATTCTCTGCTTGGAACACCTATTCTGTACCTTACTCAGTTGAAGCCCTGGGCTTGCAAAGGGAGAGTGAATAATTGCACCTTACGTTTGTAGAGCACGCTGCAGTGTACAAAGCACTTTTTATGTACTTGGTTCATTATATTAGAACCATAGGATTTTAAAACCCAGGGATTTTACCAGAGTGATTTTGCTTGTCCCAGTGATTTCGGATGGGGAACTACCGGAATGTAGTTGGTAGGGCCAAAGACACTAGACATCTTGCAATGCCCAGGGCAGTCCTGCCCAGCAAAGAATTATCCCACATCCTGTGTGACTTGACTGTCCCACTGCTCATTCACATGGATGAAAAACCTGTTTATATTTACCTGAGCCTAGAATCTATTTTATATATAAACATAAACTTTTTCACACAGTGAAATGGCAATGCCATTCCTGGAATTTGAGTCACCAATACAGTCCATTTTGTGCTGCCCATTTCATGGTGACTCTACAGATTGGATGCAAGAGTCTGACTACTTCATTACGTCTTTTAGTTTAGGGGTGCCTGAGCAGTTCCATGTTGAATCATATGTTTACTTTTTCCTTTATATTACAGTGAAGGCATTGCTTTGAATTGTTTAAAAATTACATGTGTAGGTACCTTATGACTTTCCCTTCATAAAGGTAAAGAGTTTATTAACTCATAGTTGTTGTTCAAAGGGGCATTAGGTGTGACAAGGCTGTGGACCATTTATTCAGTCAACAAATATCTTTTGAGTGCCTACTACGTACTAGGCACCATTCTAGATACTTGAGATACATCAATAAATAAAACAAAAAGTTTACTGCACTTAGGGAGCTTGCATTCTAATGTGAGTGTGGGAGAGGCAGGCAATAAATAGTAAATATAAACTAAATAAGTAAATTCTATATATTAGAAAGTGGCAAATGTTATGAAAAAATAAAGCAGATAAAAGAGATTGGGAATGCAGGAGAGTGCTAAATATAGTAAATTTTATTGAAATGGTGACATTCAAGGAAAAGAACGGGAGTTGGTAAAAGAGTGGGCTTGTGGATTTCTGAGGGAAGAACATTCTAGGGAGAGAGAAGAGTAAGGCATAGGCCACAAGGTGAGTATGTGCTTGGAGTTTTCAAGGAACAGCAAGGATGCCAGTGTGGCTGGTTTAGAGAGAGTTGGGGGTGAGAAGCAGGATGACTGAGGATGACCGCTGGGTTGGAACAGGGGATGTAGGGCTTGGAGGACATTACAACAACTTTGCCTTTCATGATGAATTAAATGGGAAGCTACTGGAGAGTTTTGAGCAGAGCAATAACATTCAGGCATATTTTTGAAGGATTATTCTGGCTGATCTCTCTGGGATAGATCACAGATAGCAATGGTGGAAACCAAATAGGCCAGAAGCTATTGCAGTAATAGAGGCAAGAAATAATAGTGGGTTGAACCAGAGGGGTAGTGATGAAAAGTGATGTGGGAGAGGACTCATGAATTCCAGAGGGCACTGTGGGAGAGTTTCAGGGATTGGGGAAGCTGGAAGATGGAGACAGATTAGGGGATGTTCGGAGCCTTGTGGTAATGAGACTTCAGGTGGGACCTGGGAGTCTGGGACTTCTTGTGGTGATTGACATAGACAGGGATAAAGGGGATATTGTAATCAGTCCCAGAGGAGTCAAAATATAAAATGGCGGGAAGGCTGTGAGTATAGGGAGTAGGAATGAGTGTTGGGCTCCCTGACTCTGTGGATGGAGGCAAAAAGTTCTGAGAATCAGGTGGATTCTTGATCCATTTTGGTGGAATGTTGAAGGCCTGTGGAGGGGAGGACTCAGCCCTGGTGCAGTGCTCATTCCTGGGTCCTGCCAGGAGAGACACTGACTTATATTCATAGGGCATAGTCTCCTCCCCCTCTGCCCTTGATCTTTTTGATGGAGTTAACCCTTTTGATGGAGTTGAGGATTTGAGGGCAAGTTGGTAATTACTCTAAGCACAAAGCCTCGTAAACAATATTGATTCAGTAGAAATTGAATGTCTAGAAGAGGTGGATTTGTAATTGCAGAAATGGAGGATGCAGTAGAGAATTTTGGCAAAGATGGCCAGGAGGAATCTGGGCTCTTAATGTGAAGGGATGCTCTAGGCTTGGGGATAGGAGACAACTGTTTGTAGGATGAAGTGAAGAAGCCATTAGAGGCAGAAACATGGAAGTTCAGAGCAGAGGGGTTAATTGATGGACTGACATTCCAGAGAAGATGGAACTATGAGACGTTCATCCTTGGAAGGGAGGTGAGACAGTTCTTCCCATAAGAAAGGAAAGAAAGACAATGGAATTATTCAGGAGTATTCTAAAGAGGAGAAGGAACATTTTAAAATTTTATTTATTTATTATGAAAGCAAACTATGTGATAAAAATTAAAACAATCAGAAATTAATAATATAAAGTGAAAATTCCCAATAAATCCATTCCTAGAATAATTCCTATTAAATGTTTGGTATATATTGTGTACATTTTTTCTTCTGTGCATATGCTTTCACTTTGTAAATGTTACATGGGTATCTAAAATATTTGTATTTTTTCTTTCCTGCTATTGATTGTAATATGTGCTATGTAACAGATGCTCAATAAATACTTATATAAAATATAAATTAAGTATTTACTGAGCATCTGTTATGTAGCATATATTACCATCAATCTTTTTGATCATGTTATTCACATTCTCAATATCCGTACGTACTTTTTTCTTGATTTTTCAACAGTTTAAAAAAATTCACTGAAATCACCTAGCATTTTATTTTTTCTCTTATTTCTTGAAGTTTTGCTTTATGTTTTTAAGGTTATAGTATTTGGTACATGAAGATTCATACTAGCAGTAACTATTGTGAGCTGTATCCTTTGCCATTTTACAGTGACTCTCTTTGTCCCATTTAATCATTTTTTGGAATAGTTTATTTTATTCTACTTGAAATTATTTTAGTTAGGCATGTTTAATCTTATCTGTTATGTTTGGTTCCATTTTGAATCTTTATTGTTCCTTTGTTTTCTCTTTGCTTTATGAACTGTGTTTTCTTTGTTTTTGTTTTGTTTTGGTTTTATTTTTATCTTCCTCTGTGTATTAGTTATCTATTGCTGTGTAACAAACTACCCCAAAACTTAGCAGCTTAAGACAACACATATTTTTTAGCTCATACTTTCTGTGGGTCAAGAATCTTGTCATGGCTTTAGCTGAGTCCCCTGCTTCAGGGTTTTCACTGCTCCAGTTTTCACAGATGTTGAACTGGGCTTCATTCTCAGCTGAAGGCTTGACTTGGGCTGGATCTGCTTTCAAGCTCACCCCTGTGGTTGTTGTCAGGATTTAGTTTCTTATGGGCTCCTGAGAGCCTCAGTTTCCTGCCCCTTGGACTTCTCCATAGGGCAATTCACAACATGGTAGCTGGCTTTATGAAAGAAGCATGCGAGAGGAGTCAGAGAAAGATTGTAAGCAAGACAGAAGTCACAGTCTTTAATAGCCTAATTTCAGAAGCACTTCTGAATGAATTCATCATTTTGCCACATTTTCTTTGTTACAGGCATGTCATTATGTTCAGCCTACACATAAGGGCATGGATACCAGGAAGTGGGGACCACTGGGAGCCCCTTCAGAAGGTCACCTACCACACTGGCAATTTGGAAGTTGTAAAGTGTATTAAATAGTATGCTTACATTTGTATTTCTCAATTTACCTTAGAAATGAAATGATGAAAGACAATGAAACTAATCTACTTAGACTGTCTTCTTTTCTCCCCGTTTTCTATTAGTTTGGAGAGCAAATATGATTCTTGTTTCAGTCTATTATCATCGAAATAATATTCTTTACATTATGTAATTTTTCTTTTAGGCATTATAACAATTAGATTTCATTTTTATGACATAGAATACTGGGTTATTTAAATATAATTTATGTATAAATAGATTCAAAGCTCATCACCAAACCTTTTGTACCCCATGACTTTCTCATTCATGAATTCATTATTGTTACTCATCTATTCATTGTCTTGAACTTTTTTCCTGATAAATTTTTCAGAAGTGCATAAATGTTACGTTTCTTGAGTTCTTGTATATTTGAGAATTTCTTTCTCTTACCATTACACATGGAAGGTGGTTAGACCAGGTATAGAACTTTTTTTCCACTTCAATATTCATTAACCACTGTTCCATTTTCTTCTAGCATCTAACATTGCTTGGAATATGTCTAATTTCTTTGTTTTTGAAGATGACCTTTCTCCCTCTGCCTAGATGACTGTAGAATTTTTTTTTCAATCCTTGAAGTTCTAGAAAAAAGCTTTTATTAAATTTTCTTGGAATATGATGAGCCCTTTCAAAGTGTAATTTTAAGATCTGCTTTATTTCAGTAAATTCTTCTATTATGTAAACTTTTACAGTTCCATTTACTCATTCACACCTTCAAAGACAACAGTCATTCATATGTCAGTTCTCCATTGTCTGTTGTTCGTATCTTTCGTCTTCTCTGTGATCACCTGTATTCTATTCACCTATATTCATGTTCTGCTAAATTCTATGTGATTTTTTTTCAATAGCTTGCCCTCCATGTTCAGTTTTCTTCAGTTTAAGTTCTACTCCTTGGTGCTTTTAGTGTGATTTTTCAGTGATTTATTTTCTTTCCCTTGTTTATTTCCTCTGCTTTTTAAAATTTCTTTTACCTTTTACTGTTGCATGGGTCCTGTGCTATTTTTATTTGGGATTTTTTTTTTTAATCTTTGAAGGAAGTCAGTGAGATCAAATTTATTGCTCAAGAATAAAGTGAGTCATTTTCTTGCCTCCCTCTCCCTGTTTACCTGTGTACTGTTTGAATCATCCACTTAAAATATAAACTGGAATACAGAATGTTCCAGTTATAGATGGCTCATAATCTTCAATCAGTCATTCAGTGATGGATCAGCTGGAACAATAGGAAAATCTGCAGTGAATGACAAGGAGAGAGAAAGAACGAAAGAGAGAGGCAGAGGGAGAGAAAGGGAGATTTACTTCTTTTTTTTCTACCTATTACGTACATTTTTTAACAAAGTATTCAAGTGACTGGTAATAATATCAATACAAGAAGCAATTTTAAAAAATTATTTAACATCCAAATGAAAATAAAATATCAACACCAAAGGAGAAATAAAAATACACATATGTAGCTGCAGCATCCTCAAAGTTATTAATATCAAGTTATGGCTGAAGTTTTAAGCTTCCTGAAGTTATTAATATTAAGTTATGGCTGAAGTTTCAAGCTTCCTGGTAACCAAAGCAAGAAAAAATTCCACATAATTAGATATATGATTCCCACTGACTCTAAAAGAAAACCTGCAAGTTAGTCAAAGGGAAAATTTTTATAACACTGAGTTCTGAAAAAAAAAAATCAAATGGGGCAGGGTTCTTAATGCATTTGATTAGTAAATACAATTGTGGCACTCTTTTAAGCTATTTCTTATAGCATTGCTTAATGAAAAGTAAAAACCTGGCATCCAAAATAGTCCAGAGAAGGCAAATTCCTGTGGTTCTAAGACAGTGTGATTCAAGCCTCTTTGGAAGGTAAAATGTTTTCTTTGGAGGAATAAATACTGTTATTGGGCTGAATTGTGTCCCTGCAAAAGGTATGTTGAAGTCCTAACCTCCAACACCTTAGAACGTGACATATTTGGAAATAAAGTAATTGCAGGTGTAATTTGTTAAGATGAGGTCCTCCTAGAGTAGGAGGAGGGCCCTAGTCCTATAAGACTGGTGTCCTTGTAAGAAGTAAGACATAGAGAGGGAGAGGCTATGTGAAGACACAGAGACATACAGAGGGAAGAGGGGGGTGAAGATGGGAGTTGTGCTGCCTCAAGCCAAGGAACATCTGAGGCTACAAGAAGCTGGAAGAGGCAAGAAAGGAACCTCCACCAGAGGGTACTTGACTCTGCCAACACTTGATATATGAAAGAATACATTTCTCTTGTTTTAATAAAGTTTGTGGTACTTTATTATGTCAGCCTTAAGAAACTAATACAGATAAACTGCATTTCTTTCAACAATTTTTAAAATTTATTTAATTTATTTCATTGAAGTATAGTTGATTTACAATGTTGTGTCAATTTCTGCTGTACAGCAAAGTGATTCAGTTATACTTATATATACTCTTTTTCATATTCCTTTCCATTATGGTTTATTATAGGATATTGAATATAGTTCCCTGTGCTATACAGTAGGACCTTGTTGTTTATCCATCCTATATGTAATAGTTTACATCTGCTAATCCCAACTCCCAATCCATCCCTCCCCACACTCCCACCCTTGGCAACCACAAATCTGTTCTTTATATCTGTGAATCTGTTTCTGTTTCATAGATAAGTTCATTCAACAATGTTTTATAAATATTTGTTCTCTCAATCGAGATTTGATATGTGATGTTGTATGGTTAGGCCACCCGAGATGGCTGTTCTCTTGCTCTGTGTACATCCCCTGCTCAACCGGTTCCTGCTTCACCTACACCCTACTGCCAAGACTGACCTTCCCTCTCAATCATAGGGCTTAATCAGTAAATGCCTGTGTACTTGCTCCCGGCCCCAGCTGGCAATTGTTCTAATCTTTAGATCAGAACTATCTCCACTTTGATAGTCTATCAAAGGAGCGGTGAGGGGTGTGTTTCTCTGCTGGTTTCCCTGGTAACCAGTGACCCAACCTGACGTCAGTTCCCCCTATAACTGGTAACTTCCCTCCCCCTGCCACTTTAGACATGTATGATCCCCTATCCATAAAACCACTGATGTCTCTGACTCCAGGCTCTTTCTTTGGTCTTGAGGCTGGGCAAGTACAGGACTTGCAGGCCTGCAGGGTGCAGCGCAACAGTTGGACAGTAGAAGGTTAGATAAGGGACTAATGTAGTTTTTATGTGCTGATACTGAGGATGGATCCATATACTTTACAGGAAAAACCTGTAAATACTAGTAAGCTAAACACTCCTTGTGAACATTGCCATACCTAAGATTCACACCTGTATCGCTGGCCATCACACCGGTAGGAAGTGCCAAGAGTATACTTGAGAACAAGTCCAGGATTTTTGTTTTTGTTTTTAACAGTGTGAGATCTGTTTTTCCGCATGAAATGAATGAACATTGCTGATATTATTTCGTCTAGAAAGTTTACAAAAGAGGTGATACCTGTCTCTGACTGCAAGAATTGGACTGACACATGATAAACCATAAATCAGTTAGAAAATGCAGGTTAATTTTAGTATAGTTGATAAGCCAGGATTTATAACAATGAGTAGATAGCAGTTCTGCTGTCTGTTGAAACTACCCACAATCATGGAAACTCATCATTGGAATACAGGATACCTGCCCTGACATTCTCTATAGTGGGAAGGACATATATACAGATTTTCCAAAAATTGTCTTCCTTCCTTCCTCTCTTTATTTCTTCCCATCCAGAGATGTTTATTCCCAGGCAGATGGTATTAAGCAACAAAAGTTTGTACAATCTCATCTCCTTAACCAAAGATCAAACTTTTGGACTTTCTCCAAAACACAGCAGTTGTCTAGAGATATGAAAAGGAGGAGGTAGGTCTCTGAGAGAAATAGTCATAGATCCCTGAATCTAGGGCTAACTGGAGACAGACTCAGCAACAGGAGAAAGACCTGAACAGCAGACATAGGATGATATTGGTTTACCTACAATAATGGATGTTGTATAGTGAGAGCTGGGCCCATAGTGATAACTGAACCCAGAACCAGACATCTAGGGGCAGGGAAGGATCCAGTGGTAATGTAAGTTTGTTATATCCTAAGGCATAAGCAATTAGAAATAATAAAAATATTAAGTTAAAATATATAGAGGACTTCTCTTACTCTGAAGCACTTAACATGAGTGATAAAATATATCATCGTTTAAATGCATGGATAAATGTAAAAATAAATGAGTGTGTTTAATATGGAAATGGCATTGCAGATAAGTGTAACTGGCATTGTGACAATTGGTTACCCACGTGGGTGGAAAATATAATACACTTGGCTCTTTGCCTTACATCATATCAAAAAACATCTACTTCAGGCAGATTAAAGACATCAAGATGAAAGGAAAAACCTTAAAATTTTTGACCGAAAATATAGGAGACTTTATGCCAACAGGATAAGAAAGAATTTTCTTAAAAAAGACACAAAAATGTAATTTATAAAGAAAAATATTGAAGAAATTTGAGCACAATAAAATTAGAAACTTTGGTACATCAGAACATACCACAAATACTTGTAGCACATTTAACTGACAAAATACTAATATCCAGAAGAAGAAAGACTCTACAAATTTCAAGAAAAAAAGCTCACAACCAAATGGATAAACAGGCATTTCACAGAAGAGGAAACCCATATGGCCAAAAAAAATATTGATATTCAATCTCAATATTAGGAAAATAGAAATTCAAACCCTGAGAAGCAGTTTTACACCCAACAGATTGGCAAAATATTAATAGTTTGAGGAGATGTGTTGTGAGGTGTGGGACAATCAGAACTCTTATTTTTCTGGAGTGTAAATTAGTGTGATTATTTTGGAAGATAATTTGACATTATCATGTAAAGTTGAAGATCCATATACTCTGTTACTCAGCAATTCCACACCTAGGTTTATACTGTGGTAGACAGAATAACACCCTCTACCCCAGGATGTCTGTCCACATCCTAATCCCAAGAACCTGTGAATATGTTAGGTTACATGGCAAAGGAGAATTAAGTTTGCAGATACAATTAAGGTTGCCAAATCAGTTAATCTTAAAATAAGGAGATTATCCAGGTGGGCCCAATTATCACAAGGAACCTTAACAGTGGAAGATGGAGGCAGGAGAGTCAAAACTAGAGAGATGACACCTAAGAAAGACTTGACCAGCCACTCTTGGCTTTGAAGATTGAAGGGGCAACAAGCCAAGGAATGTGGGCAGTCTCTAGAGGCTAGAAAAGTCTAGAGCTTCCAGAAAGGAATGCAGCTCTGCCGACACCTCGATTTTATCCCAGTGAGACCCATTTCAGATTTCTGACATCCAGATCATTAAGGTAATAAATTTCTGTTGTTCTAAGCCACTGAACATCTAAATTTGAGGTAATTTGTTACAACAGCAATAGGAAACTAATACAAGACTAGCTTAGTCGTTCAGGCTGCTATAACAAAATACCATAAATTGGGTAGCTTATAAACAATGTACATTTATTTTTTCACAGTTCTGGAGACTGGAAGTCCAGGATCAATATGCTGGCAGAGTTGGTGTCTGGTAAGGGCTCATTCCTGGTTCTTTTCATTATGTCCTCACATGGCAGAGGGACAGGCCCTCTCTGAAACCTCCTTATAAGTACCCTAATCCATTTCAAGAGGGTTCCACCCTCATGACCTAATCATCTCCCAAAGGTCCTACCTCCGAAATAGCATTACTTTGGGGGTTAGGACATACGAATTTGGAGGACCATAGCAGGCACATAGGGATTCTCAGTGCAGTGCTCCAGAATAGTGATTTCACTGGGTTTGTCATGATGCTTTGTAACATACATATTACATATATTATTTTGTAAGCACTGAATAGTTCATATATTAAGAAATAGATGGGAGTAGAAAGAAAAAAAAAAACAAACCCTAAGTATGACAATGTAGATTTGTCCTGTGGTGCTTGAAATAATTAACTGAGCTGTGTGAAGCATTACAATTTACTTGGTGCTCGAGTGAGTATTAAAAATGCTATTTTTACATAAAATGAGTAACTGGGAGTTACTGTCACGCATGTGGCTTAACTGACAGCTAATCTGTGTCCATAGGGTCAGAGCCAAGAAGTCAATGAAGGTGACTGTCTCATGGAGAGTGACTTGGAGGCCAAAGAGCCTGCCTCGCACCACCTCCACCCCTAACTACTGGTCAACACTAACGAGTGCTTGCTCTGTCCAGCACTGTTCTAACCATGTACAATCCTCACAGCTGCTGTTTGAGGCAGGCACTATTATTATTCCTG
The DNA here is from genome assembly GCF_964374135.1 of Grampus griseus. NCBI lineage: Eukaryota > Metazoa > Chordata > Mammalia > Artiodactyla > Delphinidae > Grampus > Grampus griseus. The sequence goes on from NC_139017.1 coordinate 109,702,682, forward strand.
TTTTACAGATGGGCAAAACGAGATCCACAAATACCTTGCTCAAGATCTCACAGCTAGGAAGTGGCGGAGACTTGTTTCAAACACAGTTTGCGTCCAGAGCCTATACTCTTATCCATCACTCGATACTGCCTCTCGATTGTTCCCCAAATTTATTGTCCATAAGATTTACACTGAGGCACTAAATTAAAATGCCAGTTCTTATGACATTGTAGCTCTGAAATAGGTGTCTCTAAATGAGCCCTGGATTTTACATTGTCAGCTGGCACTTAAGCATTTGCCACTAGTTCGACTTCTGTCCAATTTACCCCTTCCACAAATACGATCATACTTCTGTACTAAAAACTCTTCCATGTCTCTCCCCAGCATCAAGACTCTCTTAGCTTCTTAGTTCAACCCTCTTAGCTTAGCACACGGTCCTTGGTGCTTTGGCCCCTGACCGTCCTCTTTGGGTCACAGCCACCCCCTTAATCCTTTCTTTACTTCCATGGACCTTCTTCCAAAACTGTGCATGATGGCATTTCACGCCTCCGTGTCTTAGTACATGCTGCTTTCCCTGCCCAGAAACACTCTGCCTACCTCTTTACCTAGCTAACTCCTACCCATCCATCAAAATTCTGAAACTTCACTTTACAGCTTTGCCCAATATTGATTTAGAAACCTCCCCTCTGCTCTCTGAAATATCATATAAATATATCATGGTGCAAAATAGCACTACATTGTCAACTTCAGTGTACTCAGATGTCTCCTCCTTTAACAGTCTGTAATAATAGTAATAAATGCCACTTACGGAGCAGTTGTAGGCAATTTACATATTATTTCTAATTCCCCATCCAGCTCTATCTTCAGCTGCATTTTAAGGTTGAGGACACTGAGGCTTAGAGAGTGAGTTCATGGTCAGACCATTGTAGTGGCAGTACCACACTCACATCTGGTCCCACAATGTCTTTGACTCTTTCTCCCCAGTACCTGGCATTGGTGCTGACACCTTCCCGGTTAGATGAATGTAGATAGATGGTTGGCCTGGGTTTCCACAGATCCAGGTTTACAAGAAAGACAAACAAAGCCAAATTTGAAGCAGAGTGTGAAGGCTCTTGCTTGGGTTCTGCCTCTGCCTCTACCTAGCTGCTAAGATAGGAGAGTTCCCGAATGCTGAGCATGTCCAGTATGGCAAGCAAGCGTTCTCTGGCTGGGAAAGAACTCAGCACTAGAGGCTGCAGATCAATGGGGAGGGCAGAAAGAGTCTTAACCCAGAGGCAGAGTGCCCACTGGCACAAGTTTGCTTTGTGGAAGAACTATATTGTCATGCAGTCTTTATCTTAGTTCCTCAGATGGGACAGAGCGATTTGCTATCTCTGTGCACAGCTGTGACCAGAGATTGCTGTGGGCTTGGTCTCAGGGCCGGTGCCTGCATACTGCCTGCCTTTTGGTTTGTGTCCAAGGCTGCTGTTTTCTGAAAATAGAAGCTGATACTGCCTCTGACTCAGTCCCTTTCACCTCGTGCTCTTTCTGGTACATTTGTCCTAAAAGTATTGACCCGTCTCTGATTCCTTGCTACCTGCCAGGTTTGCAAAATTTGCGAGTTAGTACTGAGAGATTTACACTTTCTTTTATTAATTCCTGGAAGCTGGTGTCTTGTGAATCAGAGGAAATATATATCTTTTTTATGTTACCTCTCTAATAATATACAAGGTCATGGGGCCTCCTTTCTGCTGAGTCCTTTGAATAAGGTAACAGGTTTTTTTTAAAGCCACTCTCTTGGGGTCTGCCCCACCTCCGTTAGTGGGGAGTGAGGTTCTGCCTCTGGATTAGCCTTCTTAACTTGCTCTGACTTGCTGACCCCCTCTTAACTCCCTCTCCAAGGCTCCTCTCCACCCGCACTCCTTTAATGTCTTCTCCATGTGACTGGAAGTGGAAATGCTCAAGTTTTCAGCACCTGCACAGGCTCGCTCTGTGATCTAGCCAGTGGGCCCCCCTCTCCATTCTGTACGTCTACAGAGAAGCCCCGGGTAGGTTTCTGCTTCCCTATCCGCCACCCCCACCACCTTCCTCCCCAACAAACTGTGAGACTGAAGCAGAGATGACTGCTTTCAGCTCTTTTTGTATTTTCATCAACTGGTTAGACTCTGCACATTTAATTTCCTATGATGCAAACTCTTTTAGTTGTATATAACTAAGTCTGTCTATTTCTCCCTGACACTTTCAGTCTTACATCATCCCAGATCTACCATCTACTGGTTGGGTAACCTTGAGCCCATTACTTTGCCTTTCTAAACTGCAACTCTGTCCTGTACATGGATGCCCTTGGGCTTGCTCTCCTCAGCCTCTCCCTGTGGCCCCCAGACTCATGCCAGGAGTGGAAGATGGAAGTCCAGGAAGCAATGATTCCCACTGCTCTGATGCAGGTCCCTGCAGATGCAGAGGGCGGTACTCCTCCTGGGCGACAAACATGACCACATCCTTGGAGGCCACCTGAAGGCAGCATCTTGGAGTCCATCTTCTTTTACCTGGGCCTGGTCTTAGGGAGCCGATGCTGAGCTTTCATTTAATTGGATGCACTTTTGAGGGTAGGGAAAGAGCTACCCAGACTGTAAATCATTGATCAAGTGTCTCTCTCAACAACGAGCAGCTCAGGAACTCCCCCACCCCATTTCTGGGACTGAGGCTGCTCTTCCTTCCAGAAATTCTCAGAGTTATGCATCATTATTTCAAACTTATGCTTCAGAAACCCTAACACACTGGTGCCCACAGGTGGGGTTTTCTTAAACATTCCTGGGCCCTACCACTGAGACTGAATCAGTAGATCTGGGGAAAGGCCCAGGAATCTATACATTTTAAAGCAACACACCTGATTTTACAATCAAACAGATTTGGGAAGGACAAACATATAACTCTTCCTGCATAATTTTCGTTGTTTAACTTTACCTTTCCAAAGGATGGCAGCTGGGTGAGTGTCGGCTTCTTTCCTGCAGCATAAATCACCAGCCCTCCCCAGGTATGCTTAACAGACAAGTGTGTCCAAGTCCCTCCCCAACTTTTACCAAAGTCAGTTATTTTTATTCCTAAGAGAGGTCTACGATGGAATGTTCTTCCTAAGTAGGGGGAGATCTAGGTTTTGTTGGTCCCGAAGATTATACAATTTGCAGAATCCTTCTTTAAGGAAAGGAAGATCAAAGTACGAATACAAAATTAAAGACAGAGCCTTGGAAGAGACCTATGCACGTGAAAAACCCAAAAGCTTAAACTTCATCACCTACATAGCAGTTCTGCCTCTGAACTGCTTTCTCTTTCTGGAGCAAATCAAAAGAACACTGTTGCTCAAATTGTCTACACCTTCCATATGTATTAGATGACCTGTATTTATGGAAATGAAAAGGAGGAAAAAAAAGAACCCCACAGAAATAGATCGTTTTGGCCTAGAAGAGTCTGGAGCTGAGTTTTTAACCACAACATAGTGACCTAGGCTTGGTTGGTGAGTTTACTTATTATTCCCTATATTCCCTGAAGTTGGAGAAAGAGCCACATGGTTCCTTACCACCCACCTCCCATTACTTTCTGACCACATCTCCTACTACTTTCCTCCTTGCTTCTCCTCTTCAACTACACTGGTCATCCCGGAGCAGACCGGGCTCAGTCTCGCCTTTGGGCCTCTGCATTGGGGGTCCTCTTTCTGAAATGGTGTCTCCATGTTACAGGGAAAGACACATGGGCTCAGAAAAGCTCAATGCTTTGACCAAGTGATTAAAACCCATGAAAACATGCATAATGTTTTCCCAACAGTCTTATTTTTTTTTAAATTGAAGTATAGTTGATTTACAATATTATATTAGTTTCAGGTATACAACTTAATGATTCAATATTTTTATAGATTATACTCCATTTAAAGTTATTATAAAATATTGGCTATATTCCCTTTGCTGTACAATGTATCCTTATAGCTTATTTATTTTATACATAGTAGTTTGTACCATTTAATCCCTACCCCTGTCTTGCCCCTCCCCACTTCCGTCTCCCCACTGGTAACCACCAGTTTGTTCTCTATATCTGTGAATCTGTTTCTATTTTGTTATATTCATTTGTTTGTTTCTTTTTTTAGATTCCACATATGAGTGATAACACAGAGTATTTGTCTTTCTCTTTCTGACTTATTTCACTAAGCACAATACCCTGTAGGTCCATCCATATTGTTGCAAATGGCAACAAGTTGTTGCAAATGGCAGAATTTCATTCTTTTATATGGCTGAGTAATATTCCATTGTCACATTCTATATATGTCACACATCTTCTTTATCCATTCATCTGTTGATAGCTTGCTTCCATATCTTTGCTGTTGCAATAATGCTGCTATGAACATTGGGGTGCATGTATTATATATTGAAATTATAATATTTTGAATATATTTGATATATAAAATATATTATTAAAAATAATTTCACAAGTTTCTTTTCACTTTTTTCGTGTGGCTAAGAGAAAACTTAAAATGACATATGTAGCTCACATTTCTGGCTTGAATTATATTTATAACTTATATCAGACAGCACTAGTCTACATTATCTGGTCCCTCCCTAAAACCTTTCCTCATCTTGTCTTCTGCTCACTCCAGTTCTTGCTCACTGCAATCCAGCTACACTGGCTTCCTTGCTAGTCTTCGAACATAGAAACATACCATGCACCCTCCTGCCTCAGGGCCTTTGTACTTGCTGTTTTTACTCCTAGAAAGCTTTCCCTCCAATTATTTGGATGATTTGTTCTTTAACTTTCTCTGGACTTTATTCAAACTTCACCTTTCCAATGAAGCTTTCTCTGACTACCCTGCTGAAATTAAATTCCTCATCCACCTCCACTCCTGTATTCACTGAGCCCCTTCCCTAATTTATTTTCTTCTGTAGAATCCATGCGTGTGGGGAATCTTGTTTAAAGCTGTGATCCTAGCATCGAGAACTATGCTTGGAACATAGTAGGTGCTCAACAAATATTTGTTAAATGAAATACTGAATGAATTTTAATCAACCACTTAATTATACAGGTGAAGAAACTGAGAATAAGTGGCTTTTTCAGGGTCTCACGGAGAGTTAAGGGCAGAGTAGAGACACTCTCTGTATATCAAATGCTAATGACCAGAAATGCAGATGCCACCACCCAGATCTCAGCCCTTTACTTAACGTTTGTGTTACTCCATTGGACTCTGCCCACAATTTCATGCCTCTTTTAGGACTCGCACTTAAGAAGAAAAGAATCTACTCCAGAAATATATTCTATCTCAGTCATTACACCCAGGAGATGACCTCTGACATTCTTTTGCTCCAAGGATAAGAGATTTTTGAGATTTTTTTTCTAGACAGGAATTGTATTTCTATCTGGATCTATGAAAACCAGTGACATTTTACCAGGAAAAAAAAAAATTGCTTGAAGGAAGTCAATACCTTTGATTATATAGTTGGTCCTCTGTATCTGCAGATGAGGAACCTGTGGATTCAGAGGGCAACTATACTGCACCATTTTATATAAGGGACCTGAGCATCTGAGGATTTTGGTATCTGTGAGGGTCCTGCAACCAATCCCCCGCAGATACTGAGGGGCGACTGTATAGTGAAATATTCAAGTTGTAACCTGAAGAGTTTAGACTAGTTCATTTATTTGACTAACCAACACATATTTAGTGATATGTGCCAGGCATTATTTTAGGTCCTGGGGACAGTTAATGTGACAGGATCTTCAAGGAGTTAACAGTCTACTGTGTATGGGGCAGGGGGGCGGAGGGCAGGATAAATAAAGAAATACAGGATGTGTTAGTTTTCTATAGCTGCTGTAACAAATGACCACAAATTTAGAGGCTTAAAATAATACACATTTGTTCTCTTACTCTTCTGGAGATCAGAAATCCAAAATGGATCTTATTTGGCTAAACTCAGGTGCCAGGAGGCCACATCCTTCTGGAAGCTCTAGAGAAGTATCTGTCTTCTTGCCTTTTTTAGGTTTTAGTGGCTGACGTCTTCCTGGCTTGTGGCCCCTTCCGCCATCTTCAAAGCCCATCAGTGTCTGCTTCCATGGTCACATCATCTTTTCTCCTCACTCTGACCCCTCTTGGGTCCCTCTTATATGGGTCTCTATGATGATCTCCAGGTAACCCAGGAAATCCAGATAGTCCAGGAAAACTCCCCATCTCAAGATCCTTAACTTAATCACATATGCAAAGTCCCTCTTGCCATATAAGGTAACATTTATAGGTGCTGGCGATTAGGACGTTGACATCATGGGGGGACCATTATTCAGTCCACCACAGAGGACAATGTGACAAGGGTCACAGTGGAGTTAAGTACCAGATGCTGTGTAAACACAAATGACAGTGCAGACAGGGTGTGGAAGAGGAGCGGGACAGCTTTATAGAGTGAGTGACTTTTTAGCTGAGGCTTGCATGGTGGCAATGGATGGATGGTATATATCATGTATAAAGGAATGTACAAGAGAAAGGAGGTTTAAATGAAGATGATTTTTGTATTATCTATTGCTGAATAAAAAATTACTCTGAAACTTAGCAGCTTACAATAGTAAGTATCTGAGATCTCACATAGTTTCTGAGAGTCATGAATCTGGGAGAGTCTTAATTGGATGGTCCTGCCTTATGGTGTGTCATGAGGTTGCTCTCAAGTGTTGGCTGGGACTGTGGTCATCTGAAGGGGCTGGAGAAGCAGTCTCCAAGCTCACTCACGTGACTGTCAGCAGGAGGTTTCAGTTCCTCACCATGGCCTCTCTATAGCATTACTCACATGACATGGCAGCTGGCTTTCCATAGGGCAAGTAATCCAAGAGAAAGACAGTCCAAGATAGAAGCCTTTGTCATTATAACCTAATCTCAGGAGTGATTAGGTTATTATCATTCTGCCATTCTGTTGGTCACCCAGACCAACTCTGGTACAAAGTGGGAGAAGACTACACAAGGTCATGAACACCAGGAGGTGGGGATCATTGGGGACCATCTTGGAGTCTGGACCCTACAATATTCTTGAGATTATAAGAGTTTCTCATTGTTGGAATGTTCGACAATCATGAAAGATTGGCAGGGATGAGGTTGACGTGGGAAGGGAGGGTTAGAGCGTGGAGGACCTGTACACTTGGCCAGGAGTTTGCAGATAATCCTTTTATTGGTAGGGAGTTATTGCAGGGGCTTAGTCAGAGAAGTGACACCAATCAAATTGCTTTTTAGAATGATCATGTGTGTGGTAAGGATGTATGGAGGGTGGAGCAGAGAGCAAAGAGATTAGAGAGGAGGAGTGGCTAAGAGGTTATTGCAGTAGTGCAGGAGAGAGGGGATGAGGCTTCGAATAAGGCAGTGATGATATGGAAGGTCTGAGAATGATGGATTCAGGGCATATTCAGGAGGTGAAAGATTAGGGAGGCAGAGGGTTGGGGAAGGTCTCAGGGTGACTCTCAGGCTGCTGGTTTGCAGGATGCATAGGTAACATTAAAATACTACAGAAAGAAGGACATGGTTGACATGACAGTCAAAAAGAGTTAAGATGCCTAAATTTAAATACATTGAATCTGAGCTGCCTGTGGGACATACAGGTATAAAGACAACTGGTGGGTAGTTAGAGCAGAATAAACTTAGTTTAGACTAACTACAGCAAGGCCTTTTAGGCATTTTTCAAGAGAAACTGTATTCTGGCTAGAGGAGAGCTCTTCTCACTCTGTGTTGGTATGTCCTAACCTAAACTGCAGGTCATTTTCTCAATGCCATCCTCTTATTGTCATTATCCTTGTAACTACCGTTTTTTGAATGCCTGCTATATACCACACTCCGTGCTATGCACCTTGTGTTCTTTATTTCATCTTCACACTAACCCAGGGAGAAACATAATGTTATTATTTCCTTTTAATAGATGAGGAAACTGAAGTAAGTACTACTATTATCCCATTTTTCAGATGAGAAATCAGGCTTCGCTAGTGTAAATAACATCACTCGAAGTTATATAATGAGTACGTGATGGACACAGGTCCCAAATGGAGATCTTTTGACTGCAGACCCTGTGCCTTTAATTGAACAGTCACCTACAGTGTGCTTTCTAGAGTCAGAGGCACTTTCCAGCAGGGCTGGGGTTCAGCGGAGTGATGATTTACCACCTGCTGTACAAGAGACAACAAGTAAGAAATGCAGGGGCAAGGTCAGAAATTCACATACGCAGTGGTGTGGAGAAAAGGTCAAACACCCTCTTCCTGTTAAATATGAAGAGACTTTGGCCTATTGGCAATGTTTGCTAGCTCTTTCCTAGGATTCTCTTCCAGTTTTTTGCTATATCTCAAAAAAATGTGAGGAATTACTTTCATTCACTTAAAAAAAAAATGTTCATTTTCTTGCCACAGGAAAGTACAGTGTCCTGTGTTAGCCAGATGGCCTTTGGAGCCTAAGATTGATGCAGAGGGAGTTTCACCACAGCACATTTTTCATTAGAAAAGAGAAAGGGGAGTGGGTGTATGAAGGATGTTAGACAGATTATGTCTTTTCCTTAAAGAGGGTTCCCATAACAGCAGATAAATTGGTCTGGAAATAGCTTCCAAGCTATTTCTTTATGTAAAACTTAAATTAAAAAAAGAAAGAAAGAAAAAAAGGTTCCATATCTAAGGTTGTACTGTGGAATTTAGGAGGCGATAAAGGGACTGGCGGTCATGCCCAGTTTAGTAAATGGCTCCTAGACTAATCCCTGTCGTAGAGAAGAGCCGACCTCTGGACCTGCTTCCTGCAGATCAGAGTGTGAGAGCACAAGGTCCCACCAACTGGCACGAGAAGCTTCATAGCTTCTCTGCAGCTGTCTGGAATTTCCCCGAGAAAGCAAAAGACAAGGCTGAATATAGGCTTTCACCTTGAAATACCATAAAGGTAATAAAACAGGGCATGGTGGGTTATGACAGGTTGCTTTGCAATGCTCCCACTTCACATTTTATGTGAGTTTCCAAGCAACATGCTTATTGAAACTAGGGAAGTGGGGAAGTGAGTGATGAGTTCAGAGAACTCAGCCGTGGAAGTGCCCAGACAACTTTGGACATAAGAGAACTGCTTTTCCCATATCCCTAACCTGACCCCTTCCTCACCCCAGTACCCCCAGAACCTGGTGAAATCCTAGCACACAAGAGCTGTTCAATTAGGACTCATGCCCTTGCCTTTATTGATACCTGACTGTATGTCAGACCTTTCTGTATTTATCTAGCAATCATCAACGTTAGCAGGAAAACAGGTTCCATCCTATTTTCTTTAGATATTTGTTAGTTAGGTAAATAAAGCAGCTCAGTATTTGGCGGAGCCCTAGGTCATTATTCAACTTCTGGGACACAACTCTCCCCGTTGTGTATAACCCATACGCCTTAACAGAATGTCTGGTTCTAGTTTTGGGTTTCAAAATATTAGCACTTAAGTAAAATTAATTTAATTAAAACTTAACTGAGTTTTCTTTCTAACTAATTTAACACATAATGCTTTTTCCTTCTAACTTTTATTTTTCTGTACAATGAAATGTATATTAAATAAAATAAATAAAATTATGTAACTTCTCCGGTCTGGGTTAACAATTAATATGGCGCTTAGGTGCCTATCCATATACTTCTTTGTACGAACATAGTAAAAAGGCACAGCTTCGCACAAATGGGCTAAGGAAAGCAAAAACTATGTAAAGGCTGCCTAACAGGAAGTGAATCCACACCCCAGGAGGTCCACAATAATAAAGTCAGGGCTGAATATATGAAGATTTATATGACATGTTAACACATTATTACCACAAATTATATTACTAAGTCAGTCATGGGAAATCAGTTCAGGGCCAGGAGGAAGTCAGTCCATGGTCAAATTCAGCCTTTAGTTTGAAACTCTTCCATCTGCCATGATCACAGAAACCTGACCATTCAGGCCTACTGGACATAAGATCAGGACATTAGCAAATGCTGACTGTGTAAGCCCTTAGAAACAATTTTCTGTTTGCACAACTGTCAAGAGTTTTCTATAATTGTCTTTCTAATTCTACTCTTATAAACTGTGCCTGTTGAAGAAATCATTTTATGATATTACTGAAATGGACATTGTCTGAGAGGTTTCCAGAGAACTGAAATTCCATAAATGTATTTCTGGTGTCATCCGATGTGTTTGGTATTCTCCCCCTTCTCAGGGACACATGTAGCTGTCTCTAGGGAGAGGAAGTACCCCATACCCATATGTGACAGGAGTACTCAGACTGGGGCTCTGTGCTTCTGAGGTACAAATGGAACCAGCCATAGAAGCCCCGGCACCTCACTCTGACTCTAATTTAACTCTTATCTTTCCCCCCCAATTTGTCATCTTGTTAGTTCTTCCAATTTGGTGATTCTATTCCAACTGATGGGCTTCCTTCTTCTTCCTTCTTGTATATCCTCTGTTTTCTCAGATCTATTCTTTGATCTGGTGCTTGTTTCAAACACCATCTTGGTACCGCTCCTACTCAGTCCAGGGTCACTCCCAAAATATGGCCCCGGCGGGCGCTGCTGCATTGGGCTGCTGGGCCCGCCCTGTGAGGCCCACCTCAGTATATCAGGGAGACCTCAGCCAGCTCCTGGGTTTCTTTAAAGACTTTATTTTTTTAGAGTAGTTTTGAGTTCATAGCAAAATTGAGAGGGAGGTAAAGAGATTTTCCATATATCTTCCTTCCCCCACACATGCATAGCCTCCCTGCATCATCAACATCTCCCACCAGAGGGCTACATTTGTTGAAATTGGTAAATCTGCACTGACACATCATAATCACTCAAAGTCCATAGTTTCCATTGGTGTTGTACGGTGTACAGGTTCAGACAAATGTATAATGGCATGTATCATACAGTGTTTTCACTCCCCTAAAGATCGTCTGTGATCCACCTATTAATCCCTCTCTTTTCACTAACCCCTGGCAAATACCATATCCATAGTTTTTCTATTCCAGAATGTCATATAGTTGGAATCATATTGTATGTATCCTTCTCAGATTGGCATCTTTTAGTTAGTGATACGCGTTTAAGTTTCCTCTGTGTCTTTTCATGGCTTGATAGCTCATTTCTTTTCAGTGTTGAATAATATTCCATTGTCTGGATGTACTTCAGTTTATTTATCCATTCACCTACTGAAACAACATCTTGGTTGTTTCCAAGTTTGGGCAATTATGAGAAAAGCTGCCATAAACATCCATATGAAGGTTTTTGTGTGGACATAAGTTTTCAGTTTCTTTGGGTAAATACCAAGGAGCACAATTGCTGGATCATGTGTTAAGAGTATGTTTAGTTTTGTAAGGAACTGCCAAAGTGTGTTCCAAAGTGGCTGTGCATTTTACATTCCCACCAACAATGTATGAGAGTTCCTGTTGCTCAACATCCTCCCAGCATTTGCCAGCGTTGTGGATTTTGGCTATTTTACTGGGTGTGTAGTGGAATCTCACTGTGTTTTTTTTTTTGTTCGTTTTGTTTTTTGCAGTACACGAGCCTCTCACTGTTGTGGCCTCTCCCGTTGCGGAGCACAGGCTCCAGATACTCAGGCTCAGCGGCCATGGCTCACGGGCCCAGCCGCTCCGCGGTATGTGGGATCCTCCCGGACCGGGGCACGAACCCGTGTTCCCTGCATCGGCAGGCGACTCTCAACCACTGCACCACCAGGGAAGACCTCTCACTGTGGTTTTAATTTGCATTTCCCTGATGACATGTGATGTGGAATATCTTTTCTTTTCAATACAGGGCTTTTACTGTATCTTTAAAGTATCATATCTTTAAAATATGTCTTGGGAATCATTCAGCATCTTGTTTCGGTAGCTGGACATCTTAAAACTTTTTCAGCAGGCTGCTGAACTGTTCCTTTTTCAGAGACGTAGATACTACCCAGAAATTTTCTGATATCCTTGTTTTTAACTGTTGTGGCCTGCTGAAAAAAAGCAGCTAAATTTGATTTAAGTCCACTGCTGTTTCCTTCAAGAATTAACGCATCTTTCTGGGCTTGAGATACGGAGCAAGCAACTCCTGGCCTCATCCAACCTTTGTGGATCTATTTTTCACCCAAGAAATTTTGGATTTCAAAAAGAGGCACATTCTTCTGAATAATGGCATTGATGGGGAAGTGAGCATACACAGCCTCATCTTGTGATGGAAGCCCAGGGTGACACTCTTGGTCATGCACTGTACGTGACTACAGATAGTGCTAGAGGTACCAGTCCCTTTCTATTTCCCCAACATTTGTCAGCCTGGAGCCTCTTCTTTTCTTTCCAAGGAAACTGAGTTCTACTTTGATGTGACTGAAATCCTTCTTCAGGATTCCTCAGGGGCCCTTCATAATAACTGTGTGTTCTTTCAGAGTAATGTCAATATTTTCGAGAATGTGGACAGCCTGATTGCTGAGAATGGTCTTCATTCTTGCAGTAGACGTGACAAAGACTTCATATGTTTATTTGCCATCTGTATATCTTATTTGGTGAGTCTCATTAGGTCTTTGGCCCATTTTTTATTGGTTTGTTCATTTCCTTATTGTTGGGTTTTAAGAGTTCTTTGTATATTTTGGATAACATCCTTTATCAGATGTGTCTTTTGCAAGACATTCTCCCAGTCTCTGGGTTGTCTTCTCATTCTCTTGACATTGTCTTTTTTTTTTAAAACATCTTTATTGGAATATAATTGCTTTACAGTGTTGAGTTATTTTCTGCTGTATAACAAAGTGAATCAGCTATAAGCATACGTATATCCCCATATCCCCTCTCTCTTGCATCTCCCTCCCACCCTCCCTATCCCACCCATCTAGGTAGTCACAAAGCACCGAGCTGATCTCCCTGTGCTATGTAGCTGCTTCCCACTAGCTATCTATTTTACATTTGATAGTGTACATATGTCAATGCTATGCTTTCACCTCGTCCCAGCTTACCATTCCACCTCCCCATGTACTCAAGTCCATTCTCTTGGTCTATGTCTTTATTCCTGTCCTGCCCCTAGGTTCATCAGAACCATTTTTTTTTTTTTTTAGATTCCATATATATGTGTTCACATACAGTATTTGTTTTTCTTGTTCTGACTTACTTCACTCTGTATGAAAGACTCTAGGTCCATCTACCTCACTACAAATAACTCAATTTCGTTTCTTTTTATGGCTGAGTAATATTCCATTGTATATATGTGCCACATCTTTATCCATTCAACTGTTGATGGACACTTAGGTTGCTTCCATGTACTGGCTATTGTAAATAGAGCTGCAGTGAACATTGTGGTGCTTGAATTTTTCTGAATTATGGTTTTCTCAGAGTATATGCCGAGTAGTGGATTTGCTGGGCCTTATGGTAGTTCTATTTTTAGTTTTTCAAGGAACCTCCATACTGTTCTCCATAGTGGCTATACCAATTTACATTCCTACCAACAGTGAAAGAGGGTTCCTTTTTCTCCACACCCTCTCCAGCATTTATTGTTTGTAGATTTTTTGATGATGGCCATTCTGACTGGTGTGAGGTGATACCTCATTGTGGTTTTGATCTGCATATCTCTAATGATTAGTGATGTTGAGCATTCTTTCATGTGTTTGTTGGCAATCTGTATATCTTCTTTGGAGAAACATCTATTTAGGTCTTCTGCCCATTTTTGGATTGGGTTGTTTGTTTTTTTGATATTGAGCTGCATGAGCTGCTTGTATATTTTGAAGATTAATCCTTTCTCAGTTGCTTCGTTTGCAAATATTTTCTCCCATTCTGAGAGTTGTCTGTCTTTTTTATGGTTTCCTTTGCTGTGCAAAAGCTTTGAAGTTGCATTAGGTCCCATTTGTTTATTTTTGTTTTTATTTCCATTTCTCTAGGAGGTGGGTCAAAAAGGATCTTGCTGTGATTTATGTCAAAGGGTGTTCTGCCTATGTTTTCCTCTAAGAGTTTGATAGTGTCTGGCCTTGTTAGGTCTTTAATCCATATTGAGTTTATTTTTGTGTATGGTTTTAGGGAGTGTTCTATTTCATTTTTTACATGTAGCTGTCCAGTTTTCCTAGTACCACTTATTGATGAGGCTGTCTTTTCTCCATTATATACTCTTGCCTCCTTTATCAAAGATAAGGTGACCATAGGTGCGTGGGTTTATGTCTGAGCTTTCTATCCTGTTCCATTGATCTATATTTCTGTTTTTGTTCCAGTACCATACTGCCTTGATTACTGTAGCTTTGTAGTATAGTCTGAAGTCAGGGAGCCTGATTCCTCCAGCTCCGTTTTTCTTCCTGAAGGTTGCTTTGGCTATTCAGGGTCTTTTGTGTTTCAATACAAATTGTGAAATTTTTTGTTCTAGTTCTGTGAAAAATGCCAGTGGTGGTTTGATAGGGATTGCATTGAATCAGTAGATTGCTTTGGGTAGTATAGTCATTTTCACAATGTTGATTCTTCCAATCCAAGAACATAGTATATCTCTCCATCTGTTTGTATCATCTTTAATTTCTTTCATCAGTGTCTTATAGTTTTCTGCATACAGGTCTTTTGTCTCCTTAGGTAGGTTTATTCCTAGGTATTTTATTCTTTTTTGTTGCAGTGGTAGTGGGAGTGTTTCCTTAACTTCTCTTTCAGATTTTTCATCATTAGTGTATAGGAATGCAAAAGATTTCTGTGCATTAATTTTGTTTTTTTTGTTGTTGTTGTTTGTTTTTTTTTAATTTTAACATCTTTATTGGAGTATAATTGCTTTACAATGGTATGTTAGTTTCAGCTTCACAACAAAATGAATCAGTTATATATATACATATGTTCCCATATCTCTTCCCGCTTGCGTCTCCCTCCCTCCCACACTCCCTATCCCACCCCTCCAGGCGGTCACAAAGCACCAAGCTGATCTCCCTGTGCTATGTGGCTGCTTCCCACTGGTTATCTACCTTACGTTTGGTAGTGTATATATGTCCATGCCTCTCTCTTGCTTTGTCACCGTTTACCCTTCCCCCTCCCCGTAGCCTCAAGTCCATTCTCTAGTAAGTCTGTGTCTTTATTCCTGTTTCACCCCTAGGTTTTTCATGACATTTTTTTTTCTTAAATTCCATATATATGTGTTAGCATACGGTATTTGTCTCTCTCTTTCTGACTTACTTCACTCTGTATGACAGACTCTAGGTCTATCCACCTCATTACAAATAGCTCAATTTCGTTTCTTTTTATGGCTGAGTAATATTCCATTGTATATATGTGCCACATCTTCTTTATCCATTCATCCGATGATGGACACTTAGGTTGTTTCC
Source organism: Grampus griseus (assembly GCF_964374135.1). Classification (NCBI taxonomy): domain Eukaryota; kingdom Metazoa; phylum Chordata; class Mammalia; order Artiodactyla; family Delphinidae; genus Grampus; species Grampus griseus. The sequence goes on from NC_139017.1 coordinate 109,717,887, forward strand.
ATCTCTGGGCTATTGTAAATAGAGCTGCAATGAACATTTTGGTACATGACTCTTTTTGAATTATGGTTTTCTCAGGGTATATGCCCAGTAGTGGGATTGCTGGGTCATATGGTAGTTCTATTTGTAGTTTTTTAAGGAACCTCCATACTGTTCTCCATAGACGCTGTATCAATTTACATTCCCACCAACAGTGTAAGAGGGTTCCCTTTTCTCCACACTCTCTCCAGCATTTATTGTTTGTAGATTTTTTGATGATGGCCATTCTGACTGGTGTGAGATGATATCTCATTGTAGTTTTGATTTGCATTTCTCTAATGATTAGTGATGTTGAGCATTCTTTCATGTGTTTGTTGGCAATCTGTATATCTTCTTTGGAGAAATGTCTATTTAGGTCTTCTGCCCATTTTTGGATTGGGTTGTTTGTTTATTCGATATTGAGCTGCATGAGCTGCTTGTATATTTTAGAGATTAATCCTTTGTCAGTTGCTTCATTTGCAAATATTTTCTCCCATTCTGAGGGTTGTCTTTTGGTCTTCTTTATGGTTTCCTTTGCTGCACAAAAGCTTTGAAGTTTCATTAGGTCCCATTTGTTTACTTTTGTTTTTATTTCCATTTCTCTAGGAGGTGGGTCAAAAAGGACCTTGCTGTGATTTATGTCATAGAGTGTCCTGCCTATGTTTTCCTCTAAGAGTTTGATAGTTTCTGGCCTTACATTTAGGTCTTTAATCCATTTTGAGCTTATTTTTGTGTATGGTGTTAGGGAGTGATCTACTCTCATACTTTTACATGTAGCTGTCCAGTTTTCCCAGCACCACTTATTGAAGAGGCTGTCCTTTCTCCACTGTACATTCCTGCCTCCTTTGTCAAAGGTAAGGTGACCATATGTGCGTGGGTTTATCTCTGGGCTTTCTATCCTGTTCCATTGATCTATATTTCTGTTTTTGTGCCAGTACCATACTGTCTTAATTACTGTAGCTTTGTAGTATAGTCTGAAGTCAGGAAGCCTGATTCCTCCAGCTCCGTTTTTTGTTCTCAAGGTTGCTTTGGCTATTCAGGGTCTTTTGTGTTTCCATACAAATTGTGAAATTTTTTGTTCTAGTTCTGTGAAAAATGCCAGTGGTAGTTTGATAGGGATTTCATTGAATCTGTAGATTGCTTTGGGTAGTAGATGTGCATTAATTTTGTATACTCCTACTCTACCAAATTTATTGGTTAGCTCTAGTAGGTTTCTGGTAGCATCTTTAGGATTCTCTATGTACAGTATCATGTCTTCTGCAAGCACTGACAGTTTTACTTCTTCTTTTCTGATTTGGATTCCTTTTATTTCTTTTTCTTCTCTGATGGCCATGGCTAAAACTTCCAAAACAATGTTGAATAGTAGTGGTGAGAGTGGGCAACCTTGTCTTGTTCCTGATCTTAGAGGAAATCATTTCACTTTTTCACCACTGAGAGCGATGTTGGCTGTGAGTTTTTCATGTATGGCCTTTATTATGTTGATGTTGGTTCCCTCTAGGCCCACTTTCTGGAGAGTTTTTATCATAAATCGGTGTTAAATTTTGTCAAAAGCATTTTTGCATCTATTCAGATGATCATATGGTTTTAACCCTTAAATTTGTTAATATGGTGGATCACATTGATTGATTTGCATATGTTGAAGAATCCTTGAATTCCTGGGATAAACCCCACTTGATCATGGTGTATGATCCTTTTAATGTGCTGTTGGATTCTGTTTGCTGGTACTTTATTGAGGATTTTTACATCTATGTTCATCAGTGATATTGGCCTGTAGTTTTCTTTTTTGTGACATCTTTGTCTGGTTTTGGTATCAGGGTGATGGTGGCCTCGTAGAATGAGTTTGGAAGTGTTCCTCCCTCTGCTATATTTTGGAAGAGTTTGAGAAGGATAGGTGTTAGCTCTTCTGTAAATGTTTGATAGAATTCGCCTGTGAAGCCATCTGGTCCTGGGCGTTTGTTTGTTGGAAGATTTTTAATCACAGTTTCAATTTTAGTACTTGTGATTGGTCTGTTTATATTTTCCATTTCTTCCTGGTTCAGTCTTGGAAGGTTGTGCTTTTCTAAGAATTTGTCTGTTTCTTCCAGGTTGTCCATTTTAGTGGCATATAGTTGCTTGTAGTAATCTCTTATGATCCTTTATATGTCTGCTGTGTCAGTTGTTACTTCTTTTTCATTTCTAATTCTGTTGATTTGAGTCTTCTCCCTTTTTTTCTTTATGAGTCTGGCTAGTGGTTTATTAATTTTGTTTATCTTCTCAAAGAACCAGCTTTTAGTTTTATTGATCTTTGCTATTATTTCTTTCATTTGTTTTTCATTTATTTCTGATCTGATCTTTATGATTTCTTTCCTTCTGCTAACTTTGGTGTGTTTTTGTTCTTCTTTCTCTAGTTGCTTTAAGTGTAAGGTTAGGTTGTTTATTTCAGATATTTCTTGTTTCTTGAGGTAGGATTATATTGCTATAAACATCCCTCTTCAAACTGCTTTTGCTGCATCCCATAGGATTTGGGTCATCATGATTTCATTGTCATTTGTTTCTAGGTATTTTGGGATTTCCTCTTTGATTTCTTCAGTGATCTTTTGGTTATTTAGTCGCATATTGCTTAGCCTCCATGTGTTTGTATTTTTTTTTTCTTGTAATTGATATCTAGTCTCATAGCACTGTGGTCAGAAAAGATACTTGATATAATTTCCATTTTCTTAAATTTACCAAGGCTTGATTTGTGACCCAAGATATGATCTATCCTGGAGAATGTTCCATGAGCACTTGAGAAGAAAATGTATTCTGTTGTTTTTGGATGGACTGTCCTATAAATATTAATTAAGTCCATCTTGTTTAATGTGTCGTTTAAAGCTTGTGTTTCCTTTTTTATTTTCATTTTGGATGATCTGTCCATTGGTGAAAGTGGGCTCTTAATGTCCCCTACTATTATTGTGTTACTGTCGTTTTCCCCTTTTATGGCTGTTAGCATTTGCCTTATGTATTGAGGTGCTCCTATGTTGGGTGCATAAATATTTACAATTGTTAAATCTTCTCTTGGATTGATCCCTTAATCATTATGTAGTGTCCTTCTTTGTCTCTTGTAATAGTCTTTATTTTAAACTCTATTTCGTCTGATATGAGAATTGCTACTCCAGCTTTATTCTGATTTCTATTTGCATGGAGTATCTTTTTCCATCCCCTCACTTTCAGTCTGTATGTGTCCCTACGTCTGAAGTGAGTCTCTTATGGACAGCATATGTACAGGTCTTGTTTCTGTATCCATTCCACCAGTTTATGTCTTTTTGTAGGAGCATTTAATCCATTTACATTTGAGGTAATTGTCGATTTGTATGTTCCTATTACCATTTTCTTGTTTCTTTTGGGTTTGTTTTTATAGGTCTTTTCCTTTTCTTGTGTTTCCTGCCTAAAGAAGTTCCTTTAGCATTTGTTGTAGAGCTATTTCGGTGGTGCTGAATTCTCTTAACTTTTGCTTGTTTGTAAAGGTTTTGATTTCTCCGTCGAATCTGAATGAGATCCTTGCTGGGTAGAGTAGTGTTGGTTGTAAGTTTTTCCCTTTCATCACTTTAAATATGTCCTGCCACTCCCTTCTGGCTTGCAGAGTTTCTGCTGAAAGATCAGCTGTTAACCTTATGGGGATTCCCTTGTATATTAAGTGTTGCTCTTCCTTTGCTGCTTTTAATATTTTTTCTTTGTATTTAATTTTTGATAGTTTGACTAATATGTGTCTCGGCATGTTTCTCTTTGGGTGTATCCTGTGTGGTACTCTCTGTGCTTCCTGGTCTTGATTGACTATTTCCTTTCCCATATTAGGGAAGTTTTTGACTATAATCTCTTCAAATATTTTTTCAGACCCTTTCTCTTTTTCTTCTTTTTCTGGGACCCCTATAATTCGAATGTTGGTGCATTTAATGTTGTCCCAGAGGTCTCAGAGACTGTCCTCAATTCTTTTCATTCTTTGTTCTTTATTTTGCTCTCTGGAAGTTATTTCCACCATTTTATCCTCCAGCTCACTGATCCGTTCTTCTGCCTCAGTTATTGTGTTATTGATTCCTTCTAGAATTTTTTTAAATTTCAGTAATTGTGTTATTCATCAGTGTTTGTTTGCTCTTTAGTTCTTTTAGATCCTTGTTAAAGTTTCTCATGTTTTCTCCATTCTGTTCCTGAGATTTTGGATCATCTTCAGTATCATTATTCTGAATTCTCTTTAAGTTAGGTTGCTTATTTCATCTTCATTTATTTGGTCTTGTAGGTTTTTACCTTGCTCCTTTGTCTGTAACAATTTTTTTTTGTCATTTCTTATTTATTTATTTTTTTTTATTTTTGCTGGGTGGTGCTGTATTCCTGTCTTACTGGTTATTTGGCCTGAGACGTCCATCACTGGAGTTGCAGGCAGTTGGATAGAGATGGGTCTTGGTGCTGAGATGAGGACCTCCAGGAGGCCTCACTCCAATTGATATTTCCTGGGGTCTGAGGTTCTCTGCTAGTCCAGCAGTTTGGACTCAGAGCTCCCACCACAGGAGCTCAGGCCTGACCTCTAGCCTGGGAACCAAGATCCCACAAGCTGGTTGCTGGGGGTTCCTCCTGTCCCCTTAGGTGTCCATGCCCCCCCACTGGTGTCTGGTAGGTACCCTAGTTGTGAGGAGACACAAATTCCATGTCCTCCTAGTACGCCATGTTGACTCCGCCGCCTCTTGACATTGTCTTCTGCAGAACAAAGTTTTTAATTTGAATGAAGTCCAGCTTATTAATTATTTCTTTCATGGATGATGCTTTTGATTTGTATCTAAAAGTCATCACTTTACCCAAGGTCATCTAGATTTCTTTCTCTGATATCTTATAGGAGTTTTATAGTTTTGCATTTTACATTTAGGTCTATGATGTATTTTTAGTTAATTCTCACAAATGGTGTAAAGTCTGGGTCTGTATTAATTCCTGGGTTGTGCAAGTACCTTATAATAACAAAATAATCCTGATTTCTCCCTCCCTTTTCTTGTGTCATTTCTGTCATTCATTTTACTTATATATAAACATACATAAGCATATATATACACACACACATATTAAAGATATATAGATAAGCATACCTAATCACATACATTGTTGCTTTTATTATTTTGAACAAACATTTGTCAAAAGAATAAAGATAAAGAAAAACAAAAACAAATTTTACCTTCACTATTCCTTCTTTGATGCACTTCCTTTCTTTTTGTAGATCCGAGTTCCTGACCCATATCATTTTTCTTCTCTCTAAAGAACTTTTTTTTAAACATTTCTTGCAGGGCAGGTCTACTAGCAACATATTCCTTCAATTTTTGTTTGCCTGAGAAAATTTTTATTCCTGCTTCAGTTTTGAAGGACAATTTTGCAGGGTACAGCATTCTAATGTGGTAGGTTTTTTCTTTCAACATCTTCAATATTTCATCCCACTCTTCTTTCTTGCATGATTTCTGAGAAGTTGAATATAATTCTTATCTTTGTTTCTCTATAAGTAAGTGTTTCCCCCCATCCCTCCCCCACCCCCAGCTTCTTTCAGGAATTTTTCTTTCATTTTGTGTTGTTTGAAAATGATATGCCTAGGTGGAGAGGTTTTTTTTTGTTTTTATTTTAGTTTTTGTTTTTGTTTTCATTTATCCTGCTTGGTGTTCTCTGGGTTTCCTGGATATGTGGTTTGGTGTCTGACATTAACTTGGGAAATTCTTAGTCATTATTGTTTCAATTAGTTCTTCTGTTTCTTTCTTAGTTTCTTCTTCTGGTATTCCTATTGCACATATGTTACACCTTCTGTAGTTGTCCCACAGTCCTCGGATATTCACTTCTGTTTTTTTTATTTGTTCTTTTTAACTTTTGGAAGTTTCTACTGCTGTATCCTCAAGCACAGAGATTCTTTATTCAGCTGTATCCAATCTACTAACAAGCCCATCACAGGCATTCTCCATTTCTGTTTTACTGGTTTTGACCTCAAGCTTTTCTTTTTGTTTTTTTTCTAAGGATTTTCATCTCTGTTTACATTGCCCATTTGTTCTTTCATTCTGTCTACTTTATCCACTAGATCCCTTAGCATATTAATCATAGTTGTTTTAAATTCTTGGTGTGATAATTCCAACACCAGCAATGTTAGCAGGCAAACAGGTTGCATCCTAATTTCTTTTGATATTTGTTAGGTAAATAAAGCAGCTCAGTATTTTGGGGAGCCCTAAGACATTATTCAGCTTCTGGGACACATGTCTGGTTCTGATGTGTGATCTGTCTCTTAAAAAAAGTGAGGTTTGTTTTTTTTTTCTATGTAGTATACCTTGTAATTTTTTCTTGATAACTGGACATGATGTACCTGGTAAAAGAAACTTCTGTATATAGGCCTTTAGTAATGTGGCAGTGATGTGTGGGAAGAGATGGACAGTTCTATAGTCCTATTTTTAGGACTCAGTCTCTTGCCTCTGGACTTTGAACTTCACAAGTATTTTTCTCCCGCTTAGGTGGGACAGGATGGGATGGAGTTGGGTATTTCCCTTCCGGGCCAGTTAGGCTCTGCTAATACCTCAGCAGATTACCTCTGGTTAACTAGTTTCCCCTGGGGGCAGGCCTTATTAAGAACAGCTGTGTTTTGATGCTCTGACCTATTTCAAAATGGCTCCTTTTCCCCCTCCCCTGCTGGAAGCCTGAGGGGATTTTTCTTAGATATTTGCTGTGAGAAACTGGTCAAGTTCTTGGAGGTAAAACTCACAAAATTTGGGGCACTCCCTAAGACTGGGTCCCCTGTAGTTTTTAACTCTTAGAATTGTCCACATTGAGCCTTCTTTAATTGATTAATTACAGTTCAGGTTTTCCTACCCTGGCACTTGTTCCCACAGTAGTTTCTGCTCAAGAATCTCTGCTCAGGTAAGCTGTGACTCCCTGCATTTGCCTGTCTGTCTCTCCAATATTAGGGGCAGTGGTTTGCCCTGTGTTCTCCCTCTCTTATGAATCCAAGAAGCAATGCTTGTTTTTCAGTCTGTTCAGCTTTTTACTTGTTAGCACTGAGTGGTGATTTCCAAGATTCTTACGTGTGGAACTGAAAACAGTGTTCCTGGGTTTTTTGCCCTGGCTGGAGGGATTTGTGAATCTCCAAGCTTCCTGGGTCCCAGCTGAGATATACTGTGTGCTATAAGTGGTCTTCCACCTGACCAACCAGGCCCAGGAAAAACATTCACATGCAGAAGAGTCTTCCCTGCTTAGAAAATATGATGGGGTCCTGCCTGAGATGAGACCTATATATATACAGTGGTCCCTGGTATCTGTGAGGGATTGGTTCTAAGACCCCCTGCAGATTCCAAAATCTGAGGATACTCATCCCTTATATGAAATGGCATAGTATTTGCATATAGCCTACACAATCCTCTTGTATACTTTAAAGCAACTCTAAATTTCTTATAATACCTAATACAATGCAAATGCAATGTAAGTAGTTGTAAATACAATATAAATGCTATGGAAGGCAGTTACACTAACCACGATACCATCAACGCCTCTGTTAATGCTATGTAAGTAGTTGCTAGAGTGTTGCAAATTCATTCTACTTTCTACCTCTGTGAATTCACTGCTATAGATAACTCATATGGGTGGAGTCATAACATATTTGTCATTTTGTGAATGGCTTATTTCTCTTAGTATAATGTCTTCAAGTTTCTTCCATGTTGTAGCATGTGTCAGAATTTCCTTCCTTTTAAAGGCTGAATACTATCATAGCATAAATATACCATGTTTTGTTAAACCATTCATCCCTCTTCGGACATTTGGGTTGCTTCTGCCTTTTAACTATTGTAAATAAAGCTCTATGAACATGGGTGTACAAATATCTGTTCAAGTCTTTGTTTACAGTTATCTTCGGTATATACCCAGAATTGGAATTGCTGGATTGTATGGTAATTTTATTTTAATTTTTTTTTGAGGAATTGCTATGTTATTTTCCTCAATGTCTATCCCATTTTACATTCCCCCCAGCAATGCACAAGGGTTCAGTTTCTCCACATCCTACAAATACTTGTTATCTTCCTTCCTCCCTCCCTACCTCCCTCTCTCCCTTCCTTCCTTCCTTCTTTTTTTCTTTCTTAATGGTAATAGCCATCCTAATGGGTATAAAGTGGTATCTCACTGTGGTTTTGATTTTCATTTCCCTCATGATTAGTTATATTGTTCATTTTTTCATGTGCTTGTTGACCATTTGTATATCTTTGGAGAAATGTCTGTTCAAGTCTTTTGTCCATTTTCTTATCAGCTTGTTGGTTTTTGTGTTGGGTCAGAAATCTGATTTTTTTTTAATGGTCTTCACCAAATGTTAAATAGTAGTTACCAGATAAACATTTTTTAAAATACTGTGAAAAAACCGTGGAGGTCAAATCCCATCAGCCAGGTGGCTCTGGCCCGAGTACTGCCAGTTCACTGTCTCTGCTTTAGACAGGTATGGATGGTTCTGAGGGGCGTAGTCCAGAAAACAAAGCATAGTGAGAAGGACCAAATGAAGGGCATTCACTGTTTAACACATAGTGCTTTCCAAAGTCCCATTTCTTCCTTTTTATTACCAAAGCCAAAATCCATATGCCTTACCTGTGCTTACCATGGCAATGAAAGCAAATGGCATATTTGACTTTATTTAAGGGAGGGCCTTACTTGGTGGGTAGTCAGAGAAAACTTCTCATCAACTGAGTGTGAAGTATTAAAGACCTTTGTCCCATTTTGCAAATTTCCACCAAAGAATATTCCTTTGTCAAACATCTGTTGATTCACTGACTGTTTACAGGAAGAGAAAATGGCACATTGATATGAAACTATATTAACTAGATAACTCGAGACAGCAACTGACCTCCATACTGATCTCTTCTGGCACTGGCGGGAAAGGTGCTTCAAGGGGGCTCAGTGGAACCGACCTGGACTGGAAGGCCCTGAGACTGATTTCTGCCCCACTACTATCTTGCTGTGTGACCTGCCCTACTGACTTCTGTTTCTTCCCCTATAAGATGGGCTTAATAGCACCTCCTTGGAGGGGCTTTTGGAAGGAGTAAAAGATTTTTTTAAGTGGAAGTGCTTTTTAGATGTAATGTTCTGTGCAGGGCTAATCTTCGAACTGTCCTTTTTCCAAGTCCCCGTAGTCCTGGGAACAAGAGTGGGAGTGGGTGACACTTGCCCTGAAGTACAGTCTGGGCCTCCTTGAGTGTTAAAACTTAGCACCTTGCCCCCTGAAGGTCAGTCAAGTTTTTTTCTGCTGTAAGCATTATTGTCCTTGACATTTTCCATTTGGCAGCCTGCATGCCTCCACCTGACTTGCTGGGAAGCCACAACCATCCTCTCTAACACATCCCTGGCAAAGATACTGCTGTGGTCAGCCAGGGTGGCCCCGGTGTTTTGCGACCCACACCAGGACACGCTTAGTACTTGCCCCTCAAGCTCCTGCCCAACCCGCTCAGGACTCAGAAGTACCTCCCCACAAGCGAGCACAGTTCTCCAGGCCAAAGTCTCTGAAACACAAGCAAAGTACAGGGTCTTTAAAGACAGAAAACATTCTCACAGATCCTGAGAATACATTCGACGACCTCTAGGAATCTTTGGGTCCCAGTGGAGGGAGCAGTGTTCTTGGATACCCAGTGATGGAAAACAGGAAGGCACATGACTGAGACAGACATGGCCTTCCACACCCCAGACCCTCTCCCGGCTGTGCTAGGAGAGAGCTGCCAGCTGTGTCACCTTGGGCAAGTTTATCAGCATCTTGAGCTTCAATATACTCTTCTGTAAAATTAGAGTGATAATATCCATCTTATCAGTATGATGAGAGGGCTAAATGGGATATCAAACTAAAAGTGCCTGGTATTCGGAGGGAGCTTAAAAAGTTAATTCTTCAACAGCTTAGAGGTGGAGAAGAGTACCAAGGGTGGGGCTGGGAAGTGTTTGCCAGGTACCAGCCAGAGGAGCAGCCTGCACATTCTTCATCTCCAAGGAGCCAGGGTCTAAGTACTGGGTATTCTCAGGCCACCTAGTGAGTTTCCTGTCCTTGGTGGCTGGTTTCCTGAGGTGTGGGAAGGTTGTAGCACCAAGAGTCAGTGTCCTACAGGCCCATTCTCTGTCCATCTTCACCCCTTCTCCCGGGGGGCTTAGGAGCCCTGGTATGAATACAGCTCCTGGGTGTCTGCCTGATGGCCAAATTGTCCCAGAATGGGTAGGAAGATTGGGCTCTTCGCTGTGCATTTCTTCACAGATGACCATGGCTATCATTATTCAGGGCTGAGCCCGTGGAGAAAATCGTGTAACTGTGCAGATTAGGGCCATGACAAATTCATGGTTTTCAAAATCTGCTAACCATTAGCGATCCTTTTGTCACGGGCCAGCTCCTTCTCCTGTTTCCCTCAGCTGCTCTTCCAAACCTTAACCCTTGCCCACAAGTCTCCTAACTTACCTCTACCCCCACCCTCTCTGAACATGGACTGGCCTTCACTTTTCCAGGAAAACCAGTGTGCTAGGTACCGACCTTCCCATTCTCACCCTGCATCTTCAAAGTTGTCCACCTGGCAGCAATCCTTCCCTCTTCCCCTCCAGCCTGAAGAGATGGGAGGCCTGTTCTTCTGTTCAAGGGCACTCCTTCTGTAGTGAACTCTTGTTCTTTTTGCTTCAACCACGTCCCTTCTTCTAAGAAGCCCAATTGCCTTTTTGGAATGATCCTTTTCCTTTCTTAATCCATGTGGTTGAGTTGGCGTTGACCCTACCCCAACTCCTGCTCCAGAGAGGACATGTGACCAGTTTGGAGCCAATCAAAACACACCAACTTTCTGGCCACAGAAATAGGTCAGAATGAGCACATAACTGAAACCTGAGCCCCTCAGAGTCAGTCCAGAGACTCTTGGCAGAGCCATTGAGATGTAGTTTATTTTACTGAAACCATTGACCTCATGAGCCATGTAATGATGGAGATGAGGGCACCATATTTGCTACTACATGGGTCCAGACTGCTTGAGAAAAGTGGGACTGGGAGGGAGAGAGAGGGAGAGGGAGAGAGATGCCCGACAACATTTTGTTGAGTCTTTGGAGGCAGCCATGCCTGGATATTTTTCAGTTACATGAATTAGTCAGTTCTCTTTTTCTCTTAAGCAGGTTGGGTTACTGGAACTTCCAACTAAAGAGGCCTGAAAGAAAACACCCTCTCTTCTAAACCCTAATGTCACTAGGAAAGGACTATATCTGTGTCTGTGTTGTTCATTCCAGCACTTACGACAGTGCCTGGCACATAGTAAGTGCTCAATAAATATCTATTAACTAACACTACCTGTAACTAGTGTTGATGGTCCCATCTCTTTACCTCACATCCATCTTTGTTCCTTTATCATTTTCCTTCCTGTGTTTTAAGCCTCTCCTTTCCTCAGACATTGTATATGTTCAAGTCCCCTTAATCCTATAAATAGAGCCAAGCACATAACAACAGAACAAAAATCTTCCTTCCTTATGGCATTTCTTTCTAGCACCCTGACCTACTTTTCCATCTCATCTGAGCTTTTCAAAAACATATTCTTAGCTCACTGCAACCTGGCTTCTGTCCCAACTCTTTCAACGATGTCACACTCATCAGTGACATGAAAGCACGTAGTCAGACTCTCCACCAGCAACTCATTACTGTCTGCACAGCCGACTGATCCCCCTTCTTCCTAGGAGGCAGGATGTCCCTCAGAATCCCAGACCCCACCCACTGAATCTCAGCTCACAGCTCTTCCCTTTGCCTGAAAGTTATGCTTGAAGTCTAGCCTTCCTTTAGCAGAGCATCTGGAATTCTGTTCCTGCATTGGAACTGCTGCAGCACAAGCTCTTTTTCCTTGGCCTTTGTATATTGCCCCAGATGTCAAAGTAGGTCAGGTCTCTGTCATCCAGGGCGTCGGGGGCCTACACTGATGTCACATTTTGACCTTTGGACTTACACCAAGTGGAGGCTGGTCATTGTGGCTCAACCATCCCCCATGGCTGGCACTCTCGGCCCAATCATTTTCAGAGGCCAGTCTTCTAGGTCAGCCCTTCAGGAGTTGAACTGGGAATATTTGTGCCACCTCTAGGATTAGGTTAGGGATAAATTTCTTTGTATTTGGGTTATTGTACTATTACCAAAGGCCATTTCAGGAAAGGGACTATGAAAGAAAGTGCCTTGTCACATTGATCCAGGAACCCCTCTGAAGGTTAATCCTGGCTTGTTCTGTTGACCTAACAATAGTGGAGGATTCTAGGCATCTAAGTCGAAAATTATGACTTCATCCATATAACAAGTGAACGTGCACAAATGAATAATTTATAGAGGCTTTAGAGGTAAATGCTCTCTGTTCATCCTGCTAGCTTTGGAAGACAACAGAGTCCTCCAGTGGCTCCATCTCTTTCATTTATCCATTCAGCAAACATTTGGCAAGCATCTACCACCTGCATGGAGTTTATTAACCACATAGGGACAAAAATCATGTAGATAAATAGCTTTAATAAAATGTACCATTAAATTTCAAACAGGTTTCCTTCTGTTAAAGGCCACATGGAGCCTTAAGAGTAAGAGTTAAGTCAACAACAATGAAATACTCATTTAATCTGGTAAAACACCAGCTCGTCTCATTCCGTGATGACTAAACTTGGCCTCGCATCAGAGTCTAGACCAGTGGCCTGGGGTGGACCCTAGGAACTAGGATTTCTAACAATGCCCCTGAGTGATTCTGATGTGCCCCTGAGTTTGGACATCATGGGTCTATTTTACCCTTTGCCTTCAGAACTGGACTTGACATCTCGGTGTCATTTGATGGTATCTCCTTCTTGAAAATGGGTCATTTCTTGATTCCCTAACTGCACCCCCTCTGGTTCTCTCCTATCCCTTTTTCTCAGACTCTTTGCCTGCTACTTCTTTTCTATCAGCCACTTCTTAGTTTTCTATGGCTGTCGAAACCTCAAACTTAGTGTCTTGAAATAACAAATTTATTATTTTACCGTTCTGTAGGTTAGAAGTCCAATGTGGGTCTCAGCAGGGCTGCGTTTCTTTCTGGAGACTCTAGGGAAGGATCCATTTCCTTGCCTTTTCCAGCTTCTAGCGGCTCATGGCCCTTCTCCGTCTTCAAAGCCAGTAATGGCTGGTGGAGTCTTTCTCACATTTCATTGCTCTGACCATGCGTCTGTAGTCACATCTCCTTCTCTGACCCTCCTCCTTCCTTCCTCTTCCACTTTTAGGGGCTCTTCCCTTCCTGCATCTTCACAGCCAGCGGCATGAGGCTGGGTCCTTCTCACACTGCATCACTCTGACCTCTTCTGTCTCCTGCTTCCACTTTTAAAGATTTTTGTGATTATATTGGGCCCACTTGAGTAGTCAGTAATACTCTCCCTATTTTAAGGTCTGCTGGTGTGCAACCTTCCGGGGATTTGGATGTGGATGTCTTTGGGGGAAGGCATCATTCTGCTGCTGCAGGGCCCTTTGTTATTGTTGTCTAGCCCTCCCTTTGCAAACTCAGGCTTTCTTGGGGCCCAACAGGCCATATAAGTAAGTGAATCAGGACAGAGAGACAGTGGTGAACTGGATGCCCCTTTTAAATGGGCAGCGGCTGATCTACTATGGCCATTTTCTGCTATGTGAGAATGTGGTCCCAGTGTTGCCGGATCTTCTGATTTTTAAAAAAAGCCAGAATTTTAGATTTCCTTTCTTTGTTATATCTCCCAATGTTTAAATGTTGCCAATAAATTTATCTATTTAAAAGTATTACACAAGCCAAACCAAAAACATCTACTGGTATACTTGGCCTTGAGCTATCCATCTGTAACTTCTGCCCTGCACATTACCCCTGAAACAATCACATTATGCCTAAGGATTCAACCACCCCCAAGCTATGCTGGATGACTCCCAAACCTATGAGTCCATCTAGACCTCTCTGATGAGCTGAGAACATCTCTGATTACATTCCCCATGGCCACACCCACTTGTGATCTCCCTGCACAAATCTGCTTCTCAAGCCTGAAACATGGGGGTCCTTTACTTTCTGATCCAATGGTCACCAAGTGCCATAATTCATCCCCTTCTTTGCATTTTATGGGGGACCTTGATTGCCCCCCTTACTGGATTATTGTAACACTCTTTATACTCATCCCTTAGGATCTATTCTTCATCCTTACCTGATTCCAGCCTAAGCTCTAAAATGCATCATAGGGCACATCATCTTTCTCTTCTACTTAACATCCTTCAGTCGTTTTCAGGAACCCACAAGATAAGGTCCAAAGTTCTCAATATGGCCTTCCATGCCTCTCATGATGGCAGCCTGCATTACCTCTCCAACCTCACTTTTAAAATAAATTTATTTATTTTATTGGCTGCATTGGGTCTTCATTGCCGCGTGCGGGCTTTCTCTAGTTGTGGTGAGTGGGGGCTGCTCTTCGTTGCGGTGCATGGGCTTCTTATTGCGGTGGCTCCTCTTGTTGCGGAGCACGGGCTCTAGGTGCTTGGGATTCAATAGTTGTGGTACACAGGCTCAAGTAGTTGTGGCACGCAGGCTCAGTAGTTGTGGCGCACGAGCTTAGTTGCTCTGTAGCATGTGGGATCCTCCTGGACCAGGGATCAGACCCATGTCCCCTGCATTGGCAGGTGGATTCTTAACCACTGTGCCACCAGGGAAGTCCCATCACTTTCCCATTGCTGTCTGGGATGCCAGTATTACAGAACAGTAATTGCAGTGCCCTGTGTACATGATGTGGTTTAACACCTGCTCTTCCCTTTGCCTGGAATGCCCTTCCCCACTGATATCCCAGGAGACCTACTCATCCTTAAAGCAAAGCCCAGGTCTTATCTGTGAGACGTTCCCTGACTCCTTCCCCCTTTCCACAGTGCTTCCTCCCAGGTCTCACTGCTTTACTTATGCATTTTTTATTGAACCTGTCTCACGTGATTTTAAGTATTTGTTCACATATATGTCTCCCATCTTTGTGTCTTATAATTTTTGTGTCATGAGTACTTAACACAGGGCCTCACAACAGACACGCCTAATAATATTTCTGAATGAACAAATAAATGAATGAAGGAACCATGCTAGACAGATAGCATCTATCCTATTTATAATCAAAATTACCGCAAGGAGTTGTAATTCTTTGATGAGTTTCTCATTCCTCCCTTCAAATAAATTTCTATGTTCCACCAGCTGCAGAAGCTCTTTGAATGATTTAAAATGCAGAATTCAAAATTGGCTGCCAAGAAACGCCACTTCCTTTCCTTTCTAGAATAACGCGATTTTCCCCGTGACCCAGACAAAACAACAACCTTTGGCTAATGTTTCATATAACGAGGAATTTTCAGGGAAAAGGAGGGTTAGCCAGAGTGGATTTTAGCTTTTCTCATTTCCCCAGTATTCCCTAGGTGTTCCTTCCAGGTGTGAAGACCCTCTTCTGTCTAGATGCACAGGAGAAAGCCACTCCAGGTCAGGAGTTTAATCCCATGGTGATGCCACCTCAGGAAGTGCCAGGACCTGTGAACCTTGCAGGCTCCTGCAACACAGTCATAGATCTGGGGAAGGATGACAATTTACAAGGAGTTTCTCTCTCAGACAGAGAGCAGATTAGTCATCTTTCTAAAAATGGGAGGAACAGGCACAAAGCGGCGCTTGTCTTCTCGGGGAGCCTGGCCAGCAAAGCTTGTAGACCGACTGGAAGAGCTGGGCTAAGATCAGCCTCAAGGCTGATCTCGGCCTCACAGTCACTTACAATTGGCCCAAGTGTAGTAGGGCAGATGTCAGGGGCAAAAAAGAAAATCCAGTTCCTGGACCCACATTGCTCTTCAGCTAGTTACCAGACAGCAATCACCTTTTTGATGTCCGAGGTTTTTCTCTTCTCCTATGTCCCTGGTATATCAGCTCCCACTGCTCCTTGAGGGAAAGGGACAAGGGGGAAGAGAATGAACATCCAACTGTACACCTAATGTGAACCAGGAAATGCATTAGATGCTTTAGAGGCTTTCCTTTTTTAATATTTTAATTTTATTTGCATTCTTAAATCTCCATTTTATAAGTGAGGAGACAGGACCAGTGAGGCCAAGTAACTTGCTCGATTCTACACAACCAGGAAATGGTAGGGCTGAGATATTATTCCAGGTAGGTGTTATTTTAAAGCCCATGCTTGTTCCACTTACGATGCTGCTGATATAGGAAAATAGTTGTAAAATCTAATTTTTGTGCTTGTGTACCAAAATTGACAGCTTATGTTAGCTCATCCAGTTTATAGTCTTATTGGGCTAATGTGCCCAGCGTGTTCTCAGGCCAACATTCAGGCAATCAGTCAACATACATTCAGTGAAGGGGCTACCAGATTGATCCAAAGAGACACAAGGCTTGGCCCTGACCTGCCAGGACTTACAGGCTGTCTGGCAAGATGAAGAAAGTAAGGAGTAATGCAAGAGTACTGTGATAGCATAGGAGCTGTAACAAGTAAGCATGTCGGCAACTCTGGACATTTCTACCATGACACCCATGATGGTGATGACCTCATATGTGACACACTCCCCTGGGTGTTTGTGGGGTCAGAGCTGTCACGTCGCCTCTTTTGCCCACTTAAAGTGTGTTAGACTGCAAGTAATTGAGAGGATGTTGTCAAAGAGATTACTTGAATCAAAAAGGATCTTTGGTAGTTTAATTATTAATAACTAAATATCAGTTGTCATCTTACAATAGATGACAGTACATCCATGTGATTCTAATGTGCCTGAGAATCACTGCAGGGGGGCAGCTGAATATCTCCTGTGGACAAAACATGCTGTGAGCTGAGAGGAGGGGGACCTTGATGGGGCCAGAGCAGACTGGGGTGTCTTCCAGGAATGAGCAGATGATGTAGACTCAAGTCTAGCATTGTGCCTGGCATGTGGAGGAGATTCACAAATGAACTGAACTGAAAAATGCAGGGCACACAATGCCAAAGACCTACAGATGCTGGCCGGTCACCAGGTCCAGCACGAGGCAGGACTGCCTTCCTCTAATGCAATGAAGACACAAAGGTAAGCCCTCCCGCTCCCTCCCTGCAGCTACAGTATCTCAGATGGAGAATCAGGCAGACTGAATTTCCTGAAGGAACTGCATGATTTATCAGACTGGATTATGTTTTAAATTGAATAACATGAAAACTGTTTCTTGCCTTAGCCAGAGAGTAGGGGCTAGAAGCGGGGTAGGGTGGTGGGAGATCAGATTAAGAAGGGATAAAATAAAGGGGCGACCCTAAGTGGAGTGTGAAATAAATTTTGTGACTCTATAACATTTATATTGCTACTTGCTGGTTTTTCAACTTTAGATATTCTCTTATGCTACTCCATTGTGTTTTCTCCCTTTTCATCTTAATTTTTGATAGTTAACAACACTGTCTTTAGCTCTTCTACTGGTACCTTTGTGTAACTTCAAATTATATACTTAAATCTCCTTTTCTTGTCCCATGAACTTTCAGGGATGTCCCCAAATTCCCATCATGTAAGATAAGGGCACTTTTCTATCCATTACACGTTTCGCCTTCTAATTTCTGTCATTTGGATAATTAATGTTTATCTTCTGTAACTATACTCGAGTCTTTTTTTTTTTTTTTTTTTTTTTTTTTGCGTTACGCGGGCCTCTCACTGTTGTGGCCTCTCCCGTTGCGGAGCACAGGCACTGGACGCGCAGGCTCAGTGGCCATGGTTCGCGGGCCTAGCCTCTCCGCGGCATGTGGGATCTTCCTGGACCGGGGCACAAACCCATGTCCCCTGCATTGGCAGGCGGACTCTCAACCACTGCACCACCAGGGAAGCCCTCGAGTCTTATTTTACATTATATGTAGGTTGATTCGAAATGGTTGAGAATCAAAAATAAAGTTGTTCCTTTGAGCATGAAATACTTTCCCCTGCAGGGCCACATGTCAATACCATGATGCCAGCACCTCCAGGAGCAGAGCTGCTGTTGTAACAAATTTCTCTAAGCTGAGCACAACACAACACAGTTGCTTAATAGCTTACTAAAACAACACACATCTATAGTTTTGGGAGTCAGAAGTCCTCCAGAAGTCTCACTGGATTAAAATCAAGGTATCAGCAAGGCTGGTTTCTTCTGGAGGCTCTAGAGGAGAAAATTTGTTTCCCTGCCTTTTCCAGCTACTAAAGGTCACCTACATTCCCTGGCTCGTGGCGCCTTCCTCCATTTTCAAAGCAGGTAACATTGCATTTCTCTGGTCCTTCTTCCCTCATCACATTTCTTTCTGACCATAGCCCATAAAAGTTGTCTGTTATTAAGGACTCATATGATCTGATTGGGCCTACCTGGATAATCCAGGATAATCTGCCCATCTCAGATTCCATAATCTTAATCACATTGTAAAGTCCCTTTTGCTATGTAAGGTAACGTGCACAGGTTCCAAGGATTAGGGCATGGACGTTGTTGAGGAGTCATTCTGCCTACCACACAAAAATGAAATGTTCCTGGTGTTGAGAAAAAATGGATTCTACTTCTCATGCTCCATCAGTTGCTCAAAATCCACACCATACATTAATGTGCTTCATTTTTAGACTACAATTTTCTTATTTAGGTTTTTTATTGTTTTTAGTAGAGCCTTTTATTTTTCTGTCTTTCTTAAAAGAAGTGTATTTTCTCTTTACCAAATCCTTAATACCTACCTGCTTTTCTCTTCCATCCTATGCATTATTAATATCACCTAATTATTCTTCTCTCTTTTTTTTTTCTTTGAATTGAGGTAAAGTTGAGTCTTCTTTTTTTTTAAACCAGTTTTTTTGGAACTCACCCAATTCTTGTTCTAGTTGGGAGCAGTTGTTCTCTAAGTCCATTGTTCTGTCTTCACTTTGGGTTTCTTGTCCTTGAACTCTTGGTATGAGCCCACCATTTCATATATTCTACATCTTCATATTTGTTGTTTTTCACTCCAGTCCCCAAGCAGCTTCTCATGAAACAATACATGGAAGATAACCTCTCTGAGTTCTTACATGTGAAAAATGACCTCTCTCAGTCTTTTGCATTGCTTTGTTGTCTTGTATTCATTTCTATTACTTTGATTCTGATTCTGAATATGATTTGGTTTTCTAAAAAAAATTGTCATTTATATTTTTTCTGTGAATTATTCATTTTCTTTTTTCAAAATTTTAGTTGGCTTATCTTCTGCTAGAGCTATATTTATATATAGTGAAGATTAATCCTTTGTAATACATATTACAAAATTTTCTTCCAGAATAATGTTTATTAAAAATTTTTGGAGCTTTTTGTTTCATATATTTTAAATTTATGGTTTAAATTTACAGTGTTCAGTCTTTTCCTTCATGGCTTCAGGGTTTTGGGTTTTGTTTAGGAAGACTTACATATTCCAAGTTATACAAATGTTATTCTGATTTTTTCTAATGTGTACTTCTATTGTTTACATTTTATTTTTAATCCATCTGGAATTTGATTCTATGTTTGTTTTAATTTGTTAAAATTTTCAAACAACTCAACACCATTTAGATATTTATTCTATCTTTTCCCCCACTGTTTGAAATACAATCTGCATTGGATTATAAACTTTTATATTCTTGGGACTAATTCTGAACTATTGTTTTGTATTGATCTATTTGTCTGGCCCCTCAGCAGTACTTTGTTGTTTTAATTACAAAAGCTTTACAAAGTCTTAAGATACCCAGGACAACTTACCTCTCCTTGTTATCTTACTGAATCATCTTATAGAATTTTATATGTGTATGTGAAATCTTGAGAATAAGGTTGATAAACTCCATAAAAATTCTCTAGGATTTTGATTGGATAGCTTGAATTTATAGATTAACTTGAAGAGACTTTACAATATTGACTCTTGTTAAAGAATAAATTATTTTGACACTTGTTAAAATGGTGATGAAGACTTTATTCAGGACTATTGCAATAGGTGTCAAGACTATCACAATGCAGGAGAGAGATCAGGTTCAACTCCAAATACAACAAAGACAAGTGGAGATTTCTAGCCAATGAGCAGAGTGAGGGATGTCAGTGTATGAAAAATTATTAAGAAGAGACATAAAGAGGAGGGGGGTTCTTGTAAACCAACTTAACAGGATTCTTGCTAAAGGAAGGCAATAGTGATAAGATATCAAATATGGGGGGATTCTCACCAAACTGACTTTGCAAGATTCTTCTAAAACTGGGCTAAGCAGGCTGAAGACAGGTCCCAAGGATGAGGCTGGGTGAAAAAGAGGTCTCAGAGGAGCCTGTCTACAGTTTGGTCAAAAAGGGAGTTTTTGTCACTCTTTCCATCCAGAAACATAATCGTTCTCTATATTATTCAAATTATATACTATGTACTTCTACAAAGATTCACAGTTTTCTTTAATCAGAACTTACTCCTTTTATTTACATTTATTCTTTAGTATTATATAGTTTTTGTTGATATTGTGAGTGAGGCTTTAAAAATTACATTTTCAATTTTTTAATTGGAGTCATATGGGAAAACTTGATTTTTGTAGGTTGATTCTGTGTTTAGCCATCTTACTCTTTTCTCTTATTAAGTTCAGTCATTTTTTAATTCATTGTCTTAGATTTTAAATTTAGACATGTTTTGCCCCTTTAGTGCCAATATTTAAACCTCTGTTTATTTTTCTGATATTATTGTGTTAAGGTCTCAAGAAAAGTTTGAATAATAATGGTGTCTTATTCTTCACTTAAATGTGAGTGCTTCTACTATTTCACTGTGAACTAAGTGTTTTGTGATAGGTTTCTTGTAGTTACCACTGTGACGTTACTAAAGCTTCCTTCTGTTCATAATTTACTAAGATATTTTTTAATTTTAAAATTAGGAGTGGATGCTAATGTAGTAAATTATAATAGAATAATTGATCTACTAAGGTTGAACCTCCTTTGAATTATTGGAGAAAAACCTATTTGAGTGTTTTTCAAAGTGTAGTTAGAAATGGCTTGTGGCTTCAAAGGGAAGATCTATGAACTAATCTCATTCATATTCGTTTCACAAATTTTCCTTTTGTCTATTTATGCTTATTAAGGTATTTGCTAATTTTTTTTCTCGTTATTGCTTCTTGTATCCACTCCTTCTCCTGGGCTTACTTTCTTTCTTTCCAAAGTACATTTAAAAAATATTTCTGTTAGGGAGGGCCTAAGTGGTTAATTCTGACTTTGAAAATGTCTTCCCTGCCCTCTTTCTCTTGAAGGACAGCTTAGTTAGAAATAGGAGTCTAGGTTGACAGATACTTATTCTCAGCTCTTGAAGATATTACTCTGTGATCTTCCAGCATGTATACTTGCTAATTAAAAAAAAAAAAGAAGTCTGTCTAATTGTCATCCTTGTAGGTAATTTTCTTCTTTCTGTTTTCTCTGAAGATTTTCTCCTATTCTTTGATGCTCTACAGTTTTCTCTGCTGTATAGTGTGGATTTGCTTTTATTCACCTTTCTCGATGTACTTATCAATCTAGAACCTCATGTTTCTTCCATTATAGAAAATTCTCACTCATTGTTGCTATGAAAATTGAATATCTGCTACTCTCCTTTTGATGTATTTTGGATCTTCTCATTTTATCCTACAATTCTTTTAAACTTTTACACATTTTTAACTCTCTGTGCCATATTCTGAGTTATTCATTCAGTTTCCCTTTCCAGTTTTCAAATTCTTTCTTCAGCAGTGTATAGATTACTATGCCATGATCTTCTGTTTCTCTCCTCAATGGCTATATACACATATTTTAATGACACTTTTCCTTTATTGAGGTATAGTTGATGTACAATATTATATAAATTAGAGGTGTCCAACATAGTGGTTCACAATTTTTAAAAGTTATACTCCATTTATCGTTATTATAAAATATTCCATGTGTTGTAAAATATATCCTTGAGGCTTATTTATTTTATACATAATAGTTTGTACCTCTTAATACCCTACCCTTTCCCCTTCCCTCTCCCCACTGGTAACTACTAGTTTGTTCTCTATAACTGTGAGTCTGTTTATTTTTTGTTATATTCACTACTTTGTTTTAATTTTTAGATTCCACAGATAAGTGATATCATACAGTATTTGTCTTTCTCTGACTGATTTCATTTAGCATAGTACCCTCCAAGTCTATCCATGTTGTTACAAATGGCAAATTTTCATTCTTTATGGCTGAGTAGTATTCCATTGTGTATACATAGCACGTCTTCTTTGTCCGTTCATCTGTTGATGGACACTTAGGTTGCTTCCATATCTTGGCTGTTGTAAATAGTGCTTCTGTGAACATTGGGATGCATGTATCTTTTTGAATTAGAGTTTTCCTTTTTTTCTGGATATATACCCAGGAGTAGGATTGCTGGATTATATGGCAGCTTTACCTTTAGTTTTTTAAAGGGATGTCCATACTCTTTCCCATAGTGGCTGCACCAATTTACACTCCCAGCAACAGTATACAAGGGTTCCCTTTTCTTCACACTCTCTCCAGCATTTATTATTTGTAGATTTTTTGAGGATAGCCATTCTGACTGGTTTGAGGTGATACTTCATTGTGGTTCTGATTTGCATTTCTCTAGTAATTAGTGACACTGAGCATCTTTTCATGTGCCTGTTGCCCATCTGTATGCCTTCTTTGGAAAAAGGCATTCTGCCGAATTTTTGATTGGATTGTTTGTTTTTTCGAAATTGAGTTGTATAAGCTGTTTGTATATTTTGGATATTAACCTCTTATTAATCACATCATTTGCAAATATTTTCTTCCATTCTGTATGTTGTCTTGTTTTGTTGATGGTTTCCTCTGCTGTGCAAAAGCTTTTAAGTTTCATTAGGTTCCATTTGGTTATTTTTGCTTTTATTTCTTTTGCCTTGGAAAACAGATCTAAGAAAATATTGCTACGATTTACACAAGAGAATGTTTTGCCTATGTTCTCTTCTAGGAGTTTTATGGTATCATGTCTTATGTTGAGGTCTTTAAACCATCTTGATTTTATTTTTCTATGTGGTGTGGAGAAGTGTACACCACTTGTTGAAGAGACTGTCTTTTCTCCATTGTACATTCTTGCCTCCTTCATCGTAGATTAATTGACTGTAGGTGCATGGGTTTATTTCTGGATTCTCTAATCTGTTTCATTGATCTATATGTCTGTTTTTGTGCCAATACCATATTGTTTTGATTACTGTAGCTTTGTAGTATAGTCTGAAGCCTGACAGGGTTATGCCTCCAGCTTTGCTTTTTCCTCGGGATTTCTTTGGCAATTCTGTTTTTTGTGGTTCCACATAAATTTTAAGATTATTTTTTCTAGTTCTGTGAAAAATATGGGTATTTTGCTAGGTATTGCATTAAATCTATAGATTGCTTTGGGTATTATGACCATTTTAACAATATTGATTCTTCCAATTCAAGAGCCTGGGATAACTTTTCATTTCTTTGAATCATCTTCAGTTTCCTCTATCAGTATTTAATAGTTTTCAGAGTTTAGGTCTTTCACTTCCTTGGTTAAGTTTATTCCTAGGTATTTAATTTTTTTGATATGATTTTAAATGGGATTTCTTTTTTAGTTTCTCTTTCTGACACTTCATTATCAGTGTAAAGTAATGCAACAGATTTCTGTATATTAATCTTACATCCTGCTACTAATTCACTTATTAGTTCTAATAGTATTCATGTGGAGACTTTAGAGTTCTCTGTATAGAATATCATGACATCTGCAAATAGTAACAGTTTTACTTTTTCCCTTCCAATTTGGATACCTTTATTTATTTTTCTTGTCTGATTGCTGTGGCTAGGACTTCCAATACTATGTTGAATAGAAGTGGTGAGAGTGAGCATCCTTGTCTTGTTCCTGAATTTAGCAAGAAGGCTTTCAGCTTTTCACCATTGAGTACTATATTGGCTGGGGTTTGTCAAAAAAGCCTTTTATTATATTGAGGTATGTTCCCTCTGTACCCATTTCAGTGAGAGTTTTTATCATAAATGTATGTTAAATTTTCTCAAATGCTTTTTCTGCGTCTATTAAGGTGATCATGTGGTTTTTGTCTTTCCTTTTGTTAATGTGGTGTATCACATTGATTGATTTGCATATATTGAACCATTCTTGCAATACTGGAATGAACCCAACTTGATCATGGTGTATGATCCTTTTTATGTATTGTTGGATTTGGTTTGCTAATATATTGTCGAAGAATTTTACATCTATATTCATCAAAGTTGTTGCCTGTAATTTTCTTTTTTTTGTGGTGTCTTTGTCTGGTTTTGGTATCAGGGTGCTGGTGGCCTCATAGAATGAATTTTGGAGAGTTCTCTGCTCTTCAATTTTTTGGAATAGTTTGAGGATAGGTATAAGTTCTTCTTTGTACATTTGGTAGAATCCTGCAGTAAAGCCATTGATCCTGAACTTAAGTTTGCAGGTAGTTTTTGTTTTGTTTTGTTTTTTCTTGTTTTTATTACAGATTCTATTTCACTTCTAGTGATCAGTCTGTTCAAATTATCTGTTTCTTCTTCACTCAGTTTTGGCATGCTGTATGTTTCTAGAAACTTGTCCATTTCTTCTAGGTTGTCCAATTTGTTGGCATATAGCTGTTCATAGTATTTTCTTGTGATTTTTTTGTATTTTTATGGTATCAGTTGTTATTTCTCCTCTTTCATTTCTTATTTTGTTTATTTGGGTCCTCTCTCATTTCTTCTTGGTGAGTTTAGCTAGAGGTTTCTTTACTTCGTTTATTTAAAAAAAAACAGCTCTTGGTTTTATTGATCTTTTCTGTTGTTTCTTTGATCTCTATTTCATTTATTTTCTCTCTGATCTTTATTATTTCCTTCCTTCTGCTGACTTTGGGTTTTGTTTCTTCTTGTTTTTCTAATTCTTTCAGGTGTAGGTTAAGTTGTTTATTTGAGATTTTTCTTGTTTCTTGAGAAAGGCCTGTATCACTATGAACTTCCCTCTTAGACCTGCTTTTGCTACATCCCACAGATTTTGTAAGGTTGTGTCTGCATTTTCATTTGTCTTGGTATTTTCTGATTTCTTCTTTGATTTCATTGTTCACCTACTGATTATTTTAGTAGCATGTTGTTTAGCCTTCATGCATTGGTTGTTTTCCCATTTTTCTTTCTGTGGTTGATTCCTTGTTTCATACCCTCTTAAATTTGGTCAGAAAATATACTTGAAATAATTTCTACGCTCTTAAATTTGTTGAGGTTTGTTTTGAGACCTACTATATGGTCTATCCCAGAGAATGTCCCATGTGCTCTTGAAAAGAACGTGTATTCTGGTTTTGTTTTTTGTTAGTTTTAGTTGTAGTGTCCTGTAGATATCAATTAAGTCCAACTGGTCTGTTGTCATTTAGGATTGAAGTTGCCTTATTGATTTTTTGCCTGGGTGAGCTGTCTATTGATGTCAGAGGGGTGTTAAATTCTCCTACTATTATTATATTATTGTCAATTGCTCCCTTTATATCTTTTAGTATTTGTTTTATACATTTAGATGCTCTTATATTGGGTGCATATATATTAATGAGTATAAAATCCTCTTCTTGTAATGATCACTTTAATGCTCTCCTTTGTTTTCTTAATAGCCTTTTACAAAAGTCTATTTTGTCCGATATGAGTATTGCTACCCCCTCTTTCTTGTTGTTTCCATTTGCATGAAATATCTTTTTCCATTCCCTCACTTGCAGTCTGCATGTGTCTTTAGATCTGAACTGAGTCTCTTGTAGGCAGCATATATATGAGTTTTGTTTTTGTTCCTATTCAGTCACTCTATGTCTTTGATTGGAGCATTTAGTCCATTTACATTTAAAGTAATTTTTGGATAGTGGTATAGTCTTTTTGCCATTTTAAAAATTGTTTTGAGTTTGTTTTTGTGGGGTTTTATTGTTCCTTTTTTCTTCTTTTGTTCTCTTCTTTTGTGATTTGATGACTATATTTAGTGTTATGTTTGGATTCCTTTTTCTTTTTGTGTGTGTGTATCTATTACAGATTTTTGGTTTGTGATTAACATGAGCAATCTATGTATATATACATGGCTGTTTTGAGTTGCTGATCTCTTAATTTCAAATGAATTTAACAACCTTGCATTTGCACTCTCCTCCCCTCACAATTACTGTCTTTTTCTTTAATTGAATTATAGTTGATTTACAATGTTGTGTTAGTTTCAGGTGTACAGCAAAATAAGTGAGATATATATATATATATTTCAGATTTTTTCCTTATGCATTATTACAAAATATTCAGTAACAATTATTGTTTTTGATATCATATTTTACATCTGATTGTTTTGTGTACCCCTTAACTGCTTATTGTCGATATAGATGATTTTACTACTTTGTTTTTTTAACATTCCTACTAGCTTCGTGCATGGATGATTTCCTACTTTTACTATATGTTTGCCTTTACCAAGGAGTTTTTTTATTTCATAATTTTTGTGTTTCTAGTTGTGGCCTTTTCCTTTTCACTTAGAGAAGTTCCTTTAACATTTCTTTCAAAGCTGGTTTGGTGGTGTTGAACTCTTTTAGCTTTTACTTGTCTGGAAATCTTTTGATCTCTCTATCAAATCTGAATGAGACCCTTGCTGTGTAGTGCATTCTTAGTTTAGTTTTTCCAGTCTTCACTTTAAAATATATCATGCTCCTCCATTTTGGCCTGCAGAGTTTCTGCTGAAAAGTCAGCTGATAATCTTATGGGAGTTCCCTTGTATGTTATTTGTTGTTTTCTTTATCTTTAATAGTTCCATTTATTTATTTGGCTGCGCCAGGTCTTAGTTGTGGCAGTCGGGGTCCTTAGATTTGGCTCACAGGCTCCTTAGTTGCTGCAGGTGGGATCCTTAGTTGTGGCATGCGAACTCTTAGTTGCAGTATGCATGTGGGATCTAGTTCCCTGACCATTTTAATTACAATGTGTCTTGATGTGTTCCTCTTTGGGTAAATCCTGTATGGGACTCTCTGTGCTTCCTGGACTTGGATGTCTGTTTCCTTTCCCCTGTTAGGGAAGTTTTCAGCTATTATGTCTTTAAATATGTTCTCAGCCCCTTTCTCTCTCTCTTCTCCTTCTGAGACCCCTATAATGTAAATATTAGTATGCTTGATGTTGTTCCAGAGGTCACTTAAACTGTCCTCATTTCTTTTCATTCTTTTTTCTGTTCAGCATCAGTGATTTCCACTGCTCTGTCTTCCAGCTTATGATTCATTTCTTTGTTTCATTTAATCTACTGCTGATCCCTTCTTGTGTATTTTTCATTTCAGTTATTATATTCTTCCTCTCTGTTCAGTTCTTTATATTTTCTAACTCTTTGTTTAAAACTTCTAACTTCTGTTCATCTATTATTCTCCCAAGTTCTTTGATCATCTTTACTGTCACTACCCTGAACTCTTTCCTGGGTAGATTGCCTATCTCCACTTCACTTAGTTCTTCCTCTGGGGTTTTATCTTATTCCTTTGTCTGGAACATATTCCTCTGTTTTCTCATTTTTGCCTAAGTTGCTGTTTTTATTTTTATGTATCTGGTAGGTTGGTTACATTTCTCAACCTTGGAGAAGTGGCCTTTTGTAGGAGACATCCTCTGCATCCCAGCAGTGCACTCCCCTCTTGTCACCAAGCTATACGTTCTAGGGGTTCCCTCTATGAGGGCTGCGTAGGTCCTTCTGTTGTGACAGGCTGACTATGTGGGCAGCCTGGTAGGCTTTGTTGGCTCCCAGTCCAGTTATTTGCCAGGTCCTGCCTTGTGTGGAGGCTGGCTGCTGGCCACTGGCTGGGGGGGACTAGGTCATGAGGCAGCTGACTGTGGAAGCCTAGGGGGCCCCAGGGCTAGTGCTGGCTCACTGGTGTACAGAGTCAGGGTCCAGAAGACTCCTGAGCTGTTTCCCGCCCACTGGTGCCAGACTACTGGTGGGCAGAGCCAGGTCCTGGAGTCTGGTTGCAGGTCCCAGGAGTCCCAGAGCTGGTTTTGGATCACTGGTGGCAGGGGTTGGTTCCTGACACAGTTGGGTATGGGGTCTGGGGTGTCCTGCTGCTTATGTTGTCCTGGTAGTCGGCAAGGCTGGGACCCAGTTGGTCCCATGGCAGCGTTTGGCCTGCTAGTGTGGAGGCTGGGTCCACAGGCTGTGTGATTGTGGTTTTCTTCCTTCCTTCCTTCCTTCCTTCCTTCCGTCTTCGTTGCTGCATGTGGGCTTTCTCTAATTGTGGCGAGTAGGGGCTACTCTTCGCTGCAGTGTGCCAGCTTCTCATTGCAGTGTCTTCTCTTGTTGTGGAGTACAGGCTCTAGGCATGCAGGCTTCAGTAGTTGTGGCATGCCGGCTCAGTAGTTGTGGCTCGCGGGCTCTAGAGCACAGGCTCAGTAGTTGTGACACACGGGCTTAGTTGCTCTGTGTCATGTGGGATCTTCCTGTACCAGGGATCAAACCCATGTCCCCTGCATCAGCAGGCGGATTCTTAACCACTGTGCCACCAGGGAAGTCCGGGGTTTGTGGTTTTCTTGCATCTGGTGTTTGCCCCCAGTAGGTGAAGCTGATCCAGAGGCTAGAGAAGACTCCCTGGAGGGCATGGCTAGTACCCAGGGGATTCTGGGGCTAGTGCATGCCCACTGGTGAGTGGAGCTGGTCCTGGGGTCTATGGTGGTCAGGGCCATGTCCAGAGGCAGCTGTGGGCTCAGGGGGTCTTAAGGCAGCCTGTCTGCTGATGCATGGGGCTGTGTCCCTGCCCAGTTAGTTGCTTGGCCTGAGGCATCCCAGCACTGGCACCTAGAGGCTTTTGAGCCAGGGTGGGGCTGGATCCTGGGGCTATTAGGCTAGATGGAGGATTCCCCAATGGCACTTGCCAACACCAGTGTCCACCTGGTGGAAGGAGCTCCCCAAACTGGCTGCTGCCAGTGTCTTTGTCCCCAGGGTAAGTGGCAGTTGCCTCCTGCCTCTCTGGGAGACTCTCCAAGGTCAGAAGATAGGTCTGACCCAGACTCCTATGAAATTATAGGACTCTATTTCCCCCAGTCCTCTGGGACTCCCAAAAGTAAGTCCTGCTGGCCTTCAAAGCCAAATGTTCTGGGAGCTCATCTTCCCAGTGCAGGACCCCTGGGCTGTGGAGATTAAATTGGGCTCAGACTTCTCTCTCCTCTGGGAAAACCTCTGCAATTGTAATTATCCTCTGGTTTGTGGATCATTCACCCCAGGGTATGGAACTTGACTATATCATGAGTCCACCTCTCGTACCCATCTCACTGTGGTTCCTTCTTTATATCTTTAGTTGTAGAAGATCTGTTTGGGTTGGTTCCAGTCTTTTTTTAAACAATGTTTTTTCTGAAGATAGTTGTGATTTTGATGTGCCTGTGAGAGGAGCTGAGCTCAGGGTCTACTCTGCCATCTTGGCCGATCTCCAATGGCTATATATTTTGTTTCTAGACTTTCCATTTGATTCTTCTCTCAATCTTATGATCTTAAAATTAATTTTTGAGAGCAGATTATTTTTTGTTTTAGTGCCTCCAACTGTTAGAGCACTACTTTCCCGTTTTGTTGTATTTGCCACTCCTCCTCATAGCAGTTGACTTCCTTATGTGGTTTCTGATTTTTTTTACAACATTTTTAGATTTTTCCCAGGGAGAATGTTGGGTTGTGGAAGTTTCACTGTCATATGGTTTTGCATTTGTGTTTGACAAAGGAGTTTAACTAATCCTGAACAAGTTTCTCTGTTAATTCCTCTGCTTGATATCCCACACCAATACATTGTGACCTCACATTTGTGTGAGTTTCAGACTTGGAGATTGATAGCTCAAGGTATTTTTTTTTCTACATGTCCCCCAAAATGATAACCTTTGTTCCTCCCATTGGCCAGGGATGAAGGTTGGATTAATTCTAGTACCCATTTCATAGATGTTCAGTCTTTAAGTTCTATATTTAATGCAGAAGTACCTGCTACTCTCCTTGTATGTGCCTAAGACCACATCTTCTCTCCTGACCCTAGTGGGCAATAAAACTACATCAGCCAGTCCCTAAGGCCTCAAGCTAGTCCAGTATTCCCATGAGCCACCCTGACATCAGCTCCTGCTCACACCAGGCTTTGAGCTCCCTCTTTATTTCTAGTACTTTGCTGTTTCCTTTATTTTCTTTTGAAATTGTTAGTAGTTTTATACTTCTGAGGTTCAACCATGTTGATATTTGTAGCTCTAATTCATTCATTTTATCTCCTGTATAGAATTCAACCATGTGAATTTACCTCTATTTATTTATTCATTCTCATTTTGATGGATACTTAGATCACTTCCAAATTTTTGCTATTACAAGTAATTTTTCAATGAATATTTTTTATACATATCTCCTACTGGACAAATGAGTTTCTCTAGGCTGTATTGTATGAGTGAAGCTGATGTTCACAGACCACATGCATGAGCAATTTTACTAGATTTTGCCTGGTTTGCTTTCCGAAATGGTTGACCAGTTCACATTTCCAATGGCAGTGTATGAGAGTTTTGATTACTCCACATCTTTACCACAATTATATTTTAAGCTTTCTAGTTTTTGCCCAGCTGATATGCATGTGATAGTCTTACAGTGGTTTTAGCCATTACGTTCTTAACACTTTATGAAGGTATGCCTGCTCCAGTTATTTCTTGGTGAATAACAAATTACCCCAAAATTTAGCCTCTTAAAACAACCAGTTTATTAAGTTCAGATGTTTCATGGATCACAAATTTGAACAAGTAGAAGCAGAAATGACTTGTCTCGCCACAAAGCTGTCTGGGGACTCAGCTGGGAAAATTACACAGCTGGGAGTGACTCCACGGAGGGGGCTGGTACCATATGAAAGCATCTTAACTGGGAAGGGACATAGACCTCACCTCCCAATGGGAAGAATGTCGAAGAATTTGTGACCATGTTTAGAACAGCCGTCATGCCCCACAAGTGCTGTTTGGTCTTTTTCTCTAAAATGACATTCAGTTAACAGGGTGTAGTTTGTTTTGAGTAACACTTTACGTGTTATTGTTAAATTTCATGTTTTTTTCTAGAAAGGTATTAATGTCTCCAAAGAGTTTATTGAAGGATAAAAGTAGCAATGAAAATAACAAAACAATACTTTACCTCATAATAATTTTAATATCTTAAATAGGTTCCAGTGAGAATATTAATTGTGAATCCATGTATCAGAACAAATAAATCTTTGAGTTTGATGATTTCCCACAAGCAAAAGAAAAATAAAAATGGGAAGAGGGAAGAACCAGATATCTTTGAAAATAGAATTTTGTAGGATTGGTCAGTCATTTGCCCATAGCCCATGATGTTGTTTATTAGGATAATTTCTTAATAAGTGGTATGGTACCAGTGAAGTTTTTACACCTGTCATTCTGGTAAACCTATAAAGTTTTTCCACAACACACAAAATAATTCTTTTCCATACAAAATTTTTGGGTTTTGTTGGTGAAGATGTAGAAGAGATCTTAGTGAACATCAGCTTTTTTTCCTTTCTGACCCACACATCTTTCTTTGGAGAAGTACACCTCCCCCAATCCATGTAATTCTGGTGAGAATGTCATCATGTATATCCCTTTACCTGGGCACAGACGTAGGTTCTGACCCGGCCTGGACCATCAGAGTCCCTTTCAGGGACATAGTGCACGAGAGACCATCTTCTTCATGGAGGACAATGCACTCTTCGGAAAGTGCAAGCCTAGAGTGGCTGCTCATTTTATTTTCTGCCCCATGGAGAGCACCTACTGAGGCTGAAGTCACTTCTGAGGAAAGCAGGGTTAAGAGGTGGAATGAGAGGCAGAGTTCTGCTGATATAGTTTGATCCTTTAGACCTTATTGTGACAAAAGTCCACCCTTGGACTTCCGGGTTATGTGAGTTCACTGCTTCCCTTTTTTTGCTAAAGCTACTTTGCATTGTGTTGTCTGACAAAGCCTTGACTAATATCAATTCCAAAAGCACGAAATCAAGATTCAAAGTCTTCCTCCTTATAGCAAAAACCATACTAAGCATAATAAATTAAGAATTGTGCAAAACCAGCCCCAAATAAATGACAAGTGTGTATGGTGGGAAAGCAAAATGAGAGAAAAAAAATGGTGGCATACTATCTAGAACAATGTAGGTAAGACCACTGATGAGTAGATTCTATTACATTGGGTTTTAAGTGTTGAATTATATGTGAAGGAGAAGGGCTCAGCACCTTTTTTATTTGTTTACCACAGAGAAGAAAACTTTTGTTTGGTTAGTGATTATTTTCTGAGCCACAGTATAGATAGGAATGAGGTTATCTTCAGATCAGTAAGTGACAAAGAAGGACATTGCTACTTGAATGAAAGAAGCTTTTTTCTGGACGCCAGTAACCATAATATGTATTCATAGAGAACAGTCTGCACTTAACTCAGCTATGTGCTTCCTGACTTTGACTTAGTATTACAGAAAATAGTGAAAAATTTAATAACAATTTGGCTTTTCTCCACATGACAATGGTGTTGGCTGTTAAAAGGAAGGGTGCTCATGAGCTTGGGAAATGAGGAATGAGATGAAAACATTTCTTCAGGGCAATGCTACTGTTAGTGAGCCATTTCAGTGACATCAGGTGGCTTGCTCAAAAAGTATTATCGTTTTTAATCTTGAAAGGAAGGAATCAGGATTTTTTAAAACTGGACTCTGATGAAAATGGCTTAATTGCTAAGAGTAAGTCTCATAATATTTGATGATTTTTTAAATGGATAAAGATATTAATGTTCTGTTATGGAGCATATTTATTTTTGATTAATTACTCTATCATTATAAAGAATGCAAGCAATTCAGCGAAGTACAAAGGAGAAGTTATAAAATCACCCCAAATGATCCCATTCCATCAGTACCATGCTAGGCTTTCTTCTATGCCAAACAGAAAGAGAAGACGAGAAACACAGAGAGGTACTAACTAGATAGCACTCACTTGATAAAACTTATATCCTACATTTTAATAGAAAGTCTCCAATTTAATTTTACTTATATTATAAAATCCAATTTAGTAGAAGAAACTGTAATGAAAATAAATGTAATTAGATTCAACACAAGAAAAAGAAGTTGAAGTGAAAATGAAAACTGCTGATAAATGTTCCTTCCCCACAAAATAATTACAAAATTATAAAAAAATCATTGAGAAGTTAGAGTCATTATCTTATTTAACCTCATGTACTAATTTTAGATTCTACTAGTTGACTTCCTACCGTAAAAGATAAGGAAATGACGTCTTACTTCCTTTTCCTACCTTCCAATTTTTTTAGTTATTCTAATTTTGCCAAGGTCTAAAACACTTACATTTGGTTCTGTAATTGCAATTGCCATCATTGTTTGCGGTTAGTATGACATTTAGACAGATTCAGTGTTCACCATGGGTTTTGTTATCTCTGCTTCCTCATTACTGAGTTCTTTATTTTCATAGATCCAGTTGGATGTGAAGAGGCCATAGGTTTTCTTTCTTTTGATTATTCAGAGACTTGTGCCTTTATATTAAATGCAACTTGGCTGGGTATAATACTCTTGGCTTACATTGTCTTTCCCTTGGAACTTTATACCATTGCTCAGTTGTCTTTTGGCACCAAGTAATATTGTGGAGACATCTGAGGCCAGCCAGATTCTGCCATCACCTTAAGGGTGACTTAATTTTATGCATGAAATTCTAATCCTGAAGTTCAAAACCTTCACTAGAATATGGTTTGGTGTTGAAAGCTGTGTGTCAATTTTTCCTGAAAAATAATGTGTTCTTTAAACATATAAATTCGTTTTTTTCCTTCATTTTAGTGAAAAGTCTGTATATTTGATTACTTTTTCTATTTCATCCATAGTTTCTTAATTCAGGGATGTCAATAGTGGATTATCTTTGTTCTCAGTATCCATTACAACCTCTGAATTTTCTTTAACATCTTTTTCTTTTGCATTTGCTGTACTCTCATTGTAATAAAAATCTTTTCTGTCGATTAGTAAGTCTGTGGCTTCAGCCCCCACTTACCACTGTGTATTTTCATCCTTTCTAGTCTGTGGAGATGTTTATCTTGTTTTGAGTGAAATCTATGTCATTAAAGATATTTGAAAATATATTCTATCATTTATATGTGTTTGGGGAGAGAGGATGGGAGGAGTAATGGCGGGTTTGTGTGTCTTTTAAGTTCCAGCCTGATGAAAATTCTAATTTTAAAAGCTCTTCTGTGTCCATCTCATTTCTTATTCCTAATGATGTTTATTTTTTTCCTCCTATTTTTCTTTCCTTTAAACTTCCCAGAAGCTATTTCTTCTTTCTGGGACCATTTTCCTTCTTCTTAAAATATAGTTTTAGAATTTCCTTCCTTAGGGAGTATCTGTTGGTAGAAAATTTTCATAATTTATTTTATTTGGGATGATCTTTATTTTGCCAATGTTGTTTCTTCTCTTAGAGTGATGGCTAGGATCACCTTTATTCTTTTTTCTCTTATGTGATGGCTAGGATCCTTCAGTACAATGTATAACAAAAGTGGTGATAATGGGAACATCAGTCAGGAGAAAAGGATCCATTCTAGGTATTTCAACAGAGGAGATTTAATAGAAGAAATTGGTTACACATGTGATGGAAGAATAGAGAGTCAAACAGTTGTACTTCATATAACAACAAAAAAGTACCAGTCATATTATTACTAAAAAGTTTATAAAAAACCAAAAATAAAGACAAATATTAGGATGGTGAAGTTAACCAAAGATGAGCAACAACAGGTAGCTCTATCAGCCCTGGAATAGAAGAAAAAAAGGAGTCAGGGCTCACAGAGCTCAGAAGCTTGGGCTGCCCACTGGAACATGGAACCATGACAGTAATCAAGAGATGGAGCAATGAAGACTCAGGAAATGGTACCAATCGCAGGGAGAGATAGGAAGAGAAACACTCTGATTATATCTTTTGGCCATCCTCCAGTCTTTTCCCATCACTTCCCACTGGCCAGGTCTATCTAGGTGCCAGAGGGCTAGGGTACCTGGGAACTAGAGTCCCCACTTTACAATCAAGCAATAGTTTGCTGAGGTATCGATATATAATTCTAAGTAAAACAATCATTCAAAACTTCGAGGACATTACTTTCTCATTTTTCTCTCTTCCTTTTAGAACTTTTAAACAATTTTCTTCACTCTTGAAGCTAATTTCCCATATTTCTTAAGTTTTCTCTCATGTTTTTCTGTCTTTATCTTTGAATATTAACTGAGGGATTTCCTAGACTATATCTTCCAGATCACTAACCTTCTATTATAATCATATCTATTCTAAAATTTATTTTCTTTTCATAATTCTTAAAATCATCTTTACTAAGGTATAATGTACTCATTTTAAAGTATATAGTTCAATGAGTTTTGACAAATGTATACAACCAAAATGCTTTTTGGATGCATTCATGTTGTTGCTGGTATCAGTAGCTTGCTCCTCTTTATTGGCGAGTAGTCTTCCATTGCATGGATACACCACCATCTGTTGATCCATTTGTTCAGGACTGTTATAAAGTTGCAGTGAACATTCACGTCTTTGTGTGGACATATGTTTTCATTTTCTTGAGTAAATACATAGAGGTAGAAAGGCTAGTTGTGTGGTAAGAAAATGATTAACTTTATAGTAAACTGCCAAACTGTTTTCCAAAGTGGTTGTGCCATTTTCTATTCCCACTAGCAATGCAGACAGTTTCCATCGCTCTACATCCTCACCAACACTTGGTATTCTCAGTGTTTTTAGTCATTCTGTTGGTGTGTAGTGGTATCTACTTGTGGTTTTAATTTTCAATTTGCTGATGAATAGCGATGTTGAGTATCTTTTAAGGTGTGCAGAACTGATATTGCTACTCAATTAGGTTCTAGGACAATGCACTTGAATATTCACTGCATGCTAAGCTTCTATGCTTCAGGAAAATCTCAGTTGAAGCCTTTGTTCTATTTGAATTGTGAAGATTGTCTCTACCCCCATCTCTCAGATAATCATATTTTCCACCTAAAATTACATTAAGTCTGGTAGGCAAAATAATGTCTCCCCTGCACTCCCTGTGCCCCAAAGTTGCCCATGCCTAAATCCTCAAAACCTGTGAATGTGTTAGGTTATATGGCAAAGGGAAATTAAGGTTGCTTATCAGCTGATCTTAAAATGAGGAGAGTAGGCTGGATTACCTAGGTTATATAACCCAGGGCTCAATATAATCACAATGGTCTTTAAAAGTGAAAGAGGGAGGCAGAAGAGGATGTCAGAGAGATGCAGTATAAGGACTCAGCCCAAGTTTACTGACTTTGAAGATGGAGGAATAAAGTCACAAGTCCAGGAAAGTGAGCAATCTCTAGAAGCTGGAAAAGGCAAGGAAACAGATTCTCCCCTAGAGATCTAAACAGGAATGCAGGCCTGCTGATGCTTTTTTTTTTTTTTAACATCTTTATTGGAGTATAATTGCTTTACAATGGTGTGTCAGTTTCTGCTTTATAACAGTGAATCAGCTATACATACACATATATCCCCGTATCTCCTCCCTCTTGCCTCTCCCTCCCACCTTCCCTATCCCACCCCTCTAGGTGGTCACAAAGCACCGAGCTGATTGATTGCTCTGTGCTATACGGCTGCTTCCCACTAGCTATCTATTATACATTTGGTAGTATATATAAGTCCATGCCACTCTCTCACTTCGTCCCAGCTTACCCTCCCCCATCCCTGTGTCCTCAAGTCCATTCTCAACATCTGCGTCTTTATTCCTGTCCTGCCCCTAGGTTCTTCAGTACTATTTTAATTTTTTTAGATTCCATATATATGTGTTAGCATACGGTATTTGTCTTTCTCTTTCTAACTTACTTCACTCTGTATGACAGACTGTAGGTCCATCCACCTCACTACAAATAACTCAATTTCATTTCTTTTTATGGCTGAGTAATATTTCATTGAATATATGTGCCACATCTTCTTTATCCATTCATCCGATGATGGACACTTAGGTTGTTTCCATCTCCTGGCTATTGTAAATAGAGCTGCAATGAACATTTTGGTACATGACTCTTTTTGAATTATGGTTTTCTCAGGGTATATGCCCAGTAGTGGGATTGCTGGGTCATATGGTAGTTCTATTTGTAGTTTTTTAAGGAACCTGCATACTGTTCTCCATAGACTCTGTATCAATTTACATTCCCACCAACAGTGCAAGAGGGTTCCCTTTTCTCCACACCCTCTCCAGCATTTATTGTTTGTAGATTTTTTGATGATGGCCATTCTGACTGGTGTGAGGTGATACCGCATTGTACTTTTGATTTGCATTTCTCTAATGATTAATGATGTTGAGCATTCTTTCATGTGTTTGTTGGCAATCTGTATATCTTCTTTGGAGAAACATCTATTTAGATCTTCTGCCCATTTTTGGATTGGGTTGTTTATTTCTTGATATTGAGCTGCATGAGCTGCTTGTAAATTTTGGAGATTAATCCTTTGTCAGTTGCTTCATTTGCAAATATTTTCTCCCATTCTGAGGGCTGTCTTTTTGTCTTGTTTATGGTTTCCTTTGCTGTGCAAAAGCTTTTAAGTTTCATTAGGTCCCATTTGTTTATTTTTGTTTTTATTTCCATTTCTCTAGGAGGTGGGTCAAAAAGGATCTTGCTGTGATTTATGTCAAAGGGTGTTCTGCCTATGTTTTCCTCTAAGAGTTTGATAGTGTCTGGTCTTATATTTAGGCCTTTAATCCATTTTGAGTTTATTTTTGTGTATGGTGTTAGAGAGTGTTCTAATTTCATTCTTTTACATGTAGCTGTCCAGTTTTCCTAGTACCACTTATTGAAGAGGCTGTCTTTTCTCCATTATATACTCTTTCCTCCTTTATCAAAGGTAAGGTGACCATATGTGCGTGGGTTTATCTCTGAGCTTTGTATCCTGTTCCATTGATCTATATTTCTGTTTTTGTGCCAGTACCATACTGTCTTGATTACTGTAGCTTTGTAGTATAGTCTGAAGTCTGGAAGCCTGATTCCTCCAGCTCTGTTTTTCTTTCTCAAAATTGCTTTGGCTATTCAGGGTCTTTTGTGTTTCCATACAAATTGTGAAATTTTTTGTTTTAGTTCTGTGAAAAATGCCATTAGCAGTTTGATAGGGATTGCATTGAACCTGTAGATTGCTCTGGGTAGTATAGTCATGTTCACAATGTTGATTCTTCCAATCCAAGAACCTAGAAACAAATACAATGAAAACACAATGACCCAAAACCTATGGGAAGCAGCAAAAGCAGTGCTGAGGGAAGTTTGTAGCAACACAATCCTACCTCAAGAAACAAGAAACATCTCGAATAAACAACCTAACTGTACACCTAAAGCAATTAGAGAAAGAAGAACAAAAAAACCCCAAAGTTAGCAGAAGGAAAGAAATCATAAAGATCAGATCACAAGTAAATGAGAAAGTAATGAAGACAACAATAGCAAGGATCAATAAAAGTAAAAGCTGCTTCTTTGAGAAGATAAACAAACTTGATAAACCATCAGCCAGACTCATCAAGAAAAAAAGGGAGATGACTCAAATCAGTAGAATTAGAAATGAAAAAGGAGAAGTAACAACTGACACTGCAGAAATACAGAGGATCATGAGAGATTACTACAAGCAACTCTATGCCAATAAAATGGACAACCTGGAAGAAATGGACAAATTCTTAGAAAAGCACAACCTGCCAAGACTGAACCAGGAAGAAACAGAAAATATAAACAGACCAATCACAAGCACTGAAATTGAGACTGTGATTAAAAATCTTCCAACAAATAAAAGCCCAGGACCAGATGGCTTCACAGGCAAATTCTGGCAAACATTTAGAGAAGAGCTAACACCCATCTTTCTCAAACTCTTCCAAAATATAGCAATGGGAACACTCCCAAACTCATTCTATGAGGCCACCATCACCCTGATACCAAAACCAAAGATGTCAGAAAGAAAGAAAACTACAGGCCAATATCACTGATGAACATAGATGCAAAGATCCTCAACAAAATGCTAGCAAACAGAATCCAAGAGGATATTAAAAGGATCATACACCATGATCAAGTGGTGTTTATTCCAGGAATACAAGGATTCTTCAATATATGCAAATCAATCAATGTGATCCACCATATTAACAAATTGAAGGAGAAAAACCATATGATCATCTCAATAGATGCAGAGAAAGCTTTTGACAAAATTCAACACCCATTTATGATAAAAACCCTCCAGAAAGTAGGCATAGAGGGAACTTACCTCAACATAATAAAGGCCATATATGACAAACCCACAGCCAGCATTGTTCTCAATGGTGAAAAACTGAAACCATTTCCACTAAGATCAGGAACAAGACAAGGTTGCCCACTCTCACCACTCTTATTCAACATAGTTTTGGAAGTTTTAGCCACAGCAATCAGAGAAGAAAAAGAAATAAAAGGAATCCAAATCAGAAAAGAAGTAAATCTGTCACTGTTTGCAGATGACATTATATTATACATAGAGAATCCTAAAGATGCTACCAGAAAACTACTAGAGCTAATCAATGAATTTGGTACAGTAGCAGGATACAAAATTAATGCACAGAAATCTCTTGCATTCCTATACACTAATGATGAAAAATCTGAAAGAGAAATTAAGGAAACACTCCCATTTACCACTGTAACAAAGAGAATAAAATACCTAGGAATAAACCTACCTAAGGAGATAAAAGACCTGTATGCAGAAAAGTATAAGACACTGATGAAAGGAATTAAAGATGATACAAACAGATGGAGAGATATACCATGATGCTTTGATTTTTAACGCAGTGAGACTCACTTCAGATGTCAGACTTCCAGAGCTGTAAGATAACTTGTGTTGTATTAAACCACTGATTTTGTGGTAATTTGTTACAGTAGCCATAGAAAACTGACATATTAAGGTGATCATTTGCTGTGAGCATTACTACCCCCTCAATAATGACAATGAACCAACTGGGGGTTCCCTCACTAGACCTTTATCCCCATTCCCACTTTCCTTTTGGCCATTTCATTAACATCACCATTAAGAGATGAGCAAAGACTCTAAACTCAACCACTCTTGTGTGTTCAATTTTATGTTGTATTATCAAAAGGATAGCTTGATGCCAAGGGTAAGTCTGACCAGGTGTTAGTCGTGGTTTCAGTTACCCGTGCTTTCCCCCACTCTCATTAGCTACTGTTTCCTGTTTCCTGCTAATGTTCCAGGAAAGAATAGAAACAAGCAGCAGGTGCAGTGAGGTCTGTGAGTACACTTTTTTTTTCTTTTTGGCTTATGGTAAGTATTAGCCAAGTATAAAGCATTTGAAGGGAGATGATGAATTCAAGCCGTTCACCAAGGGAGTACACTCAGTTGGTGTACTAGTTTGTTAGGACTGCCATTACAAAATACCACAGACTGGGTGGTTTAAACAACAGAAATTTATTATCTCACCTTCCTGGAGGCTAGAAGTCCAAGATCAGGGTGTCAGCAGGGTTGTCTTCTTTTGAGGCCTTTCTCCTTGGCTTATAGATGGTCATCTTTCTCTTATGTTCTCACATGGTCTCCCCTCAGTTTGCGTGTTCTCTCTGTCCTAATCTCCTCTTACAAAGACACCAGTCTTATTGGATCAGGGCCCAACATATGACCTAATTTTACCTTAATTATCTCTTTAAAGGCCCTACCTTCAAATACAATCATATTCTGAGGTACTGGGGGTTAGGACTTCAACACAGGAATTTTGGTGGGGCAAAATTCAGCCCTTATCAGAGGGCATGAAGTCTATTAAATAAGGCATATAGAAAATGTTCAGGAAAGCTAAAATCACAAGTATTTAACTTCACATCCAATATTTGTGTGTAAGAGAAAAGTTAAGTGAATTTCAAATGATGATAGTTCTGGAGTGAAGATATGCCCAGATTTTTATAATTAGTTACACAAGGAAGTGAGGAAACCAGAATTTATATTAAGCCCTAACAATGATAAAATGAAGCAATCATAAAAGTAGTATCATGTTATAAAATGCATCAATATTTATAAATGTTTGTAGTAACAAAGCAATAAAAATGGTAAGCTATTAAAATAATTACCTAAAAATGTATTTCTTGAGGTAAAGGACAACTATAGAAACACACATTAATCAACCTGGCTAAAACCGGAAGAGGTAATGGTGAAGCGCAAAAGCGCCTCTAAAGAAAAAAGTATAAATTCATAGTTCATTATTACAATAGTATGAGGGCTCTTGTAGTGTCAGTCTTTTAAATATGAATATTTTCAACATTATTTTAAGAATAATTTAGACTAACAGCATCATGAAAAAGCAGAAACACTTTTAGATACTATGGAATAAATCTAATAGTTTTTCAGTAAATACACAGTTGGAATAGACTAGTGGACATTTGACCCTCTCTTGCTCTGTTCTCACCCAAATACATAAAAGCTAGGAATCCATAAGCATCTGTGGTGTATGCAGAAAATAAATCAGGAAATAAGGGCACTAAATAGAATCCAAGACTCAATAAATTGTTTTATCTTTTCAAGACACTTTAATTTTGCAGTTATTGATTAATTATAAAACACAGTTGTTTTCAGCATTTCCTAGCTACAGTAGTGCATAGGAAATTCCATTCTAAACAAAGAAGTAATTAATGAAATAACAACACACCTTAACATTTTACATTGATAAGTTACAGTTTACAAGGTGCTTTCACGTACATTATTTCATTTGATTCTTCAACAAGCAGAAAAAACAGTGGGAAAGAAATATGATTTTTTTAGGCTTACAATGAGTATTTTCAGGCCAATGGGCAGTCACTACAAGAACATATCGGAACAAGACAGCAGTGCCCACAAGCCACAATATCTTTTTGGTAGGCTGACAGTTTGATATCAATTGGATATTTAGCATCAGTGAAGGAGGAAGGAATCAGAACAGACACGAGGTTCTCATGATATTCAAAGAATTGTAAGAACACTGTAGAGTAAGGAGAAGAAAGATGCCCTAAAATATAGCCTTACTGAGACTTGCTTCTAAGCATGTTATCCCTTCAAAACGTCAAAAAGAGTCGTCACAACATGTGAAAGTTAGAAGGGACCTTAGAAACTGCCTAATGGAACTCTTCCATTTCATAGATAAGAGAACTGAGGCCAAGGTCATTGCTGATAGTGACAGACCAGGCTTGACAGATGCCTTGACTTTCAGTCTAGGGCTCCTTCCTCGACAATGCCGTGTCATTATTTCTTCTGTTTCAAATAACGTAATCTGATATTAAATACTGATTCATTCCACTTATTTATTAATCAAACTTTTATCTTATTTTTGGCTTAATTGTGGCTGAAACTGGGAGTTTTATATAATTCTAAGATATTCTAATTCAATGTACTTGAGTGGTCAGAAATAGACTCCGTTGATATATTTGAAAGCTTGCTGGTGTCCTTTAAATGGAGAGTTAAAATGGAACGGCTAAATATCCCTCAAAACCAATGTATGCCTAGGGTAATCGACCTAGGTAGATTCTATAGCAAATTGTGCCGGGCAGTAGTAATTTCATATTTTTTTTTTTTAGAATTCATAGAAATCTTTTTAATTACTGAAAACTAAAAATGTAATAATCAAAATGTCACCCCCATGATTTACTAAAATTATTTTGTAATAATTTTACAATAATATACAACAAAGGTACCATAGCATTTATAGCATACATATAGAATACATGATGAGCATGTTCTTGGGTCTAAATGAAATACAAAAAAAGTAATTAAAATTTTTTAGATTTATTAACATGATATATTTTTGTTACATAAAACTTGCTACAGCAAAGTATTTCATATTTTTCTTGCACATTTTAAATATACGTGACCAACAAATCAGTATCAGCTTTTAAGTGACATGACCATGCAGAAACACTTGACAACCAAAAGATGTACAGACTGATAAGGAGAATATCTCAGACAGATTTTTTCAGTGTCTTCAAAGGTTTTACAAGGGTGTGGTACAGATGAAAAGAAGTAGAATCAGTGACCTACCTGCACCGATAATGAAGCAAACAGAGTGCTTATATACATTAAGACCAGTTTGATTAAACACAACTCATCTTATATGCATATAAATTGATCATAAAAAATGAACACAGTTTATTTTCAACTATTTTGGTGTGTTGTTTTAAGATAGGTCACTGACACATAGAGATAAAACCAGACAGGAAATTTAAAAGCAAAGAAAAAACATATTTAAAAAACTGAGTTAAGCCGTGGAGTCTCAACAAACAGTGAACGAAATGTGCAAAAGTGCTTGAAATTTCCACATGACAGCAATGATAAGTCAATTGGCAAAAAAGTATATTAAAAAAAACTAAACTCAAATACTAAAATTGTATCTGCATGATCATAATTCCATTTACTGAAAGAAGAGGCAAGAAATTACAACATATCTAAAAATACCACACCTCAAAACTAAAACACAGTTGTGGTAGTTTTATAAATTTTGTCCCCTTTCCTCATTGCTGAGGCATAGGATGAA
Source organism: Grampus griseus (assembly GCF_964374135.1). NCBI lineage: Eukaryota > Metazoa > Chordata > Mammalia > Artiodactyla > Delphinidae > Grampus > Grampus griseus. Next base: position 109,761,243 of record NC_139017.1, read on the forward strand.
AGCCAAAGTTGCAACAGGGCCTCTACCTCAGGCTGACAAATACAGTACACCAGCATAATCACCTGACAACAACTTTTGTTCTTACTGTGACAAAACAAAGCAAAGCAAAGCAAAATAAACAAAAAAACCTCTATATTTAAACAAAAGTGCCTCTATATTGTTTACAAGAATCAAGCCACTTGTTTGACTTAGCTAAGTATTTGTTCACTTAATGTTCTTTTTACTTCATTTCTCTTCCTTTCAAAAGTTTACAATGGGGACTATTTGAGAAACTTAAAAATGTGTCACTTTCGTTAGTCATGTTCTATTAAAATACTGGCTAAAACCCTTATGGAAAGTTAAAGTTTAGAAATCTTAGAACTCTTCTCTGATACCTACATAAATGCTGGTATCAAGTGAGAGAACCTGGGCGATGATGATCCATATCATTAGCTTTTCCTGCAAAGGAGACAACGCTTGTCATACTGCACAGGCTGGTCGCTTATTTACTCGAGGGGAGGATGACAGGAAAGGCGGTGAAGTGAAATAGAGCTTCTGATCTGTAGGAATCCAAATTGCTGGGTCTAGCTACTCTGTATTAGTTCTAGGAAAGTTATTGTTTTATTTGTATAAATATCCTTGGTGTAAAGACATTCTATCTTCAAAAATTGTCCAGCGTTTTGGCAAAACCTAATATGAGCTACTCAAAGTAAAAATAATTATTAGAAAGTATATCCTTAAGCAACTAACAAAAATATTGGTAAGAACTACTAAAAGCAACATATATCCTTCCCTTCCAATGTCACATAGCCGTAACACTGCCCATCTGCAACACCAGCAAAATAAAATGAAGCACTATTTGCAGAAAAATTAATGAAAATGAAACGGGAAGAAATGGATTTAGGAGAAGAGGAGAAAGACGAACCAAAGAGAAGCAGGAAAGTGTCTAGTTCTGTGTTATGGCACAGACAATGCTTGCTTAGCGGTGCCTTGTTACATAGTTGGATGTAGAGTGCACAGACGGATGACGGCAATAAAGACCTCACTCAGTCGCTGGAATGAAGGAACTAGGTAACTGCTTCGACAAGAACGGTCTCAGCTCTACCTTATCTCTTAACAGAGTGCAAAGACTGAGTGTGAGCTCTGATGTCATCTTGTTGCTCATCTCTAAAATTCACAAAATTCTTTTCCACATTTTTCTGTTATAGAGACACGGATATCTTCTTCTTCATAGTCATCAAAATTGCTGGTATCTCCAGAGCCTCTGAACTTTGGTATGAATGGAGCTTCAACCTATAATTGAGACAGAGAGAGAAACAAGAGTGATATTGTGATTTATAATAAGAAATATATATTTGGTCTTTGTGCCAGTTACTGGCACAAAGCTCCTAAAACCCTTGGATTTCCTGAGTTGAGAGTGGCAAAAAGTGTCTTTTGTTATGTTAATGAGGTATCTTTGGGAAAGCCCCTAAGTAACCTAAGGATGGAGGCTGGTTCCCAGGGGACCCAACCCTGTGATTAGAAGGTTGGAACTTTCAATCCCGCTCCCTGACCTTCTGGGAGGGGAGAGGGACTGGAGACTGAGTTCAGTTACCAATGGACAATGAATGAATCAATCATGCGTATGTAATGAGGCCTCCATAAAACCCCAAAAGGAAGGGGTTTGGGTTTCGAAGAGCTCCTGGGTTGGTGAACAAGTGGGGATTTGGGGAGAGTGGCTTGGAGAGAGCAGGAAGCTCTGAGCCCCTTCCCACACACCTTGCCCTGTGCCTCTCTTCCATCTGGCTATTCCTGAGTTATACCCCTTTATAATAAGCTGGTCACCCAGTAAGTACTTTCTCAGTTCTGTGAGCCACTCTAGCAAATTAATCGACCCCCAGGTGTTTGTGGGAATCTTGACCTATAGCCCATTAGTCAGAAGCAAAAACTGGACTGGCAATTGGTATCTCCAGATAGATAGTGTCAGAAGTGTTAACTGCTTGGTGATATGGAAAAAGAGGAAAAACAAATGCCAGAGAATTTCCAAACAAACACTAAGGAAAATAAATTCCGCCTATTTACTACACAGTGGCAATCTTTAAATGCCTTTAAGTCCCTAAATGATCACAACATTAAAAGAAGAAGCAAACTATAGGTTTGCTATTTATCTCAATATTTTCATTCAAGGAATGGTACAGGCCAAAAACAATACTTGAGATTTCTAGGATAATTAACTGCTGGCATCAAAATGCTGGCACTTAAGGTTACAGAACTCCAGTTTTTCCTGTATCAGTTCTTTACTTCTAAAGTCCATTTTCTATCCCCTTTTCCTTAATTCCTTCCTCCTGAGGTTACAGATAATTCAGATTTATTTTTAATCATTTTTTTTAAATTCCCAACACTATTTTGTTAAAATAGCTGGCTATCAAAAATTTCTGAGAAATTTGAAAAAAATCTCTTTTAGAATTACAAAATTGTTAAATTCTGAACAGTTTTCTCTTTGGATCCTAAAAATAAAATGTCTTTCCATTACTTAAAATATGGTCTGTATAAAGATAATGCGGTGTACTGAATATGTTTGAGGAAAAGATGTGAAAAATTGAAACAATAACACCACAATTTACACAGCATCTATAATGTTTACTAACAATTATATGCAGGCTGTTTCATTTCTTCCTCAACATAACACTGTGAGGGAGGCAGGGAAGGTAGCCTTATTCCCATTTTACAGATTATAAGACAGAAAGTTGACCAAATTCATGTGACTAATAAGTGGCTAAAGCAGGTTTCAAATTCATTAGGTCTCCACTTCCAGTCCAGAGCTGTTTCTAATATTTATACCAGTGGTTTCCAAAGTTTTTTGATTTATATGCCCTTTAGTAAAACATTTTTGAGTATATATCACCAATAAATGTATAGTTATTTATTTATAAATTATTTACACACATGGCTGAACTATTATAAGATACACACAAACAAGACATCTAAAAAGAATAAGGTAAAAAATAAGTAGGAATGGGAAGTCTAATATCTTATTGTTTGCCAGATGGTTGCCTATGTGCCCTGCATTGGGGCCTGCAGTTCTGCACTGCACAGAAGAATGGGCTAAGCAGACAGTCGCCTCATGTCTACTAGCAAGGCAGCAGTTTAGGATCACACCTACTGAGACAATCTCTGGAAAAGGATTGTACAGTTTGAGCTGTCCAGGCCATTTTCTCCCATTTTTTGTCTTTCTGCCAGATGCCTTTGTCTATTTCGTTGTTCATGAGCACTTGGTCAGAGAATAAAAAAGGACTATGAAAACTATTCAAATTTACTATCATTTTTGTACTTCTCTACATACTTAGAATTGAGATGATAGTAAAACAAATGGCTATGTTAAAGTACTGGATTATTTCTGTTTGTAAATTATCCAGAGAGCCCCAAGTCCATTTTTGTTAATCATCAAGATTTGCTATTGATCAATTTGCCCAATAAAATAACCTGTTTGTTTTAGTGTGCTACTTCTTGGCAGATAAGCTGTTTACTACCTGAGATAAATCCAGCCCTTGGAAAGCACTGAGCAGTAGAAGTTCTACCCATTTTAAGAATAATTGTTTAAAATACATGATATGTAAAGATTAGTAAATGTTGGCTAAAATAAAATTGAAAATATTCATTATACATCATAAATCTTTAAGATACTAATAAAAAGTACAAACTTCAACAAAGTCTAATCAATTCATCTAAATATAGCATTAACTAACAATAATATAATAAATATAATATAAATAGTGCTAATTACAAAGGGATATAAATGATTTTATAGGAAAATATAAATTTCTATAATTGACTTTATAAGAGGCAAAAATTTGAAGAGGCCAATATCCACAGGAGAATTAATTTCTTAAAATTTCCAAGGTATAAATATAATTCCTATGTTCCTTAAATTTCCCAAAGAATAAGAAACATGGAAAATTTCCAGACTCATTTTATGAATCCATATAATCTCAACTCCAGAAAACAAAAAGTATAGATCAATAAAACTTATGACTATGGAAGTAAAAATCCTAAATAAAACTTTAGCAAATTGATTTTAGGCAGATATTAAAATAATAATACCCTATGATTAAATGATGTTCACTTCAGGAATGTTAGGATATCTCACTGATGTAACTCCTTATACTAATATGTCAAAGAAGGTAAAATATGGTACACTAGCAATCAAGGATATTTCCTTAAGCTGATCAGGAATACTTATCCAAGACAAATAGCTAATTTTATATTTGGTGGTAAAGCATAAAAGGCATTCCCATTCAAAAGAGAAACGAGATAAGACAGCTCAACAGGCCCACAGTTTTAAAATATTATTCTAGACATTCTAGCATATATAATAAAACAAAATGGAAATAAAAGATACAAATATTGAAAAAGAAGAGGCAAATGACACCTCCACCCACTGTGATTATCTGTCAATAAAATCCAAGGAAATCAATAACAGAATTTATTTAGTAAGGTAGCCAATTGTAACAAACATAGAAATGTTTTCTCCCTTGTGCTCTTACAATGGACGAGAAACACATTCACAGTAGCAACCAAAATATAAATTTAAGGAATAACTTTGAGAGAGAAATTGGACCTGTATGAGGGAAGGGGTTTCTAAAACTTTATCAAATGACAGAAAATATCTGAATAACTGCAGAAATATAACATGCTCATTAAAAAGAACCCTAAAGATTTTGGTTCTCTTCTAATTAATATACTGTAATCCCAATTAAGATCCCCCAGTACAACATAAATATTTGGAAAGACCAATAAAACAGAGGAGTTATTGTTTAATGGGTACAGAGTTTCAGTTTTGCAAGAAGAAAAAGTTCTGGAGATGGATGGTGGTGATGGTGGCACAACAATATTAATGTACTTAATGCCACTGAACTGTACACTTACATATGGTTAAGATATTAAATTTTGTGTTATGTGTACTTTACTACAATAAAACTGGAAAAAATTGAATTATGTATTTTTCATAAATATTTATAAGAATTCCACATATTAAATATATAAGTATTTTGAAAATTGAAATAAAAAACATTATAAAGCTACATAAAATGGTGTGGTGGTGTGGTATACAGTACAAGAAGAGACAAAAAGAGCTCATAAAAAATGAAGTTCAGAAACAGACTGAAGTATATAATAATTTAGTATTAGGAAAGGTAGAGTTTCAAATAAGCAGTCAGATAATTATTATTCAACAAATGCTAAGAGGATAATTGGTTAACTATTAAACAACAATAACAAAAAGAAGTTAGATCAAAAAGCACTAAAAGAAAATGTAGATTAAATAAGTCACCCAAATAGAATCTTGTAGTAGGTAGTAATTGTGATGTAATGGCCTGAAGCTAAGGGGAAAATGCAGGGTCGGAAGAAGTAGATCTACTACTGAAGGTGGTCACTGAAGTCATGGGAATGGACTGTGGTGAGGAAAAGCACAGAGAAAAGGAATAAATATGCCAACTGTTAATAGAGGTGCTGTCTGGATGATGGGATTATGATGATTTCAAATCTATTTACTTAACAGATTACCTGATGATAACTATATGAAACATACCTCAACCAGAAAGAAAAATAGAGCCTGGACCAATCTATTTAATCTTTCTCTCCAAACTACTCTTCCTTTTGCATCCTCTACCTTAATACAAATCTTAAGGATGAGAAATCTGATGCTTTAAAGTGGTTAAGTAATTTGCTTGAGATCTCACTCCTAATGGTTGTCTGATCTGGGATTCAGATCAATGTCTACCTAACCCCAGAGTTCATGCTCGCTCTCTTCTGTCTTCTGAGGCAGAGTCTTCCTACTCCAAAATTGCTCAAAGCATGAAAGTTAAGCATGTAATATGTAAAATCTATGAATATCTTATGAAACAATGTACTGTTGAGTGGTTTGGGGCTTTATTTTAATAACCATGTTAAAAGGCCTTCAAAGGGGGTAATGTGATCTTGGAATTGGGAATCTGAAGAACTTGGAATCAAACATAGGCATTATTTAGCAGCTGTATGATTATGTTTAAAGCAGTTAGCCTTTCTGAGCTGATTTTCTTATCAGTAAAATGGGGAAAATGGTACCACTTATCCCATAGGATTACTTCAAAGATTAAAATGAGAGGTTACAGAGTTGCTTTCATTAATTTGAAAGTACTGCACTGGTGCTAGGAAATTTAGAAAAAAACATGAAAATATAAAATATTTATTTATTAGATCTAAAATCTATTTTAAATTGCTTTGGACCTTGTTCTTGACTACATAACACAACCAGCTGAGATAATGATGCTAACGGCTATGTTTCAATGACTTTAATGGTTAGAGAGTTTTTGAACCCCTTTGAGATGCAAAGGCTGTACTGCACTCACATTGTCTTGGTCTTGATATATTTTCTATTTGCTGCATTCTAAAATTCTTTTAATGTTTTTAAAAAAATCTTTTATAAAAAATATAAATTAGAAAAACTGTGCTATTAATAATTTGAGCATTTACATTTTTTTCCTAAGGAAATTCACTCATGTGGCTGCATGGCATTATTAAATATGGCAAATTTCTGAAACATTAGAAGTTTTTGTTTTATGAAAAAAAAGAAAAAATTAACATATTCAAGATGAAGACACTTTATTCATACAAACTATCTTTAACTGGGCATTTAAGAAGCAAAAGGAGAGATGAAAGTAATTCAGCACCGCAAAATCTTTTCTTAAATGTCTCAATTTATTACAAAGGTAAAGTAATAATGACTGAAAAATATCTGATGAATCCAGCACTTAAACGTTATTATATCTGGCTGTATGCCAATTCTGGGTACGAGAATATATTTGCTTACATATCATCCTACTAGTGTGGCTTCACATCAGTTTTGAAGTGCAAACCATTACGACATTGTCTAATATATAATTGTCATGGCATTATGAAAAGAGGCATGGGTAGGAAAAATTTAACCAGGAAAACATTTCAATTGGTGGTCAAAATAGAATATACACTTTCCCTTCTATCAAGGAGAAAACTCATTTTTAAGTTGTGGGCTATAAAGGTTAAGTCCTGCATAAGATTAATTCAAAAGGTAAAAAAAAAATAAAACCATGTGTTAAGTTAAAGATACCTCTACTACATATAATTTAAACAGCAACTTTTAAAAAGCTTTTAAATTAAAGAAAGAAAAGGCTCACCTTCCTCTGGTAAATAGCAATCCAATCAGTTGTGGCAAACCACTTGTGAGTTTTTATATCACTCACACCATTCTTTAGATTTCCAAACCGCTTCGTCAGGTCCACCTGCAGCAGGTTCCTTAGAAGGTCCTTGAGATCTGAACTGAAGTGAGAAGGGAATCGAACCTGCAAAACAGACCATGTGGTAAAACACACATTCCAAAATTTTTTTTTGAGGTGATAGATCATTATATAAACAAAAATATAGGGGCTTCCATGGTGGCGCAGTGGTTGAGAGTCCACCTGCCGATGCAGGGGACACGGGTTCATGCCCCGGTCCAGGAAGATCCCACATGCCGCAGAGCAGCTGGGCCCGTGAGCCATGGCCGCTGAGCCTGCGTGTCCGGAGCCTGTGCTCCGCAACGGGAGAGGCCACAACAGTGAGAGGCCCACGTACCGCAAAAAAAAAAAAATAATAAAAAAAATAAAAAAATGTAGTGATGACCTTCAGATATTTTTAACTACACACTTCAGTCTCCATAGTAGTCTTTAAAAAAGAGAACTGAGTCAATGAATTAAAACTGTTCTCTTAGGGCCTTGTTTTGGTCATGGACTCTCTTTAAGAACATGGGCCCCTCTCCAGAAAAATGTGCATAACTACAGAACTTTTCCAGCAATGTCAGAAGGTTTACCCATCTTCAAGAGAGACCCCTTGGATCCCACATGATAAATCTTGTGTCTTAGCAACATACAAATTTAAACTTGCAACTTAAATAGAAAAACACCATATGAAAGATATCAGTATGTACATTTTTGAAAGAGATGATCAAAAAGGAAGTCTAAAAATGACTATAAAAATCCACACTGCCTTTCATAGCATAGGAAACTACTTTTCTTTTACTTATGAGTGACTTTTAAAAATAATTCTGCTATTATGCAATAGTGCAAAAAATGATTTAGATTGGTTTAAAAGCATTTTCCACTTTCTAAACTGTGAAGACTTTACAATTAGTTGACTGGCCCCCAGGCTTAAAAACAAACAAAAAACCCCCAAATAACTGAAGATGTTATATATCAAGTAATCAATAAAATAAAGTACCAGTCATTGGAGACCTAGGTCTACTTTTTGTTTTGTTTAAACACATTCTTCTCCTCTCTCTACTCCAACCTAACTCCCAGTTTTCACCCTATTATTAATATGGGTACTGAAAAATTAAAATGAGTACTACTAAAGGATGATATTAGAAGAAACAGCTGCATCTATGTCTCCTTACTCTTCCTTCATTACTACCACCTCTCCATTATCCTTTTCAACTTGTGTTCGATCATTTCCACTGCCCTCTTCCCCATCACACACACAGGTATGTATGTGCACATATCTACATGTGTGTGAGCACATGCACTTTCATTTTAATCCCATTTTCCTATCGTGCACTTACAGGTCCCATTTCATGTTCCCACCTTCACTAAATACAAACATTATTCTCTGGATTATCATGGCCTTAACTTCAAACTGACCATAAATCTCTGAAGAAATGCTTTAAAGGGTTAACAGATCCATTTCTGAACTTGCATTCTTTCTTTTGTTCTCTACAAGTGCCACCATCACCTTATAACTTGCAATGTGCATCATTACATTACCTCAGGTGATCTTCACAGTGCACTCATTCATTTAACTATGCTGAAGTATTTGTGCATGTCTGTCTCGCCCAGACTGTGAGCTTCTGGAGGGAAGGTACTATGCTATTTTTGTGTTTCTATTCCCAGGATTTATTAGATCACTTCAAATAATATACTTCATCCATTCCACAATTACCTATTGAGTACCTACTATGTACCAGGCACTGTTCTAGGTGCTGAATATACAACAGTGAGCAAAAACAAAGTCTGATTTCTTGGTACTTACATCCTAGTTGGATATGACATACTTGGTGAATATGGTATTAACTCTGTTCTAAAGATGGAGAAACTAAGATTTCAGAGACATTATATACCTTACCCAATCATGACACTATAAAGTAGCAGAGCTGGGATGAGAAATCTTGTCTTACAGTTCCCAGCCTCATGAATTTTGCTCTTTATTACATTATCTTCAAACATATAGAACTTCTTAATTTATATTCTGACTTTGAAAAAGTTCAACATACTTGATATACATTCTCATGTTCTCAAAGCAGAAGTTAAATCATTAGGATGCAAAGCTAGAAATCTATGGCAATGCTAGATTCATAACCATAGTCTTCTGATTGCCACTCTCACGCTATTCTGTGAATAAATATTTCTCAAAGTGTGGTCCTAGGGACCACTTTCATCTAAATCAACTGGGAAGTAGAGGATGATAATGCAGATAACTGGGGCTTATCTCAGATGTTAATGGTATTGGGCCTGAAAATCTGAGCTTCTATCTCCAAGTAATTCATCTGTACATGAAAGCTTGAGAAGCACTATTTGTAACATTATTTACTATTTATACAGAAGTTTTATTTTTTCTTCTAGTGACAGATCAAAAAACAATTTTAGTGTAAGTAATAAACTAAGTCACCATCATACCAGAGGAAAAGTAGTATTGTGTTAAGCAAACAAAGACTATTTGAAGGCTGAAGGTTTGGGGTCAACTCATATTAGCAACTAAAAAAACTTCATTTTTGCAAAGTCTATATTATTACAGATTATTAGAGGTTTTATGTTCTAAAAAAAAAAAAAAAGATGTGAACTACCACCCTCTCTAGTTTTTGCTTTTGACACAATGGCTTATTAGAAGTTAGGCACTATGCCAAGCAGTTTATATTCACTGGCTCATAAAATCCAGAACATAACACCGAGGTAAATACGATTATTATCCCCACTTTACAGGTGATGCAGTTAAAACCTACAGAGATTAAGTAATTGGCCCAGATTGCAGAGATAATAAGTGGTAAGGCTATAATTGCAAACCAGGCTCTCCAACTCCAGGGTATATACTCTAGTTTCAGGTTGTTGTCAGGAACCTTATAAAAGAATGAAAATTTCATCTTAAAAATACTTGCTGCACATTTCCTCATTTATCCTACTTGGAGTAAAAACTAGAGAATATAGGGTATTCAAAGACACACTGTCCACTTGAAAAATACCACGATTATTTATACAATGGTTATATTCTAATTTTGTTTAGATTCCAAAGGAATAACTCATTTGAAGTATACTTATCTTCATTTAGAATAGAGTTTGCATGAACTGTTCAATATAATGTATCAGTTATTCTCCACTTCATGATGTTCGGAATGGCAGACAGTGATGTACTACATATAAACTATTTTCTGAATTCAGGTAATATGCAATGCAATGGATAAAGAATATATACACCTGAATAAAGTAGTTTTTTTATGTAGAATGCAGATACAGTGATGGTCTTGAATTAGTTAATGAGAACATTTATTTGGTTACTCCCCAGAACAGTGATTCTCAAATGGGGAATGGTGGTAGAGGGTTGTGATGGTAGATATCAGAACCATTTGGGAATCTTTTCAAATTCTAGACATGTCCTCCTCATCTCCACATCACACCCTCTTCTTCCCCAGAGATTATGATAGGTAGTCCACACTCCCATAGTAAACCATGTTAATGATGGGAATCTGTCATACCCTTAAAGTCTACTGGAGGGGAAATAATGAGAATCATTGTGAAAGTATTTTTTCCATGATTGTTCTGAAATGTAATCAGAAATGGAGTTTCTTTGTTGACTGAACTTTCCAAAGTGCTATGTTGATGTATCAACTGAAATTAGCAAACTAGAAAATAAATGAAATTATGTTTTAAATGCAAGACCTTTATTTATAGTATGTTAACCTGGAAACACCAAAGACTTCTATAATGGGATGATTCAAAACTGTATCAAATTTTGATACTGTATTGTTTCTATCACTGTTATCAATTATAACTGCTGTAGATGTCAAAAGTAAAATCAGAATTATAGAATATTGCAGCTAGAGGGAGCTTAATTTAGTCTAAACCTTCATTTTAAAGATGAGGAACCTTCTTTTTTTTTTTTTTAAAGAAAGATAAGGAACCCTAGCTTCAGTGAGACTACCAACTCAGTTAATTTCGTTGTTGGGAAAATAACTTAATTCTTTTGACTCCTACGTGTTTCTGCAGTCCATGATAGCACAAAATATATGACAGGGCAAATAATGTGAAAATAGCTGTAAAGAGCTAGATATGGAAAAGAGACAGTCTAACCCCTTTCAACCAGTAGAGGTGAGTGATAAGGTTATTGGAAACTGGCATTATTTAACATGAAAGAGGTGTTTGTGCAATATGTACTCCCTAGAGTGTTTATTGGGTCTTCTTTCCCCTAATATTTCCTGTTTAGGAATGTTTTTCAACCCTTAGAGACCAAGTTACTTCTGAGTTTCCTAATGATATATTCTTGAGAATAAATCTATTTCTACAGTGAGGTACAGACACACACAACAAGCTTTTAACACATCATGTGTATCAAAATCATCTGTAATAATTTAAAAAATACAGATGTTTGGAATACACAGAAGACCAACAGAATCAGTATCTCTGAGAATGGGCATCTATTTCATGAAAGCTTCATGAAGGCAGAGACCACAGCTGATTTGCTGTATCCAGCACTGGTCTGTCATATACCATGAGCTTAATAAATATTTAATGAATGCATGAACTTAAATTCAACAAACACTGATTCAATACCATCTATGTGCTAGGCACTGATGTGCTTGGGATAGAGTAGTAAACCAAAGAGAGACAAAGATTCCTGCCTCCACAGTGTTTATATTCTAGTGAGAAAGAAACTTAGCAACAAGAGTGACCCTTTAAAAATGTTGTTATCCTGACAAAACCTTGCTTTGTAAGGTCTTTATTTTTTTACTCTGAAGAAAATGGGGAATCACTGCAAAGTTCTGAAAGGAGTAACAGGATCTGACTTAATGTTAGAGAGCAGTATCAGTGAAGGTGGTAAGAGGTAGTTGAATTCTGCATATATTTTAAAGATAGAGCCAAAATGCTTTTCCTGTGCATCAAATACGGAGTGAGGACTCCAGGGTGTTTTGTCTTGAGTAACTGAAAGTAGCTGAAAGGATAATGTTGCCATCAACTGAGATGGGAAAGATGGTGGGAAGAACAGATTAGCTATGGAAAAGAAAAATCTGTCAGTTTTAGGTTGAATTTGAGATATTTATTAGACCGCTGAGTGGAGATTTCAGGTAGGAAGTTGGATACAAAAGTCTGCAACTCAATGAGTCACGTATGGACGGAAAAAATGAATTTGGGAGCTGTCAGCTAGCATTAAAAGTCATAACGAGAATGAGACCACCAATAGAAGAAATGCAGGAAAAGAAGAGGATCAAGGCAAAGAGATTTAGAAGGAAAGATGAGTAATTCAGGAATAAAACTAAGATTATGAAGAGTCACTGAAGCCAAGTGAAGGAGTAATGAATGAACCACTGAACTAGATTCTGTTTCTCTTTTTGCCACAAACTAGCTTTTATCTTTGGGCAATTCTGAGCCTTGATTTACCTACACATAGGATAAGGGAGTTAAATTAAGTAAAATGGAACATTCTTGTCATCTTAAAAATTCTACTAAGCTATTTCTTTAGTAGAAAGAATATCTGGGTTCCAATCCCAACTCCAGTTACATACATTCTCTATGCTTTAGGGCTAACTCTTTTACCTTTCTGAGTCTCACCTCATCTATAAAATGATAAGAGTATATTTCATCTGGCAAGTATGAAAATAAATTAGTTAACTTTTATGAAATGGCCTTTTTTTTTTTTTTTGGCTGTGCCATGCAGCTTATGAGATCTTAATCTTAGTTCCCCAACCAGGGATTGAACCCAGGCCCAAGGCAGTGAAAGCACCAAGTCCTAACCACTGGACTGCCAGAGAACTCCCTGTGGAACTGCCTTGCATCTTGCAGGCACTAATTCAATACATGTTTCATTTTTAAGTCTTTTCATTAGGATAATATTTTAATGAACTGAAGTTGAATTTCTGAATCAAAGAAGGAACCTGGAAGTCAGCAATATCTATCATTATGTTTCCAGACTACCCAAGGGCACTTGTGCTAGAAAAGTCTTTGGAGAGTGTAAGAGGTTCCTCTTTTCTTCTTGTCTCATGCTCCACCTGTTAAATTTGTACAACAAACACTCTCTTCTTTTCCTAAGGTTCTTAAATTTGATAGAGGCAGGGAGAAAATGGACAGCCATAACCGTTTTGTAAGGACAGAATTGTGAATATAGCTGATACCTTAAACAACTTTGTCAAATTATATTACATAATATGTTAAAACAACTGTGAAATTTACTCTGAATTAAGCAAACGGAGTATTGTTCGCTTTCAGCACTGATTATAAAGTCTTGTACATTTTAGTTTTAGGAGTAACTATTACTTTCTAAAAATGTAAGAAGTTACATCCAGAAAGCAAATCAGTGCATGTTATTATAGTATCCATACTGGGTGATTTAACTTCACTGACTCTTTTTTAACTTTAGAAATAAAATAAGACCAAAATCAAGTTTGTCTACACTCAGCTTAATCACAGAAATTACAAAGTTGATCTTTGATTGAAGAAGAGAAAAATTTTACCACTATTCTTCTGCAATTTATAGAGGAAAAGATTGTTCAACCAGTAACATTATCTTTTATGCATCAGGGTAAAATTTACTGGGCTTAAATGACTCAAAAGAGTTTGCATACAGTAAATAATCTGTTAACTTCTGTCCACATGCATACTGGAATAAATTTTGAGAAATCCTCTCTCTAAATTAGTACAGTTCAAGAAATCTACCATCCCAGTAAAAAAATTATCTAGAAAAACTGAGCATATACATTAGTTAATTTTTCAAAACACATAACAACTTTTCATACATTAGGGTTCCTAATAGATATGGTGCTAAGTTCCACACTGCCTCATAGGACCCAGGGAAAGTTTAATCAACCTGGATCCTATATATAAAAAGAAACATCTAGGACATTAACAAAATACTTATAAATATTAGTACCATGATTGTGGGCTCTCTGATCTGTTCTTACCTATGCAGAAACAGTGCACAGACATAATGAATTCAGATGGTTGCAAAAGGTTATTACCCACCCCATCCTCATTCCATCCCCTGCAAAACAAGTTGGAATCATTTGCCCATAGGACCCCTAAGGTAAGGACTGTCTCAAAGCAGGTATTAAGAAGAATTTTAAATGTCCACAGCAAGGTGTTAAAACACGGCCCTGTATTTTATGTAAATGGTATAACTGCTTTTGTACTTCATGAAAATAACTCCTGCATACTGTTAAGTCTCTTTAACTGTAGCCATGCCAAATTGAAAATGGCATTTTAATTTCTCCAAAAGCATTAACAATGGTGCCTTAGAAAAAGTGTAGTGGTATATCTGTATATGTGTATATTACTTAGGAATACACAAAAAAGAGAAAATATAGCAGGCCTGAGACTGCTACCCTTTAGGAAGGCCTGCCTGCGAGTTTGGCAAATGGCAGGTATCTGGGAATTGGAATGGTGATTCAAAGTGCCAGACATTGAAAAGAAACTTCCTTAAATGACATGAGTGGCTCACTGTACCTAGACTGTTGGTACAAATAATATGGTTTATGCTGAACATCTGTTTTTGTTCTGGGAGTCTGGGATTTTGCTATGTGTTAGGTAGAGGGTGTATATGTAATCCCAATAAAACCCTTGGGCACTGAGTCTTTACTGTGCTTCCCTGATAGATAACATTTCATCCATGTTGCCAAATTTGTTGCTGGAGGAATGAAGCATCCTTTTTGACTCCTTTGGGAGAGGGCTCTTGAAAGCTTGTGCTGGCTTCCTCTGGACATTACCCCATGTGACTTTTGCCTTTGCTGATTTTAGTTTATAAACTTTTTTGTAAGGTACTTGTTACAATGAAAGGTATTCATTCCTTGAGTATTACTATATGCTGAATTTTGTGAGTCGTCCTAGTGAATCACCTAACCTGGGAATGGTCTTGGGGACCTTGGACATAGAAGGGAATAGCCATCTGGCTGCTAATCAACTACACTTCATGTGAATGTGGATTGCTCTTTAGGAAAAAGTTAACTAACTCTTGGGGGCTTCCCTGGTGGCGCAGTGGTTGAGAGTCCGCCTGCCGATGCAGGGGACATGGGTTCGTGCCCTGGTCCGGGAGGATCACACATGCCGCAGAGCGGCTGGGCCCGTGAGCCGTGGCCGCTGGGCCTGCACGTCCGGAGCCTGTACTCTGCAACGGGAGGGGCCCCAACAGTGAGAAGCCCGCATACCGCAAAAAAAAAAAAAAAAAAAAATTAACTCACTCTTGGATCATTTTGTGTATACATACGTTTACAACTTTATATTTTGTATAGTGTCTCCTTGTACATTTTTGGTGCTCATTAAAAATGGAATAATATTTACTTCATACAAAATGGAGCTAAGAATTTTTTTTAATTACATAAGTCAAAAACTCTAACTTTAGGGCTTCCCTGGTGGCGCAGTGGTTGAGAGTCTGCCTGCCGATGCAGTGGATGCGGGTTCGTAACCCGGTCCGGGAAGATCCCACATGCCGCGGAGCGGCTGGGCCCGTAAGCCATGGCTGCTGAGCCTGTGCGTCCGGAGCTTGTGCTCTGCAACGGGAGAGGCCGCAACAGTGAGAGGTCTGCGTACCGCAAAAAACCCAAAAAACAAAAAACTCTAACTTTAAGGTTTCCACACAGCTGTTACTTGCCTGCCACCTTATCTGCAAATGTCATTTTTGAATACAACGTTAACTTTTGTATTAACAAGGGTAATGCAGCCAGATAGAGTTGCTGTGGAAACCATAACTGATTCTTGTATAGAGTATATGGCACTGAAGTATTAAATTTAAAGACTATATACAGAAACTCAGCATATGTATTGCTAGGATGAGGCACAGTTAATGTGGGAATTATAAGACTTTTCTGTTAACTATGCATTTCTAAACCTGAATCTTAATATTGCGTGAATAATTTGACATTTAAATACCACCTCCAACTCCCTCTTGCGAGAACACTGGAATCACAACTAACTACTGAACAATCATTGACAGAAAGACACTGGAACTCACCAAGAAAGATACCCCACATCCAAGACAAAGGAGAGCTGCAATGAGATGGTAGGAGGGGCGCAATCACAATAAAATCAAATCCCAAAACTGCTGGGTTGGCGACTCTCAACTGGAGAACAATTATACCACAGAAGTCCACACACTGGAGTGAAGGTTCTGAGCCCTAGGTTCTGACTTCCCAACCTGGGGGTCTGGCAATGGGAGGAGGAATCCTCAGAGAATCAGACTTGAAGGCCAATGGAGTTTGATTGCAGGACTTTGACAGGACTGGGGGAAACAGAGACTCCATTCTTGGAGGGCAGACACAAAATAGTGTGTGCATCAGGACCCAGGGGAAGGAGGAGTGACCCCATAGGAGACAAAACCAGACCTACCTGCTAGTGTTGGAGGGTCTCCTGCGGGGGGCGGGGTGGAGTGGCTGTGGCTCACTGCAGGGACAAGGACACTGGCAGCAGAAGTTCTGGGAAGTACTCATTGGAGTCAGCCCTCCTGGAGTCCGCCATTAGCCCCACCAAAGAGCCTGTAGGCAGCAGTGCTGGGTCGCCTCAGGCCAAACAGCCAACAGGGAGGGAACCCAGCCCCACCCATCAGCATACAAGCAGATTAAAGTTTTACTGAGCTCTGCCCACCAGAGGGATGCCCAGCTCTACCCACTACCAGTCCCTCCCATCAGGAAGGTTGCACAAGCCTCTTAGATAGCCTCAACCACCAGAGGGCAGAGAGCAAAAGCAAGAAGAACTACAATCCTGCAGCCTGCAGAATGAAACCACAAACACAGAAAGATAGACAAAATGAAAAGGCAGAGGACTATGTCCCAGATGAAGGAACAAGTTAAAACCTGAGAAAAACAACTAAATGAAGTGGAGATAGGCAACTTTCCAGAAAATTCAGAATAATGATAGTGAAGATGATTGAGGCCCTTGGAAAAAGAATGGAGGCAAGGATCAAGAAGATGCAAGAAATGTTTAACAAAGACCCAGAAGAATTAAAGAACAAACAAACAGAGATGAACAATACAATAACTGAAATGAAAAATACACTAGAAGGAATCAACAGCAGAATAACTGAGGCAGAAGAATGGATAAGTGACCTAGAAGACACAATGGTGGAAATCACTGCCACAGAGCAGAATAAAGAAAAAAGAATGAAAAGAAATGAAGACAGCCTAAGAGACTCTGGGACAACATTAAATGCACCAACATTCACATTATAGGGGTCCCAGAAGGAAAAGAGAGAAAGGACCCAAGAAAATATTTGAAGAGATTATAGTAGAAAGCTTACCTAACGAGATTATAATAGAAAACTTCCCTAACATGGGAAAGGAAATAGCCACCCAAGTCCAGGAAGCACAGAGAGTCCCAGGCAGGATAAACCCAAGGAGAAACAAGCCGAGACACATAGTAATCAAACTGAAAAAAATTAAAGACAAAAAAAATATTAAAATAAACAAGGAAAAAATGACAAATAGCATGCAAGGTAACTCCATACATTTAACAGCTGATTTATCAGCAGAAATTCTGCAAGCCAGAAGCGAGTGGTATGATATATTTAAAGTGATGAAAGGGAACAACCTACAACCAAGAATACTCTACCAGGCAAGAATCTCATTCAGATTCGACAGAGAAATCAAAAGCTTTACAGACAAGCAATAGCTAAGAGAATTCACCACCAAACCAGCTCTACAACAAATGCTAAAGAGTCTTCTCTAAGTGGGAAACACAAGAGAAGAAAAGGACCTACAAAAACAAACCCAAAACAATTAAGAAAATGGTAATAGGAACATACATATCGATAATTACCTTAAACGTGAATAGATTACACACTCCAACCAAAAGACAGACTGGCTGAATGGATACAAAAACAAGACCTGTATATATGCTGTCTACAAGAGACCCACTTCAGACCTAGGGACACATACAGACTGAAAGTGAGGGGACGGAAAAAGATATTCCATGCAAATGGAAATCAAAAGAAAGCTAGAGTAGCAATTCTCATATAAGACAAAATAGACTTTAAAATAAAGACTGTTACAAGAGACAAAGAAGGAGACAACATAATAATCACGGGATCAATCCAAGAAGAAGATATAACAATTGTAAATATTTATGCACCCAACATAGGAGCACCTCAATACGTAAGGCAAATGCTAACAGCCATAAAAGGGGAAATCAACAGTAACAGAATCATACTAGGGGACTTTAACAGCCGACTTTCACCAATGGACAAATCATCCAAAATGAAAATAAAAAAGGAAACACAGGCTTTAAATGACACAATAGACTAGATAGGTTTAATTGATATTTATAGGACATTCCACCTGAAAACAGAAGATTACACTTTCTTCTCAAGTGCACATGGAACATTCTCCAGAATAGATCACATCTTGGGTCACAAATCAAGCATTGGTAAAGTTATGAAAACTGAAATCATATCAAGCATCTTTTCCAACCACAATGCTATGAGATTAGAAATAAATTATAGGAAAAACAAAAAATGTAAACACAAGGAGGCTAAAAAATACTTTACTAAATAAATAACCAAGAGATCACTGAAGAAATCAAAGAGGCAATCAAAAAATACCTAGAGACAAATGACAATGAAAACACAATGACACAAAACCTATGGGATGCAGCAAAAGCAGTTCGAAGAGGGAAGGCTATAGCAATACAATCCTACCTCAATAAACCAGAAAAATCTCAAATAAACAATCTAACTTTACACCTAAAGGAACTAGAGAAAGGAGAACAAACAAAACCCAAAGTTAGTAGAAGGAAAGAAATCATAAAAATAAGATCAGAAATAAATCAAATAGAAATGAAGAAAACAATAGCAAAGATCAATGAAACTAAAAGCTGGTTCCTTGAGAAGATAAACAAAACTGATAAACCTTTATCCAGGCTCATCAAGAAAAAGAGGGAGAGGACGCAAATCAATAAAATTAGAAATAAAAAAGGAGAAGTTACAACGGACAGTGCAGAAATACAAAGCATCCTAAGAGACTACTACAAGCAACGATATGCCAATAAAATGGACAACCTGGAAGAAATGGACAAATTCTTAGAAAAGCACAACCTTGAGAGACTGAACCAAGAAGAAAGAGAAATTATGAACAGACCAATCACAAGTACTGAAATTGAAACTGTGATTAAAAATCTTCCAGTAAACAAAAGTCCAGGACCAGATGGCTTCACAGGTGAATTCTATCAAACATTTCGAGAAGAGCTAACACCCATCCTTCTCAAAATCTTCCAAAAATTGCAGTGTAAGGAACACTCCCAAACTCATTCTACGAGGCCATCATCACCCTGATACCAAAACCATATAAAGATACTACAAAAAAAGGAAATTACAGACCAATATCATTGATGAATATAGATGCAAAAATCTTCAACAAAATACTAGCAAACAGAATCCAACAACACATTAAAAGGATCATACACCATGATCAAGTGGCATTTATCCCAGGGATGCAAGGATTCTTCAATATACACAAATTAATCAATGTGACACACCATATTAACAGATTGAAGGATAAAAACCATATAATCATCTCAATAGATGCAGAAAAAGCTACAGTAATCAAGACAATATGGTATTGGCACAAAAACAGAAATATAGATCAATGGAACAGGATAGAAAGCCCAGAGATAAACCCACGCACCTATGGTCAACTAATCTATGACAAAGGAGGCAAGAATATACAATGGAGAAAAGACAAGTCTCTTCAATAAGTGGTGCTGGGAAAACTGGGCAGCTACATGTAAAAGAATGAAATTAGAACACTCCCTAACACCATATGCAAAAATAAACTCAAAATGGATTAAAGACCTCAATGTAAAACCAGACACTATAAAACTCTTAGAGGAAATCATAGGAAGAACACTCTTTGACATAAATCACAGCAAGATCTTTTTTGACCCACCTCCTAGAGTAATGGAAATAAAAACAAAAATAAACAAATGGGACCTAATGAAACAAAAGCTTTTGCACAGCAAAGAAAACCATAAATAAGACAAAAAGACAACCCCCAGAATGGGAGAAAATATTTGCAAACGAATCAATGGGCAAAGGATTAATCTCCAAAATATATAAACAGTTCATGAAGATCAATATCAAAAAAACAAACAACCCAATCAAAAAATGGGTGGGAGACCTAAATAGACACTTCTCCAAAGACATACAGATGGCCAAGAGGCACAGGAAAAGCTGCTCAACATCACTAATTATTTAGTGAGAAATGCAAATCAAAACTACAATGAGGTATCACCTCACACCGATTAGAATGGGCATCATCGGAAAGTCTACAAACAATAAATGCGGAGAGGGTGTGGAGAAAAGGGAACCCTCTTGCACTGTTGGTGGGAATGTAAATTGATACAGCCACTATGGAGAACAGTATGGAGGTTCCTGAAAAAACTAAAAATAGAATTACCATATGATCCAACAATCCCACAACTGGGCACATACCCAGAGAAAACCACAATTCAAAAAAATACATGCACCCCAATATTCATTGCAGCATTATTTACAATAGCCAGGTCATGGAACCAAGCTAAATGTCCATCAACAGACAAATATATAAAGAAGATGTGATACATATATACATGGAATATTACTTAGCCATAAAAAGGAACAAAATTGGGTTATTTATAGAGACATGGATGGACCTAGAGAGTGTCATACAGAGTGAAGTTAAGTCTGAAAGAGAAAAGCAAATATCATATATTAACGCATATATGTGGAATCTAGAAAAATGGTACAGATGAACCAGTTTGCTGGCAGAAAAAGAGACACAGATGTAGAGAACAAACGTATGGACACCAAGCGGGGGAAGTAGGGGGCATGGGTGGTGGGATGAATTGGGAGATTGAGATTGACATATATACACTAATAGGTATAAAATAGATAAATAATAAGAACTTGCTGTATAGCACAGGGAAATGCACTTCGCTGTACAGTAGAAACTAACACAACATTGTAAAACAACTATACCCCAATAAAAATAAATAAATAAATACCACCTCCTCTGTTTTTTTTAAAGGCAAAATATGTGTAGGAGAGGATCTAACAAGCTGATTGATCATCTTTCTGTACATTTATAAATACCAGTTTGAATTAAAATATTGTAAATAGAGAAAGAACGTAAAAATCTAATGTTCAAATATATGTACTTTAATAATTAATCACTTCATTAAACACATTTCATTTAACTTTGATAAGTCAATGATACCTATAATCTTTATAACATTGTTTCCAAAAATATAATCAACATAAAATATTGTTGCATAAAATACCATGCTTTTTAAAAAAAGAAAAAATTCTGAATGCAAAGTATATTTTTAAATGTTATTTGATATCATTAAAACCATTAAAAAATTTAAATACAAATACAGGATCTGTAAGACCAAAAGTGGATTTTCAATGACTTGAACAATTAAAAAATTTGAAAACAAGTTCGTCTCCAATTTGACTTTTAGCTACTAACTAGAGAGACAATAATACTCTGTAATGTGGATAGAGATAACTTCTAGTTTGGATTTGAGTGCTGAAACAGATGGTTTTATTGGGAAATGTGAATATGATTTTACATTCAAATAATACAGATCCTAGAGATCACTTAATAACAATTATTTTGTTTTCACGAGTTCTACTTTATGCATAAAGAGAACAAGGAATGAAAACTTTACAATATGGGGAGAGATAATCTGGCACCTTTAGTTAAAAACAATAGTACACCAAACACCCTATAGTATTTCTAATAAATAAAGGAAAAAAATCAGATATTGTGATATGATAAAATTTTATGTTGCTACTCTTCTCTTCTAAGGTGACCAGGATTTAAACTGTTACAATTTTAGAATTTATGCAGATTTAAATTTAAACCGTGTGCTACCATTGGATTCTAAATGTTAAAGTTTGATATGAAATAAAAACATATTCATAAGTAGCCAAAAAAAAATTACACAATGTACAATGATTGGCAAACAGAGGCCAATTCATACAGATGAAGATACATTTGTTTTAGCTAAAACAATTTTTCTAAGTAAATAAAATTTAGTTATGACAGCATCCTTGTCAGAAAATTTGATTCCTCCTATGAAATTAAGTATAAATAAAAGCAATATAGTAAAGATTCAGGAACTCTGTAATTAACTGTAATTAAATTATTTGGAACTATTACTATAATTTCTGCATTCTTAGTCTTTGTACTAGTAAAATATGCTTCTCCCATTCAGTTATTTAAAAGTATTTTAGTCCTCTCATTCTTCATATGACCTTTGGCCTTATTTTCTCTTGAGATTTTACATAATCACTTCTCAAATTCTTAAATAATAAACCACTGCCTTGTCTATTAATTTTTCTTGATTTTTTGTTTTGTTCATCTCAAAAGTTCTCTTACTTTGACTTTAATATTCTGCTGGGTGAAAACAATTACAAAGATAAGAAACCTGAAGCTTAGAGATCTACAAATGTAGCAGGGACAGCAGTAATACTTAATTACCTAAATATCAATACTTCGTCTGCCTTTCTATATTACTTTAGTGTGAATCTTTCAAAAACCTAGCTTAGTTAGCTGTAAGAGGTATTTATTTTTTACCTTTGACATAGTTGAAGTATGCATTCTTTAGTTAGTCCCCTAGTTTGTGAACCTGCCATAATATAAAACTTCCTCCCATAAAATACAGTAAAATATAACTGAAAATCTTGTGATCCCTATAGACTGCATATGCACTATGACATATGGAACAACACTGTGTTGAGATGTGGGTCCTAGGTGGCTGGAGAGACTCATTCTATTGGTGTCTTGTTCCATCCAGCTATTTAAATTTGGGTCTTAGTAACAAAGATAAATTATTATATTATGGACATTGAAGGTACCTTCTGAATAGCTGACATTATAAATTTTAAGTTCATGAATGCTAAGGGTCAGCTTTCATACGAAATATAGAACATGAATCTGGCTGAGAAATAAAAAACCAGATTTTTCTTCTATCTCCTTCCAGATTCTTTAGGTTGATTAGGCTTATCTCTGCCTTTCACAAAATACAAAAAAGTCAACTATATCACATCTCAGGGAATGTCATGTCAAGACTGATGTTATATGATCAAAAACAAACAAACAAAACAAACTAATAGAGCGTACCACATGTAGGAAAAGGAAAAATAAGGAAATATAAGGAAACTATCCCTTCCCATGAACTCTGTCATAAATGCATAGAAGGCCTTCTGGGAATTTTTGAAAGCCTACTGAATCAGGCTCATCTCTATTAAAACTGACTGCAGTATTTTTAAAAAGGATCTAATGCATGAGTTACGGCAAGAGTGAATGATTGACTTTAAACAAAATACTCTTGGAAACAAAATTAGGGATTATAAATGCAAAAGAAGAAAGGTTTATGGAGTAATTACAAAATGTAAAATACTCTGACTTATAGTACATCTACTCATATTCAAGAAGAATTAATGTTATTTTCATACTTGCTAAAGATCAATGGCAATTATAATCACATTAACATGAAAAACTGTTTACATCATTTCTATGAAGTCCCATCTTAAAAAGGCTTATCTATTCTATGTCTACTTCCAATTTTGTAATGTTTGACATAATTCAAACAAGTCTCTCCTAAAAAAGCAACGGCATATAAAAACAGCCCCTAAAACTTCTCTCCAAGCAGATACCCACATGAAATAACTAACAATTTTTATTTATTTGAAGGAATATGGAAGAATTAGGGCTATGATCCTGTGTTTTACAAGTGATAAAAATGCTAATAATGGAAACTGCTTTATTATTTTGCTAATATGTTTGTAAAATTGCCCTTTTTTACTTAAAAGACTTCAACGATTCAGTATTTACGCTATCTTAAATGAGTGCTGCTCATTTGAGCTGCTAAATATAAGGGCAGCAACTATGGATATTTCTGTCTTTTTCCCAATTTAGGGTAATATTCTGATGACATCAAATGGTTTCAATCTACAAAGCTTAAAATTCATTTATAGAAATAATGAATAATAAAGGAATAATAAATTGTATTACTTACCTTTCCGGAAACAATCTTTTCATAAATCTGAATTGGTTGGTCTGCAAAGAATGGGGGGTAGCCAGCTGCCATTTCATAGATTAACACTCCTAATGCCCACCAATCCACTGCCTTATTGTAGCCCTAAGATAAACCAACACCAAATGTCAATTATTACTTAATTCACTCAGAGGAGAATGAAGTCATAAATTATTTCAAAGTGATCTTCAAGCATATGAAAATTTTTAAAAAGCAGTTGCTGAGCAGTAATTCAGGATAAAATAAAAAAATAAACAAAATGTATCAGGTCAGATTTGAATTAAACAAAGGGGCAAATTTCCAGATACTGAAATTGGATATTAGGAAATATTATTAAATCTTCCTAAAATCATTAAGACTATTAAAGACAATAAAAAATGCCCTGTTTAATTGGGATAATTTAGTTGTTGCTCAACAGTAGGAAGGGAATTGGACCAAATTACCCCTTAAAGCCCAATCTAGTTCCATAATATTATGAATCAGGTTTTCTAGAGAATACTTAGAAAGGTCAAAAGTTTTAAAATGAAAGAGTAGATATTGTACTTCATAATAAACAGTGGAGTTGACTTCAAAATATTCTATATTGTTGGGGTTAAGAGGGTGAATATGCTCGGGATAATCCCATCCACTTCACAGGATCTTATGAAAGCTAAAAGTTTAATGTGGAACATAATAAATGTAAATATTTAAGTATACTTTATTCATCTAGTGTTTTGTTTCTCATCTCTAAAAGGTATACAAGAAAGATAACTAATTCATGGGATTTTGTGGGGACTACATCAAATGAAAGGAAATGATGTGTATAAAGAGTGTGTTGCAAACCAAATGTACAATTCTAAGGTTTCTTTTTTTTTTCATGTTAAGCCTATTAAAATTAAGATTTAGAAGTATTGATAAGAAAATAAATAAGAATAAAATATTAACATGTTTATATAAAGTTTGTTATCAGCCATAATCAGTGTCAACTGGCACAAAAGATTATGAAAAAAAACAAAACAACTTGATCATGGAGAGAAATGAGCTGAATTCTTGCCAGATCTTTTGGTCTGCCATCACATACAGCCTTTAATTACCTTCGCCACTCCCCCTAGTCCAACCTTTTTTCAAAAATTTAGCTTATAAACTATTTAATTTTCAAATTACTGGCTAAAATATAATAATATAGAGATTTTTTCTTTTTATTTCCTGCTTCTGTATGTTTTTAAAATGAGAGAGACTAGTAAAATAGTAATAGTACTTTGTTTTGCTAATAGAAATGGCATCAACTTTGCTTTAATTCTTTAAATTCAATTCATTAATAATGTAATTAGCATGTTTTTTTGTTATAATGAAAGCATGTAACGTTGAAACAGATCCTTTTACCAAACTGATTTCTATGTTTTGGATTGTGTACTAATGTTCATAATAAGTATTCCAGATGCTTTCAATACCCTAGGTATGGAAAACTAAAACAAATCAGTAAGAAAAACTAAATTATAATAGAAAAATGGGCAAAGGACATGAACTAATAATTCATACACACAAAGAAATACCAAATGGCTATTAAGCATTAAAACAATCTAATAATCAGACATAAGACTTAAAATAATTAGATATCATTTACTGTCTATCAAATTAGTAATGGTTTTTAAAACAAGAATACCCAATGCTGGAGAAAGTGTGGTGAAACAGGTACTCTCAAACACTGCTGAGAAGTGCAAAATTGCTACAATCTTTTTGGACAGTGCTTTGGCAACATGTATTGAAAGCCTTAAAAATGTTCATACTCTCTGACCCTGTAATTCCACTTCTAGGAATCTATCCTAAAAAAATAATTTAAAATATAGAAAAAGCTTTATGTACAAAGATGTTTATCACAGTGATCTATAATCGAAAAAACTGAAATAACCTAAATACTCAACAATAGAAGAATGGCAAAATACAATATGGTACATTTTCAAATAAGCCATTAGAATTATATTTGCATGCTTATTATCATTCAAGTGAAAAAGCTGAATACAAAACTGTACATTCACTATAACATGCATAGAAAAATATATTAAAATGTTTTTTTTAAAAGGCTACCTCTGGATGGTGAGATTATAGGTTTTTTGATTCTTTCTTTATATTTTTCTATATTTTCCAAATTTCATACAGTGAATAGCTATTTCTTTTACCACATATATATATAAATATATACACACATACAGTTTTTAAAGTTTTGGTCCCTACTATGTTATCATTATTTGTTAAATGTACTTAAAGAAGAAATATGTTAATGATATTTAGATTATAAAAGAGTAAAAGTTATAAATGATATAAATTATGTAAGATAATGAGAGGAACGCTGAAAGAATTATTTTATTCTAATACTTCTGTAGGTTAGCCAAATTTCAATGATTCAGGGGGTAGTTGTTCAATGTGTAATTATCAAAGCATCTGTGTTATCCCTTTCTCTTTCCTGGCTCCTGTGCCCAGTTATTATCAGTCGCTCCTTTCTGGCTTTCTCCACCAAGGGATGGCAGTAGAAAGGAAAACAAAAGTTAAATCATCCTTTGTGATACGATTAAAAATTTCTCTCACCACATTTTGCACTGTTTAGAAAAGCAGAACTGTATTCAATAAGACTATAACTATTCAATTGCTATAATATTCCTATTTTTAAACTAAAATTTTAAAAAATAATTCACATACATTTTTTTTCATTTAAGTGGTAAAGTTGAAACAAAGGAAGAATTGACAACTAGTACATGTCGTCTTTAGTTTGCCTCTTGGTGTAACCCAGAGCAAGGGCCTCCTCGCCCTCCTGTATTGGGAATAATTATGAATAGGCTATGCTTTTGGCTTCAAAACATGGGTCTAGAGGTCAGATTTATTCATACTAATTCTCTCAGATTCAGAGTTAAAATCACCAGTTAATGGGATTACTGGTAGACTCTAAACAATTACTTTTTAGTAATTATGAACAAATAGATTTAAATTCATATTTAGATTAAACATGTAAAATTAGATCAATAAACTTTTTTTTTATAAAAGTCCACAGTGATGCATGCCTTATATTTCTACTTCTTACGTAACTACATTATAAATATACCTTGCTGAGAATTATTTCTGGAGCCAAATATTCTGGAGTGCCACATAAGGTCCAAGTTCTGCCTTTAACTCTTTTGGCAAACCCAAAGTCTGTGACCTATAAAAGACAAAAAAACTTGTAAACATTTATTATTTCATAATAAATGTACTACTGTACCTAAGTTGAAAGTTAAAAATCAGAGTTAAAATTAACACCATGAAAAAAATTAAGTCAATGTAATTGACACTAATCCAAGAAGGCACTGTTTAGTGAATAAAGGTTAAAGCAACCCATGCTGGAGAACCTTTCCCTGACACAAAGAAACAAATGAACCAAAAAAAAAAATAGTTTTAATAAAAATGAAGCAGTGCTAGGAGTGTTCCTTAAGTCCAGCATTGTCCTCTGCCCTTAATTACATCCTCAGAAGTGCAAAAGCATCACTGGGAGAATCTTAATAACTGAGTAAAAAGGAATGCTCTCATTCTATTGATAGTACAAATGGAAAGAAAACACTACCACCAGTCCATTATTGGTAGCTGGGCCTCCTTTCGTAGCTGTACTGTAGTGTTAAAAAGCATGGACTCTTGGGACAGGCTGACGGGGTTCAATTATGACTCTACGTGTGTGACCTTGCTGTTCCTTAGTTTCATTAATCTTAAAATGAGGATAACAATAGTATTTACATTTCATAGTGTTATCAGAATTAAAAGAGGTGATACATGTAAAAACACTTAGAATAATGCCTGGCACTAAGTGAGTACTCACAAATTTAGCTATTATTTCTTTACGCAGGAGCCTGAAATCAGTTTACAACTTCTAATTTCTATTACTGACCTTCCATCTTGGCAAAAGTACACGATGCCCCATACATGCCCCTACGTCACATGTAGGGAGAAAAAAAATCTCCAAAGAAGGAAGTCTAATGCTTACGGTACATACTATAGATTGCTTGACTCAACAGATTCTAGCTCGCCTTCCTGAGCTATAGAAACTGTCACACTAAAAATTATATTTAACTATAGACTAAGGGAGATAGAAACAGGTTCCATCTTTTTTTTTTTTTTTTTTTTTTTTTTTTGCGGTACGCGGGCCTTTCACTGTTGTGGCCTCTCCCATTGCAGAGCACAGGCTCCGGACGCGCAGGCCCAGCGGCCATGGCTCACGGGCCCAGCCGCTCCGCGGCATGTGGGATCTTCCCGGACCGGGGCACGAACCCGTGTCCCCTGCATCGGCAGGCAGACTCTCAACCACTGCGCCACCAGGGAAGCCCCAGGTTCCATCTTTGATGGAACTTTTGGTTCTGTAATAGCAACAGAACTGTGAGCTCAATTTAAACTGTTAGGAAGAATTGTCTCCCTCAAAGAAAAAAAAAAGAATCCAATATTGGTAGTTGTGGTTAAATACATATAACTTCTTACCTAGTATTTCTCAAATACATTATATATAATGTGTTCAAGTCATACCTGGATATAACCTTGATGGTCAATTAAGAGATTTTCAGGTTTTAGATCTCTGTAGATGAGGTCTAGTGAATGGAGGTACTCGAATGTTAGCACTATCTGAGCTGCATAGAACCGTGCATGGGGTTCACTACAAAGAAACAAAACATTGATTTCAGTAAAATGGGTTAACATATAGTAATTAGTAGATTTTACAAAAAAAAAACAACATGAGGTAGAGGCATTTTGGGAGCAAAAAAATTTTTTTTTCTTTTAAACATATGTAAAGAAACATGTTAGTTTCCAAATATTTACTAAATCTATAAATCATCTTCAAATAATGCTTTGATATACTTAGTGGGCAGCATATGTTGAAGAAAACTTAACTCTCAGATTGTCATTGTAATTTAAATTATTATTGGCCATGTTAGAAGACATTGAGAATGACTGAAAAGCACCAGTTAGATTATCTGTCAGGGCAATTGCTATTAATGATAGGCTCATCTCATCTACCTTTCTCATAAATTTCAAGTACTTAAAGAATTTCTGCATTAATCTGCAGATTTATGCCATTTTACCCAGGCTGTTACTATTACAAAAGTGACATATGCTCATTATAGAAAAAAAGCCATAAAATATTAATGAAGAATAAAGATACCAATAATCCCATTCAGAAACCAGATTCAATCCTGGTATCTAAATTTCCAAATCTTCTACTATGCATATTTATACAGATACCTGAACATAGGTATAATCTGTATATTTAGGTAAATACACACAGTTCTGGATACACAGATTAACTGATAGATTATGGTAATTTTGATGCCACATTCTGGGTATTACTCCAAAAGGATGTACTGTTTTCTAGTTTGAGTTTCTATTTCATCTTGTAGTGTATACACTGAATTCTTCTAATCTTCCTGATATATTGCAATGACTTTCAGATTTGTGTCCTCAATGAACAACCTTAACTATGAATAGAATTTCCCTCAAGATGGTTGACATGAGTTTGATCTGGTAGCACCAAAAATAGGAATTCTAAAAAGAGATTGTATATGCTACTCCTTTTGCTTGTCACTCACTATATTTCCAAGGTCCTAGCCTGATACACACCAAGTGCTCAGAAAATATTTGTTAAATGAATGAATATGTGAAGAAAAACACTTGTGGCAATATTTTATAATATCCTTCCAGTTCCAGCCCTATCATGACACTGTTACAAGGTATACCATATGTCCTATGACAAGGAATGAGAATACTGTAAAGGGAGATTAAAAGAATCATCCAGGTCATTGAAATATTTATCCCTAATTTTGGAAACGTTTGACCTGGGAAGTCCCCTCTCATTTTCTTCATACACCCGTTAATATAAGATGCATTTATCATCTTATCATCATAAACATAAGATGCACTCAGCATTTTATGTTTATCTCCACACTGGTGTTTGATTGGAGGTACACAAACATTACATAGATCTTTAATCAAACTGTTGAAAGGTCAGAGCAAAATATTCTATAAGGAACATTTAATGTTGTAGCAGCTTTAAGTCTAGACAGTTACTATTTAAGTAGAGAATCGTAATGACTCCATTGATTCTGATTAGAACCATGCTCAACAATAACTCAATAGATGGAGAGATATACCATGTTCTTGGATTGGAAGAATCAACATTGTGAAAATGACTCTACTACCCAAAGCAATCTACAGATTCAATGCAATCCCTATGAAACTACCACAGGCATTTTTCACAGAACTAGAACAAAAAATCTCACAATTTGTATGGAAACACAAAAGACCCCGAATAGCCAAAGCAATTTTGAGAACGAAAAATGGAGCCGGAGGAATCAGGCTTCCTGACTTCAGACTATACTACAAAGCTACAGTAATCAAGACAGTATGGTACTGGCACAAAAACAGAAATATAGATCAATGGAACAGGATAGAAAGCCCAGAGATAAACCCACGCACATATGGTCACCTTATCTTTGACAAAGGAGGCAGAAATGTACAGTGGAGAAAGGACAGCCTCTTCAATAAGTGGTGCTGGGAAAACTGGACAGCTACATGTAAAAGTATGAGAGTAGATCACTCCCTAACACCATACACAAAAATAAGCTCAAAATGGATTAAAGACCTAAATGTAAGGCCAGAAACTATCAAACTCTTAGAGGAAAACATAGGCAGAACACTCTATGACATAAATCACAGCAAGATCCTTTTTGACCCACCTCCTAGAGAAATGGAAATAAAAACAAAAGTAAACAAATGGGACCTAATGAAACTTAAAAGCTTTTGCGCAGCAAAGGAAACCATAAAGAAGACCAAAAGACAACCCTCAGAATGGGAGAAAATATTTGCAAATGAAGCAACTGACAAAGGATTAATCTCCAAAATTTATAAGCAGCTCATGCAGCTTAATAACAAAAGAACAAACAACCCAATCCAGAAATGGGCAGAAGACCTAAATAGACATTTCTCCAAAGAAGATATACAGAGTGCCAACAAACACATGAAAGAATGCTCAACATCACTAATCATTAGAGAAATGCAAATCAAAACTACAATGAGATATCATCTCACACCAGTCAGAATGGCCATCATCAAAAAATCTACAAACAATAAATGCTGGAGAGGGTGTGGAGAAAAGGGAACCCTCTTACACTGTTGGT
Source organism: Grampus griseus (assembly GCF_964374135.1). NCBI lineage: Eukaryota > Metazoa > Chordata > Mammalia > Artiodactyla > Delphinidae > Grampus > Grampus griseus. The sequence continues at coordinate 109,792,669 of NC_139017.1, forward strand.
GGGAATGTAAATTGATACAGCCACTGTGGAGAACAGTATGGAGGTTCCTTAAAAAGCTACAAATAGAACTACCATATGACCCAGCAATCCCACTACTGGGCATATACCCTGAGAAAACCATAATTCAAAAAGAGTCATGTACCAAAATGTTCATTGCAGCTCTATTTACAATAGCCCAGAGATGGAAACAACCTAAGTGTCCATCATCGGATGAATGGATAAAGAAGATGTGGCACATATATACAATGGAATATTACTCAGCCATAAAAAGAGATGAAATTGAGCTATTTGTAATGAGGTGGATAGACCTAGAGTCTGTCATACAGAGTGAAGTAAGTCAGAAAGAGAGAGACAAATACCGTATGCTAACACATATATATGGAATTTAAGAAAAAAAAAATGTCATGAAAAACCTAGGGGTGAAACAGGAATAAAGACACAGACTTACTAGAGAATGGACTTGAGGCTATGGGGAGGGGGAAGGGTAAACGGTGACAAAGCAATAAAGAGGCATGGACATGTATACACTACCAAACGTAAGGTAGATAGCTAGTGGGAAGCAGCCGCATAGCACAGGGAGATCAGCTCGGTGCTGTGTGACCGCCTGGAGGGGTGGGATAGAGAGGGTGGGAGGGAGGGTGACGTAAGCGGGAAGAGATATGGGAACATATGTATATATATAACTGATTCATTTTGTTGTGAAGCTGAAACTAACATACCATTGTAAAGCAATTATGCTCCAATAAAGATGTTTAAAAAAAAAAAAAAAAACAATAACTCAGTCTTCCTGTTGCCTCAAAGTTTCTAAGGTGGGAGTTAGCAACCTTTCAAGTATATAAATAGTATGTGTGAAAGGTTAGAAACGACAATGCCTGTGTGTGAATTATGTCAATCAACTTGCTTTCCTCTTAGTATCAAGTTAAGTATTAAAGAAATAAGAGTGTGGGGAGTTGCAAAGAAAAGAAATAATCACAGAAAATGGATAAAATATTTTTTGAAGACAGGTTAAGGTGTGGTAATTCAGTGTAAAACTCTAAATTATCATAGGGCAACATGAGAATTCTGGACCTGCCTGGACAAGGAGTGTAGGAGAGGACAACAGCAAGTTAAAAAAAAATCATTAAAGAGAAGTTACTCTGTATCAGCACAGTGCCTGACATATATTAGGTGTCCTGTACATATTAGGTCAATAAATGAATTTTGGTTTAGGCCTCAGGTAACTAAAATAACTCTCATTCTGGCCCATTACTGAATATGATCTCATGGTAATCCAAGTCTACCATCATGTTTTCATGAATTGAATTACCATCTACAGTCTTGTTTGAATTCATACTGATGTTTTAATTAATGTCAATATACAGTATACTGAACAAAGCTGGACCTGCTCTTGGTTTCAGCTTCATTCTAATAGTGATTTTAAATGAACAGTAGTAGCTTACAAACTATTACACACAGGTAAAGTTAACAAAATGTATAAACTCTTTTAATAACTGTGTGACCTTATTAGTAATAACCTAATGACAAGGTACAAACTCCTTTTAAATTACATATATATGTTTAAAACTCAACATGGCAACAACGTTAAGGAGAATAAATCTGTGCAAAACAAACTTTCATAATTTTATCACTATGATATCAATGATTATCTTTTCTATATATTTATTTCTTATCTTCATCCTTACACAAACCTCTTCCCCAGAGATGTATTATTAATATTTATTCAGTAAACACTGGTCTAAATTCAATAAATTTTTGCAATATCTGGATAGTCTTCAAATAATGGACCCTCATGATACCTACCAATGCTAGAATATTTATACTGCTATCATGGTGCTTTTATTTAATTTTTAAAACTCAGTATGATGTGGCCTCTTATTAATGTTTCCATGTAACTCTTCATATAGCTAAAATATTACTAAATTAAATGAAATAAATTTTTAACATTGACAATAACTTCAAAGTTTGGTTTAAAACAAACACACAGCATATAAAGATTTGAGGAGTGTAAAGTGTTAGTTACCTGAACCTTCCAATTCTTCTTAGATGTGAAAACATTTCACCACCAGGGACATATTCCATAACCATGTATAAATTAGAATTATCCTATGAACAAATAAAAAGGATAACTAAATCAAAATTATGAAACATTATTTTGCACGAAAATATTTTAAGATAACACCATGTTCAATTAGAAAAAGACAAATTAAAAAATCTGATACATTACTAACATTGGGAAATAGAGAATAAATGGAAAAGGCCCTAACTTTTCTACACTGGGGCACTTATTTTCTCCCCCCTGGTACTCTTGCCACAGATTAGTATGGGATTTTTGCTGTTCCTGCTCTTGCAGGGAACACTTAACTCTTGAACACTTAAACACTGTGGCAATGACGTAATGCTATAGTGTAAGCAAAAGTTAAAAAACAATTTGAAAAAGTTAGTAAGAATATTTACATTTTATGTACTAAATTAGGTCAGAGAGATTAACGATTTTTAACATCATCCTAAATACACAGATCTTCATTTGATTTAAAGAATAAAGGAGGAAAAAGGAAAAAGGCTAAAATGTTCCATATTAATCAATTGGTAGAGAGATGCTAAGTATCATTCCAAAAAGCTGAAAAGCTGCCAACTTAAAGAATAAACCTTGTGCAACTTTATGAGGTGCTTGAGCAGAGGGCCAAAGATTGTTCTGCTTCAAATAAATGAAAAGGCTAGAGCACAAATTACTAAGTAAAAGACGACAGTGAGATTGCAGCAGCAAAGGTTCAAGAGAAGAAGGTATGTGGGTGTATTCATTAGTATGAGTGTAAGATTTGCTTAATAAGATGTCACTATGAATTTTGATAAATTAAAATACTTGATTTTATAATACCATTTCATGAAAAATTACACATTAACAAAGTTAATTACACATTAACTTTAACAATTTCCTCAATAAGAATCAAAACCTTTTCAAATGTCACCTAAGTTTTTAAGCACAATAGGACTTAATTACATAAAATCTAAATATATTACTTTTTTGTTTATTCATTTTCTCCAGGTTTATCATATAGATTAGAATCCTATTATAACTTTGTAATTTAAAAACTATGAAGTTGAAAATATCTCATTTAGATAGAAGTAAAATTTACCTTAAAAGAATACTCCAGTCGAACAAGAAAAGGAAAATTCACTGCCTGTAATATTCTTTTCTCATTCAAAGTATGCTCTATTTGCTTCAGTTTAACAACCTGTAATTGACAAAAAAAAAGATATATTTATGTATTTGAACAAACTTTAAAAGCTGTTATAATTTTAAAAGAAAAAAAAGTTTTCCATATCATGATGAACTTGGATAAACAAAATTGCTATCTTAGATAAGGATAATAATAATAACTACCAACTAGGCTTATCAGACTCAAATGAAAAACCTAACAGAGGTTTAAAACTTGGTCTTCGGAAGGTTAACTATAATTTTTAGTAAAGAAGCAAGAGCTAAGAAAAAAGGGACTCATAATAAATTACTTAAAAAATTAATATGTGAAAATACTTAGGTCCTAATGACTTATAGTCCACTAAAAGAGCTGGCACAAATTACTGTAATAAGTAGGTACTGATTTTAAATCTTGAGAAGATAAGCAAGAAAATTAAAGATTGAGGAAAAGTCAATAACTAAAAAACAGGAGGTAAAAATGAACAATCTGTTAATTTCATAATACCTGAATAAATAAAAGAACATTTGCAGAGCCATAAAATATTGACAAAAATGACTATGTCTTTATAACAAATAAGGTCATATAGGATTAATCAAGCTTCCACTGGATTGTCTAATCAATCAGGTACATAGTAGGGAAAGAAACCTATCTTGACTTCATGAAGACTGTGATTCTATTCCACATGTGATTCTATTCTGAATTTAAGAAAAACAGGGTTTTGTATATGTGTAAATCATTAGGAAGTGGCATTTTTTTCTTGACAGAGGCTTATTGTCAGTGTGGGGTAGTCACAGAACTCGAGAAGTTGAACATGAATAAGAAAGGTTATCAAAGATACCATCCATTATTAGGATATAAAATTATAGTATAAAAATAATGCTGAGTAAAGAATAATTGACTAAGAGTCAGAAGACCTGTGTTCTCTAGACCTTCTATTCAACCAGTGTGTGACACTGGAGATGTTATTTCAACTCGTCGGACCTCAGCTGCTTTTTTTTACCTGAAAACATGAAGTGAATGAATCACTATTGTCCACATTCTAACTGGTTACAGAACCAATTAGTTCATATTTATCACAATAAATTATATAACATTAGCTGGAGAATTATTGTTGCTTTGTGTTTACTTTTTATTAATAGACTGGTTTTTTTTAAGCAGTTTCAGGTTCCCAGCAGAACTGGACACAAAGTACAGAGATTTCCCATATACCCCCTGACTCCACACATGCATAGTCTCCTCCATTATCGACATTCTTCACCAGAGTGCACATTTGTTACAATTAATGAACCTACAGTGACCCATCATTATCACCCATTAATTTCATTAGGGTTCACTCTTGGTGTTGTACATTCTATGGGTTTGGACAAATGTGTAATGACATGAACCCACCATTATAATATACAGAGTAGTTTCACTGCCCTAAAAATCCTCTGTGTCCCACTTATTCAACCCTCCCTTCCCATCAAAACCAGACAACCACTAGTATTTTTACTGTCTCCATTGTTCTGCTTTTTCCAGAATGTTCCATAGGTGGAATCATATAGTATTTATTTAGCCTTTTCAGATTGGCTTCTTTCACTTAGTTTATGCGTTTAGTTTCCTCCATGTCTTTTCATGGCTTGATAGCTCATTTTTCTTTTTTTTAGCATTGAATAACATTCCATTGTTTGGATATACCAGTGTTTACTTTTATGTATTACAATATACACTGGGTTTTTAGTTAGGCATAGACAATGTGTTACCTTGTGAAATAAGTAATGAAAACTGTAACAGAGAGGCTTTCTGCATTATAGCCTTAAGCCAAATGTGTGTGTATGTTGGGGGGCATAACAATTAAAATGAATCTAAGACATATGAGCTGGCAAAGCAAATAATGTTGGTTAATTTTTAAATTAATTTTTAAAATTAACTAATTAAATTTTAATTTACTTTTAAATATGCATATCTACTACATGTAAGGCACAAGTGCAACAGAGATAAGGACAAGAGAGTATCTCCCTTCATGCTCCATAAAATTTACTTGAAAGTATGATGCATAAATATGAGAACAGCAATTTATGAATAACTGCCAAATGAGAGTTATGATGTTATAACTCTTCAGAGGAGAAAATGTTTACATTAGGCCTAGTACATAATCTTTCTGAGTCCAAGATTCTTTATAAAATGCTGATGATAATTATAATACCTACTTTGAAAGTGACTGTGTAGCACAATACATGTCAAGTGATTAACACAGTGCTTTACACAAAGTAAAAGCTCAATAAATGTCAATTGTTATTATAATCTATTAAAAAAGGTGAGAGCTCAGCTGGGTCTTAAAGATGGATAGATATCAAAGGTTAGAAAAACATAGAGGAGTAGTACAGTCAGGGTTAATATCCAGAACCATTACCTGAAGGGGGAAAATATAGAAAGATAAGTCTTCTATACTTAGATAAATAGTACTAGAGATGTAATGTACAACATGATAAAAATAATTAACACTGCTGTATGTTACATATGAAAGCTGCTGAGAGTAAATCTAAGAGTTCTCATCACAAGGAAAAAAATTTTTTTCTTTTTCTTTTATTTTGCTTCTATCAGAAGATGGATATTCACTAAACTTATTATGGTGATCATTTCATGATGTTATTATATAAATCAAATCATTACTAATACAGGCTATATGTCAATTATATATCATTAAAACTGGAAAGAAAAAAAAAGGTAAGTCTGATTGCTAATTCCATTTGGTAATAGCTTAGGACAGTGCTTCTCAAAATTTGGTGATGAAGTATGCCAGAATGGCAGAGAAAATTAACAAGTACCCCTGGGAATATAGCCCATGTTTTATTTTCAAAATTCAAATAAAATTTATATTTACTTCTTAATAGTTATGTTAATTTAAATATATATATTTAAAAGCACTTCTAAATAATTACTTATCAGCTGACTTTTTTTTAGCCAAACACTTGAGAAGATATTAATATAGAAGATAGGCCATGTATCACCGCATATTACCCTGCACCACCCAGCAGAGCACCAAATACTCCTGTGAGTCAAGTTTCAATCAGAGAAGTAGAGAATAGAGGACATGTAGGAAAAGTGTCAAATAAGCCTATAGTGGAGTCTGGAAGAAAATTATAAAGTGCTTGAAAGTAGGCTGCAGAGCTCTGGCTTCATTTAATAAACATCAGGAAGCTTTCTGACTAAGTGAAATGATATGATATGGTAAGAAAACTTCACTGGCAACGAGGAGGGTGAATTAGTACAGGGGGAAAAGTGTGGGGTTGTGAAAATTAATTAAGATGCTATTGTGAAAGCCCAGTTAACGTTAGTGAGAGACCAAATTATGTGGTGGTAGAAAGAATCTTAGGGATAACAAATACATTTCAAAGGAAAAATTAAACAAGGAGTGGAGGCATAGAAATCAGACAAAGCTTGTGCAAATTCCTAGTTCATCTTACTAGCTGTTTGACTTTGGAAAAATTACTTAAATAGGTTATGGGCTTAAAAGGGAAATTAATGTCACACAAAGTTGTTGGGAAGATTCACTGATACAATAATATAAAGTACCTAGCAATGCTAGACATATAGTAAGGAATAAAGAAATGAGATTTCCTTGATTTCTGCACTGATTTTCTTCCCCATGCTCCATACACTATAAGATAGAAGCCAAAAAGAGTTAATTGAAAGATTTATGGCAAAAAGGTTATTATGGAGTGTTATTTTATTACTTATCTTTAGCAAATTACAGTAAATAAACTTGAAAAAAATTCAGAACATAAACACTTTGTCCTAATTATGAATAGATCCAGAACATTGCCGCAGTAGAAATGACTTCAAATGGCAGCTATTCTTCTGGAAAATGCTCTTTCACCAATATTTAATCAACGAGTTAATCTTCTCAGTAACTTATCTTACTTCTCACTACCTTACTAAAAAAGAAATTTGAAACTTCCCTAAATACTTTAAAGTATAAAAATGGTATCGTTTGTAATCCTTTTAATATTTTATGACTAGAGTACATTCTGTTAACATCTTAACAAAAAATATGAGGGACTATACAGATAATAACATTTTAATAATAGGTTTAATAAAAAACATATAAATTTAATATAGTATCGTGTCATCTCCCAACAGTGACAGTTGTACTTTTTCCTTTCCAATTTGGATTCTTTTTCTTTTTCTTGTCCGTTTGCTGTGGCTAGGACTTCCAATACTATGTTGCATAATAGTGGACAGAGTGGGTATCTTTATCTCATTCCTGATCTTAGAGGAAATGCTTTCAGTTTACCAGGGAGTATAAGTGTTAGCTGTAGGCTTGTCATTTTTGGCCTTTATTATGTTGAGGTATTGTTCCCTCTATACCTACTTTGTTGAAAGTTTTTGTCATAAATGGATGTTCATGTCAAAAGCTTTTTTGTCAAAAACTTTTTCTACATCTATTGAGATGATCATATGATTTTTGTTCTTCAATCTGTTAATGTGGTGTATCACATTGATTGATTTGTGGATTCTGAACCATCCTTGCACCCAGGGATAAATCCCACTTGATCGTGGTGTATGATCTTTTTAATATATTGAATTTGGTTTTCTAATATTTTGTTGAGGATTTTTGCGTCTGTGTTCATCAGTTACATTGGCCTATAGTTTTCTTTTTTTATGGTGTCTTTTTTCGGTTTTGGTATCAGGGTGATGCTGGCCTCATTCAATAAGGTCACAAGCATTCCTTTCTCTGAAATTTTTTGGAATACTTTGAGAAGGACAGATGTAAACTCTTCTTCAAATGTTTGGTAGAATTCACCCATGAAGTCATTTGGTCCTGAACTTTTGTTGTTGGGAAGTATTTTTTTTTTTTAATTACTGATTCAATTTCATTACTGGTAGTTGGTGTGTTCATATTTTCTATTTCTTCCTGATTCAGTCTTGAGAGAGTGTACTCTTCTAGGAATTTATCCACTTCTTCTAGTTTGTCCAATTAGTTGGCATGTAATTGTTCGTAGTAATCTCTTATGATCCTTTGTATTTCTGTGGTGTCAGTTGTAACTTCTTCTTTTTCATTTCTGATTTTATTTATTTGGACCCTTTCTCCTTTTTATTTGATGAGTCTGGTTAAAGGTTCTTATCTTTTAAAGAAACAGTTCTTAGTTTCATTTATCTTTTCTATTGTTTTTTTCAGTCTCTCTTTCATTTATTTCTGCTCTGATCTTTATGGTTTCTTTTCTTCTACTAACTTTGGGTTTTGTTTATTCTTCTTTTTCTAGTTCTTTTAGGTGTAAGATTAGGCTGTTTATTTGAGATTTTTCTTGTTTCCTGAGGGAGGCTTGTATCACTATAAACTTCCCTCTTAGAGATGCTTCTACTGTGTCCCACAGATTTTGGATCATTGCATTTCATTTTCATTTGTCTCCAGGTATTTTCTGATTTCCACTTTAATTTCTTCAGTGACCCAATGGTTGCTCAGTAGCACTATGTTTAGCTTCCATGTGTTTGTGTTGCTTGTACTTTTTTTTTGTCGTTGGTTTCTAGTCTCATATAATTGTAGTTGGAAAAGATGCTTGATATGATTTCAATATTCTTAAATTTATTAAGACTTGTTTTGTAGCCTAGCATTGATCTACCCTGGAGAATTTCCATGTGTGCTTGAAAAAGAATGTGTATTCTGATGCTTTGGGATGGAATTTTCTATATATAGCTATTAAACCCATCTAGTATAATGTGTCACTTAAGGGCAGTGTTTCTTTATTGATTTTCTATCTCGATCTGTCCATTGATGTAAGTGGAATATTAAAGTCCCCTACTATTAATATGTTACTATCAATTTCTCCCTTTATGTTTGTTAATATTTGCTATATGTATTTAGCTGCTCCTATGGTGGGTGCATATATATTTATAATTATTATTACTTCTTCTGACATTGACCCAATTATCACTATGTAATGTCCTTCATGTCTCGTTATGGTCTTTGTTTTAAAGTCTATTTTGTCTGATATAAATATTGCTACCACAGCTTTCATTTTCATTTGCATGGAATACCTTTTTCCATCCCCTCACTTTCAGTCTGTGTGTGTCTTTAGATGTGAAGTGAGTCTCTTGTAGGCAACATATATATGGGTCTTGTTTTTTATTCATTCAGCCACTCTATCTTTTGACTACAGCATTTAGTCCATTTACATTTAAAGTAATTATTGGTAGATATGTACTTATTGTCATTTTGGTAACTGTTTTCAGGTGGGTTTTTTGGTAGTTTTTTTTTTTGTTTCTTTCTTCTTTTGCTCTCTTCCCTTGTGATCTGATGTCTATCTTTACTGTTATGTTTGGATTCCTTTCTCTTTTTTTGTGTGTGTATCTATTACAGATTTTTGGTTTGTGGATACCAGGAGGTTTATATATAACAACCTATACATATATGTGGTTATTTAAGTTGATAATCTCTTAAGTTTGAATGCATTCTAATGGCTCTGCATTCTTACTTCCCCCCTGCATTTTTTAGATGCCACAAAAAAGCCTATTATAATAAATGAATTCAGTAAGGTTTCAGGACACAAAATTAATGTATAGAAATCTTTTGTGTTTTAATACACTAACAACAAACTATCAGAGAGAGAAATTAAAACAGTCCCACTTACAACTGCATCAAAAACAATAAAACACTTAGAAATAAATCTAACCAAGGAGGTAAAAACCTGTACTCAGAAAACTAAAACACATTGATGAAATAAATTAAAAATGACACAAACAAATGGAAAGATACACTGAGCTCATGGATTGGAAGACTCAAGATTCTTAAAATGGCCGTACTACTCAAGGCAATCTGCAGATTCAATGCAATCTCTATCAAAATACCAACAGCATTTTTCACAGAACTAGAACAAATAATTCTAGAATTTATATGTAAACAAGACCCTGAATAGCCAAAACAATCTTGAGAAAGAAGAACAAAGCTGCAGGTATCATGCCTGCTGATTTCAAAGTATACTACAAAGCTACAATAATCAAAACAGTATGAAACTAGTATAAAAACAGACACATAGACCAATGAAACAGAATAGAAAGCCCAGAAATAAACCCATGCTTATATGGTCAATTAATTTACAACAAACAAGGCAAGAATATACAATGGAGAAAAGATAGTCTCTTTGATAAACGGTGCTGGAAAAATTGAACAGCTATATGCAAAAGAATCAAAATGGGTTATTTTCTCACACCATATACAAACATAAACTCAAAATGGATTAAAGACTTAAATGTAAGATCTGAAACTATAAAATTCTTAGAAGAAAACATAGGCAGTATGCTCTTTGACACCTGTCTTAACAATGTTTTTTTGGATATGTCTCCTCAAGCAAGGGAAACAAAAACAAAAGTAAACAAATGGGACTACCTTAAACTAAAATACTTCTGCACAGTGAAGAAAGCTATGAACAAAACAAAAAGGCATCCAACTGAATGGGAGAAAATAACTGCAAACAATGTCTGATAAAGGGTTAATATCCAAGATATTAAAAAAAAAATCATAAGACTCAACATCAAAAAACAACCCTATTGAAAAATAGGCAGAGGACCTGAGTAGACATTTTTCTAAAGATGACACACAGATGGTCAACAGGTACATGAAAAAATACTCAACATCACTTATTATCAGGGAAATGCAAATCAAAACTACAATGAGATATAACCCTACACCTGTTAGAATGGCTATTATAAAAAAGACACAAATAACAAGTGTTGGCAAGGATGTGGAGAAAATGGAACCCTCATGCACTGTTGGTAGGAATGTAAACTGGTACAGTCACTATGGAAAACAGTATGGAGGTTCCTCAAATAATTAAAAGTAGAACTACCATACAATCCAGCAATTCCACTTCTGGGTATTTTTCCAAAGAACATAAAAACACTAATTCAAAAAGATATATGCACCCCTATGTTCACTGCAGTGTTATTTACTATAGCCAAGATATGGAAGCAACCTAAGTGTCCATTAACAGATGGATTGATAAGAAGATGGAATATAAAACGGAATATACTCAGCAATAAAAAAAGAAGGAAATCTTGCCATTTGTGACAACATAGATGGACTTAGAGGTATGAGGGTATTATGCTGAGTAAAATAAGTCAGACAGACAAAGAAATACACCATATGATTTCTCTTATATGTAGAATCTAAAAAAACAAGTGAACAAACATAACAAAACAGAAACAGACTCATAGATACAGAGAACTCAGAGGGGAGGAGGTGTGGGGTGATGAATGATATAGGTAAGGGAGATTAAGAGATACGAACTTTAAGAGTTTACAGGATAAATTAAGAGTTACAAAATAAATGAATCACAGGTTAAAATACAGTATAGGAAATATAGTCAATAATATTATGATAACTTTGTATAGTGACAGATAGTAACTAGACTGTCATGGTGATCATTTTGTAATGTATAGAAATATCAAATCATTATGTTGTACACCTGTAACTAATATAATATTGTAAGTCTATTATGCTTCAAACAAACAAGCAAGCAAGCAAATTGGAGACATTTTGTTGTTGTGCTAGCAATACAAGTATGCTGGTCACTTACCCTCCCTAAGATCCAATTACCTCATCTAGATAATTAGGGTAAGGACTAGTTGATCTCTAAGAGCTCCATGCTCAGATTGTACAAATCAGAAGTGTAGAGTTCAATGATGAGTTGAAGCTTGGATTAGAGTACACGGGAAGAGGGTACAGAACAAGAAAACAGGAAGAGTGGATAGTCCAGCGATTGAGATTAGCAATCTTTAAAGAGCAGACAGAAGGAAAAAATAGAACAAAACAGGAAAAGGCACATGAAAAAGAAGAGCCCAGAGAGGAAATACTATAATTAGGAGCATGGGGTTCCAGAAGTCCAGGGACAAGACAGTTTCAAGGGAGTATCACTACAGTCCTGGCTCTAAAAAAGTCACATAAGATGAGCAAAAAGAGTCCACTGGACTTGGTGATTAAGTCACTGGATTGGTGATCCATGGTAGTGCCATTTCAGTAGAGTAGCAAGAAGCAGGAGATAAACAAGGAGGCAGCTAAATTGTTGTGGGTTGAAGAATTAAAAGGAAGTGAGTTAGCGGTGAGTGATTAAACTATTTTTTCAAGAAGCATGGTTAGAAAAGATAAAGTGAAAGAGGGCAGTAGACAAAGATGCACAAATGTGTGTATGGGTGAATTTAATTTTAGAGAGACTTAATCCATTACTACTTTTCATATTAGGGGTTAGTTTTGGTTTTTGTTTTAAAATAGAGGTTGGGCTTCCCTGGTGGCGCAGTGGTTGAAAGTCCGCCTGCCGATGCAGAGGACACAGGTTCGTGCCCCAGTTCGGGAAGATCCCACATGCCGCGGAGCGGCTGGGCCCGTGGGCCATGGCCGCTGAGCCTGCTCGTCCGGAGCCTGTGCTCCGCAACGGGAGAGGCCACAACAGTGAGAGCCCCGCGTACCGAAGAAAAAAAAAATAGAGGTTGGACTGAAACCTCAGACCAGTCTAATGCTGTGCTGTCCAATATGGTAGCCACTAGCCACATGTGGTTATTTAACACTCAAAATGAGGCTAATTTGAATGGAGATATACTGTAAGTGTAAAATAAACATCAGATTTTGACAACTTGGTATGAAAAAGAGAATATGAAACATCTCAGTAATTTTTATATTAATTACATGTGGCAGTGATAGTATTTTAGATACCTTGGGCTAAATAAAGATCTATTAATTAAGAATAATTTTAACTATTTCTTTTTACTTTTTAAAAATGTAGCTACTAAAAAACTCAAAATGACATATGTGCCTCACATTATATTTCTATTGGATAGCACTAATTTACCCACCATCTGTAACCCTGATTACTCGTTCAGTACTGTTTCCTCCACATTTTCCTATCTGTATCCCAGCAAGCCAAAATGTCATTCTTGAGTACATAATATCTGTAAGATAACAAATCAAGATTCGCCATTTTTCTTTTACTTTCCCTCAATAGTCATTACTAGGAAAACAGAAGCTTAATATTTAAAGCGTGAATTATTCAGACACCTTGATTCATTAGATAACACTAATATATGATAAATACTTAAAATTCATTTTTTAATTAATTTATTTCTTTTAGCTATAACTGACATGTAACATTATTAGTTTGAGGTGCATAATATAATGATTTGATATTTGTTACAGTATGCAGGTTTTCAAATTTTTTCCTGCTTTAACTTACATTTTAAATTAAACAGCTCAATCATGTTAAACAACAGGGCTTCAACTGTCAATTAAATTAAGTCATAAAATAAATCACTAAATTTCTGTTACCTCAATCTAAGGATCAAGTAATTGGCCCCTGCATTTTTCCACAAGGCAGAATGTAATAGAGATGCCTGTTCTTTACATATAGAATTCAATATTTTGTTAGTAAACATATATATACCTATTATGTATAAATAATTATTGAAATCATAATGTACCCCCCTACACTCAAACTATTAATTGTATGTGTCATATAGTCACAATAAAGAGGAATGCAAATTAAACACAACAATAAAATTATCTGAAGGTGTCATTGGTAAGTTATTCTATTGCATGTGTTTAATAATCTAGCAGATAAAATTTACTCTTCAGGTAAATAACAATGAATACACCAGTATCATCTTTTTAGATTTCACATATAAGCAATATTATGTGATATTTGTCTTTCTCTGTCTGACTGCTTTACTTAGCATGATAATCCCTAGGTCCATCCATGTTGCTGCAAAAGGCATTATTTCATTTTTTTATGGCTGAGTAATATTCCATTGTGTATATATACACACATCTTCTTTATCCACTTATCTGTTGATGGACATTTAGGTTGCTTCCATGTCTTGGCTACTGTAAATTGTGCTGTTATAATCATTAGGGTGCATGTACCTTTTCGAATTATGGTTTTCTCCAGATATATGCCCAGGAGGGGGATTGCAGGATCCTGTGGTAGCTCTATTTTTGGTCTTTTAAGGAAGCTCTATACTGTTCTCCATATTGGCTGTACAAATTTACATTCTTACCAGCAATGTAGGAGGGTTCCTTTTTTTCTACACCCTCTCCAGCATTTATTACTTGTAGACTTTTTGATCATGGTCATTCTGACCAGTGTGAGGTGATACTCATTGTAGTCTTGATTTGCATTGCTCTAATAATTAGCAATATTGAGCATCTTTTCATGTGCCTGTTGGTCACTGGTATGTCTTCTTTGGAGGAATGTCTATTTACATCTTCTACCCATTTTTTGATTAGGCTGTTTGTTTTCTTGATATTGAGCTGTAATAAGCTGTATATTTTGGAAATTAATCCCTTGTCAGTCGTATCATTTTCAAATATTTTCTACCACTCTGTAGTAGGTTGTCTTTTCATTTTGTTTATGGTTTCCTTTGCTATGCAAAAGCTTTTAAGTTTAATTAGATCCCATTTGTTTATTTTTGTTTTTATTTCCATTACTCTAGGAGATGGGGCCAAAAAATATTGCTGCAATTTATGTTAAAGAGTATTCTGCCTAGAGATTACCATACTAAGTGAAGTAGGCAAGACAAAGACAAATATCCTATGATATCACTTATATGTGGAATCTAAACAAATGATACAAATGAATTTATTTACAAAACAGAAATAGACTCACAGACATAGAAAGCAAATTTATGGTTACCAAAAGGAAAGGTGGGGGAGGAGGGATAAATGGGGAGTTTGGGATTAAAATATACACACCACTATATATACAATAGATAACCAACAAGAACCTGTATAGCACAAAGAACTATACTCAATATCTTGTAATAACCTATAATGGAAAAGAATCTAATAAAGAATATATATGTATATAACTGAATCACTTTGCTGTATACCTGAAGCTAACACAACATTGTAAATCAACTATATTTCAATTTAAAATTAAAAATTTTTTTTAAATTCCAAAAAAAAAAACCCCAAACCAATGCATACACTAACCTTCTGCTTATCTAAGATCTTCATTGCATAATATTGTTCAGTGGCTTTATGTTTCACCAACATGACTCTTCCAAATGAACCTGTTCCAAGGGTTTTTTTCCTTTCAAAATCTTCCAGCCCAGCATTATTCTACATATACATGAAAAAATAAACTTTAAAATTAGAAATTTTCATAAGAAGACTATGAAAACTATAATAGATTTAATGATATGCTATCAGAATAGGTAATTTATAACTATCCATTTAAAAACAATACAAAGAGACTACTGAAATTGCAGATTATTGGTTCTATTTTTCCCTTTGAATAAGAAAGGATCTAATATTTGAGAAGAGACTTACATCGCAAAACAAAGCATAATAGTAATGTGAGGAAGTAAGATCCTCAGTTGAAATATGAAAGGCCATATTCTAATATGAATTCATAGTATTGGACTTCTAATAAATTAGCTCCATATTTTAATAATTACAAACTGACCAGAAGTATGCAATCATGGAAGCCACACAGTCTTAGTGCACTTACAAATAATTATAATGAATAGATAAGCTGAGGATCAGAGTCCTTTCACTAGAGTTACCTCTGAAGAAACACTGTCTTACTTCCTTTCTATCCTTATATGAACTAGATAATAACAGCATGAGAGATACTAATGGTTTTCTCTCTCTGATGTGATAACAACCCAGTATTACCTAAAAAAGTAACAATAAGGTAAAAAGAGTTTCTCACTCCCACAAAGATAACCAAAAGTCAGAGTCCCAGAAGAATAATCACTCTCTTTCTCCTTGAAAGATGCTTTGTTACAAGCAAATATCTTTGGCTTTGACTATAGCATAGAAGCAAAGAATTGGAGGCATCAATCTATTGAATTTGTTGCTGCCACAACAAAATGAAAATTACTAGGAACAAATTATGTGCTAAGTGGCACCAAATAGTAATTGCTAACCCATTTGTTTAATAGGTTTTCATTATAAACATCTTCATGAAAATCTTGGAAAAAATATTTCCAAGGGCCATTCTGTATAGCATTAAGCTTTAGAAAAATGTGATGCAATATGGTTCTTTTATAAGTGAGGAATTTGGATTGCTACTGGAATTCACTGTAGTTGGACTTAATCTTTTGCAAATCAACCTTGCCTTTGGAGACACATCATAGCTTCTTACTGAATCATTAAGGAGGAAGCAAGTAACTCTAAGTTTTTATTTATAAAACTTGTTTTCATTCTTATTTCTAATAATTTTAAATTGCCATGAGATTCTGTATGGATACAGAAAGAAAAAGTCCTTATAATTCTGACTGAATTAATTATTTAATTTTATGGATTAATATTTAATTTTTGGTTTTATCAACAACAATGGATTGAAATGTTTAATAAAGTTCCCAACTAAATAATGAAAATAAACATCATTAATAGACAACAAGACATCTCTTTCTGCTAGTCACTGCTTTTCATACGAATATGCTATCTTCCTCATAAATTATATAGCTCATGCTCTAAATCTTGGTAATGATGGCATCTTCATAAAACGTAACATTTTATTTAAAATTAAATATTTTTTAGTGAAAAAATACTTCAAAAGGATTTTCATGCTAGGAAAAGTTTTCAAAATTTCACCTACTATTAAAGGTCATTAATTATTTATAAAAATAAATTGAAAAAGAGTTTTTGGCAAGTGTAGATGGCTCTTTTTATATATAATTTTTAGATCTTAGTTAAGATCTAAAGTACTTAAATTATATAGAACTTAACTCATCAAAACATTTATGAAAGGATCCTAGTGTACTTGGTATGTTGTCAGTAGCCAAGTATTTGTGATTAAGAATTTGAAACTGCACAATATGATCCCTAATTGTCATAATTAATAAAAATAATAAATATGCTATCGAAGGCATAAATCAAAATGACTAGAATATTAGAAAATATCAAGAGTTTGTAGCAACTTGGAATTAGTATCAAAATGTATAATCAGGTATTATATCAGAAATTAGTTCCTTCTCCAATTTAGGTATACATAAAATTATTAATAAATCAAAACATAATATTATGGCAAAATTCTCACGTTCAGCTTATATTTATTAATGCTATTTGAAAATTAAACTTTCTGAAGTAGTAAATTATTTAGGTGAGAATCATGATTTTACTTAAAGCAAGATTTTTAAATCACAGAAAATTTTAAATGTTCCTTACCGGAGCAGGATTTTCCCATTTTTTTAAAAAGTCTTCTTTGGCTTTGGCTAGAAACTCTTTCACTGAAAATATATTAAAAAAAAAAAAAAAAAAAAAAAACCAAATTTTGACTTCTAAGAATATTTATACTACATACATAAATACATTACACATAAATATATTTGCTTAAAAAACACAGACTTAAGTCAACTATGGTTGCCATGAAACATGTATTCACAACCATGATTAGACTAGAGAGCTATTTAGTTTCTCTAAAGAAGAAGCAAACAGTTTCTCCAATTTCTAAGAATATCTAATACTGTTCTCTATGGAGGTCACTTTGCTAATTTCAAATTTAATAATAAAAATACTGTTCCTGAAAACATACCTGAAAGTAATGAAAAAAGTTAGAAATCAATATAGGACAAAATACTTATTGTAAATAAATAAGCCAGCAGATATTAACAGAGTAAACCTAAGAAGTAAAAAATCTGGAGAATGTGAATTTGTTGATTTGTGGAGTTTCAAAACTAACTGACTTTGACAAAGGGCTGTTTTCAGGTATAAGGATTTATATTATTAGATTTGTATCCTCTCTACTGAAGGTAAAGAGAAAGGGAAAAACTACAGACTAACACAAAGAATAGCCACAAAGACTTAAAAATAAAACAGAACAAACCACAACCAAAAAACCCAAACAGCTTAAAGCTCTTATTCTAAATTTGGAGCAAACGAAATGCCTGAATGCCTAATTTATAATATAAACTAAAGTAAAGCAATTCAAAACCAGATGTTTATATAATGATCAATAGTAGCCACATTATTTTATAGAGCTGTGGTTTGAAGTTTTAGATTTGATAAATGATGAATCATTTAAAAGGATTCCTCTTTTCATTGTCTTCCCACAAAGCTACTAACAATGATTTCTGTTTACAAAATAACTTCAGGGTTTTAGAAACAAATAGTAAAAAAAAATTCCAGAGAGATAAAATGGCATTAAGAAAATGTATTATTTTTCCCATAGTTAGGTTTGAGAGAGCAAAACCTAACTACACAAGAAGTAATTATTTTAGTCTTTCTTTTTTTTTGGGGGGGGGGAGTTCCCTTTATTCCTCTCATATCTGAATCTATAAATAAAGATGAAAGTAGGATTTAAATAGTGTTGAAATAGTAAAAGGCTAAACAAATGGCACAGTGGCATTTATTTCAGAAGTAATAATAAGAATGATGATAATGATGATAAAAAGACAAAAGTTCAATGAGGGGTTCACAAATACTTTAATAAGATCTTCTAATGATGCAGTAGTATTAAACTGAGGCATGTAAGACATATTGTAATTTCCTCCTTTACCCCCACTGAAGTACCTTTGGCAAAATACTGTTAAACAAGAAAGCTGTTGGCATTTTAAGTGCTTTGAGATTTCAAAATGGTGTTCACAGGCACCAACAGCAGACATTAGTTTTTATGTAACACTAGTGTGCATTTCTGAACATATTATTTTACTACTTTATATAAACTGTCACTTGTATTTTGCAAAATATTCCCAAAATACCTATTTTAGAAAATTTAAGAAAAATAATTTTTAAAATTAGAATCTTTCCATTATATGAAAATCTCATTCACCAAAACAATGAATCAAATAATTGCAACTACTTATGCAAATATGATCTAATTCTTCCTGGGGGTGGATTTGGGGGTGGAAAATTATTACATTTCCTTTGAGTTTAGGAAGGTTCAAGTCATCCTACTTCTAAAAAGTTAATATACTAGTTACAACTGAAGAAGAGTGGTTTTATAAGTAAGATCTTTTTTTTTTTGCATGAAACAGACATCTGCACATGCCATTGACTTGGAAACGACAGCTATAAAATAAATTAAAAACATAATTTATTGCTAAATGCAACTGTGGCTTTTAAGAAACAACTTGTGATTCCCAAAATATACCTCTGATTTCTTTTGAAAAATATTTTTAGTTATTTTCTATCTATAGAACTTGCACATCAAGTTGCAGTATAAACTCTCCAGATGCCTGCATGAGTATAGATAATTTGGAGACATGGAAGAAAATCAGGAAAAGGAAAAAATCCCTAACATCCTGTTTCAGCTTCTCCTGTCACTTTTTGCTAATTGGATCTTGAGTTAAGAAAAAACTAACTGGTCAAAGGAAGGACTGGCAGTATTTGCCAAAGATGGTAAGTTGAAGGAAAATTTCCTTTTTTCCTGCTTGGTGAATAAACTAAAGGAAAAATTTTAAGTACTACTGAATTTCATGCACTAATAGGATATTCAGGAAAATCTTTGAAATACTCTCTGTACTCATCAGTATTCTGAGTTTACTGTCAAGTAACACTGTAGAAAGTAAATAACAGTTCTCATAAAGGTCTTAGATGAAAATTATCAGAAATGGTGTGAATTAAAGATGTTAAATTTTGCAAATTATTTCAACAAATAGATTCCTTTTTAGAGTAAGGATAAGCATTAATTATAATGTCATTAAATAATTCCACAAAGAAAACTCTTCCTGCAACACTTTTTGTCACATAAGTATACATATACACATGAAATGTCTGGTTTATATGTGTACTACTTAGATGCAAAGATGAACACAGTTAACTCTTTGTAAAAATATTGGTTAACCAAAATATATACCTTATAAATATAAACACAAAAAATAAAATATTTTATAACATGCTAGATTATGAATAACTCTAAAAAAAATAAGCAATCTAGAACCATATGTATTTGCTTTGGATTTTATTATTTTTATACAGTGGTGAATTTAACTTTCTAAATGCTTTTCTCTAGTTATTTTTAAAGTTTATATCCACTGACATAAGGTGTTGGCAACTAATTAATAAAACGAGTGGTGGGAGAAAGCCAAATTCAAACACTGCAGCACATTTAATCTGGAGTTCCCTATAAAGCATACACTTGAAGTTCTCAATTGTTTTCTTGTGTTCATATATAAGCCATATCTACATTTACACTCAATTTAAACCCTTGTGATATCCTGCAACAGCCACAGGTTTTGGAGCTCAACACATGAGTTATAATATTGGTTGTAATGCTTCTTAGTAATCATCAGTACCTATCTGAAAACACAGTGATTAGTAACACTCCTTAGGAAAAAACATCTCAACAAAGGATTTTTCTGCAAATATATTTTGTTCTGTACTGGTCAATAATGGAGCAAACTAGGTACTAAAAAAATGAGGACACACCAAAAATTACCTCAATTTCTTCCCAGAAGTATATACTTCAATTACATTTATTTTCCATATAAATTTATTTTCTCTTCAGTTTAAGAAATACCAAAGGAATCTATATGTTCACCCAGGGTTGGCTTGTAGAAATATTTACCCACATTCATGAGATGAAGAAAGAAGAAACAAAGTGATAATTTTTATGCATATCTACAAGTACATTAAAAAAAACTTAAATCTTACCACCCTCAAAATATCTTTGAATATATTTATACACACGACATTGTTAAAAATTAGAGAGTTCATTTTAAACATTAGGAAAATTTATTAAAAATTCAAGTATGGCATATCTTTATTCCATGTTATTCAGATAATTCTGAAATGTTTCACTAATTATAGTTAGTAAATTTATTTACTGGGCAATTTTTGGTTCTGTGTTGCTGCTAGATTCTAGATTCCTACTGGTTATAAAAAGGGCATGTTGTTCATTATAGTATGCCATTATGCAAAGCTTAAAGGAGGTTATCATTCATGTTTTATAAGAAGGGTTTATAAATCTATTACTATACAGATTATAACTACTCCAGATGTTGAATTCTCCAGTTTTCTTTGTAATGTGATAAATGTCACCTCTCTCTTTGACACCTCTTTTACAATAAAAGCACAATTTTATTTAACTTCTTTTAATGGATGTCAGAAAATAGAAGGGAAACAAATAGAAAACAGAACAAAATAGAATATAAACTTCCTAGGGTAAATACCCAATTAAAATATTAGCTGTTTTACTCAAGATTTACAACTATATTTTCCTTTCAAAAACCTTTCATTAACCTGGGTTATCTAATTTAAGTGGTGTGTATTAATTTGTCTTATGTTACCCTGTACAGCTCCCACTATTTCACAGTGCTATATTTGTTGTTTCTAAAATATCACACAAGAAACTGCAATATAAATAATTTCTGTGGATAAAACTCAACATAAAACTAAACCATTTCTCCCATCAACTAAAATATTTTATTAACTCAAAATATTTTATAAAAATATAACTTTAAGAGGAGCATAACAACTTGCAAACAACCAAATAAAAAGTTTTAAAAGGTAACATTTGTTTTATTAAAAGTAATTGCCTACCAGATACTTCTGAAGAGGAGCAAGCTTGTATCCGAAAAATAAATTAAACAATGATTAAATGACACTCATAAAAACAGCATATTAGCATGAAATCACTTATGCACATTTTTACAAAATATTATGTACAGACTAAAACAATGTAGAAATGATTATTTGACTGAACATATTCAAATAGAATATTTTTAAATTAAATGGTTAGGAAATAAAATCAATAATTACTGTTCAGCGCCAAAATCAATACCATTCTAATTTTCCTTAAAACAGCTAACAAAAAATTTAACTCCTCATAGCAATAGCGCTAATAATATTAAGTAGCATATACTGAAATACACATCCTATAACTACTGCAATGCCATCTCTGGACTTCTATTCTTTTTCAAAACTCTACTGTAGGAAAGACACTCTGAATTGTAATACTTCATTAAGTCCCTTCTGAGAGACAACAGTGTCTTCCAGGTATTTTTACTTCATTGGTGCTGGTTTAACAATCTTCTCAACATTTATTGAGCACTGTTCAATGGTACCAGAAACTGAGCTAGACTCTGGGAACACAACAAAGAATGAACATATCTCCACTATATAGGAGATGAGAAGCTAAAGGGGAAATAGATGAACCACTGTAATAGAGTGTGACAAGGATTACAACTAAGAAATCTACAGGTGCTATTCAAGCTCAAAAGAGGAAATTCTTGGGTAGTAAGGTAAGGCATAAAAGATGATGCAGCATTTGTGCTGAATCTTGAAGGATAAACAGTTCCTCTGGCAGATGAAGTTGAGGACAAAGACAGGCTGGGATGATCTTGAATCAAATGCATAAAGGAAAGAGCATGGTTTACTCAGGAAATGTCAACAGACCTAAATAGCTGCAGCATAGGGTAAAAGTGTACAGCAGCAGTGGGAGGTGAAGTGTATGGGCAAGAAAGTGCCCAATCAGGGAGGTAGCTACTCGCCACAGCGACGCTTTTCAGTATGTGGAAAGGCCCAGGAGTAAACTGAGTTATTCACAATTGCTGTACTCCATTTCTTCTGGGAAATAGGAGGCAAGATCACTTGGCTAAAGAAAGAGGGGAGCCAGAGTAAGGAGGAAGAACAGTGGGGGTTACAGGTCTGAATATTTTAAATCTTGATGGCTATCCATTTAGGGAATAAGAGAAGGAGCTGTTCCTCTAAAATTTTCTATAAGGGAAAGAGCAAGTATTAGGTACTATAAGCAGTCGTTTCTTAATAGTATCTTTTTTTGTAATAAGTTAAAATTTTTTTTTACTGAGCAGATTATAATTCATGGTCCCCCTAATCTCATGTAATTAAATTATTTTCATCTTCATTCTTTACCTAAATAAAAGCATTATTCTATTTAGGTTATTTAGTGTATGTCAGAAAGCACAAAACAGGATGGGAACGGAGGTAAATTAGTTATGAAAATACCAAGTTCTATCAACAAATAACAATACAGTCTCTTCCAAAACCTCTAGGAAGTGTAAATCTAGTAGACTGTAATACTGTCTTCTGGCACCCCTACTTCAAACACTCACCTCTTTAGAACTCTATATGTTATTTCTAAGTATACCTCCCCACACACATACATGCTGTAGTACAAATATTTTCAGTAAATACAAAATATTCTAGTTGCTACAGAATGCCTCATAAAATGCAACTTATAGCAACAAAGCAAACAAATTATTCTGTAAAAAGTGGTTTCCTACCAGATGCTTCTGATGATTTGCGTGCTTGATCAAAAAGAATAAATTAAACAGATTAAATAACACATAAAATAACATACACACAAGAAGTTACCAACCCATACATGTTCATTAGATATTCACACACAGGAATAGAATGAAAAACACATATTCAAAAGTGTTTTATACAATGATTACAATTAATTCTTTGGATACATATATCTTTTTAACCAGTCAAAACCCTACTCTGGAAATGTATTAATGAAATATCATATTTCTATCCCTTTAATCTGAAGAGCAATTGTGTTCACTTTGCTGAAGAGACACTTTGCTTCACCATATTCAAACATGTTCGTTCAAAGCAAATTCACTGTAACCTGAAAATGACAGTGGGTATAAAAAACAACTTTAATTACTATAACTGTTATTTGTGTAGTTCAGTGGATGGGACCACATAACAGCACAAATGGGCCTACTTTTCTTTTCTAAGATATTAATTAGTCTTGCACAAAATCACACATGAATGAGTGGTTGAAAACTTAATAGGCAATAAAGGCTATTCTTATTGCAATACTGCTTACATTTACTCTTCTGTCCTCTCCTTACAATTTTTTGTTAGTTAATTCTTTATCAAGTCTTGGTTACAAGTGAACATTATAATTGACCCACTCTTTCACTACACTGTTAAAAAAATTTTAAACTTTTGGTGAGACATATATATTTAAATGATCAAATTATAGAAAGAAACACATTAACTTATTTGACTAGTATCTATATGGACAGATGGATACACTATGAATTCACACAGTGTACTCGTTCACTACAAATCACATGTACATGCTTTCTCTCCAAACTTGCTCTCTGTCTAGGGATGCTGTGGATTTTCTAGGCCATCCAAGCCATGTTTGACTGAAGATGTTCCCTAAAGGATTTTGTGATAAAACTTAAAGTAAATTTATAGTCATAAAACTAATGACCCAGGCAATTTTTGAAATGCTCTTTGAAATGTACTTTACTTCCTTAATTGTTCACTGAGGCTTTTTCTGAGAGGATATTTTATCTAGCAGAAGCATATGCTAAAGATTTTCCATTTGGTCCTGAATTCAAATGTTCTGTCTTGTTGCGGAAAGTACAGAGATAGGAGTGGATCCCTAGATGATAGGGTATGCACGTTTTCAACTTAACTAAATAGTAAGTGGCTCAATAAATGGTTGTGCTAGTTTATACTACCACTCTATCCTTGATGATCCATATCCTCAACAAAATATGTTACTGTTTAATTTTTACTTTCTAATTTTTGATAATCTAATGGGTATAAAATGATATCTGCTTGTTAAATATTAAATATCTCAGTAGAATTTTATACCTTTTTTCTCTTAAAGGTCTTATTCTTTTATTAGATTTATTCCTAGGTTCTTTAGAGCTTTGGTTGCTATTGTAAAAGGGAGACTTTTTAAAAAATTACCATTTGTTTGTTGCTGATGTATAGCACATAGTTGATGTTTATATACTGATATTATATGGCAGACTGGCAGACTCTCATTAATTCTAAAATAACACTAGTAGATTCTCTTGAATTTTCTATGTAGATAATCACATATCTGTGAATAATGATAATTTTTTTTACTCCAACTTTTTCTTGTCCTACCGTGTAGGTTATGACTCACAGTGTTATACTGTACAGATAAAGACAATGAGCATTCTACTCCTGTTCCTAACTTCAAAGAACACGTTTCTAACTGCTTTTCTTTCCCATACTTTACTTGTGAAACTATTACTAGAATACATATATTTAAGAAATTAAGAATATCTCCTTTTTAATTCTTTGAAAAATTTTGTACAAGATTAAAATTTTTGTTTTTTGAACTTGACTATAAAACTGTCCAGTCCCAATTTTGCTAAGTTTTCTTTTTTTTTTTTTTTTGCGGTACGCGGGCCTCTCCCGCTGCAGAGCACAGGTTCCGGACGCACAGGCTCAGCGGCCATGGCTCACTGGCCCAGCCGCTCCGCGGCATGTGGGATCTTCCCGGACCGGGGCACGAACCCGTGACCCCTGCATTGGCAAGCAGACTCTCAACCACTGCACCACCAGGGAAGCCCATGCTAAGTTTTGAATAAACATTTTAACTATGATTAAATCTTAAATAGGTACAGTTCTAATCAGTTCTCTTAAAAGCCTTCTCCATGAACTACGCGTTGACTCTGATGAATATTTTCTATTCCACTGACTTTTGCTCATGTCTCTATTAGCTTTTTTCCTTCTTTTGATTAACCATACTGTGCTTTCTCTAACTTGTTTACTTGCATCCTTACATCACAAATGTCTTTCTCTTTTCCTAACATACACATTTAAGATTTTGGCTCTAAATCCTTTAGCTGCACCCCACAAGTTCTGATACATAATTGAATTTTAAATTTATGAGTTATTTCTTGACCTGTGTGTTATTTGAGTTTTTTTAATTTCCAAATATAACATTTGTGTTTACTTATTTAATTAGTCTTTTATTATTGATTAAACTTAATTGCTTTGTGGTCAGAGACCACAGCCTATGTATCAATTCTTTAAAGTATATCAAATATGTGTAGTCAAAAAATCAATTTTGTAAGTGTTCTATATATTTCTGTGTATTCTCCAATTACTGGGTGAGAATTCTTTATATATATCTATAAATCTTACATAGTTATAATTTTTCCTTCTAAACGGGTCAATTTTGTTTTATATATTTTGAGGCTCTGTGGGAAGTGCATACAATTTTTTTCTCTTATATTTCTTTTTTATGTGATTAATTTAAATGGTAGCCTGTATGTGACAATTCTACTCTGACATTCTTGGTAGGGTCTAATGCTGTTTTATCTGCTAAATATCTTTTGTTGTAGATTGTTTGTGTGTGTTATGTATCCATTTTGGCTTTGGACTCTGAACTCAAAGTTCAGTGGGGTTTTATCTGTGAGAAAACTGCAGGGTTTGATATGAGGATATGTTTTGTATTAGCTTCTGCCTGGCATCCGATAGATGTTACCAGCCTGGAACTGTTACTCTAAGGTATTTTATTTAAAATTATTAAACCACACAATTAATACAGATTATAATGTGAAAGCTACTGAAGAAGCAGCAGTTGATTACAAACTCTCAGGAAAAGCATCCCATACACATGCACACACAGCCCTCCCCCCTCCCCAGGAACCCAAGCCAAGAAATGTGAGCTTCCTTATTTTCCCCGTGTCAGTGGAGATGTTTTATTTTTTAGTCTATGCTTTCCCTGAGGTTATGATCCTTTGAGGATCCTGGCTTTATACACAAGTCTAAGAAATCCCAAGTTGTATGGATCAAAGAACTTTTCTGTCTCTGTGAGGCCATTTAAAACAAAAGCCATTTTGTCACCAAGGTATGAAAATTTCCTCAGGGTAGTCAAAGTATGCTCCCCCTTACAGCTCTGGTTTTTCACTTACTATTTGACTTTTTGCACACTGGGGATTTCTATTATATTCTTGTAAATTCAAGTATTCATTTAAAGGGATGCTTGTTATATTTTATTCAGTATTTCTATGTGCTGTTGTATCTTCGTTAATTTTTGGTCTAGAAGGATTTTCAAATTATCCAGTCTGCAATTTATGGATTTTTTTCTGTATAAGAAAAAAATGTGTGTTAAGTTGTAAGATGCAAGGAGAGCTGGATGTTTGTGGAATTCATTTTTTATCCTCGTAATTCAAACTTCCATCAGGATATATTTAGGTGCTGGTATTTTTGTTAATTTTTGTCAACACACAATGAGCTCTTTCAGTGTATACTTTTAGGATTTTCTTCTAAGTTTTCCTGAATCATAATTTTTTATGATTGTTTCTGTTCTATTAGTCATTATCTGTTCTGAAGGAATGTTATTCGTTCAATTTGTAGAGTTCCTACTTTTATCTAACATACTTTTCACCTCATAATTTTTATCCTGTCCATTTTCCCTACATTCTGGTAGCTTTTATCAAGTTAGCTCTTTACATGTTCAATTTACCTTCCTGCAGTGATTATTTTGCTCTTTACTGCTTCTAATGCAGCTTTATACTCTACAAATGCCAGGTTCATTTTCTTATAACCTTTTCTTACATCATTATTGCTTCTTTTCTATTCCTGCCTCTCGTCCAGCTCTCCTCTCATCCTAGTCTCTTGTTTCATCTTTTTATCTTTAACGTCTTATTTTATAGAGTCCATGTTCACTTGAAATTTTTAAGAATTCCACATAGACGCTATCTATAATTTCCTATTGTAAACCCTCCTTCATAAATATTTTCGAAACATAAGTTCATTCTCTTCCTCTTGAAGGCTGTGAACTTATCCTTGAGCACGATCTCTTTTATAGGTTCCACATTGGTACTTTTCTTGTTTATTCATTCATGAACAATGAGAAGCCTTTCAAAACTTTACAAATGCTCCCCCCAAATAAGATGGATCCTCCCACCTCCTATTTGGGTATGTTAGAATCAACTTCTCAGATCTTTTAGTTGATATATATATATACATATTTATATTATCATTTAAATAATCCAAAATGGGAATGGAGCCAGGACTATAGGGTTCCTTACTACTTGTGATGCCCATCACATCAGGGAAGAGCCCTGTTATATCTGGAAGAAGAAAAGCCACTTTCTCAGTTTGATTAGACTAACAAATTTCTGGTTGTCCCACTATTAATTGTTTTAGAATGAAAGAAATCAGCAGTGTTGGATTTTCCACTCATCTCTCCCACAGTCTTTCTTAAAAGCTTCATCCATCCAAGTTAGTAAGGGTGAAATTATTTTTATTTCTTTTCCATGAAGGCAAACTACTCAAAATAAAACTGTTAAACTTTGGCATCTGATCTTCAATCTGATACATACATTTCTAGGCAAGTACCCTTCCTTAATTCCACTGATATACTGTTTTTCCAATTTTGTGTTCTTAAATTTTCAATTTAGAAAATATTGATCTAAAAAGGGGAATTACTCAAATGCTTTTGCTCAAGTCTGTAACTTTCCTGTAATTCAAAGCATAGCAAATCTTTTTCAGAGATTTGCCCTCAACTACCACAAGGCCAATCAGAGTTTTCATTTGAGATTTTGATATAATGATGCTAGTTATGTTCCGATAAGCACATGAACCAAAAAAATCAAAATACATGACTGATATTCTTCATCAGTAATGTAATAAAAGTGTTGTACTATATAAAAAATGGATAAGTTTTAATCATTCATTTATTTCACAAGAATTTATGAGTTCATTACTGTGTTTGGGGCACTAGGGTAACCACTGGAAACACAGAGATGAACACTGCACTATCCTTGACTTAAGGAGTTCAAAGGATGGTGATTGGAAACTGATATGCAAATATATAATTTCAGTATAATATAAATAATTGTTATAGTTTATATAAGTTTGCTTTGGGAGTATAGAGGAATCATCTGACTCTACAGAGTCAATAATGGAGGCACTGAAAAGCATAGCTGGTTTTCAGAATTTTTATAATAAAAGATATAAATATGGAAAGGGAGCAAGGAATAATATGTAGTATAATATGACTAGATCAGAATTTTATGAGAGTGGTGCAAATAAAGCCAGAAAGGCAGGGCACTGCTCTCATATGCCCCACTAAGGAGTTTAACCTTTATTTGAGAGGCACTAAGGAGTAACTGAAAGTTTTCACGTTGGGTTAAGAAATGGGTGTATCTGCACTTTTAAAATGGCAGCATGGAAAATGGTCTGGAGGGATATAAAACTGGAAGTTGAGACCAGTGAAGCTGTTACTGCAAAAGGATTGAAAAGATACAGAATTCCTGATCCAAAAGCATTCTCAGTGTCAGTGATAATGGAGAAAATTGAGTGATTTTGAGACATTTCTAACGTAGAATCAATAGAAATTTATGGCTGAGTGCATGTCTGGGGAGTAAGAAACAAGTTCAGTGATTACAAGGCTTCTGTTTTAAGTTCCTGCATGGCGAGTGGGATCATTAACAAAAATCAGGATGAATGAAAAAGGAGCAGATTTGGGATGGAAAGAGAAAATTCACTTTTGCACTGAACATTCAGGTAACAACTGAAGATGTGGGACTGGATGAGATCATTCAGAGAGAATGCAGCATTAAAAGAGGGCTAAAGATAGATTCCAGAGAAAACTATTCCCCCCAAAAGCTGATATTTAATAGGCAAGGAAGGAGAAAAGAAATAGCTTGTTAACTAGGAAAGTACCACATACACATAAATATCACATGTATAGCTAAAGACTTAGATAAAAAGGTCTGGCATTTGCTCATTTTTACAAATAAAACCACACTTCATTTCAAATTTTCCACATTTTGAAATGGCTGAGGCATTTAACCACTTATGAGTAACATTAGTTGAAATTGGACAATCCTGAAAAAGTCAGAATGTTTAGTTGTCATTACTATAATTCCTACGGTTAAAAAAGGCTATAAGGGCAGACCAATATGATCAAGTATATCAAATACTATCTGAATAATCCATAGCTTTCTTGAAAGAAAAAGCAATAGAGAAGCAGTAACGATTTTCTTCAGCTAAAACCAACATATCCAATTGTAAAACCTCTAGAACACTTTCAAGGAGAAAAAACACACTGCCTGTATTCAAAGAAATCCAGTATTTTAAGTGTGATAACCAGGTATATTCAGTTTTGATATCCAAGAAATCCTAAGAAATGTTAACATGTTGCTTTTGTAGTATTAGCCCAAATTTAAAACACTCGAACAGAAAGATCTATCTAACAGAAGAATAACAGGATAATAACAATAACAAATCATTCTTAATATATTACATGCAAAATTGTTCTTTTAACGTCTAATATCATTCTATAAATAAATACCTAACAGTGTTGAAGAGGTTTATATTATACAGCAGCAGGATAAAAAATGTTTATTGGCAATAATAAGATGGTCTCCAATTATGGAAGAAAATGTTCATCTATTTGGAATTCTACCACTATACCACAAAAATCCAACTCTCTCAGGTTCTGAATTCCAATTCCAAATCTTTTAAGTATAAACTATAGACTGCTTTAAGAGAAAAACCATAACACTTTTCCTAAACATGTATCTGATTCAAAGGTTAACTTAATAAACATCCTCTTTTTTAGTTAAGCAAAAAGATGCTAATGAATTATGCTCTAAGCAAATATTTCTGCCTCTAACAACAGGATATCTATTTTTAGCTGCAGGTTTGGCTTAAAGTGAACAGCTTTTACCCTATGATAAACTGCAGTATATACTGTAGTATATTTTCTCAAAAAACAATTTTAGAAATGTTTAGAAAAAATCATATTTACAAAAACAAAAAGGAAACTATCACAAAAGTACTTGTTCTAACAAATTATTTCCCAAAAAATTATTTCTAAAAATTTTAACAAAGGCTCCAAAACCAAAATGCATATATTTATTTCATCATTAAATTCCCATTTCTCAATGAATTATAGTTAAAAGCAACAAATAAATCAATAAAATTTTGGCAACATCTTATGCAAAATTGAGTATTTTTTATATAACCAAAAAGAAGCTAACAAAAATTAATATTAGAAAGACAAAGCCAATAAAAGGAAAGTTTAATTATCTTCAGGATCAGATACTAAAATAATTCCTCCTTTACCACAGTGGGTCTTTTACTCACTAATTTATAACACAATTAATAACAATGTATTAATGAATATAATGAATACAATAAATTACACCATAAAATAGATTAGAAACTGATTACTGGTATTGACTATTAATAGTGATATTAATTATTCACAGTTGTTAATGGATTTAAAAAGCAAATTACTATAATCCCTAAATGCAAAAGCATCAAGAGAAAATGTAATCCACTGTAGTTCTGGCTTTACAACTGCCCCTCTATAAAACGTTTTTTTGCTTTTATAGTTAAATATTTTTTAAAAATACAAACCTACAGAGTCTCAGAGAGCATACTTACCACTCATGATGAAAATCAACCTTTCCAAAACATACTGCTCAAAACAACAATCCAACAGCAAAGGGAGTTATGCTAATCTCTAGAGGTATAAGAACCGATGGTGTAAACACATACATTAGAGCATGCAGCACACAGAAAATGAAAAGAGCTTTCTTTTGTTTTAAAAAGAGAAGCTCCTAGAAGCAAAGCATAACTGCTCAGTGCGAGATATCACTAGTAAACATCAGATTAATGCCAAAGATGTGTATAACTAGATTTAATTTCTTTCAAGCTAGTTATCCTAGGCTTCTTCATATACCACTAGAACAACTCAAAATGGCAGGGAGAAAATGTTCGAACCAGGATGTATAAGATGTTCTCAATTATATCAGCATGAGTTGTTACCACGGCAACATTAGAGCAGAATTATCGGTTCACTTGTAACCAAGGAGTAGCTTTTCTAAAGCTTTAATCAACCAAGACAAATAAAATGCCTTTTTATTTTAGAGCCACATGATTTAAAAATTACCACGTTTCTTAAATTTAAGCACTTATCTACCATTTTTACATCTTTCAAAGATATTTTAAAAATTGCTGTTTTCTTCAAATACTCACACAATCCCATGTTGAACCTGGCAAGGAACAAACAGCAGAATGATTGCACCTAAACGTCTTTCAATTACACCAGCTCTTACTGCTAGCTGTGGACCTCACTGATATTAAAATGCTGTGTGCTGTTGCTAGTGACTATTGGCGATGAATCTTATTGCCCAGATCGCTGATAGCTTTCATTTTTCATGAGCCAGAAAGCTATACTGCAGCACAAATGTTAACCATTTAAACATTCTGTTATTATGGAGGAGACAAAATATAATACTATATATCTTCATTTATAAAGGAATATTGTAAAACAACTTATTTATAAACTTCCATTATATTCAGTATCACAAACAGTGTCAGATGCCACTTATGTGATTTTCAAAAGAGGGAAGTACACAAAAAAGTTACTGACAATTATTGTTGAAGTGTAAAATCCCTTACATTAAACAGGATTAAGATGACAGATTGTATAGCAAGGTAGATGGTATGGTGAACAACTGTTCTGATTCCCAGAGACCCAAAATTTGTACCAAAATGGTACAAGGGATCTATAGAATGGTTCCTTGTTAAGTGGAATGTCACCAAGTGAACATGCCATTTTAAAAGTTGCCAGGTGACACAGGACTTCTGGTGAAGAAAGAATGAGTAAGTTAGCAAATCTTCTCTCCAAGAAACAATTATGAAGTTGGACAAAATTATCAAAAACAATGACTTCATGGTTCTGGACATCTAGTAATCACAAACAACAAACTGAGAAGCATTTATTCATGAAAAATTGCTACACTTTGCATGAGAACAGTGGGAGTCTGTGGTATTCTTGCTTGGTGCTGCTCCTGTTCCCCCACAGCTCAGTCAGTGCAGTACTTCTGTCAGGGTGGGGCTCCATGACAACCAGGAGCTTTACTGCCAGAGAGGGCTGACATGATTTGGAGAGGAAGCCAAAAAACCCCATACAAGTGATACCATCTATTAAAAAAAAAAAAAGCAAACTGTAGCAAATGAACAGGGCAAGTATCCAGCTTTGCTAACCTGAAGTTGTGGCCGTAGTAGGGGTGAGCAGTAGACTGATGGTCTAGCAAAAAATTTAGTAGAGAAAATGTAAATGAGAGAGGCAGAGAGGGCCTAGATAAGCTCTCCACATACCCCAGCTTGACAAGGAAGCTATTCCGTAGGACCCAAAGGAAAGTTAAAGCTGGTACAGGCTTGAAAACTGCCTGAACATTGAATATGCTTTCCAACCCACAAACAGCTCCATCAGCACAGACTGGCTCAGAATGTTTGAGCACAAACTCTGATTAATCACTGAATAATAACTAAGCTATGCAGGCACAGGGTAATCCTTAACAGAGAAATCAGTAGCCAGACAACATGGTGGATACAGCCCATAGATTAAAGCCATGGAAGTTATTAAAACAAAACAATATAAATAAAAACAATCCTGAGGAAAGAAAAAATAATCAGAATGCAGAGCTGCTACAAAATATTATTTTAAAAAGTCAAATTTCTGACAAAAACATTATATAATCCATAATGAGGAAAAAGGATAGAAAATGTCTCTGAATGGTCCCAGATATAGGATTTAGCAGAAAAGACTATTGGAAATATATCAAAAGAATAAAAGGAAATTGTATTTAAAGAATTCAAGGAAAATATGATGGCAATGATACAACAAAGAGAATTTCAATATAATGATAGAAAGAGAAACTTTTCAAGATATAAAAATTATAGACTTAAAAAGTACAATAACCCAAACTTTAAAACTCACTACATAAGCCCAATAGCAGATTTGAGGAGGGCAAAAGACTCAGTCAGTGAACTTGAAGATAGATCAATCGAAATCATCCGGTCTGAAGAATACAGAGAACAAAAGATAGGAAAAAAATGAACAGACCCTCAGAAGCCTGTAGGATATCAAGGGTATCAACATACATGTAATAGGAATCCTAGAAGGAGAGGAGAGAGACAAAGGGCAAAGAAAAAATATTTGAAGAAATAATGGTTGAAAATGTCCAATCTGATGAAAAATGTTAACCTGCAATCTAAGTTCAACCAATGCCAAGTATGATAAGTACAAAGAGATTCATACCTAGACACCTCATATTCAAGTTATTCAAAGACAAAGAAAAAATATTGAGAGAAGCAAGAGAAAATGACTAATCATGTACAGGGGAAAAGCAATATGATTAATGATGACTTCTTCATGAAAATAAGAGAGGCCGGAGGGCAGTGGAATAATGTATTCAAAGTGCTAAAAGAAACAAACCTTTTCACAATTCTCTATCCGGGAACACTATCCTCTAAAAACAAAGGTAAAATAAAAACATTCTCAGATAAACAACAACAGAGGATATGTGCTTCAAGCAGAAATACTTAAGGAAGTTGTTCCAGATGAAGACACGGGACAATACTCAAATTGACAGGAAGAAATAAAGAGTATAGATGATAAATATATAAGTAAAAGACTATATAAATACATTTATCTTTCTTTTTAAAATTTCTTTAAAGACCTTAAAATTGTATGAAGCAATCATTGTAACACTGCATTTCTAGGTTTATAAAAACATAAAGGTAACATGTGAAAATGATAACACAAAATTAGAGAAGAAATGGAGCTATATTGCATCAAAGTCGCTATATTTTACTAGAAAAGTAGATTGTGATAAGATAAAATGCATATTTTAACCCCTAAATCAACTATTAAGAAAATGTCTTTTTAAAATGTAATTTAAAAATCAAAGAGGAATTAAAATGGCATCCTACAAATACCTGTTTAACACAAAAGAAGGAAGAGAGGAACAACAATACAAAAACTCTTAAGATATATAGAAAACAAACAGCACAATCGAAGATGTAAAGCCAACCATATCAATAATCACATTAAATGTGAATAAACAGATCACAAGGCAGAAATTATCAGACTGGATTAAAAAAGGTCCAACTATATGCTGTCTACAAGGGCCACACTTTAGATTTTAAGATAAAAATAGGTTGAAGGGAAAGGAGAGAAAAAGTTATACCATGTAACAGTAACCATAATACAGGTGGAATACCTATATCAATATCAGACAAAATAGACTTTAAGACAAGAAATATTAGTAAAGTCAAAAAAAGGAAATTTCATAATGATAAAAGGGTCAATACTTCTGGGAGATTTAACAATTAGAAATGTATATGCAATGAACAAAATAGTCTCCAAAATGCTAAAACAAAAATGACAGAATTGAAGGAAGAACTAAGGACTTCCCTGGTGGCACAGTGGTTAAGAATCCGCCTGCCAATGCAGGGGACATGGTTCGATACCTGGTCTGGGAAGATCCCACATGCTGTGGAGTAACTAAGCCCGCGTACCACAACTACTGAGCCTGTGCTCTAGAGCCTGCGTGCCACAACTACCAAAGCCCTAGAGCACCTAGAGCCCGTACTCTGCAACAAGAGAAGCCACTGCAATGAGAAGCCCACACACTGCAACGAAGAGTAGTCCCCACTCGCCACAACTAGAGAAAGCCCACACGCAGCAATTAAGACCCAACACAGCCAAAAATAAATTAATTAATTAAAAAAAATTTTCTTAAAGAAAGAACTAAATAATTCAGAAATTATAGTTGAAAATTTCAATATTCTTCTCAATAATTCATGGAAAAAAGAAAATCAATAGGTTACAGAAAACTTGAATATAATATCATTAAAATGACATTTATAAAACACAGCATCTAACATCAGCAGAATACACATTCTTTTCAAGTACACATGGAAATTCTCCATATTAAAAATATGCTAAGCAATATAACAAATCTCAAATTAATTTGAAAGGATAGAAAATTCATTCAAAAAATGAACTCTTATCATAGGAGAATTAAAGTAGGAATCGACAACAGAGAGAAATTTTGGAAATCCTAATATCTGGATTTAGATCACAAAGAAATCCCAAAGGAAATTAGAAAATATTTTGAACTGAATGGAAAAAACCCCACAAGAACTCAACATTTATGGGATATAGATAAAGCATAGCTTAGAGGGAAATTCAAAACTTTAAACACATGTATGAGAAAAAAAGAAAGGTCTCAAATCAATAATTTAAGTTTCCACCTTAAGAAACTTAGAAAGAAGAGCAAATTAAACCAAAGCCAAAAAGGTCACAGCAGAATTCAATGAAATGGAAGATAAAAACAATAGAGAAAATGAAGACACCAAAAGTCTTACTGATAAACCTTTAGCTAGACTGACCAAAATTAACACAAAATAAAACAGAGAAGACACTAATTACCAAAATCAGGAATGAAAAAATGGTATAACCACTGATGCTAGAGAAATTAAAAGGATTAAAAGAGAATACTATGAACAACTTTACGTAAATGATATAACTTAGATGAAATGGACAAGTTCATAGAAAGACACAAATTACCAAAACTAACTCAAGAAGAAATAAAAAATCTGAAAAGACTTACAAACAAACAAAAATATTAAGCCAGTAATTAAAATTTTTCCCACAAAGAGAAGCTCAGGTCCACATGGCTTCACTGGGGAATTCTATGAAACATTAAAAGATATAATACCAATCTGACACAAACTTTTCTAGAATATAAAGAAGGATGTAATACTTCCCAACTTATTCTGAGGCCTGATGACAAAACTGACAAAGATCAAAAGGAAATTACAGATCAATATCCATTCCAACACAAAAATATTTATCAAAATATTAGCAAACCTAATTCAGCAGTATATTAAAAGGATTATACACCAGGACCATGTAGGATTTATCCCAGGAAGGCAAGGTTGGTTCAACATTGAAAATTAATTAATGGAATACACCATATTAATAGAATAAAAGACAAAACGACATAAACATCTCAATATATGTAGCAGAAGCATTCTACAAAATCCAGTACCTGTGGTAAAACCTCTCAACAAAGTGGGACTGGAAGGGAACTTCCTCAAGCTGATAAAGGGTGAGTTTGGGGGTGAGGTGGAGAGGGGGATCCTATAGCTTATATTATATATAATGGTGAAAGATGGAATGCTTTTCCTAAGAATGGGAATAAGGCAAGGATATCTATACTCACCACTTCTTTGCAACTTTTTATGAAAGGTTCTAGCCAATGCAATGAGGTAAGAAAAAAGATATTTAAAAAGGCATATTTATATGCCTTTAATAAAAGGCATATAAATTGATAGAAATAAAATTGTCTTTTTTGCAGATGACATGATTCTATATGTATAAAATTCTAAGGAATCTATAAAGAAACTACAAGAACTAATAAGTAAGTTTATCAACATCATAGGATATAATATATATATAAACCAATAACATTTTAATATACTAGGAACAAGCAATCCAAAAATGAAATTAAAAGGACAGCTCCATTCACAATGGTATTAACAGAAAAAAAAAAAAAAAACTTAGGAATCCATTTTAACAAGATTTACTCACTAAAAAAAAAAAAAAAAAAAAAAACAGAAAACATTGCAGAGAAATTAAAGAACATCAAAATAAATGGAAAGCTATTTCATTTTCATGGACTTCAAGGCTCAATATTGTTAATAGAAGAGTCTCCACAAATTAATCTATAGATTCAATGAAATCTCTATGAAAATCCCAGTGGGCTTTTCTTTAGAAACTGACAGGCTGATTAAAATTTATATGGAAATGTAAAGGACCCAGAATAGCCAAAACAATTTTGGAAAGAACAAAGTTCGAGGACCTACACTACTTGATTTCAAAACTTTTTTTAAAGTTACAATAACCAAGACAATGTGGTATTGGCATAGAATAGACATACATTGATCACTGCGACAAAATTGAGAATTCAGAAGTGAACCCCTACAATTATGGTCAATTGATTTTTGACAAAAGGTGCCAAGATGATTAATGGAGAAAGAAAAGTCTTTTCAACAAACAGCACAGTAAAAATTGGATATTTATATGAGTTAAAAAAAAGAACTCCACTCCATAGCTCACACAAAACAACACAAAAAATTAATTTTTAGATGAAAGCATAGAATAAAAATCTCCATTACCTTGGGTTAGATAAAGATTTCTTAAGATTTGGCACCAGAAGTACAATCAATCAAGGGAAAAAATGATAAACTGGACTTCATTAAAATTACAAACTTTTGCTCTTCAAGGATATCATTTAAGAAGATAATACAAGCCCAATGGGGAGAAAATATTTGCAAATTATTTATTTGGTAAAGAACTTGTGTTCAGAATATATAAAGAACTTTAAAGACTTGACAATAATAAGAAAAAAACCCCTCAATTTAGAAAGTGGGCAACAGATTTGAAAATACATTTTTCCAAAGTAGATACATGAATGGTTTATAAGAACATGAAAATATGCTCAACATCATGAATCACTAGGGAAATGCAAACTGAAACCACAATTAAATACCAATTCACACACACCAGAATGGCTAAAATCAAAAAGACTGATGATACCAAGTATTAACAAGAATGTGAAGAAACTGTAACCCTCCTACATTGTTGATGGGAATATAAAATATTAAGCTATTTAGGAAAACAATTTGGAAATTTCTTAAAAAGATAAACATAAACTTACCATATGACCCAGTTATTCTACCCCTAGACATCAACTCAAGAGAAATGAAAGCATATGTCCACCCAGTCTTGCATGCAGATAGAGCAACATTATCCAAATAAACCAAAAACTGGAAACAATCCTAATGTTCATCAGTTGCTGAATGGATAAACAAAAATGTTACATCCACACAATACAGTACAATTCAGCAATAAAATAGAGCCAACTATTGGTATGTTCTATAACGTGGATGAACCTCAAAAACGTTATTGTAAGTTCAAGAAGCCAGCAACAATAGATTATATATATATATATATATTATATGATTCCACTTTTATAAAATATCCAGAAAAGGAAATCTGTAGGGATAGAAAACAGATCCGTGTTTGTCTGAGGTGGGGACTGATTGCAAAAGAGAACAAAAGAACTGTTGGGGGTGATGAAAATGTTCTAAAACTGAATTGTAGTGATGGCTGCACAACTCTGTATGTTTATTAATAAACACTGAATTGTACACTTATAATGAGTGAGCCTTATGGCATGTAAATTATATTTCTCTTTTTAAAAAAGTTGTCAAGTGCTTCTCTACATGAGTAGAGTCAATCTGAGGCAGATCTTCTTTGCTGTGGGAAGAATCACTTCAGCCGACAACTTAATTATGTAAATTTAAGGCTGGTAGGCATCTATTACCTTGGGGGAATGATCTAACAAAACCCTTTGGAGCTTGGTAAAGGTTGTTCCTCTCAATACCCTATGGTAAAGAGAGCTAACAAATGGGAAGGAGGTAAGTAGATCTGCATTAAAAATAAAACAGGAATTTGAAAAGGAGGGATCAAAACCTAGACCCCATTCTTTCTAAGGTTCAGAATTACGAGAATTTCTTATCAATTTTAGTGATAGTATCTGAGGCCCATGAGTAAGAAGGCACACTAAATAAGCTTTATCGAAGAATAAAGGAGAATCTGGTGATTTAGGCTCATATTAGGGGCTCTGTAGGTCAAATTCAAGTGCCTACAGAGGATAGGCAGGTAAAACAACAGAAGTAGTGAAATAGTGAAGGCTAGAGCAAATGAGATAGTATAAATCCTGGCTAAAGAGAACAGTTATTCAGTGCAAATTCCCATTTGTTCTCATATGGGAATAAGAGGCCACTGAAATCAGTTTTTCAAATGGTTCAAGAATATGAAAGTCCAGGGACTTCCCTGGTGGTGCAGTGGTTAAGAATCTGCCTGCCAATGCAGGAGACATGGGTTCAATCCCTGGTCCGGGAAGATCACAGATGCCACGGAGAAGCTAAGCCTGTGTGCCACAACTACTGAAGCCTGCATACTGCAACTACTGAAGCCTGCACGCCTAGAGCCCGTGCTCCACAAGAGAAGCCACTGCAGTGAGAAGCCCATGCACCACAATGAAGAGTAGCCCCTGCTCGCCACAACTAGAGAAAGCCTGTGCACAGCAATGAAGACCCAACAAAACCAAAAAAATAAAAATAAAAAAAAATAAAATTATTAAAAATAGAATATGAAAGTCCAGATATTAATATGAAAGATCTTGTTTTAAAATCAATATTTTTATTTACATATAAAATAATGGTATCACATTCAATTATTTTAAATTATCATGAGAACTAAATAAAACATATCTGTGATTTACATCTGGGTCACAGACAACCAGTTTGCTATCCCTGGAAAGATGTTCAAGAAAGGAAGGCCAATTTTGGTACAGTGTGGGGATGAGTCAAAAGCACCTTCTCACATTCAACCTGGCATGAAGCCAGGATGACTAAGTAAGTAAGTAAGTATAAATTAAGGAAACTAAATCTGTGATATAAGCTTTGAATGAGTATAACACTGGAAAGGGTGGATCATCCTCCCATTAAGAATCAGTGTCTCAATTAAGAATCAGTGTCTCATCAACTATACTCCAATAAAAATTAATGCATATTTATACATATATGTATAAGTATAGATGATTCACTTTGTTATAGAGGAGAAACTAACACACCATTGTAAAGCAATTATACTCCAATAAAGATGTTAAGAAAAATAATAAAAGAAAATTTTTTAAATGAAGTGGTACAGGATTTCTTAATGATTGTTGTAAAATAATAAATAATAAAATTTAAATAAAATATGAAAAAAAAGAATCAGTGTCTCAAAATTAAAAAAAAAAGAAAAATAGAATCAGTGTCTCCACAAGGAGACATCCTTCCATTAAGAATCCAGTCTCCACAAGTATCAGTGGCACCGCATCAAGAGCAAGGATACATCAAATTCTTTGGGACCAGTTTAAACCGTGAAACTATGTAGCACTGGCAAAATCAATAGCAGCTGAAAATGAGATTACTAGCCTCTATACTAATCAAAATACCCATCTCTTTCTTCATCCAACTTTTGGAAAGAAGATTAGCTTCTCTGGAATGAGTAAACTCCCAGAAGTTTAGCAATACTTGAAGGGGACTGGAAGAAGATCCCAAGAAAACTGCCATTTAGAAGTCCTGCTAATTTGAGCAGATGAGTACAGTGATTAATTTGAACATTTCAAAGACAAGACCTAATATGTATCCCTAGTGGGCTACACTTGTTATACAATCATAACCAGACCCCAGAGCTAAAATCAGCCATTGTTTTGGGACTTGCAAGTAATATTCACTCCCTCAGAAAATGCATCATCCTTCCAGTTTCAAATTACTAGCTCTTTTTGGACGACATTTTATTTTCAAAGTTCTCTGACCAGCCTGTTAGTCTTCTGGGTCCTCATAATATGCACTAGGTCTCTGCAACTAACAGAAAACCTCAGACAGAAATCATTGCTATAGGACCCAAAGCCCAGTTTTTCTTACAAACATATAGAAAGATTTCACAGAATGGTGATTAAGAGTGTTGGCTTTGGGGGCTTCCCTGGTGGCGCAGTGGTTGAGAGTCCACCTGCCGATGCAGGGGACGCGGGTTCGTGCCCCGGTCTGGGAAGATCCCACATGCCGCAGAGTGGCTGGGCCCGTGAGCCATGGCCGCTGAGCCTGCGCGTCCCGAGCCTGTGCTCCGCAATGGGAGAGGCCACAACAGTGAGAGGCCCGCGTACCGCAAAAAAAAAAATAAAAAAGAGTGTTGGCTTTGGAGCCAGACTGCCTGGGTTCAAATTTTATCTATTTGTTATGTTACCTTGAGGAAATTACTTTACCTCAATGTGTTTTAGTCTCTTTATCTGAAAGATGTGAATAATAATAGTATCCATCTTATTGGGGTTTTTAAAGGATTACATAAACTAATATATGCAATGTGCTTAGAACAATGCCTGACAGATAGTAAATAAATGTTTCATGTGATAGTGTATATGACAATATTCCACCCAGGAAACGTGGGAGTGAAGTGGTATGAGTCACCACTATATTGCAGAATCAGATTTAGAGGATATACTTTATAATATGACTGAATCTGAATCTCCAACCCAAGCAGATTATAGTATGTTGATTACCAAAGATAATGCTCTATTCAACAACTAAAACAAGTCTCTCAGACCATTTGCTACTAATAATTGACCAATTTTGAAAAGTGGAAAATTTTTGATAAACACTAATAAGAAAGTAAATCATGTTTTGTGCCAGAAAATTATATGAGGGAATTTAAACATGTCTTCTCTGAATATCGAAACAAATTTAACTCCAAGAGAATATATTATGTGTATACCTGGGATACAATTTATTTAATACAAAAGCTTAAAATGGTTATAACAGTTCTCTACATTTGTCCTATAAAATATAAAAATAATGATATGCACAGAGATTTAGCTACAAGAATGTTTATCACAGTGTTTTTTTTATATGATAGCAAAAAATTAAAAACAATCTAGATGGCTAGTGACTTTAAATTGTGGTGCATCCTTAAGACAGTACAAAACAGCCATCTTAAAAGATATTGTAGGGCTTCCCTGGTGGCGCAGTGGTTGAGAGTCCGCCTGCTGATGCAGGGGACACGAGTTCATGCCCCAGTCCGGGAAGATCCCACATGCTGCGGAGCGGCTGGGCCATGGCTGCTGAGCCTGCGCGTCCGGAGCCTGTGCTCCGCAACGGGAGAGGCCACAACAG
Source organism: Grampus griseus (assembly GCF_964374135.1). NCBI lineage: Eukaryota > Metazoa > Chordata > Mammalia > Artiodactyla > Delphinidae > Grampus > Grampus griseus. Next base: position 109,835,140 of record NC_139017.1, read on the forward strand.
TGAGAGGCCCGGCGTACGGCAAAAAAAAAAAAAGATATTGTGGAACAAATCTTTACAATAAGGAAAAATGTTATGAAACACTACGGAGAGATCCAAAGTTAAGGGCCAGTGGAAATTTGTGTATCTATGCACAAAATAGACTATATATAGAACAAGGTTAATAGTGATTATCTTTTGGTGGGATTATGTGTGATTTTTACTTTTTTTGTTTGTTCTTTTCTATGGTTTGCAAATTTTCTCCAATGAAGACACAGTATTTAGTAATCAGATTAAAATGTTATTAGGGAAAAAGGGCTTCTCAAACTTTAATGTGCATATGAATCAGCTGGGTAATCTTGTTAAAATGCAGATTCTGACTCAGGAGGTCTAGATGGGGCCTGAAAGTCTTCCTTTTTAACAGGCTCCCAGATGATGCTAATGCTACTAGACTGGGACCACACTTGAGCAAGACACTATCAAGAGTATATACTCAATCTTCCTTCTCTAACTATGTAGTATGGCTATTCTTGTAAAACACAGGCAAGTACAAGCTTCTCATTATTACACTTGATATAGTACTTGGCACTGTTAAACACTCCATGGAAACATTTTCTAATTTCAAATCATTTAATATCCCGGTTTCTTAGTTTTACTATAAAGGCTGCTGATTACTCAGATTCTTATAAACAATCATGATAAAAATGTACAGGTAACACTGAAAAGTTCAGTGCCTCTGAAATGTGATATTTATTTACCAGGGTCAGATCAGCATTTCACTGTTTTTGGTTATGGCCACAGGCCTTTAAAATAAATTGCAAAGATCATAATAGAAAAAATTGAGAGAAAGCTTGTTAGTGTAAGACTGTAGTGATATTTAATGTTAATCTAACAAACAACTCAACATTTATTGAGAACTATGCTGGCAATACCAAAATAAATTGACAAATTCTATGCCTTCAAGGAGTTCAAAGTCAAATAGGGGAGAGAGGTAACTTGAGGACTAATGTAATACAATTTTAATACTATAAAATAAAACGTAATAGAAGTGAGTATGATATGAGAACACAGGAAGAGATCATGAATTCTAAAAAGGATAAAGAACAGAGGAACAGAAGAATGCTTTGGTGATTTTGTTACAAAGATAATATGTGAGCAGAGTCTTAAAGTATGAGCAAATCTCACCATTGGCAGTAGTAGGAACAGGAAATTCCAGGTAGAAGAAACATCATAAATAACCACTGTTGTTATAAAAGGATTCCATTGTCTTGACTCTTCATTACCATGTTCACATAGTGACCAAAAGTGTTGGCTCTCATCACTAATTATTAAGAGAAATGCAAATCAAAACCACAATGAGATATCAACTCATACCAGACAAAATGGGTATCATCAAAAAATCTACAAATAACAAATGTTGGAGAGGATGTGGAGAAAAGGAAAGTCTCATAAACTGTTGACGGGAATGTAATTTGGTGCAGCCACTATGGAGAACAGTATGGCAGTTCCTCTAAAAACTAAAAATTGAACTACCATATGATCCAGCAATTCCACTCCTGGGTATATATCCAGAAAAAGTGAAAACAATAATTCGAAAAGATACATGCACCCCAACATTTATAGAAGCACTATTTATAATAACCAAGACATGGAAGCAACCCAAATGTCCATCAACAGACAACTGGGTTAAGAAGATGTGGGGTGTGTATATATATATATACACACACAATAAAATAATACTCAGCCATAAAAAAGAATAAAATACTGCAATTTGCAGCAACATGGACGGACCTAGAGAATATTATGCTTAGAGAAAGACAAGTCTGACTCAGACAGAAACAGAAACAGACTCATAGACACAGAAAACAAACTGGTGGTTACCAAAGGGGAGAGGGAAGGGGTGGAGGACAAATTAGGAATATGGGATTAACATATATTGGGTTGGCCAAAAAGTTCATTCTGGTTTTTTTGTAAGAGCTTATGGAAAAACCCGAACAAACTTTTTGGCCAACCCAATACAGACTACTATATATAAAGTAGATAAGCCACAAGGATTTAAAGTATAGCACAGGGAATTATATCCATTATCTTGAAATAAGCTTATAATGGAATAGAATCTGCAAAAAAATTGAATCACTATGCTGTACACCTGAAATTAACACAAAAATATTGTAAATCAACTACCCTTCAATTAAAAAAAAGGTCCTGAAGAAAAGTGCTAATTCTAAATAAGTGTCCAGCTCCAACAGAAGATGTATAGTAGCTAAATACATTTCCCTATAGTAGAATAAGCAAGTTAACTTTTCCTGTATTATGCTAGTTAAAATTCTTTAGGCTCTCCATTGTATACTCTTGACTCCTTTGTCATAGATTAGGTGACCATAGGTGTGTGGGTTTATCTCTGCACTTTCTATCTTATTCCACTGATCTATATTTCTGTTTTTGTGCCAGTACCATACTGTTTTGATGACCATAACTTTGTAGTATAGTCTGACGTCAGGGAGGCTGATTCCTCCAGCTCCGTTTTTCTTTCTTAAGATTGCTTTGGCTATTCGTGGTCTTTTGTGTTTCCATTCCAATTGTAAAGGTTTTGTTCTAATTCTGTGAAAAATGTCATTGGTAATTTGATAAGGATTGCATTGAACCTGCAGATTGTTTTGGGTAGTATAGTCATTTTCACAATATTGATTCTTAAAGTGGATGTATGTATAACTGATTCACTTTGCTGTACACTTGAAACTAACACAACATTGTAAATCAACTATACTCCAATAAATTTTTTTTAAGAAAAGATAAGGGCTTCCCTGGTGGTGCAGTGGTTGAGAGTCCACCTGCTGATGCAGGGGACACGAGTTCGTGCCCCGGTCCGGGAAGATACCACATGCCGCAGAGCGGCTGGGCCCATGAGCCATGGCCGCTGAGCCTGCGCGTCCGGAGCCTGTGCTCCACAACGGGAGAGGCCACAACAGTGAGAGGCCTGCGTACCGAAAAAAAAAAAAAAGAAAAGAAAAGAGAATGTAGGCGGTCTTTTAGCTTAGAAGTTACAATGATACAGATTTAGTGGACTAAGAAATAAGCATGGGAGTGTACTGCCTTAAAGACTGTATGAGTTTTGGAAAGGTAAAACTAACTAGATAAAGTGGTTTATTACAACCACTTTAGCTCTGATTCTACCTAAAAAAAATCCGTATTCAAAACTGTTCATTTGTTCAATATAGTATTTCAATCTAAGCTTCACTGATACGGATTTGTATCTGCCACAGAAATAGCCTGTCAATTCATGGGAAAGGAGAATAGGTAAAGCATTTGATGGTGTTTGTCTATTCAGTCCTTAAAATATTGTAATTAGACATTAAATTTATAAAGTCCAAGATTTAAAATGTGCAAAACTTCCATTAAGTTCAGCACTATATAACTCAACACACCATTTATGATCAAAGAAAGATTTAAAAGCGAACCAAAATAAATTGGCTAGAAAGAGGACTCAATGAATGTCAATACTCCCATTCATTCTGAGTCAGAATAAAAAGAATTCCTTTATGTTTTTGTTGTGAACTTCAGGTACTTATATGTGCATGGAATCAGCTGTTAAATATTTATGTTATCAAACAGGAATTCCTATTACTTAATTTAGCAGTAAAAGATAAAACATTTAAGGCACCTGGAAACCACTGTGTGGCCTTTATTTTGTATTTCTTCCTATATTTAATGTCACTGGAGAATAAAGAAACTTGGATTAAAATTCTTACATTTCATACATGCCTAGATTGGTAATTAATCTTTACTCAGTAGTTCACAAACCTAATTTTTATAAAATTGCATGTAGTTTCTGTGCTTAGCTGATTTCTTAAATCACACTTTTGGAACAAGCATACTCAGAGAGCTTATCATCAGGAGATATTACATTCCTTTTCCTTGTCAAACAAGTCATGCAAGTAAACTGCTTTAAGTAGCTTTGAAGAATGTGGTTTGTACGAAAACTTCATACTGTCAAAATTCTTTCCATAACTCAAACTATAAATGAATAAAAATCTGTGTTTTCATCACGAAAATAAACCTTGGAATTTTGATACAAAAGGATTCCTCTGTTTCTGTTGTATCCATATTTTCTCCTCTATATCAACACATTCCATAATAAGAAACTAGAACACCATGCTTACCATTCTCATCACTACATATAAAAAATTATTGTGTCTATTTCTATATTTGAGGATATGAAAGAGAAAGTGAAAGAATGCTTGATTCATGAACATTTAGTTACTCTTTAAGCATTTCTTATATCATACCTATCATTTGAACGGCTACAAGGTTTGCACCTAATTTCACTGTGCACTGTGATTCTATTTATTTTATTTTGTGGCATCACCATAAAGAAAAATGTTAACAGCATTTTATCAGTCTGTTTTTTCCAAAAGAAATCATAGCTCATGATATTATCTTCAATTGCTAGATTTTAAAATGTGTCTCAGAAAATGTTACAAGCCCCACACATTTAAAAATGGTGAGAGTATAATTCAAACATAACTTTTAAATATTAAAAGCCCATGATATTCATCCATTTGAGATACATTTACTAAACACCCACTATTTGTAGAAACAGGGATTAGTGTACTAATTCAGTACTGTCCTCATTCCTCACTGAATGTTTAATTAAAAGTCCTTGAAATGCATAAAAATGATTTCCAAAAGGGCTTAGAAGACTGCAATTTAACAGAATAGGGCAAGTAAAATGAATAAAAAACTTTTGTTTCATGGTAAATTTTAATAATATACTATTATTTCAATACTCAACAGTTCATTACCTTGAAGATATTTGAGATTCCTCATCCATCAACTTGCTATATAGTAAGGATTAATTATAAATAATCAAAACCTATAAAGTAAAAAAAAAATTGTACAAATATATGTTCTTTACTTTCTCCCTAAAATAGCTTGAGGAAGGTAAAAAATTCTAATGCAATAAAAAAAAATTCAAATAAACTTCTGCGGAACTATGAAGGTACTATATAAACAAAAGAGTCAATTTTGTAAGCCATTCTTGGTTTTTTGTTGCTTTTCTTTTAGCTGAGTTTTCTTCCTTAAGTGCTATGGAGTATGTAAACAGAAAGAGGCAAAACAGTGCTATTTGGTGATCAAACACACTAAAAAGTACCAAGAGTAATTATATTGTTCCTTTAATTAGAATAACAAAAATACCTTGGGGAGGGTCCAAGGTGAGATGTGGAATGAGGGCACTGGTATTGTTTATATGTGAAATGTAGCCTTTAAAAAGTGCATGTCACAAAAAATCATTACGTATCACCATTTCAGCAAAGCAGTTAAGTCCAAACATTTTACCATGCCTGGAAAGAATGTGATGCATGCATAAACAAGTTTTCCCCCCCATATGAAAGATTCTGATATTTATAATGTTATAAATATAAGATTTCACATAGAATAATCATACTATGCTTTCATATTATAAATCCTGCTTGTTAAACTCAAGTAACTTTCAAACATGCATTTAAAAATAAAATATGGCAAACATAACAAAAATTTAATTATAAATTCAAGAGTCCTTTTGCCCCTTTTGAATATTAAGGCTTATAAATCCAAGATATTTTTTAAAATAAAATGATTATTTTTCTTAAATGTAGGCCTTTCACTTAAGAACAAAAAAAAATTTTTTTAATTAAAAGAAAACATACACTAGAAATGATGTAAGAATTTTGTAGAAAATTTTCCCACTGATATTCAACTTAACTAATCGCATTTAAAACAAAACGATGAGCTATGTGATCCAGCTCAACTTATAATCAAGTTTTTGTAATTTTTTTTCAACTTTACCTTGCAAAATATCCTTGGGCAAATCATAAAGACACCCCCCCACACACACAGTTCTGTGCTTCATTCTAAAACTCCAATTAGCATTTTAGTTTCTAGTTACAGTGTATCATAAAAAAAAAAAAAAAAAAAACTTACTTGATCTGTCCCATAAGGCAGTATGTTCAGAGAAATGAAGGCTGTCATTTTCCAGAGTTGTTTTCTGATCATGTGCAGTACCTTTGGAGTGTCTATGAAATAATCGGCTAGCAAAACCTTCCAATTTCTGAAGAGCAGTTGTACCTGTATACTGATTACAGGGTAGTTCTCTATAAGCTGCCATTCATGTGTATTTACACTTAATTTAAAGTAACTGAAAATATTTCCAGAAGGAGCTCAACAACTTCTTACACAGAAGCCAAGAGCTATGCATGTATCAAACTTCCTGTTTGCAGTGTATTCAAACCACTACTGCTGCTCTGTTTCCTGTTAATATAAAACAGCACATTACTGAGCCTTTCTTAGCACAACTGTTCATCTCAACTAGAGATGAAGATTTTAAAGACTTGCAATATCATCCTAAAAGGCTATGTTTAAGAGTGTTTTAATATTAATATACACGTTAATGAGAACATTAAACATAAAGCTTTACATATGGATAGTAGGCTGAAAAAAATTTTTTAAAAAGGAAAAGTTAAACGTGTATTACAACCCTATACAAACAACTGAAGGCCAAACCACTCTCCAAATATAATATGTTGAAAAGGTTGTGTTTTATCCAGGAAATCAGCTAATACAGATTAGTATAGATTTTATGAATCCTTATAAATAGTTAACTTTTCACTGAAAGCTGGTATGGGATATCACAAAACACCTGCAAAACAAATTTTAACACATAAATTTTAACGAAAAAAATCTGAACTAGCACTTAAAAAAACTCAATGTTGCTAACTCACTGACTAAAGTCTAATATAAAACTATATTTAGTGTGTCAGTATTGCTTACCAAACATAACCTGCTGACAAGTGCGTATCAGCAGTACATTTTCAAACATTCTAAAATTTGAAAAAATTATATAAGATTTAAAATTATATAAAATCAGCCATAGCAAGAAATTTCAATTGAGAGGGAAAAAAATCCTTCTAGTTGACTGAGACATGTTAATTTTTAAACTTAACACTGAGGACTACTGCTTACCTATCCCTGATTTAGGGGTCTCACTTAGAAACAGCTCCTTTGGTTAAAAGTAAACTGTCCATTTGCATGAAAAAAGTAACCTGTGACATTTAACAATGATTCTGAGTACCTGCCTTCTGATACTTATTAAAGGATGAGAAATTTGTGTGGTTTTCTCTTTGGAAGCTTTAAATAAAGGAAAGAAAGAAGGAAGAAAAAAAAGGAAGGAAGGGAGGGAGGGAAGAAGGAAGGAGGGAAAGAAGGAAGGAAGGATATTTTTTAAAATCTATCTAAAAAAAGTCTTCATCAAGATTTTGTGCCTACTGTTTAACAAACAGAATAAATAGAGACAATAATGACAAATAGAATAAATAGGAATAATAATGTAATCAAATTAGGACACAACACACACACACACAGAGGAAACATTGACTAATGAATTTTGCCAAATAACAGCTCATTTGTGTACATTTTATTTTGTATAATAAAATTAGATCAATCTGAACAAACAGGTAACAGTATCTACAACACCAAACTTCTTAAATTGTAGCTTTCTGATAAATATGTGTGTATATAATAATAATTTCTTTATTAACATCTGACTTAATACAAAACAGACCCTGAACAGGTGTCTGCAGTCTTCAATAAACATCTACAGAGGATGAACTGTCTCTGAATGGGCATAAGTGCATAAAATTCCTGAATTCTTTGACTTGCTCTCTTGGTATAAATTCTATTCATCCTCAAGGCTCACCAAAAATGTCACATTTTCACTGAAGTTTCCCACATACTTTCTAGAAAAATAAACTGCTCTCTCCACTGTTTCCAATGATCTTATAATTTTGTTAAAATTTGCTATTTATAAATTTATGTCTCAAATTGTGAATTACTTGAATTCATAAATGCAGTGCATGTGCTAGTTACATACTCAACAAATATATGAAGTATTCAGTTTTAATAAATTAAAGGTCTAAGTAGAATCAAACACTTGAAAATATTTTAATTATATTTATGATAGGATCATATTTGTAAATTATCCAACGACCACCTAGTTGTTCATATATAAAGACAACAGCAATAGAAGTAATGTCACTTAACTTCTTTTTCTCTACGTTCAGTCAGTTACTAAATTTATTCATTCTTTGAGTTTCATTTTTATTAGTGAAAATGTGGATTTCTAAAATAACTTGTTTTCTCTGCTTCCAGTCACTCCTTTCAATCACTCATCTCTGACATATTAACCTCCCCAAAATACTACACTCATGGCATTCCCTTGCCAAAAGTGCAAGCTAATTCTAACATTTCAGCCCCACGATATTTGTTTTTAACACATGTCTAGCCAGATATCCAATGTTGCTTAAGTTTCATACAGATATTCCAGATTTCTAATTAGAAACGAAGATTAATTTATTTAAAGCAATGTATAAGCTTTGTAACAAAATTACTATATCAAGAAGAAGAAAGTAATCTTCACTAGATGAAGAGCTAGAAAATACTACATTTAAAATTTATTCATTTTTCTTCAATAAAACTCTTTATCTGTTACAAAGTCCTTAGAAAAAGTAGACTCTTTAGTCCTTAGAGCAATATTTCTATATATGGTATTGTGACCAGCAAACTGTTGCTATCAAAGTACTTAGGCAATTTGATTTTTATTAAAAAGCACTCTACTGGCATCTACTGCTAGAAAGAAACAATTACAGCTTTAACTAAAACTGAATTCTTTCATAATTCAAATTGTTAATAAGTATATTGCTTGCTATCCTTCCTGATGGTATTTTCAGAACTTGAATTTGTACTGATATCTAGCCATATACCCAAAAATTTCCTGTAATAACATATCTTATATCCTATTAATAGTTTAGTGTATGGTAATAAAACTAGAGAGTAATCAACTTTGAAGTTATCAAGTCCTTATTTTTCATTCTGCATTAATTTTAGAAATTATAATAATTTTCAGAGTTGAAACTCCTTTGATTGCCATAAGGTATCACAAAATATTAGTTTATTTCTTATGTTTAATAATAGTAATGATACCTTACATTTACAAACCATTTTACAACACATAAAATGGTTTCCATTGATTCATCAGATCTTTACAAATGAAGTAAGCAGGACAGGTATTATTATCCTTATTTTCAGATGAGAAAACAAACATAAATATTAAGTGACTTGTGCAAAGTAACCTATGTCTTCTGTCTCCTAAATCAAGGCTCTTTGTACTGACAATAATGATTACCAAAAGTAAAGACTTTTTCAAACAACGGTGGGGAAGTAGGGATAAAAGGATGGTAGGAGGTGGGAATGGTTCTTGGACACACTGTCCAGAGTCTGAGATTCTGCTATGAGAATGTTTTCATTCAGATGGTCACCTTATAGCCATGCAATTTCATTGTCCACATTTATGTTTACAATCACCTTGGGGCCAAGTAGAAGTATGTACTTTAGAGTTTGAAGGTTAAAGAAAAAAACATGGAAGCATATTTTATATGTAAATAATGCATTTGTTCCATGTGGAGGGCAAATGATATGACCATGACCCCTGCTATTCAAATAAAGCGTTTACAGTAATAGTTTTGCCTTTCCCAAAATGGATTCATACATTTTATAAATGGATTCACCTATTTAAGACTGGCTTCTTTCATTTAGCACAGCATAACTAACTGAGCTTCATCCATGTTGTGTGTTTTAAGAGCTTACTAATTTTTTATTGAATAGTATTCCATGGTACTATTCAATAGTATTCCATTGTCAAAAATCAGTTAACCATATCTATGTGGGTCTACTCTGGATTTTCAATGTTGAAAATTTTGGAATTTTGAAATGTTGAAAAATGAAAATTTTCAATGTTGAAAACTGATCTACCTATGTATTGATTCTTTTTCATCAATAGCGTACTGTGTTGGTTACTGTGGCTTTTTAGTAAGTCTTAAATCTGACTGTATAAATCTTTCAACATTTTTTTTTCTGAATTGTTTTGGCTATTATAAGTTTCTTAGCTTTTCCATATAAATTTTAAAAGTCTGTCTATTTCTACAAAACTAATCTTGCTAGGATTTGAGATTATGTTTATTGAGAGAAATCATAACTATACTGAGTCTTTCAATCCATGATCATATTATGTATTTCATTTTTTGATTCATTTTCAATCATCTTTGATTTCTTTCATCAGTGTTTTAGCTTTCAGCATACAGATCCTATACATATTTTGTTAGACTTATACTTAAGCATTTATTATTTTTAAATTGGAGCTATTGTAAATGGTGCTTTAAAAGATATTTACAATTGTTCATTGCCAGTATATAGAAATATGACTTATTTTTATATGCTAACCTTGTATACTGCAACCTTGCTAAACTCACTTATTATATTTAGGAATCTTTTTCTTTTTGTAGATTTCTTGGGATTTTCTATGCAGAAAATCATGTCATTTTCAAACAGATACTTTGGCTAGGACTTCCAGTAGTACATTAAACAAGTGGTAAAAGTGAAGATCCTCGCCTTATTCCCAATCTTAGGAAGAAATGGTTCACTTTCTCATCATTGTCAGCTGTAGAAATTTTTTGTAGATGCCTCTTATTGAGATAAAGAAGTTTCCTTGTATTCCTAGTTAGTTCAGTGTTTTCATATATTACAGGGATGTTGAATTTTATTGAATACTTTTTCAGTATCTGTTGATATGATCATATGGTTTTACTTCTTTAGTCTGCTAATATGGTGTATGACACTTACCAATTAATTCTCAAACATTAAACCAGTCTTGAATTCCCAGGATAAACACCTCTTGCTCTTGGTGTACTAATCTTTTTATATGTGGCTGGATTCACTTTATGAATATTTTATTGAAGATTTATATAAGTTTACAAGATACACTGTTGTGAACTTATTTTTATGTACTGTCTTTGCACGATTTTGATATCAGGTTAAAAATGGTTGCATAAAATAAGTAGGGAAGTATTCTGTCTTTTATTTTCTGGAAGAGACTGTAGGGAACTGGTATCACCTCTTCCTGAAATTTTTGATAATATTTGTCAGGAAAACTATTTGGGCCAGTAGTTCGTTTTTGGAAGGCCACAAATACTAATTCAATTTCTTCAATAGATATACTATTCAGTTATCTATATCAGCTTCAATGAATATTGGTAGTTTTTGTCTTTCAAGAAAGATCTATTTCAACTAAGTTGTCAAATTCACGTGCATAAAGTTGTTTCTAAAATCCCCTTATTAGCCTTTAAATGTCTGTGGCATCTGTAGTTATATCCCTTCCTTCATTCCTGATATTGGTAATTTGCCTTCTCTTTTTTGGTCAGTCTGGTGAAAGGATTCTAATTTTTTATCTTTTTTAAAGAACCACCTTTTGTTTTCATTGATTTTCTCTATCATTTTTGCCATTTTCAGTTTCATAAATTCCTGTTCTTATCTTTTCCCCTTTCCTCTACTTTCTTTGGCTTTATTTTGCTCTTTTTCTAGTTTCATAATGTGGAAATTCAGATTATTTCCCTCTGAACAATGATATAGTACATCTAAAAAATTCTGAAACACTGAATTTTTTTAAATCTTTATTTATTTTATTAGTCATCCATTTTATACACATCAGTGTATAAAATGTCAATCCCAATCTCCAACCTCATCACACCACAACCGCCACCCCCCACCACTTTCCCCCCTTGGTGTCCATACATTTTTCCTCTACTTCTGTGTCTCAATTTCTGCCCTGCAAACTGGTTCATCTGTACTATTTTCTAGATTCCACATATATGCGTTAATATACGATATTTGTTTTTCCCTTTCTGACTTCAATCTGTATGACAGTCTCTAGATGCATCCACGTCTCTACAAATGATCCAATTTAACTCCTTTTATGGCTGAGTAATATTCCATTATATATATATACCACATCTTCTTTATCCATTCATCAGTCAACGGGCATTTAGGTTGTTTCCAAGACCTGGCTATTGTAAAAGGTGTTGCAACAAACATTGTGGTGCATCTGTCTTTTTGAATTATGGTTTTCTCTGTGTGTATGCCCAGTAGTGGGATTCCTAGGTCATATGGTAATTCTATTTTTAGTTCTTTAAGGAACCTCCATACTTTCTCCATAGTGGCTGTATCAATTTACATTACCAACAACAGTGCAAGAGGGTTCCCTTTTCTCCACACCCTCTCCAGCATTTGTTGCTTGTAGATTTTCTGATGATGCCCAATCTACCTGGTGTGAGGTGATACCTCACTGTAGTTTTGCTTTGAATTTCTCTAATAATTAGTGATGTTAAGCAGCTTTTCATGTGCTTCTTGGTCATTGGTATGTCTTCTTTGGAAAAATATATATTTAGGTCTTCTGCCCATTGTTGGATTGGTTTTTTTTTGGTTGTTGTTTTTTGTTGTTTGTTTTTTTGCGGTACGCGGGCCTCTCACTGTTGTGGCCTCTCCCTTTGCGGAGCACAGGCTCCGTACACACAGGCTCAGCAGCCATGGCTCATGGGCCTAGCCACTCCGCGGCATGTAGGATCTTCCCACACCGGGGCACGAACCCGTGTCCACTGTTTCGGCAGGCGGACTCTCAGCCACTGCGCCACCAGGGAAGCCTGGGTTGTTTTTTTTTTTTAATATTGAACTGCATGAGCTGTTTATATATTTTGGAGATTGATCCTTTGTCCGATGTTTCATTTGCAAATACTTTCTCCCATTCTGAGGGTTGTCTTTTTGTCTTGTTTATGGTTTCCTTTGCTGTGCAAAAGCTTTTAAGTTTCATTAGGTCTCATTTATTTTTGGTATTATTTCCATTACTCTAGGAGGTGGATCAAAACATATCTTGCTGTGATTTATATCAAAGAGTGCTCTTCCTATGTTTTCCTCCAAGAGTTTTATAGTGCCCAGTCTTAAATTTAGGTCTCTAATCCATTTTGAGTTTATTTTTGTGTATGGTGCTAGGGAGTGTTCTAATTTCATTCTTTTACATGGAGCTGTCCAATTTTCCCAGCACCACTTACAAGAGACTGTCTTTTCTCCATTGTATATACTTGCCTCCTTTGTCATAGATTAGTTGACCATAGGTGCATGGTTTTATCTCTAGGCTTTCTATCCTGTTCCATTGATCTATTTCTGTTTTTGTACGATATCATATTGTCTTGATTACTGTAGCTTTGTACTGTAGTCTGAAGACAGGGAATTTGATTCCTCCAGCTCCGTTTTTTTCCCTCAAGGCTGCTTTGGCTATTCGGGGTCTTTTGTGTCTCCATACAAATTTTAAAATTTTTTGTTCTAGTTCTATAAAAAATGCCATTGGTAACTTGATAGGGATTGCATTGAATCTGTAGATTGCTTTGGGTAGTATAGTCTTTTTCACAATATTGATTCTTCTAATCCAAGAACATGGTATATCTCTCCATCTGTTGGTATCATCTTTCATTTTTTTCATCAGTATCTGAAGTTTTCTGCATACAGGTCTTTTGTCTCCCTAGGTAGGTTTGTTCCTAGGTATTTTATTCTTTTTGTTGCAATGGTAAATGGGAGTGTTTCCTTAAGTTCACTTTCAGATTTTTCATCATTAGTGTATAGGAATGCAAGAGATTTCTGTGCATTAATTTTGTATCCTGCAACTTTACCAAATTCATTGATTAGCTCTAGTAGTTTTCTGGTGGCATCTTTAGGATTCTCCATGTATAATATCATGTCATCTGCAATCAGTGACAGTTTTACTTCTTATTTTCCAATTTGCATTCCTTTTATTTTTCTCCTCTGATTGCTGTGTCTACGACTTCCAAAACTATGTTGAATAACAGGGGTGAGAGTGAACATCCTGCTCTGTTCCTGATCTTAGAGGAAATGCTTTCAGTTTTTCACCATTGAGAATGATGTTTGCTGTGGGTTTGTCATATATGGCCTTTTATGTTGAAGTAGGTTCCCTCTATGCCCACTTTCTGGAGAGGTTTTATCGTAAATGGGTGTTGAATTTTGTCAAAAGCTTTTTCTGCATCTATTGAGATGATCATATGGTTTTTCGTCTTCAATTTGTTAATATGGTGTATCAAATTGATTGATTTGCATATATTGAAGAATCCTTGCATATCTGGGATAAATCCCACTTGACCATGGTGTATGATCCTTTTAATGTGTTGTTGGATTCTGTTTGCTAGTATTTTGTTGAGGATTTTTGCATCTATATTCATCAGTGATATTGGTAATTTTCTTTTTTGTAGTACCTTTTTCTGGTTTTGGTATCAGGGTGATGGTGGCCTCGTAGAATTAGTTTGGAAGTTTTCCTTCCTCTGAAATTTTTCTGAAGAGTTTGAGAAGGATGGGAGTTAGCTCTTCTCGAAATGTTTGATAGAATTCACCTGTGAAGCCATCTAGTCCTGTACTTTTGTTTGCTGGAAGATTTTTAATCACAGTTTCAATTTCATTACTTGTGATTGGGCTGGTCATATTTTCTGTTTCTTCCTGGTTCAGTCTTGGAAGGTTATATCTTCTTAAGAATTTGTCCATTTCTTCCAGGTTGTCCATTTTATTGGCATAGAGTTGCTTGTAGTAGTCTCTTAGGATGCTTTGTATTTCTGCCATGTCTGTTGTAACATCTCCTTTTTCATTTCCAATTATATTGATTTGAGTCCTCTCCCTCTTTTTCTTAATGAGTCTGGCTAATGGTTTATCAATTTTGTTTATCTTCTCAAAGAACCAGCTTTTAGTTTTATTGATCTTTGCTATTGTTCTCTTTGTTTCTATTTCATTTATTTCTGCTCTGATCTTTATGATTTCTTTCCTTCTGCTAACGTTGGATTTTGTTTGTTCTTCTTTCTCTAGTTCCTTAAGGTGTAACGTTAGATTGTTTATTTAAGATTGTTTCTTGAGGTAGGCTTGTATAGCTATAAACTTCCCTCTTAGAACAGCTTTTGCTGCATCCCATAGGTTTTGAGTCATCGTGTTTTCATTGTCATTTTTCTCTAGGTATTTTTTGATTTCTTCTTTGATTTCTTCAGTGATCTCTTGGTTATTTAGTAACGTATTGTTTAGCCTCCATGTGTTTGTGTTTTTTACGTTTTTTTCCCTGTAATTGATTTCTAATCTCATAGCGTTGTGGTCAGAAAAGATGTTTGATATGATTTCAATTTTCTTAAAATTACTGAGGCTTGATTTGTGACCCAAGATGTGATCTATCCTGGAGAATGTTCCGTGCACACTTGAGAAGAAAGTGTAATCCGCTCTTTTTGGATGGAATATCCTATAAATATCAATTAAATCTATCTGGTCTATTGTGTCATTTAAAGCTTGTGTTTCCTTATTAATTTTTATTGGTTGCTCTGTCCTTTGGTTTAAGTGAGGTGTTAAAGTCCCCCACTATTAGTGTTACTGCTATTTCCTCTCTTATAGCTGTTAGCAGTTGCCTTATGTATTGAGGTGCTCCTATGTTGGGTGCATACATATTTATAATTGTTATATCTTCTTCTAGGATTGATCCCTTGATCATTATCTAGTGTCCGTCTTTGTCTTTTGTAACATTCTTTTTTTTAAAGTCTATTTTATCTGATATGAGTATTGCTACTCCAGCTTTCTTTTGATTTCCATTTGCATGGAATATCTTTTTCCATCCCCTCACTTTCAGTCTGTATGTGTCCCTAGGTCTGAAGTGGGGCTCTTGTAGACAGCACATATATGGGTCTTGGTTTTGTATCCATTCAGCGAGCTTGTGTCTTTTGGTTGGAGCATTTAATCCATTCATGTTTATGGTAATTATCGATATGTATGTTCCTATGACCACTTTCTTAATTGCTTTGGGTTTGTTTTTGTAGGTCCTTTTCTTCTCTTGTGTTTCTCACTTAGAGAAGTTCCTTTAGCATTTGTTGTAGAGCTGGTTTGGTAGTGCTGAATTCTCTTAGCTTTTGCTTGTCTGTAAATCATTTGATTTCTCCATCGAATCTGAATGAGATCCTTGCCGGGTAGAGTAATCTTGGTTGTAGGTTCTTCCCTTTCATCACATTAAGCATATCATGCCACTCCTTTCTGGCTTGTAGAGTTTCTGCTGAAAGATCAGCTGTTAACGTTATGGGGATTCCCTTGTATGTTATTTGATGATTTTCCCTTGCTGCTTTCAATAATTTTTCTCTTTAATTTTGATTATTATGTATTTTGGCGTGTTTCTCCTTGGTTTTATCCTCCCTGGGACTCTCTGCACTTCCTGGACTTGGGTAGCTATTTCCTTTCCCATGTTAGGGAAGTTTTTGACTATAATCTCTTCAAATATTTTCTTGGGTCCTTTCTCTCTCTCTCTTCTCCTTCTGGGACCCCTATAATGCAAATGTTGTTGCGTTTAATGTTGTCCCAGAGGTCTCCTAGGCTGTCTTCATTTCTTTTTATTCTTTTTTCTTTATTCTGTTCCGCAGCAGTGAATTCCACCATTCTGTCTTCCAGGTCACTTATCCGTTCTTCTGCCTCAGTTATTCTGCTATTGATTCCTTCTAGTGTGTATTTCATTTCAGTTATTGTATTGTTCATCTCTGTTTGTTTGTTCTTTAATTCTTCTAGATCTTTGTTAAACATGTCTTGCATCTTCTCCATCTTTGCCTCCATTCTTTTTCCGAGGTGCTGGATCATCTTCACTATCATTATTCTGAATTCTTTTTTTGGAAGATTGCCTATCTCCATTTCATTCAGTTGTTTTTCTGGGGTTTTATCTTGTTCCTTCATCGGGTACATTGCCCTCTGCCTTTTCATCCTGTCTATCTTTCTGTGAATGTGTGTGCAGTTCCTCACGCTGCAGGATTGTAGTTCTTCTTGCTTATGCTGTCTGCCCTCTGGTGGATGAGGCTATCTAAGAGGCTTGTGTAAGTTTCCTGATGGGAGGGACTGGCGGTGGGTAGAGCTGGCTGTTGCTCTGATGGGCAGAGCTCAGTAAAACTTTAATCTGCTTGTATGCTGATGGGTGGGGCTGGGTTCCCTCCCTGTTGGTTGTTTGGCCTGAGGCGACCCAACACTGGAGCCTACCCAGGGCTGTTTAGTTGGGCTAATGGCGGATTCTGGGAGGGCTCACACCAAGGAGTACTTCGCAGAACTTCTGCTCCCAGTGTCCTTGTCCCTTGTTGAACCACAGCTGCCCCCGCCTCTGCAGGAGACCCTCTAACACTAGCAGGTAGGTCTGGTTCAGTCTCCTACATGGTCCCTGCTCCTTCCCCTGGGTCCCGATGTGCACACTACTTTGTGTGTGCCCTCCAAGAGTGGAGTCTCTGTCCCCCCCGCCCCCCCCCTGTCCTGCCGAAGTCCTGCAATCAAATCCCACTAGCCTTCAAAGTCTGATTCTCTAGGAATTCCTCCTCCCATTGTCAGACCCCCAGGTTGGGAAGCCTGAAGTGTGGCTCAGAACCTTCACTCCAGTGGGTGGACTTCTGTGGTATTAGTGTTCTCCAGTTTGTGAGTCACCCACCCAGTTATGGGATTTGATTTTATTGTGATAGCGCCCCTCCTGTCTCATTGAGGCTTCTCCTTTGTCTTTGCAAGTGAGGTATCTTTTTTGGTGAATTCCAGTGTCTTCTTGTTGATGACTGTTCAGCATTTAGTTGTGATTCCGGTGTTTTCGAAAGAGGGAGTGAGAGCACGTCTCTCTACTCTGCCATTTTGATCCAATCTCCCGCCATCTTCAATCTCCTGCATTTTCATTTTCATTCAGTACAAAAAATATTTTCTAGTTTCCCTTAAGACTTTATCTTTATCTTTGGATTATTTAGACGTGTGCTGTTTAAATTAACAAATATATGAGAATTTTCTTCATATCTTTCTGTTATTGATTTCTAGTTAGTCCCATTATGGTCAGAGAACATATTCTGCATGATTTTTAATTTTTTTTTAACTGTTAAGGTTTGTCTTATGACCCTGGATATGGTCTCTGATGGTGAATGTTCCATGTACATTTGAAGAGTGTCTTCTATTGTTATTAAGTAGAATACACTACAAATGTCAGTTAAGTCAATTGGGCTGATGGTATTGTTCAGGTCTTCTATATCCTTCTGGATTTTGTTTAATTGGTCTATAGATTACTGAGAGATGATTATAGAAGTCTTCAACTTTGTAGATTTTGGTACTTCTCTCTTCTCAGCTGTATTAGTTTTTGTTTCACATATATTGAAGCTCTGTTATTAGATTAATTTACATTTAGGATTGTTCTTTTTATTGAATTGACATTTTTAGCATTATAAATGTCTGTCTTTAATCCTGGATAATCTTGGCACCAGAAGCTTTCATTTGATAGTGTTTGGATAGCATATCTCTCCCCCCACCCCCAATTATCAGTATATTTAGACTTCTTCTACGCAGCACATAGCTGGGTCTTGACCATTTACATTTAATGTAATAGTTGGTATAATTGGATTTAGGTCTATTGTTCTGTTATTTTCTGTTTGTCCCCTATTCTTAAAAAGAAAAAGCTTTAATAAATATAAATGACATACAATAAACTGCAAATATTCGAAGTGTAGCATTTGATGTTTTGCTGTATAAATACAATGGTGAAAGTATCACCACAATCAAGAAAATGAATATATCCATAACCTCCAAAACTTTTCTCAGAACTCTTCATGATCTCTCCCTCCTGACATTCCAAATCCCCAGGCAATGGATATTTTTTATAATATAATTTACATTTTTCAAGACTTTTATATAAAATGGGATTTTGTTAAAATGAACTTTTTTTTTTTTTTTTGCGGTATGCGGAACTCTCACTGCCATGGCCTCTCCCGTTGCGGAGCACAGGCTCTGGACGCGCAGGCTCAGCGGCCATGGCTCACGGGCCCAGCCGCTCTGCAGCATGTGGGATCTTCCCGGACCGGGGCATGAACCCGTGTCCCCTGCATCGGCAGGCGGACTCTCAACCACTGCGCCACCAGGGAAGCCCAAAATGAACTTTTTGAAAAGTTTTAGATTTACAGAAAATTGCAAAGATAGTAGTATAGACAGGTGTCACATACCCAACGTCCAGTTTCCATTATCATTAACATCTTATATTAATATGGTAGATTTGTACAATTAATAAACCAACATTGTTACCTTATTGTTAACTATAGTCCAAAGTTTATTCAGATCTCCTTAGTTTTTACCTAATGTCCTTTTTCTATTCCAGGATCTCATCCAGGATACCACATTACATTTAGTATTCATGTCTCCTTAGCCTCTTCTTGGCTGTGATGGTTTCCTCAAACTTTCCTTGTTTTGATGACCTTGACAATTTTGAGGAGTACTGCTCAGGTATGTTGTAGAGTATCCCACTGTTGGTATTTCTGTGGTGTTTTTTTCATGATTAGCTGGGGTTATGGGTTATTGAGAAGATGACAACAGAAGTTAAGTGCCATTTATATCATATTGTATCAAAGTTACACACTATCAACATGGCTTATGACTGTGGATGCTGACCTTCATCACCTGGTTGAGGTAGTGTTTGTCAGGTGTCTTCACTGTATAATTACACTTTTTCCTCCCTTTCCACACTGTACTCTTTGGAATAAAGTCACTATACCCATTGCACACTTAAAGAATAGGGAGTTTTACTCTACCTCCTTGAAGAAAGAGTGGAATTCCTCTGCCTGGGCAATGTGTCTCTTTTCCCCCATTTATTTATTTATTCATCATTAACAGCAATACGGACTCATGGATATTTATTTTATACTTTGGGCTCTAATCCAATACTACATTATTTTTTTTGCTCAAATTATTCAAGCTTTGGTCATTGGGAACTCTTTCAGTTGTCTCTATGTCCCTCTGACATATAATTGTGTGTGTGTACATGCACACGTGCATGCATGTGTGTTTGAGCACTTACTTTCTACCGCTATAAAATGGCCCATGCTCATTTTCTATACTTCCTGCCCCAGTCCCAGAATCAGCCATTTCTGCAAGAAGCCCTAGTTCCTTTTGCTGGAGAATGGTATTAGAAACCAATACTTTGGAACTAGGTATGCTTGCTGCTACTGGGGTGTTGCTTCTAGGCCCTCAGCTATCAGAACAGAGAAATATATGTGAATACTAACATGTATGTATACCCAAATCTGTAAGTATTTCTACATGTAACCACCTATGTCTATAGTAAGGTAAACATAAGTTCTTTCTGGTATTGCCAACTCTAATTCATTACTGTACAATTCATTTTAGCTTCCTCCCCTTTATTATCTGAAAACTCCCACTCCAACAGTGAGAAACCTAGCTTCCACCATCCACCATCTATTTACTTACTTGTTTAATTTTGGTATACAAGGATGGCAATACCAGCATTGTGAACTTGATACAGTTAAAAACTTTATTCTCGTGGGAAATAACTTTATCAACTAGAGTACACTACTATGTAGTTTCTTTTGCCTCTACTATTAGAGTCTTCATTTATTTCCAAATTTACTTAGGTCAGCACCTATTGTGTCATCTTCAGTGAAGCTGTTTCATACATTTGTAATACAGTTAGATTGTTTTGTCACACTCTGCATTCATTCTTGGATTCCCCAAACTTCTAAATGATTTTTTTTAAATTTTGCATACACTAAAGTTTACTCTTTGTACTTTAAGTGATATGGGTTTAGAAAAATACCTACTGTCATGTATCCACAATTATGTATCACACAGAATAGTCTACCACGTTAGTAAATCCCCTGTGCTTCCCTGATCCTTGGCACCCACTGACCTTTTTACCATTGCCAGAGTTTTGCCTTTTCCAGAATGTCATTTAACTCAAATCATATTCCATGCAGCCTTTTCAGACTGCTATCACTTAACATTATGCATTTAAATTCATGCATATCTTTTTGTGGCTTCACAGTTCATTTTTTAATAATCACTGAATAATTTTCCATTGTATTGATGTACCACATCTTAACCACTCACCTACTGAAGGATGTTTTGGTTGCTCCTAGTTTTTGGCAATCATGAGTAAAGCTGCTATAATCTTTCACATGCAGGTTTTTGTGTGGACATAGTTTTTAAATCGGTATAATAAATTCCTAGGAGTGTGACTGCTGGATTGTATGGTAAGACTATGCTTAGCTTTGCAAGAAATTGCTAAAATGGCTGTACCATTTTTCATTACTATCAGCAATAAAGAGTTCCTATCGCTCTGTATCCTTGTAAGCAATTGTCAGTCAGTTTTGTGTGTGTGTGTTTAATCATTCTAAAAGATGTATAGTGGTATCTCGTTGTTTTAATATTCCTTAGTGACTAATAATGTTAAGCATCTTTTCATATGCTTAATTTGCCATCAGTATCTTTAGTGAATGTAGATATTTCTTCTTTTCCAGTACATGCATTTAAGGTTATAAATTTCCCTCTAAGCACTGCTTTTCCTAAATCCCCTAAATCTTGAGAAGCTGTATTTTGATAATAAAAAATTGGTTCAAAATATTTTAAAATTTCTTGAGACCTCTTCTTTTGGCTGCGTTGGGTCTTCATTGCTGCACGTGTGCTTTCTCTAGTTGTGGTGAGCGGGTGCTACTCTTCATTGCGGTGCATGGGCTTCTCATTGTGGTGGCCTCTCTTGTTGTGGAGCACAGGCTCTAGGCACACGGGCTTCAGTAGTTGTGGCATGCAGTCTCAGTAGTTGTGGCTCGTGGGCTCTAGAGTGCAGGCTCAGTAGTTGTGGCACACGGGCCTAGTTGCTCTGTGGCATGTGGGATCCTCCCAGACCAGGGCTCAAACCCATGTCCCCTGCATTGGCAGGCGGATTCTTGACCACTGCACTGCCAGGGAAGTCCCTGTTTTCAATTTCTAATTTAATTCCATTGGGGTCTGCAAATATACTTTGTATGAGTACTATGTTTTAAACTTGTTAAGGTGTGGTATATGGCCCAGAATGTGCTCTATCTTGGTGAATATTCCAGGCAAGCTGGAGAAGAATGTAGATTCTGTTGTTAAATGGCATAGTCTGTTAATTAGATCAAGTTGACTGATTGATACTGTTGTTCAGGTCATCTACATACTTACTGATTTTCTGCCTGCTTGATCTATCAATTATCAAAACAGGGATGTTGAAGTCTCCAACTGTTGTAGTGGATTTGTCTATATCTCCTTCCAATTCTATCAGCTTTTGCCTCATGTGTTTCGACACTCTGTTGTTAAAAGCTAATGTTTAGAATTGTTAAATCTTAGGGCTTCCCTGGTGGCGCAGTGGTTGAGAGTCCGCCTGCCAATGCAGGGGATGTGGGTTTGTGCCCCAGTCTGGGAAGATCCCACATGCTGTGGAGCGGCTAGGCCTGTGAGCCATGGCTGCTGAGCCTGCACGTCCAGAGCCTGTGCTCCACAATGGGACAGGCCACAACAGTGAGAGGCCCACATATCGCAAAAAAAAAAAAAGAATTGTTAAATCTTGGAGAACTGACCACCAAATCATTACGTTATATTCCTTTGCATCCCTCATAATTTTCATTGTTCTAAAATCTCTTTGAATATGAATATAGGTACTCCAGCTTCCTTTTGGTTAATGATAGCATGGTATATCTTTCTCCATTCATTTCCTTTTTACCTGGTTCTTTATATTTAAAGTGAGTTTCTAACAGACAACCCATAGCTGGGTCTTTTTTTGTATATAAGGATCTTGTTTTTTAATCCACTCCGACAATCTCTTTTAATTGATGTATTTATAAGATTCATATTTAAAGTGACTATTAACATAGATTAATATCCACTATTGTTTGTAACTGTTTCCTACTTGTTGCAGCACTTATTTTCTTTTTTCCCCTATTTTTCTGCCTCTTCTGATTTTAATTGACATTTTATATGATTCTATTTCATCTCCTCTCTTAAGATAGTATACTTCTTTTTAGAGTTTTTTAGTGGTTGTCCTAGTGTCTGCAATATACATTTTTTAACTGAATTAAGTCCATCTTTAAATAACACTATAACGCTTCCCTTGTAGTGTAGCTACCTTATAATAGTATATTTCTAAATCCTTTCTCCTATTCCTTATGACACTGCTGTCATTCATCTCACTTACCCATATTCTACAATCACCCTGTATATTGTTACTATTATTAAACAGTAATCTTTTAGATCAATGATGAATAAAAATATTTTATTTTACCTTCATTTTTTCTTATCTGATGCTTTTCCTTTCTTTATGTACATCTAAATTTCTAACCTATGTAATTTTCGTTCTCACTGAAGAACTTCTTTTATGATTTTTGCAGGACAGATCTGCTGGCAATGAATAACCTTCGTTTTTGTTTATATATTTTTTTAATTTTATTTATTTATTTTTCACTGTGTTGGGTCTTCATTGCTATGAGCAGGATTTCTCTAGTTGCAGTGAGCAGGGGCTACTCTTTATTGTGGTGTGCAGGCTTCTCATTGTGGTGGCTTCTCTTGTTGCGGAACACGGGCTCTAGGCATGCGGGCTTCAGTAGTTGTGGTGTGTGGGCTCAGTAGTTGTGACTCACAGCCTTTAGAGCACAGGCTCAGTAGCTGTGGTGCACAGGCTTAGTTGCTCTGCAACATGTGGGATCTTCCCAGACCAGGGCTCAAACCTGTGTCCCCTGCATTGGCAGGCAGATTCTTAACCACTGTGCCACCAAGGAAGTCCCTAGCCTCCATTTTTGTTTGTCTGAGAGAGTCTTTGTCCTTTACTTTTGAAGGATAATTTCCTGGATACAGAATTAATTATAGGTTAGTGGGTTTTTCTTTCAACTCTTAAATATTTTACTCCACTTTCTTCTTGCCTGCATGGTGATGAGAAGTCTGCCATAATTCTTATTCTGTTCTTCTTCGAGTAAGGTTTTCTTCCATCCCTTTGACTTTGGGGGACTTCCTTGACTTTCAGATTTCTTTGACTTCTTTCAAGACTTTGACTTCTTTCAAGATTTTCTTAGTCTTTGGTTTTCTGCAGTATAAATATCATGTGCCCAGGTGCAGTTATTTATTTTGCTTGGTACTTTTAAACTAAGCTTCCCAGGCCTGTATTTTGATGTCTGTCATTAATTTTATAATACTTTCTCTGCCATTATTACTTCAAATACTTCTTTTGCTTCTTTTCCTTCTCCTTCTGGTATTCCAATTATGCATATGTTACACTTTTCAAAATTGTCCCATAATTCTTAAATGTTGTGTTCTGGGTTACTTTTTTCCATTCTTTTTTCTCATTGCGTTTCAGTTTAGCCAGTCCCTATTGATCTATCTTCAACCTCACTGATACTTTCCTCCATTGTGTCCAATCTGTTGATGAGCCCATCAAAACATTTATTTCTATTACAGTGTTTTTTTACTTTTAGCATTTCCCTTTGTTTCTTTCTTAGAGTTTCTTCTCTCTGCTCACATTACTCACGTGTTCTTGCATATTGCCTACTTTTTCTATTAGACTCAACATAATAATCATAGTCATTTTAAATTCCCTATCCGATAATTCCAACATCTACAATATTTGAGTCTGGTTCTGATGCTTGCTTTGCCTCTTCAGACTATTTTTTCTTGCATTTAGGCATGTCTTCTAATTTTTTGTTGAAAGTTTACCATGGGTAAACTTTGCCATGGGTAAATACCCACAGCATTGGGTAATAAGAACAGAGGTAAACAGGCATTTACTGGGTGGATCTGTTAATTTGTCCAAGGAGGTGAACTGTGTTTAATGTTTGCTATAGGTGTCAGAAGCTTCAAATTCCCTTAGTATCCTTGTTTTGACTCCGGGCTTCCCTCAGTACTACTCAAGAGAGAGTCCATGCCTTGTAGCTATTCAGTTGTAACCCATTGTTCTTATACTGGAGCCCTGTTATACATCTGCATATTTTGTTTTTATCTTTTTTGGTGTTGGTATGAGGGTAAAGTGGGGGGGAGGAAAAGCATTCTACAATTTTAGGATTAAATCTCAATAATTTACTTGGCTTATTTTTCTGGGATGTGAACTTCATAGGTGTTTCTCCAGCAGTATAGCCCCCTTAAGATGAATTAGGAAGGCTGAGGGGGCTGAAGTAGGAGGGATGTCCACCTCAAACTGGGATATGGCTCTGGTAATATCTTTTCCCCCAGATATGCTCTGGGCATATTTCACAATGATTACCCTTCCCTCCTTCAAAAGCCACAAGGGGACCTTTTCCAGGATCTTCATCTTGAGAACCTGATGGTGTTCCTGGAGGTAAAACCTATGGGAGTATGAGGGCCTCCCTAAGACTGTTGCTCCCATGAGCTTCACACCCTCATGCAAGTCCATACTCAGCCTCCAGCAACTTATCAAAATTATCATTTAAATGGTCCTAACAATTTATGGCTCCAGTGGCTCCTGCTCTCTTGGTAAGCTGATCTCTGCTGCAACTCTCTAGATTTGCCTCACTCCAGATTTCAGGTTGGTGGTTGCTCCTATAAGAACAAGAGTGATGGGACTTCTCTGGTCGTCCAGTGGTTAAGACTCTGTGCTTCCACTGCAGTGGGGCACGGGTTCAATCCCTAGTCAGGGAACTAAGATCCTGCATTCTGCGTGGCACAGCCAAATAAATAAATAAATTAAAGCTCTTAAAAAATTTTTAAAAAAAGAAACAGGAGTGATGACTTCTAGCTTTGTTATGTCAGAGCTGAAACTAGAAGTCTCTTACCTTCCTCTTTTATTCCTGTTTCCTTATTCCTACATTCTTTTGGATTCTTGAATATTTCATATTTGTATAGTTGTGGGGGTTTTTGGTGTTGTTCTACAGATTACAATACATACTTCACTTTTCATAGTCTACTTAGAATTAAAATTTTACTTCAAGTGAAATTTATAAAGCTTATAGATATTTGGTTCCCTTTAAACTCTTCCTTTATATTGTAGTTGTCATGTATATACATCAACATACATTGGAAACCCGAAAAGATATTACAATTTTTTATTTCAACCATCATATTTTAATGAACCCAAGAGAAAAACTGTCTGTTATATCTATACAGATATTTACCATTTCTGTTGCTCTTCTTCCTTTCATGAAGTTCCAAGTTTCTCTCTGGTATCATTTCTCTTCTTCCTGAATAACTTCCTTTACTATTTTCTTTAGAACAGGACTTCTGGTGAAGAATTATCTTTGGTTTTAGTAATTTAATTACGATGTATTTGGGTGTGGTTTTCTTGATGCTTACTGAGCTTCTTGAATTTGTAAATGTATGTGCTTCGCCAAACTTGGGAAGTTTTCAGCCATATGTCTTCATTTTCTTCTGCATTAATGTCTTTCCTCTCCTACTAAAATTTGAATGTGTCAATGAAAAAATGTTGCCTGCCATATCACTAAACAAAGGATGTTGCAGTCATCGAGCCATCACATTACAGCTGCCCTGACAGTGAGCCCTGAGGGAGCTCAGGATAGAAACAGGATGCCTCCCATCAAGCCATCAGCCACTGCAGCCACCTCCCAGTGGTGCACCCTGAGAAGACTCAGGATGAGACAGCACAGGATACTAGCCCCAGGTAGCTGAGGTACATATCAAAGGAATGATTTCAATGAGCCCTGACTTTTGCATATTCCCATATATAGAAAAATGCTGAATTCATTAACTTGAGATGTCTAGTTTTCTTTAATTAACAGTGAACTTTTGATGTTCCTACTGCCTGGTCTTTGTTGCAAAACTTCCTATATATCCTGGCTCCTCCTTCACCTCTTCAAAGAGGTCTGAGAGGCTGCGACCCAGGCTTAAGTCCTATTTTGTGTGCCAAATAAAACTTAATTCTCAACTTTCAGGTTGTGAGTTTTTTTCAGTCAACAAATGATGTGTGTATTAGAAGTTTTTATATTGTTCCACAGGTACCTAAAGCTCTGTTCTTTTAAAATTATTGTTTTCTGTTTTTTACTTAGAAAATTTCTTCTGATCTTCTATACTAATTCACTCTTTCCTCTGTCATCTTATTCTCTCTCAGAACTTTAGGCCTGTACAGTCACTGTTGCTCCCACAACTGCCACAGGAGTGCAGTTTTAGGAGTGTGTCTTACTCAGAGACAGGACTAGGAAAAAAAAAAAAAAACAAACAGAATTTCCCTCATGTGTTCCTTCCTGAAGAAGCTTCAGTTCTTGGATTCAGACTGCCTTGAATCTAAACTGGGAGACGTGGGAGGAAACAGAAAAACAAGGAAATTCACTGCTGTATCTTTCTTCCAAGTTTGGATTTCCATCCCCAGTCTGCTTGCTATTATTTACTTTTCAAAGTCTTCCCATAACTACATCATGTGTTCTGTTCAACGATTTTACGTGTAATCAGTAGGACAGATAGGGTGATGTGTGCTTATTCCATCTTAATTGGAACTAGAAACCAATTTTACCACTTTTCATTTTAACGATTTAATAATCAATTTATAAACAAAAAATTTAAAGGATACAGCTAGATTTTCAATATGCTCCACCTTGATCTCAGTGTAAAATTAACAAACATGTCCTCTAAATAAACCCACAGTAATGCTGTAGTATTTTGTTACTGTACTTCATGTGACAAAAAAGTTAAATGCACATATTTCTTTGAAAAATATGATTTTTATATAAAATTTAATAATTACTACTAATAAGAAAGATGGTACCATCATTAATATGGAATTAACTTACACACTTGGCAAACTGATATATTTTCAAATATATAAACAAAATTACATGATCTTACTCCATATTTTTTGTTCTTAGGCTATCCATAACACCTAATATAACACATAAATCTCAATGTATAACAATCTAAAAAAGTTTATAATCTTGCTAAATAGTAAGTAATAAGATAAATTAATACAAGATATAAAGATAGTATTTATTTTACTAATCCACATCAAAAGAGAAGTTGAAGCTTATTTGAGTCTTGAAATATTAATGTAAGAATATATAATTGCTCAAAACGTTCTACATTGAAAGGGAAACATTCTGTAATTTCTTTTTCAAGATTTTAAACTGCTTTATTCAGATATTTGAGTCTGGAATACACTGTCCAATATGGTAGTCACTAGCAACACATGGCTGTTTAAATTAAAATTCAACAAAATTGAACTCCATTTTTCAATCACACTAGTTATATATCAAGTGCTCAATAGCCACATGTGGCTAGTGGTTACCTTTTAAATAGTGTAGATATAGAACATTTCCATCATCACAGAAAGTTCTATTAGACAGAACTGGGCAACAGGAACATCCAAAATTTTATGCAAGCACAGTTCCTGAGATATCTATAGGCCAGAACTGTGTTAGCCCTTATTAGTTTATGCTTATGGTGAAAAAAATTTTACATTATTATTTTTTTAAATATGAACTTCTTACTTTAAGTTTCCCAGTTGGAAGTATTTTTAGGAGTTACGTATGTTATTATTTATTTGAACCATGATTTCATCAAGCCATATATTTGATTTGATTCAAGGCTTACTGAGGAGATACAAAATGACTTAAATTTTAAAATAATAGATCTTCCTCAACTAACTATGGGGTTACACTCCAATAAACCCATTGTAAGTTGAAAATATTGTAAGTTGAAAATGCATTTAATACACTTAACCTACCAAACATCAGAGCCTACCTTAAACGTGCTCAGAACATTTATATTAGTCTACAGTTGGGCAAAATCATCTAACAAAAAGCCTACTGTATAATGAAGTATTGAATATTTCATATAATTTCTTGAATACATATTGAAAGTGAAAAACAGAATGGTTGTATAGGCACAGAATGGATATAAGTGTATCAGTTGTTTTCCCTCATGATGGTGTGGCCAACTGTGAGCTGCGGCTTGCTGCCGCTGCCCAGCATTACAACAGAATACCGTACCTGCATACTGCTAGGCTGGAAAAAAATGGAAATTCAAAACTTGAAGTACAGTTTCTATTGAATGCATATTGCTTTTGCACCATCGTAAAGTTGAAAAATCAAGTCAAATCATCGTAAGTCAGGGGACCATCTGAACAAGAAAAAGAAAGAAAAAGTAATGGCAAAAGTTGTTTGATTAAATACCCAGGATCAAAAGATATAGGAAAAAAGATGGTAAGAGTTCTATTATCTTAGCTGATTATCCACTTAACCACTGAATAATGATAGGTATATTGATAGTATTAAACAAAACTGCTGATAGATACTACTTTTCTTAAAACAGTTCTGAATAGAAGATTTGAAGAGAATATTGTAGATGGGAAGAATTGTGGAGACTGCAATTCAAGTTAGTTATTTCTATGAATTAACTGTCTTCCTTCATGCTGAGTATTTTAAAGAAACCACGATCTGTTACACTTGCTGATAGATGGGTTTATGACACTTTTAAACTAGTCAGTTATCTCAATAATCCTTGGTTTTCTCTTCTGCAAAACAAGATTATTAATACTTTCCCTGACTATATCACTAGTTTTATGTGTGACTCAAATAAGATGATGTAAGTGAAATGGCTTTGTAGATTGTAAATATTATAAAAATACAGACTGGTATTACATTAACACATTTGATTAATAACACACTGCTATTATTTACTTAGATTAAGGAAGGTCAAGGTATACTTCAGCATCATTTTTTAATGTCTAAACACTGGAAGCATTCAAACACCAAAATATACAAATAAGATTTTTTGAAACTATTGTGTTATAATATTGCAGTGTCTCTATGAGAAAGCAATGGGTGTGCCATAACAGTCAATTTATGCAGTTTGGACAGAACACTGTAGATGTGACTGGACAATCCAGTGACATCAAGGCAATATTGCTCTTAAAATATGAAAGGTGTCAGTTCATTGTGTCCCATACTGCCTAATATATCTTGTATACAAGACATTCTTTTTAAAATTATGCTTTTTAGATGGTAAGGTATCTATATTATAAAAATAATTTTAATGAAAAATAGATTAGGTTCTAAACAGTCCTGGGCAAAGACTTTTGTTTGCATAATGAAAAATTTTGCAAATAGGTTTTCTTTAAATAAAAAACTCCCATTGAACATATATGTATCTTTAATATAATTTTTTGGTATTAAAAATAGGAAATGTTAAATTTTATTCAAAACATGAAATGTTTTCACTGAAAGTACTTTTAAAACAAACTAATAAATCTCCAGATAGGAAAAGAGTCAATACAGACAATTCAATGTGTTGTTAAAATAAATTTTCAAGAGTCAGAGTCCAACAGGGAATAAGAACTAAATTTGCTGTGTACAGCTATCAAATATAAGAAAAAAACCACAAAATTTTCATTTATATCATAGTCAGACACAGTAAACTAGTTCAGTAATATACTAGGAATAATTAAATGTTTATGGCAAATGATTGTTCTCGAAGAATTTTTAACAAAGTAACCCTACTGATACACTAACTCAAACGCATTTGTGAAATACTTCTCACATACCAAGGAACTCCAGCCATTTGATCTATATGGAAGACACCACAGCAAATATAAAGTTTGACCATTTTAGAACCCTAACATCCCTGACTACTAGTATGTTCAGCTTAAGGGAATTTAAAGGACTAAGGAAACTTTAAAGCACCATAAAGAGTAGGAAGGTGAGTTCAGTGTATACTAGGTATTGAGGAAAATGCAATGGAATATGTGAAATTTGAAGAGTCTTGGAGGACAGGTAGAATTTAGATAGGCCAGAAAAAGTAATAAGGCTAATTCAAGAAGATAAAACTATATGAATAAAGGCTTAAAGGTAAGAATAAATATGACATGCTCTATTCCTCCCATTTACTCTCCCTTTCACGTTAAGAAACATAAAGAATATAAGAGAAGACATGATAGAAATTAATTGCAGGGAGAGGTCTACTTTGTATAGAGAGGTCAAAAATGTCTGAGGAACATGACTTTTTTTTGAGTTGTATGACCTGAAGTATTAATAAAAGGAGCAAGTTGAGGGAAGATGGGTGAATAGTACACCAGGCAGAAGGAACAATGAATTAAAGACTGAAAGAAAAAAGAGGCAGAAACAGTATAACTACTGGGCAGAGAATGGATTGGGAAATGGTCTAAGTTTAGGGTAAGAGTAGAAGCAGAGAAAACCATTGAGACTACTGTTAACAGTCCAGGCAAGATATGATAGCCACTTGAACTGAGATAGTGGTGGGAGAGAGAGAAATGGACAAATTTTATATATATTTTGGAGAAATAGGGAGATTTGCTGATAGTTTGAATCTAGAGAATGAATAAAAGGAAGTTATCAAAAAACATTACCAGGCTTCCCTGGTGGTGCAGTGGTTGAGAGTCCGCCTGCCGATGCAGGGGACACGGGTTCGTGCCCCGGTCCGGGAAGACCGCACATGCTGCGGAGCGGCTGGTCCCGTGAGCCATGGCCTCTGAGCCTGCGCATCCAGCGCCTGTGCTCCACAACGGGAGAGGCCACAGCAGTGAGAAGCCCGCGGACCACAAAAAAAAAAAATTACCTATGTTTTTGGCTTGAGCATCTGGGTAAATAGTGATACCAATTACTAAGAGGAGGAAGGGTGAAGAAGGAAGAGGTTGGAAGGATGTTCTAATAATGAAAGATTTTCTTAGACATTTATTAGACATCAAATTGGAGATTACAAAAAGATCTGGATAT
The DNA here is from genome assembly GCF_964374135.1 of Grampus griseus. NCBI lineage: Eukaryota > Metazoa > Chordata > Mammalia > Artiodactyla > Delphinidae > Grampus > Grampus griseus. Next base: position 109,866,525 of record NC_139017.1, read on the forward strand.
GAGTCTAGAACACATTACTGTGTTCTAAATTTTACTTTAATTATAGGCATATCTGTTATCAACTGTTTTACATTTCTGGTTTTCCAGGGAAAGAAAGAATGGCTTCATTTAACTATTAAATAAATCCTCCTCTCAATGGTGACTGAGAGTCTGATACGCATTCCAAAGGTCAGTCTCTCTGTACTTCCTCTTCTCTCCAAACTCCCGACATTTTCATTCTGACTCTCATCATATTTGTCATACTACTAAAACGCGATTCCAGGTCTTCCCAAGAAAAACAAACTCAAGTGATTTCCCATGGCCCACAGAATCCAAACCCCTAGCATAGTAATCAAGGACCTTTGCCAATTTTCAACAGGCTTCCATTTCACAAATTTATTATCTCAACAATAATACTACTAAATTAACTGCCATTTCTTGAGAACAAAATGCCCTTTCCTAACTTTATGCCTTGGCATACACAATCTCCCACTTTGGTTCAAAAACCATACTTGAAAGCTAACAGATTTGTGATAGGCAGAATCCTCCTTCCCTCCCCCAATTTGTTCCATCTATTCCTTGGAACCTGTAAATATGTTACAATACATGGCTAAAGGAATTTTGCAGATATAATTAAGATTACTAATTAATGACCTGAAAATAGATTCCGGTGGGTTATCTAGGTGGGCCCAATCTAATCACATTAGCTCTTAAAAGCAGAGAACTTTCTCCAGCTTGAAGCAGAAGAGAGCCAAGGCAAAAAAACTGTCAGATTGCAAGCATGAAAATGATTCATTGCACCACTGCTGGCTCTGAAATATCAGGGTCCATATGCAAGGACTAGAGAGAGGCCTCTAGGAGATAAGGGCAGCCCCAAAATGACAGATGGCAAGGAAACAGAGAACTCAATCCTATAGTCAAAAGAAACTATTCTGCCAAAATATGAATGAGCTTGGAAGTAGATTCTTCCCTAGAAACTGCAGATAAGAGCCTGTAAGAATGCTGACTTACAGAATTGTGAGATAATAAATGGGTATTATGTTTAACTGCTAAACTTATGGTTATTTGTTATAGCAGCAATAGTAAACTAATACCAGACTTAAATGTAATAAGGTGACAGGGGTGGGAAAAGTGTGATTCTATTTGCAGAGTACTAAAATATATGAAGTATGAAAATATAAAACTTCTAATCATGGTTGATGCAGGCACTCTCTCCCTCTAGCCCTTTAGTTCTTTATGGTAATTAGAACCTTCCCATTGACTCACTACTGACTCATTAGCCAAGATTATATCCAGGCAGCCCAGTATCTAAATGTCCATGTAAGGACTTTCTAAATACCTGGAACAGAAATAAAGAAGATGAAAATTATCACCTCAACTCCCACTAGCACTATACAAATGGAGTCACTCTTTTCACTCAAATTAGAGTCCTCATCAGTGTAGACAAGGGCAAGCTCCAGGCCTCAGGTATCTGACTGCCACCAGGGTAGATCTGGCTCCACAGAATAGGGTGGTGAATGTAGTGAGCTATAGGCTCAGAGAGCAGCACTGCAAATATCCACCCAGAAAAATACAGTTTACCTTTACCTAGAATTACCATGATGGAAACCTGGTCTTCCCTACTAAAATACAAATGCTTGAAAATCTCATTCTTCAGGGAATGTGTGACAAAGCATTCTGGATATGAAAGGCAGTATAGCAGTACTAATATGAAATGTTAGAATGCACAGATAAACCACTAGTCAAAAAAAATCAACATAAAAGTTCCATTTATGTAAGATGACTTTCTCCTGGCAAATTCCTACTTGTTACTTAAAGTCTAATATTATTTCCTCTATTCTAGCTCTTAAAATATATTAATACCCACATTATTGTACTGACCACACTGTACAATAACTATATGCTTATACTTCTAACTCTTCTTTGAGCTTCTCCCATAATTTTCTACCTCTAGAATCTAACACAATGGTAATCACATAGTAAACATTCAATAAATGTTTTAGAACTGATTAAATTTTTAGAGCACCATAGCTCTTTTTTGAGATAATTTTAGGTTTCTCAAGTCAAAGATGAGTCTCACACAGAAACAGAGGGCCTTTATTCGGCACCGGTGTATCACATATACTTCTACACTACTTTAGAAGAATATTTCCACTATCTTCAATTTTTCTACTTTTTAAAATACTGGATATAAAACTGTAAGAAAATATAAAACATTGTCTAGGATATTTTGGAATCTACTTACTTATAAATTATATAAAAATATGTAATATATTCTGAATTTTGTAAGATTGATGATAATGCTAACTTCTTAGGCATTGCTCTAAGCATTTTATATGAAATAACATATTTATTCCTCACAACAACCCATGTTTAAGATGAGTATTATTATCGAATTTTCCAGAGGTACAGAGAGGTAAAGTATGTTATAAAAGGTGACAAAATTGCAATATTCCATGTTAATTCTTTCTCCCTACCTTCCCCCAAGAAGTATATCATACTTTTTAAAAATGAATTACATTTTCAAAAGTTTTAAGGCTTTACCAAAATCTTTTTTGAATAAATGAAAATAGACTGCAGAGTCATAAAACCAAGGGTATAAAATACTAAGATTTCATTAGCAGTCACATGGTTTCTGCTTTTATTTTAGAGCTTTGATAAGTGATTACTAAACCCAACATTACTCTCTCTATAAGAACTTAGGAGCGATTTCAAAAACTTTGATTTCTCTATCATTCTCCATATAATTTTCTTATTGTGACTACGATAAATAGCTAACAAACTTGATATAGTTTTAATATCAATGGAAAAGCAGTAGTAGTTGTAAGTACATACTGTTAGAGGAAACAACCTGACACATCATCATGGGGTAAGCTATTCCAATAAACCCTGACACATTTAGAATTAAGAAATAATCGTGAGCCTAAGGCACTAGAACTACATTATAGCTTAACTTGACTCCAGTTGTAATCTCCCAGGCCCCAAAATAAATGATCTGGTGCCAACAATAGCAGGAACAGTTAGATGACACTTAATTCATAGCACTATAAGATACGGAGTCAGCCAGAAGGTGGCAGAATGAGGCCACTTAGGCTTCACATACAAATCCAGAAAAATCTTTTTGTTATCATTACCTTAGGTTTTAGCAGTACACAAAAATCACAATTTTAGATCCTTATACAAGTAAGAATTTTATGTACTAGAGATAGGCAAGAGCATTATTTCATGTATACAAATCAAACTATAAATTTCCCACATAGATTACCATAGTAGAAACGAATCCCCATTCTCCCTTTTGATAAATCTTCCCTATTTCCACAACGCTATGAAAAATGTAGTCCTCCAAAGTCCCCCATATTATTCCAATATCACATCTGAATTCTTTAATGAAGAATTACTACTAAATCTTTTATCATGTAATATATTTAATTTCATAAGTTCAATCGTAGTTACTACATAGTGGCAAAGTGAAATCTTTTACAAAATCTCATATAACTTTAAAGAAAACAGTTTTTATACTGGGTTTTTTAAATGGGGTTTAAGCACTAAGGTTTAATATATGGAAGGTAAACCACATTATTCTTTGTATTGCATTTGACTGTTTACAATAGATCTGTTTACTTTTGCACTCCTGGTACCTATCATAGGACCTAGAACACATAAGCAGGATTTCAAGGAGAAAACAGAGGGATAAAAGCAATTAAGCAGATACCTAAGACATCAATCTGTACTAAAATGGTTCTCTTTATTTTTCCATCAGGTGACCAGTCCCTTCAAACTGAACACAAAACAATAGGTGCTAATTGCCCTCAGTTAAGGACCAGGCTACCTACAGAGACAAACTAACATCATCAAACCAGATATGCCAACATTAGCCAATTTACATCAGAAGTAGAGGTTGAAGAGTCCTGGAGAGAACTGTAGTGAATCAAGCTGAGACAGGCAACACCATTTAGGAGAAGAGGTGTTTCACCCTCACCTCAAATCAAATGGGGTGCTTCTAGGGAACCACTCAGAGATTTGACATTCTCTAGAGTCCACAATAGTTAGGGGCTGCTATGGGGGACTCACTAAATGTACCAAATGTAGATACTTAATGGTGGATGAAGCCACCTAGGCCCAATGGCAGAGTAAAGACTTGTTAGAGCTCCATTTGCAATGGCAGGGGAAATGCATCTCTGTCCTTTGGATCTCAGAAAAAGGAACATGAGCAAAGGAGTCATAAGTGGCCAGCCAGAGGAGACGCCTTCCCTCATAAAGAGAACGAAAACCCAAGATCCACTGCAGATTTACTATGAAGCTAAAGAAGCTTAAAATTCAGAAAACGAGTCGGGGTAGGGGAGAGGGATTCTAACACCCTGGGAGAGACTCTTAGCATTGTGTTCACAGGCTATATGCTTTTGTAAGATTTGCAAAAGATATTTTAACTACAATCCATTAAAACTGTTCTTTTCATTCCAACTTCCCCTCCTTCACACTTCCTATTATGTCAGGTGCTAAAAGAATGGCTGCAAGCATTTTAGAGACTTTGCTAAGGGGAAATTGAGATAGGAATATGCCATTCTAGCTGCAGTTGGGAAGAAGTTTTAGAATTTTTCAATAAAAAAGAAATTATGGACTCGTGATTTGAACGTATTTGAAGAATACCTCGTTTTTCATCTTTAAATTTATGTATTTAAAAAAATAAGATAAAACTTAGATAAAAACATAATGGAATATAAAAACAAAGATGAAATAGAGCCATGAAATCAACAAAATTATTCTTATTTAGAAAGATGAATTACAACAAAATTTTTTCTGGATCAAACAAAAGCACTAAATTATTTTTGTTTGTTTTATTTTTTATACAGCAGGTTCTTATTACTTATCTATTTTATACATTAGTGTATATATGTCAATCCCAATCTCCCAGTTCATCCCACCACCACTACCCCCACAAAGCACTAAATTATTAAAAAGAAAAAAAAATCTAAATAAAAATAATGAATAGGTACTTTGTTTCATAATCAAATTAATGAAGAGAATAAAATATTTTTGTTTCTTGCTGATTTGACACAGAATTCTAACATTGATAGAGATACCTAAAATTCATAATAGCCAGTACAATGAGAACACTGAAGAAAAAATGATTAATGAACATTGTTTGAAAATTAAGATTAATTATTGCCAAGAAAATCAGAAATGTCCTGAAACCTTACAGTTCATATACGAAAGAAATCTGTCAGCCACCAGTGTATGGTGGTGTTTCTTCAACCACAGAAGACACAGATGTGGGAACCACTGGAATAGAGCTGAGAGTGGTAGACCTCACTACTCTATTTCGTTGAATCTAAGACTACCAATTGTAAGAATCATCATCATTTATATACCACTAAGAAAGAAAAAAGGAAGTGCAGCAATTAAACTACAAGATAATGCTTTGTTACAATTTTTATTTTTCTTTAAGAGAAAAGGCAAAATAGAGGAGTTATTATTTTTGTTTGGGTATTTAATCTTGGTTATCAGTGAAACATAGGTTCTTGCTATAAAATGTGTGCAGAGAAGAACAGGACTGGAACCCAGGAAATTTTGTGGGGATATACTCTTATAATTTCCACTGAGTGGTGAAAAGGATAGGTTACTTCAGCAATCCAACATAGAAAACACTATCAAGGTCTCAATAATTCAAGAATGATGGTCTGAACTACAATTCTGAACAACTATCCTGGAATAGAACCCCTTCTAGTTTATATACTGACAGAGGGAACAACAATGAAGGAGCTGTGGAGATGTTACATACGCATACACACACATACTCACCCCCATCACAACTTCTAGACAGAACGACAAGGACTATTGCAGCTACTCATAAATACCACCTTGTTCTGGTATGTGTACACATATGTATGTATGTATATATCTAACACATCAATATCCTTCTCCCCGTTCCTCAGTAATTTTATATAAGGTATGTTAGTGGTTGTGGACTTTATAATTTAGCACAGGGTAGCAGAAAATTACACTGATATTATGACTAAATGAGTATAATCCAGAGATTGATACAGGGACTGACGGAATTTTGAGTCTCTCCTTCCAGGTAGAAGTTGAGTGTGTTTTCATTTATATGAAGGACAGTAGCATTAAATCTAGATGTAGCATACTGTGATTACCATTATGTATGGAAATGTCAGTAGAAGGGTATATGTAGGTGATGAACAGTCAAAGGAGTAGACTGTCTTGGATGTTGCTAATTGGTTCATGCAACATCCTTTCCATTCTATAACAGGCAAGGCTAAAAACTTTAAAACGTATTTGCTTTTTTCCATCTTTTCCAACTATAATAGTAGAAGCTAGAAAGCTATAAAATACTTCCTGGAATTCCTATTCCTAAAGTTGGGGATGCAAATAAAGTTCTCCCCATTAGATGTCCTTCTATGATATTTGTAAGATAGAAACAGGACCCTTTAAGAGCGGGTAGATAAGGAGAAGTGAATTCCCAACTTCCTCAACTGAAAAAGTGAATAACATTGTAAGTGGTTTGAAAAACACTGTCAAATTTTATAAGCAAGATTATTGTTGAATAAGAACCAAAAAAGGATGGCAAGTGTGTCACATGTGAATATAAGATGTTTAAAGTATTATAATCTGGATTATTATGGCCCCCATCAATAAAATACCATGATCCCTAAGTTCCCTCTGTTTCCAGGCAGAATCCTAGGTTTTCCTACTGTGGTCACTGATGCTCTATTCCAAAGGTCAGTGACCTTGATGGTGAGCTGTTGTTCTGCTCTTGCTGCTCCTCAGGTCTGCTTTGGGCTTGCAGGGTTATCACTGCCACTTTTCAGGCTTTTTTTTTCACTTTTATATTTTTCTTTTCTTTTTTTTCTAATAGCTTTACATTAGCTAATCAAAGAAAAGGATGCTTTTTTATATTTGTTTCTTAAATTTGTTTTTTTTCCTCATCCTTACTCCCACCATCCAGAAATATCACTATTTATATTTTGGAATACTTGCTTCAAGTCCATTTTTCTGTTTACACTTTTTTTAAAATAAATTTATTTTATTTATTTACTTTTTGGCTGCCTTGGGTCTTCGTTGCTGTGTGCAGGCTTTCCTAGTTGCAGCGAGGGGGTGCCACTCTTCAGCGCGGTGCGCGGGCTTCTCATTGCAGTGGCTTGTCCTGTTGCAGAGCACAGGCTCTAGACAGACGCACGGGCTTCAGTAGTTGTGGCACACAGGCTCAGTAGTTGTGGATCAGGGAATATAGAGCACAGGCTCGGTAGTTGTGGTACACGGGCTTAGTTGCTCCACGGAATGTGGGATCTTCCTGGACCAGGACTGGAACCCGTGTCCCCTGTATTGGCAGGTGGATTCTTAACCACTGCGCCACCAGGGAAGCCCCCTGTTTATACTTTCAAAAATTATATAATTTTGAATGTAGTATCTATTTAGAAATTAGATTATATACAATACTGAAGGCCCTCCTGATTTCTACCCTCATCCTGATTCCCCTGCTCTGCTCCCTAGAAGCAACCACTATTCCAAATTTACTTGTAGCCTTAAATTTTCTTTTTTTTTCATACTTTTACATATATTTCCACAGATATCATATATACTAAATTTTTAATATACCTGAATGGTATCATGCTCTGAATACCTGTTTGCAAGTTACTTATTTCATATGTACCATATTTTACTTAGCTATTTCTCTACTGATGGGCCCTTATGCTATTTCAGTTTCCATTATTACAAAGAATGTGATAATGAACATCGTGATCTTCCTCCCTCTCCCCTCCTCTCTCTCTTCCTCTCTCCCCTCCATCCTCACCCCCTCTGTTTTCCATTTTCTTTAATTCTCCTAATAAAACACCTCTGGTCTTAATTTCCTCCAGTGATCCTTCATGCAAGTGTTGGACCACCATCTTAGGTTACAATGTTTATAAAGTGCCCAGCTGTTAATCATGTTTAACAGTTTTACTAAGATATAACTTACCATAAATTAACCACTTTTAAGTGTACAATTCAGTGGCATTTTTTTAACATCTTTATTGGAGTATAATTGCTTTACAATGTGTTAGTTTCTGCTGTATAACAAAGTGAATCGGCTATATGCATACATATGTCCCCATATCCCCTCCCTCTTGCATTTCCCTGCCACACTCTCTATCCCACCACTCCAGGGCATCACAAAGCATCGAGCTGATCTCCCTGTGCTATGCAGCAGCTTCCCACTAGCTATCTATTTTACATTTAGTAGTGTGTATATGTCAGTGCTACTCTCTCACTTCGTCCCAGATTACCCTTCCCCCACCCCATGGCTTCAACTCCATTCTCTACGTCTGAATCTTTATTCCTGTCTTGCACCTAGGTTCATCAGAACCATTTTTCTTTTCGATTCTGTATATATGTGTTAGCATATGGTATTTTTTTTCAATTTAAGACTTACTTCACTCTGTATGACAGACTCTAGGTCCATCCCCCTCACTACAAATAACCCAATTTCGTTTCTTCTTACAGCTGAGTAATATTCCATTGTATATATGTGCCACATCTTCTTTATCCATTCATTTGTCGATGGACACTTAACGTTGCTTCCATGTCTTGGTTACTGTAAGTAGTGCTGCAGTGAACATTGTGGTACACGTCTCTTTTTGAATTATGGTTTTCTTAGGGTATATGCCCAGTAGTGGGATTGCTGGGTCATATGGTAGTTCTATTTTTAGTTTTTTAAGGAATCCCCATACTGTTCTCCATAGAAGCTGTATCAATTTACATTCCCACCAACAGTGCAAGAGTGTTCCCTTTTCTCCACACCCTCTCCAGCATTTATTGTTTGTAGATTTTTTTATAATAGCCATTCTGACCGGTGTGAGGTGATATCTCATTGTAGTTTTGATTTGCATTTCTCTAATGATTAGGGATGTTGAGAATCCTTTCATGTGTTTCTTGGCAATCTGTACATCTTCTTTGCAGAAATGTCTGTTTAGGTCTTCTGCCCATTTTTGGATTGGGTTGTTTGTTTTTTTGATATTGAGCTGCATGAGCTGCTTGTATACTTTGGAGATAAATCCTTTGTCAGTTGCTTGGTTTGCAAATATTTTCTCCCATTCTGAGCGTTGTCTTTTCGTCTTGTTTATGGTTTCCTTTGCTGTGCAAAAGTGTTTAAGTTTCCTTCGGTCCCATTTCTTTATTTTTGTTTTTATTTCCATATCTCTAGGAGGTTGGTCAAAAAGGATCTTGCTGTGATTCATGTCACAGAGTGTTCTGCCTATGTTTTCCTCTAAGAGTTTTACAGTGTCTAGCCTTACATTTAGGTCTTTAATCCATTTTGAGTTTATTTTTGTGTATGGTGTTAGGAAGTGTTCTAATTTCTTTTTTTACATGTAGCTGTCCAGTTTTCCCAGCACCACTTATTGAAGAGACTGTCTTTTCTCCATTATATTTTTTGCCTCTTTTATCAAAGATAAGGTGACCATATGTGCGTGGGTTTATCTCTGGGATTTCGATCCTGTTCCATTGATCTATATTTCTGTTTTTCTGCCAGTACCATACTGCCTTGATTACTGTAGCTTCATAGCATAGCCTGAAGTCTGGAAGCCTGATTCCTCCAGCTCCGTTTTTCTTTCTCAAGATTGCTTTGGCTATTCAGGTTCTTTTGTGTTTCCATGCAAATTGTGAAATTTTTTGTTCTAGATCTGTCATAGATGCCATTGGTAGTTTAATAGGAATTGCATTGAATCTGTAGATTGCTTTGGGTATTATAGTCATTTTCACAATGTCGATTCTTCCAAGCCAAGAACATGTTATATCTCTCCATCTGTATCATATTTAATTTCTTTCATCAGTGTCTTATAGCTTTCTGTATACAGGTCTTTTCTCTCCTTAGGTAGGTAATAAATTCCTAGGTAATTTATTCTTTTTGTTGCAATGGTAAACGGGAGCGTTTCCTTAATTTCTCTTTCAGATTTTTCATCATTAGTGTATAGGAATGAAAGAGATTTCTGTACATTAATTTTGTGTCCTGTTACTTTACCAAATTCATTGATTAGCTCTAGTAGTTTTCTGGTAGCATCTTTAGGATTCTCTATGTATAGTATCAGGTCATCTGCAAAAATGAGAGTTTTACTTCTTCTTTGCTGATTTGGATTCCTTTTATTTCTTTTTCTTCTCTGATTCCTGTGGCTAAAACTTCCAAAACAATGTTGAATAATAGTGGCGAGAGTGAGCAACCTTTTTCTTGTTCCTGATCTTAGTGGAAATGGTTTCAGTTTTTCACCATTGAGGACAATGATAGCTGTGTTTTTGTCATATATGGCCTTTATTATGTTGAGGTAAGTTCCCTCTATGCCTACTTTCTGGAGGGTTTTTAATCATAAATGGGTGTTGAATTTTGTCGAAAGCTTTCTCTGTTGAGATGATCATATGGTTTTTCTCCTTCAATTTGTTAATATGGTGTATCACGTTGATTGATTTGTGTATATTGAAGAATCCTTGCAATCCTGGGATAAACCCCACTTGATCATGGTGTATGATCCTTTTAATGTGCTGTTGGATTCTGTTTGCTAGTATTTTGTTGAGGATTTTTGCGTCTGTGTTCATCAGTGATATATGCCTGTAGTTTTATTTCTTTGTGACATTTTTGTCAGTTTGGTAGCCAGGGTGATGGTGGCCTTGTAGAATGAGTTTGGAAGTGTTCCTCCCTCTGCTATATTTTGGAAGAGTTTGAGAAGGTTAGGTGTTAGCTCTTCTCTAAATGTTTCATAGAATTCGCCTGTGAAGCCATCTGGTCCTGGGCTTTTGTTTGTTGGAAGGTTTTTAATCACAGTTTCAATTTCAGTGCTTGTGATTGGTCTGTTCATATTTTCTATTTCTTCCTGGTTCAGTCTTGGAAGGTTGTGCTTTTCTAAAAATTTGTCCATTTCTTCCAGGTTGTCCATTTTATTGGCATAGAGTTGCTTGTATTAACCTCTCGTGATCTTTTGTATTTCTGTAGTGTTAGTCGTTACTTCTCCATTTTCATTTCTAATTCTGTTGATTTGAGTCTTCTTGCTTTTTTTCTTGATGAGTCTGGCTAATAGTTTATCAATTTTGTTTATCTTCTCAAAGAACCAGATTTTAGTTTTATTGATTTTTGCTATTGTTTCCTTCATTTCTTTTTCATTTATTTCTGATCTGATCTTTACGATTTCTTTCCTTTTGCTAATTTTGGGGGTTTTTTGTTCTTTTTTCTCTAATTGCTTTAGGTGTAAGGTTAGGTTGTTTATTTGAGATGTTTCTTGTTTCTCAAAGTAGGACTGTATTGCTATAAACTTCCCTCTTGAACTGCTTTTGCTGCAACCCATAGGTTTTGGGTCGTTGAGTTTTCATTGTCATTTGTTTCTAGGTATTTTCTGATTTCCTCTTTGATTTCTTCAGTGATCTCTTGATTATTTAGTAAGATATTGTTTAGCCTCCATGTGTTTGCATTTTTTACAATGTTTTTCCTATAATTGATACTTAGTCTCATAGCATTGTGGTCGGAAAAGATACTTGATACGACTTCAATTTTCTTAAAGTTACCAAGGCTTCATTTGGGACCCAAGATATGACCTATCCTGGAGAATGTTCCATGAGCACTTGAAAGTGTATTCTGTTGTTTTTGGATGGAATGTCCAATAAATATCAATTAAGTCCATCTTGTTTAATGTGTCATTTAAAGCTTGTGTTTCCATTTTTATTTTCATTTTGGATGATCTGTCCATTGGTGAAAGTGGGCTGTTAAAGTCCCCTACTATTATTGTGTTACTGTCATTTTCCCCTTTTATGGCTGTTAGCATTCGTGTTATGTATTCAGGTGCTCCTATGTTGGGTGCATAAATATTTACAATTGTTATATCTTCTTTTTGGATCAATCCCTTGATCATTATGTAGTGTCCTTCTTTGTCTCTTGTAATAGTCTTTATTTTAAAGTCTATTTTGTCTGATATGAGAATTGCTACTCCAGCTTTCTTCTGATTTCCATTTGCATGGAATATCTTTTGCCATCCCCTCACTTTCAGTCTGTATGTGTCCCTAGGTCTGAAGTGGGTCTCTTATAGACAGGGTATGTACAGGTCTTGTTTTTGTATCCATTCTGCCAGTCTATGTCTTTCTGTAGGAGCACTGAATCCATTTACATTTAAGGTAATTCTCGATATGTATGTTCCTATTACCATTTTCTTATTTCTTTTGGGTTTGTTTTTATAGGTCTTTTCCTTCTCTGTGTTTCCTGCCTAAAGAAGTTCCTTTAGCATTTGTTGTAGAGCTGTTTTAGTGGTGCTGAATTCTCTGAACTTTTGCTTGTCTGGAAAGGTTTTAATTTCTCCGTCTAATCTGAATGTGACCCTTGCTGGGTAGAGTAATCTTGGTTGTAGGTTTTTCCCTTTCATCACTTTAAATATGTCCTGCCACTCCCTTCTGGCTTGCAGAGTTTCTGGTGAAAGATCAGCTGTTAACCTTATGGGGATTCCCTTGTATGTTATTTGTTGTTTTTCCCTTGCTGCTTTTAATATTTTTTCTTTGTATTTAATTTTTGATAGTTTGATTAATATGTCTTGGCATGTTTCTCTTTGGGTTTACCTTGTATGGGACTCTCTGCACTTCCTGGACTTGATTGACTATTTCCTTTCCCATGTTAGGGAAGTTTTCCACTATAATCTCTTCAAATATTTTCTCAGACCCTTTTTCTCTTCTTCTTGTGGGACCCCTATAATTCGAATGTTAATGTGTTTAATGTTGTCCCAGAGGTCTCTGAGATTGTCCTCAATTCTTTTCATTCTTTTTTCCTTATTCTGCTCCCTGGCAGTTATTTCTGCCATTTTATCTCTGAGCTCACTTATCCATTCTTCTGTCTCAGTTATTCTGCTATTGATTCCTTCTAGAGTATTTTTAATTTCAGTTTTTGTGTTGTTCATCACTATTTGTTTGCTCTTCAGTTCTTCTAGATCCTTGTTAAATGTTTGTTGTATTTTCTCCATTCTGTTTCTGAGATTTTGGATCATCTTTACTATCATTACTCTGAATTCTTTTTCAGGTAGGTTGCCTATTTCATCTTCATTTATTTGGTCTTGTAGGTTTTTACCTTGCTCGTTCATCTGTAACATATTTTTTTGTCTTTTTTTTTTTTTTTTTTTATGGGTGGGCCTTTATTCCCCTCTTATTCATTGTTTGGCCTGAGGTGTCAAGCACTAGAGTTTGCAGGCAGTTGGAGAGAGTCATGTCTTGATGCTGAGATTAGGATCTCCAGGAGGCCTCACTCTGATTAATATTCCCTGGGGTCTGAGGTTCTCTGTTAGTTCAGTAGTTTGGACTCGGAGCTCCTACCACAGAAGCTCGGGCCTGATCTCTGATCTGGAAACCAAGATTCCGCAAGCCGGTCACTGGGGGTTTCTCTATCCCCTTAGGTTTCCATGGTCCCCCACCAGTGCCTGGTAGGGGCCCTAGTTGTGCAGAGACATGAATGCTGCTACTCCTAGTCTGCCATCTTGACTCTGCCCTCAGTGGCATTTTTAAAGTGAATTTATAGTTGCACAATCATCTCCACTACTTAATTTTAGAGTATCCATCACCCCAAAAGGAACCTCATGCCCATTTGCAGTCATTCTCCATTCCCACTATGTGCCCTGAGCAACCACTATTCTACTTTCTGTTTCTACAGATTTTGTCATTTTCACATAAATGAAACTATACAATATGCAATCTTTCCTGTCTCACTTCTTCCACTTGGCATAATGTTTTTGTAGTTTATCTATGTTGTAGCATGTATCAATACTTTGCTAATTTTTATTGCTGAATAATATTCCATTGTACAGATACACCACATTCTGTTTCACCAGTTGTTTCCACTTTATGGCTATTATAAACAATGCTGCTATGAGTACTTGTGTACAAGTGGTGTAGACATATGTTGTTAAGTCTATTGGACAGATTTCTAAGAGTAAAAACTGCTGGTTATGGTAATTTGGTGCTTAACGTTTTGAGAAACTGACAGCTTCTAAAGTGTCTGCACCATTTTACATTTCTACCAGCAATGTATGAGGGTCCAATTTTTTCACACCGTTAACAATAGTTGTCGTTTTTGAAAAAAAATACATACTTGTTTTTGCACGTGTGTTTCTATTCAGAAGATACCAAAATGAGGAATTCCTGAGTTGCTGTTTATATGCAGTTTCAGTTTTAATAGATACAGCCAAATCATCTCAGGAGGAGCTATCCCAATTTACACTCAACATGCTTGCAATACATAATACACACGTGTGGTTTGTTCATCTCTGCTAATCTGGTAAATGAAAAACGACATCTTATTTTAAATTTCACTGATTACTAATGATATCAAATATCTCTTCATATGTCAACTGATCATCTGAATCTCATCTTCAGTAATTTACCTATTCACATCCTTTACTGTATTTTTCTCTCCATTCTCATTTTTTGTCTTTTTGTTGACTTTTAAAGTGTTTTTTATTCTGGATATTAATCCTGTCAGTTTTCTGCACTGAAAATATTTCCTGTCAATCTTTTTAAGAAATTTTGGAGCACTATCTTTCAGAATTCTTCTATGCAAAAACATTACTCCCAACTATCAATTACAGTTCTATGATCCTTGATTCCTGTGCTTAAGGGCTTAACTATCCATCCTAAGAGTACTTTTCATTGTTCCCCTGGGAGCCCTATGAAATATGCATACAAATAAGACCTGTAGCTGCCTTTCCTGGGAGGACATGTGAATTAGATTCCCCTTTAGGACATGTACTAGTCAGGTTGTTGTTAAAAAAAAAAAAAAAAAACACAATAACAAAACGGATATTAGTTATTTTAAGAAGAAAAGGAATTCATGAAATGGGTATAATATAGAATGGTTAGGAAGACTTGAAAACCAGGTTAAGGGAGGAACCAAAGGAGGTAAGCCACAGTGGAGAAGCAATGCACTTAAGACACTGTCTGTTGTGAAATGGACACTCACCTTCATGGCAATGCCACCAATGGATATTCATTGCTACACCACTATATTCTCAATTCTCCAAAATAAATCTCCATTTGATCTTCTGTTTTGAGTCAAATTCACAAGACCGCTTGCAATATTAGTTTCTTGTTAAGACATTGCTTCTAATATAACATGTAAACCAGGCCTGAAGTTGAAAGTATATAGTTGTAGTTATTTCCAGGAACATAATTAGTCTTCTTTGCTACCTAGCAGAAGTATTTTGATGGCTATCTTCCCAATCTTATATTAGGAATAAATACAAAATAAAAATTAAAAGCACCAGTTGGCACATCATTCTATAGGATTAGATTTTTTCTTTTTATAGTATTTTAGATATATCAAGGTTGTTATGGCTATATTTAAAACAAGCATCTCTCAGAAAAAATATTTCCAATCTATCCTCTTTGCCTATCAAGCAACTGTATTTATCTATTCACCAAGTATTTCCTGAGTCCCTACTATGTGCCAAGCACAGTACTGTGTGCTAGACTTCAGTTAATAGCAAAAACAGATATTATAATTCAGTGAGAAAGACTGTACTATAAAAAAATGGCATGATTCTATGAAAATATATAACAGGAGACCTTAATCTAATGTGGGAAGATCAGAGAACACCTTCCTAAAAGCATAATAATTGAAATGAAATATGAGGGATGTGATAAAGGGTTAATTAGGTGAAACGAAAAGAGATAAAAAGATTTCCAGACAGGAAAGAGTATGGGTAAAGGTCTTACAAAAGAAAAGTAGCAGGGTGAATTTCAGAAATTATAGCTTAAAAAAAGGTATACTTACCAATTTTTTTTAATTATCAAGAACTTGGTAATTATGTATGGGTACTATTTATATCCTTGGTTAATTCCTTTGAGAAGTTTATATAAAATCAATAATGGAAGAAGAGATCAGGTACAGTAACTCTTCAATAATCCATACTAATGGGAAATATTAATATAGATAATCTCAAGCAAAAAACAGCAGACAAAATTATTTTGATTTAGTTTTGAATTAATCCAATACATTTTTCCCATAGTAGATTGATTTGTTTTGCTCAAACTAATTAAAATATTTATTTGTAATATCTTAATAAACATTAGCTAGCAATACAGAAAGATTCATTTTGTGTTTGGGGCATACTTCTGAATACTACAGCTTTGGGTGTTAAAGTCATTAACAAATGCCAAAGCAATCATAGTTAATAACAGTGTCTTATTGTGTCTTAAAACGCACTATAAGGAGTGATAGGAAGGAAATCAAATAAGTTACAGGGGCCAAATCATGACAGGCCTTATATGCCATGCTAAGAACAGATTCTATACGGCATTCAATGGAGGACAAAAAAATGATTTTAAGCAGGGAGCAACCAGATCAGTTTTGGGAGATAGCTAAGAAAACATAGGTAAAGGGATTGGTTAAGCAAATATTTTAGATATCCTGGAAAGGGATGATAAAGAACTGACTAAGACAGAAGCAGCAGAAGTAGAAATGAGGGGACAAATCACTGATAAGATGCAGTCACCAATGAGAGGTAGGGGATAAGGAAAATGAAAGAATCTAGAAAGACTCCCAGATTTCTGGCTTACATGACTAAGAAAGTTCCCCATTTTCACCTAAATAGGGGATACAGACTTAGGGAAAAGACAATTTCCTCAATTTGACTTTCCAGGTAACACACCCAGTAAAAATTAAATATGCCTGGAGAACTGAAGAGAGATATGTGTTGGTCACAAAGAAGTAATAGGAAGTGGCAGTATCTGAGGTAACTGAGTGGATGACTCATTTGGGGAAACATTACGGAGGAGAGAAACTAAAGAAAAAAGGTCACAAACAGGATTATTGATGACGCTTACCAAAGCAGGTAGGAACAGAAATCAACCTTAGGATTTGAGGTATAAACAGAAAGAAAGTAGAAGCTGTGAAATTAGCCTATTAATTAAGAAGTTTAGTTTTAAAAGAGATCTGAGAAAAAGAAGATGACATGACATAGAGGGAGAAAGTTTACATTTTCATATTATTTTTCAAATGGTAAAACTTGAACATATATATGTATGTATACAGTACAAATATATGCATATATGTACACATACACATATATATACACAAAGGGGAAGAAGAGAATGGAATGGAATAGTTGAAAATATGAGCAGATCTTTTAAAGCATGATATCAAAGACAAAAACTGTAAAATATACATTTGATTACATAAAAACTTAAAGTTTTGCAAAACTGAAAGATAAATAGTAAAAGTTTATAACATATAGCCAGAGAAGGGTTAATAATGATAATAAAGACACTCACAAATATTTCAGGTGAAATATGAGCACAGGATGAGAACAGGTTACTTATTAAAAATATAAAAATTGCCAATAAACATAATGTTCAATTTTTGCTAGAAATAAAATTAATTAAAAATATGAGATGCTATTTCATGCTGATTAACTAAAGCTGTGAAACTTACAATAACTCATTCTTATAATGTTTCAGTGAAACAAACACTCATGTTATTTGTACTATTACGTGCATGGAAAACATGTACCAGAAGTCTAAAAAAATAAATCTACAAGAATACTAGTCTCAACACTTTTCAAAAAAAGAATGAAAACAACCTAAATGCCCAACAACAGGAGCTGCCTTTTTAAAGACAGTAAATAATCATACAATGGAACACTAGTATTTTGCTAAAGCAAACAAGGAAGGAAAAACCAGAAGTTGTTGGGATTGTGGAACAATGAGAACTCTCATATGATGCTGACAGTAACGCAAATTGGTACAACTTCAGAAAACTATCGACTGTATCTATTAAAGCTGAATGTCCACAACTAGATATATACTCAATAGAAATTCATACATATTTTCACCAGAATACATGTACCAGAATGTTTATAGCAGCACCATTTATAATAGCCCCCAAATGGAAACTTAACATATACCAACAACAGAATGGATAAATTATGATATACTCAAACAATGGAATACAATACAGCCAAGAGAACAATTTCTAACTATACTCAACCATAGGGATGAATCAGACACAAAAGAGTACCTACTGTATGATAACATTTATAAAACAAGCAAAACTAATTAACGCTATTGGAAGTAGGAAGAATGGTTACTATTGAAGTGGAGAGTTAAAAAAATTAGTTCTATACATGTTATTATTTCAATAAACTTAACAAACTGAATGTTAAAAAAATATTCTCTACAGAATAACATCTGACTGCATGGAAAAATTCGTGCTGTAAAAATGAAAAAATACAAAACAAAGTATAAGAATGTATACTTAGATGGCAGATTAGGGTAATGGTTAAAATTGCAGGCTCTAAAATCAAGCCTACCTAAGTTTGAATCCCAGTTATGTGCTGTTGGGCAAATTACTTAACTGCTTCAGTTTCTTCACCTGTAAATGGTGTTAACAAAAGTACAGACCACACTGGGTAGTGAGGTGGATCAAATAAAATAAACCAGGTTAAAGCACTTATAATAGTGACTGGCACGTGGTAAGTACCATACTATTATTGGGTTGGCCAAAAACTTCCTTCAGCTTTAAGTAAAAATAAGAGACACATTTTTCATTTTTACCAAGAACTTTATTGAACAACATATTCACCCTTTTGTTCCACTACCTTCTGCCATTTTTCAGGCAACTTCATAATTCCATCTTCCCAAAACTTTTAATCTTTTTGACCAAAGAACTGTTCCAGGTGCCTTTTACAGTCTTCCAGGGAATTGAAATTTTCTCCATTAAGAGAATTTTGTAAAGACCAAAATAAATGGAAATCCAAAGGTGCAATGTCTGGTGAATACGGCGGATGAATCAGAGCTTCCCAGCCAAGCTGTAATAGTTTTTGTTTAGTCATCAAAGAAACATGTGGCCTTGCAGTATCCAGATGGAAGATTATGCGTTCTCTGTTAACTAATTCCAGACGCTTTTCATCGAGTGCTGCTTTCAATTGGTCTAATTGGGAACAGTACCTGTTGGAATTAATTGTTTGGTTTTCTGGAAGGAGCTCATCATAGGGGACTCCCTTCCAATCCCATCATATACATAACATCACCTTCTTTGGGTGAAGACCAGCCTTTGGTGTGGTTGGTGGTGGTTCATTTCACTTGCCCCACGATCTCTTCCGTTCCACGTTATTGTACAGTATCCACTTTTCATGGCCCATCACAATTTGTTTTTAAAACAGAACATTTTCATTATGTATAAGTAGAGAATCGCATGTGGAAATACGGTCAAGAAGGTTTTTTTCACTTAACTTATGTGGAACCCAAACATCAAAGTGATTAACATAACCAAGCTGGTGCAAATGATTTTCAGCGCTTGATTTGGATATTTTGAGTATGTCGGCTATCTCCCGCGTGGTATGACATTGATTGTTCTCAATTAATGTCTCGATTTGATCACTATCAACTTCAACTGGTCTACCCAACCGTGGAGCATCGTCCAGCGATAAATCTCCAGCACGCAAACTACTTTTGAGACGTTTGATTAGTCACGGCAACTTCTCCATATGCGGCACAAATCTTTTTCTGCATTTCAGTTGCGTTTTTACCTTTCTTGAAAACTAAAGCATAATATGCCGAAAATGTTCTTTCTTCCATCTTCAGTATTAAAATGGCTACACAAAAATTCACCAATTTTGATGGTTTTTCTATAAACACACACTGATATGACAGCTGTCACAATACAATCTAACAAAATTGTTTTGAATGAAGTTAAAGACAAATAAACGCTACTAGAGCCATCTTATGGAAAAACCAAACGAACGTTTTGGCCAACCCAATATTATTATAATCCCATTTTTGTTAAAACTAACCCATATATTTTTTAAAAAGGATATATTGAAGAAAAAAATGCTAACTGGTTATCTGTGAATGGTGGGATTCTGGTTGAGATTTTTCTTTTCTTTTTATTATATATAAGTAATGGTGAGTAGAAAATTTCCCATAATTGTTATTATGAAAATTCATTTGTTGAAAGAAATGGTTGAATACACTCACTCCAGGTTAAAAAAAAAAAAAAAGCAAGTGTCAGTGCCTGGGTTTTCTGTGAAAGCAAGAAGTTTCTCTGAATAATGAGGTGGTGGGAAGGAATTAGATGTTCCAGAGAAAAATATCCAGAAGGGAGAAGTGATCAGGGTAGCATTCTGTTCTAGTGAATGGTCAAGAAAGAAGACCTCTAATCAAGAGTACAATCAGAAGGACATTTGAGAAAAACTTTAATGTCTCATGAGTACTAAATTGTTTACCTTTTGGTATATTATATAAATGATCCTGAATTTCCTTTAAGCAATTTTCAGTCAGTTGTACTTTGCTAATAACTAAATGCTTTTGCGTGAGGGATTTCTTTTATGAAACACTCAGAGGAGAAGATCCCACTTGAGATATTTTAAACTAAGGAATAGTACCCAGCTGTATCTCAGATTCTATCATTACTCTAGAATTAAATCAAGGAGGTATGCTAACCATAACTGTCCAACTATCAATGTGAGGTAGTAGGGAAAAAATGTACATTACATGGAAAACCTGTAGGTGCGGACAGGTTTGCTAATAATGGAAAAGAGGTTCCAGGGGGTCCTCTGGAAAGAACAGGGACATAGGCAGTTTAAAATGTGATTGAACTTGGACAGGTGATAGAACTTTTCTGTATTTCAGTTCCTTCGCATGTGTTTCAGTTGTCTATCACTATGTAACAAACACCAAAACTTAGTGTTAATTGTGAGCATATTTTGCTCACAATTCTGTGGTTCAAGAATTTGGTCAAGGTACAGTAGGAACTGCTTATCTGGGGTCTGGGGTCTGAGCTGGGTGACTCAAACAGCTGGAGGATAGCTGGAACAGCCCAGCTGAAGTCATACGTCTGGTGTCTCACTTCTCACTGCTGGCTGAGTCACTCACTCATCTGGCTTCAGTTGAAGCCTGGGCTGACTGAAAGGGCTAAGAAAGCGTCACTCACTTGTCTAGTGCCTAGGTGCTACTCCATATGGCCTATCTCTAACTCCCTCTGTCCCTCTGTCTCTGTCTCCCCCCCCCCCACCCTTTCTCTCTCTGTCACTTTTCTCTCTTTCTCTTTCCAAGTGGCTAGTTGGGCATGCTGGTCTCAAAATAGTCAGACTTCTTACACAGCAGCTGGTTTCTATAAGAGCACAGGCTATTAAACCTTTTAAAAGCATAAGCCTGGAATTGACCCAGCATCACATCCACCATATTTATTGCTTAAACAATCATATGTCTAGCCCAGATTAAAGGGAGTGAAGAAATCAACTATGCCTCTGGATGGAAAGTGTGGTTAAAAATTTGCAGCCATCGTTACTCTGTCACAGTATCCTCTGGCCACATATTATTTACACTTCTCCATTTTCAAAATACACTTAACCCCTCCCAAGGCCCCCCCAAAGTCCCATTACAACATCAGCTCAGAGTCCAGGACCTAGTCTAAATCAGGTGCAGATGGAGAGAAGGCTCCTCAAATCCAGTTTCTTGTCTGCAGCTCCTCAGGTATGATTCCTCTAATTTGACGACCTGTGAAGGTGCAAGCTATCTGCCCAATACAAACCCAATATACAATGGTGAAGCAAGGAACAGGAAAATTGCAAGGGACACTACCATCCAAAAAGGGAGAAAACAAGAGGTACGTAACAGTCATTAGTCAATAGCAAGTCTGAAATCCAGTTAGGCACAAGTCACCAGTTCCTTGACTAGTCCTGGAAGTGGTTCTCCATATCTCTTAGCTCTACTCTCTGGCTTCTTGGCTGCATCCTGAGTCATCCTTCATTTTCCATAACAAATGGCCTATGTTTAGAGCTGAGTAGCTTCTCAGCCTGCTTCCTTTCCACAGGAGGTTGAGGGCGCAGAGACTTCTTTTCATTATGACTTCTCTCTGCCCCTTTCCTTTTAAAACCCTAGATTTCATGTTATCATATTATAATCAACTCCAATAGACAAAAGCCATGTTCACATTTCTCTCTGAAAGGCCATTCTCTACCTTGGGCCTCATGTAAGGCTGCTATAGCAGGGGTTCCCAACCCCCAGGCTGCAGACCAGTACCAATCCAAGGCCTGTTAGGAACCTGGACGCACAGCAGGAGGTGAGCAGCGGGCGAGCAAGCGAAGCTTCATCTCCCGCTCCCCATCACTCGCGTTACCACCTGAACCATCCCCCCCACAACCTCCCCCCACTGCTCCATCTGTGGAAAAACTGTCTTCCATGAAACCGGTCCCTGGTGCCAAAAAAGGTTGGGGACTGCTGTGTTACAGGACAAAGTCCTCATTTCTAGAAACCCCAACTGTCTAATTGACAGGGTCTGTAAGACACACACTCAAGATTCTTATAAGCCTTTTTAGTCTAGTTGAAGGTCTATGATGTAGCACTTTAAATCCTCTTCTTAGTAAAGGATCTTATGGCATTTTAAATCGTATTTATCAAAAGAGGATAAAATGGTCAAGATACAAATAAAAATTGCCCCAAAATAATAATAATAACTGCAGGCAGCTTTCTGAAACCCTCCTTCTTGCACCTAGTAATCTAAAGAGAGTTATCTCTTTTATCAAACAATAGTTCTCTTGTGAATTATGTAGGCCAATGCTCCTTATATTTATATAGATTAAATTCCTGTTAGAATTCAATGCTAAACTTCTGTTAGAATTTCAGTGAATTCGGAAGAGGTTCTATACTGTATACTCCCTTGCCATGTAAAAAGTGCTAAATTTTATGCTCAAATATAATAACTAGCCTCACCATCAGTTTTCTGGTTCAATCTTAATCTACTTTATTTTGAGGGTCCTGTTTATTTTAAAATTTTTACTTTAAAGACAATATGATTTATGTATATGCCTTCTATCACAAAACACTTGAAATCTTTTTTGGCTGTGGTAATCGCGGTGGGGGGTGGATGGTGTTGAGGAGGTACCAGAGTGATTAATAAATAAATGAAGGTTGAATAGAAAGTTCCATTTCTGGCTTAGGAAAATGAAAAGCTCCCCCCACCCACCACCCCAGGGTTAAAAAAGAAAAAAAACAATGTCTGTGATGATCAGTTTTATGTGTAAACTTGGCTAGGGTATAGTCTCCAGTTATTCAATCAAACACTAATCTAGGTGTTGCTGTGAAGGTATTTGGTAGATGTGATGAAAAGTCCACAATCAGGTCACTTCAAGTAAAGAAGATTATCCTAGATAATCTGGGTGGGTCTGATTCGATCAACTGAAAGCCCTTGAAGAGCAGAACTGAAGCTTCCCTGAAGTCAGCCTGTGGACTTTAGCTTCAGCCTGTGCCTGAGAGTTCCAGCCTGCCCTTCCTGACGGCCTGCCCCATGGATTTTGGACTTGCCTAGCCAGCCCCCATAATCAATAAGTCAATTCCTTGCAATATATCTCTTAATATATAGCCTATTGATTCTGTTTGTCTGGTGTAACCCTGGCTGATAGAGTACTGAGTTTTCTACCACTGGTAAGATTATTATGCAAGAGATAAGTAAATAAAGTAAAACATTTACAGATTTTTTAGAAAAGCAGCCAATATGGCATAGTGGTTAAGAACACAGACTCTAGAGTCACACTGCCTGGGTTCAAATCCCAGCCTGACTACTTACTAACCATGTGGCTTTGGACAAATTACTTAGCCTCTTTGTGCCTAAATTTCCTCTTGTATAAAATAAGAGCAATCATACTTCCTATGTCAAAGGGTTGTGAAGATTAAGTGGGTTATTATACATATAGCACCAACAACAGTACCTGGCACATAGGAAAAGCTAAGTAATAGTCTAAAAAGTGATATGGTAGGTAGACAGATCTTCTAAGGGCTCTTTGGATTCTAGGACAGTTTCAAATGTACAATTTTTAAAAGAAAATTATCATTACCATGTTAGGAGAGCAGAATAACTAGTGATTATGAGTAGAAGGCCTAGAACAAATTGACTAAGTTTGCATTGCACAAAGCTCTGCCATTTAACTGTGTGACCTTGTTAAACTTCTCTAAGCCTTAATTTTCGTACTAAAAAAAAAGTGATGATAATAATAGTATTTACTAATAGGGTTATGGTGAGAAATAAACGATATAAGCTGCTTTATGCAATTTTTAAAGTTTTGGTGGATAACGCTAAAATTTCCCACTGTATTTTTATATCTTTTTATTCTTGATGATCCTGAGGTTATGAATATGTCAGCTCCTTATAATCTAATCTAACATTACTCCAGTAGATTAATTTGCTGTTTCTAGTTGTCCATTAACTTGCAATTCAGACAACCTGTTAAAAAATGTGCCCAATCTATACACAAAGTGATTAAGGATTTCCCTTAAAAACTATAGCTATATTTATTGACCATCTTCTAGGTGCCATGAGAAACACATCATATACGATTCCTAAATCTCACAACTCAGCACTATCTCCATTTTGCAGATTAGGAAAGATTTTGAAAGTACCTGTGTGAACTGATATAAATACGCTGTAACATCTATTATTATTTCTTTGAGAACACTTTTATTACTTTCTAGATCTCAGTGTGATCCACACACCAGGTTAATAATATTAAGTGTCCAGGCAAGTAACCTCTGATCACCTAAGTAGCTAGCTTCTAAATTCTCAAAGGCTTTTCAGGTAATTGATTTTTTAAAAGGGGGAGGGGAATAATTCAATTCCTTTCTCAATTAGATAAATTTAAATCAGCTGTTAATAAAAGCTATAGTTCCACAGAGAATAAGAACACATTCCCATTTAACTATGCAAGTATGAATATTTTTAAATTCAAGAAGAGATACATATTTAAACTGAAGTATATTTTAATCTACAGAATATATAAACCAACATGATCCCACTTGGTCTTTGGCTATCACTATTAATTGAAAACTCATGCCACTAAAATACATTTAATATTTGCCTTTTTATCTGAAAATTATATTGTTAAATTCTAATTTTTTTTTTTTTTTTTTTTTTTTTTTGTGGTACGCAGGCCTCTCACTGTTGTGGCCTCTCCCGTTGCGGAGCACAGGCTCCGGACGTGCAGGCTCAGCGGCCATGGCTCACAGGCCTAGCCACTCTGCGGCATGTGGGATCTTCCCAGACCGGGGTACGAACCCGTGTCCCCTGCATCGGCAGGCAGACTCTCAACCACTGCGCCACCAGGGAAGCCTTATATCTCTTATATTTAACACTACAAATAAAACTAGGCTATTGTAGTTCATTTAATATACATGTTTATTTAGTATGTATATACTCCAACCTTTCTAGTTTAGTATCTATATTCACTTAATATATACATTTACACACTACCCTATCTTAGACACTTACTTGAAAGATTATACCCTAGACCCATTTCATTCTATCCTCTCTCTGACAACCATCTATCTATCTTTTTAGCTCACTCACTTTAATATCTCAACTCCAACAATCTTCAGACCTTATCAAGGTCTCCAATTCTTTTCACTCTACTTCATATCCTTATATCCTTTTTCCTCCTTAAAAGCATAAATCCCAAGGCCAAGCATTATGATCACCTCCTTGCACAAACTTTTAGCCACTTGCCCCTCTCTCATTTTAAGACTTTTTTATGTTTTTATGTTGTTACATACTGATTTACTTACCGGCAGACCAAGTTTTCAAACGTGTTGTATTCTAAAAGCTGAACTGCATTAAGTGTAGGTTACATTCTCTGCGTCATGACTGTAAGTAACTATAATACAGCAAGAAGAGGAAAAAAAGAACACTTTCTCTTTTTTTTTTAATCCTGGCTTCACGTTTTATCCAACACAGATTTTAATTACCTGCCTAGCCACCGAAGGCAACTGAAATGGCCACGTGTACAGTAAGTCATAGACCAGTTTACTTTAGGTGAGAGATGAAAAAGGGAAGAAAATGTAGTCAAAAAGCAAAACAGAAAGTTAAAGAAAAAGGGGTGCACATTGTTAAAACAAATGAGAAGACAGGTTGAATATAAAAAAAGAAAAATACACAATTGCATAAGGTTCCTGGGAAAGCAAGAGAGGATGGGATCCAAAGTAATGGTAGACGGGTTTGCCTTGCAGAGAAAGATGTGTGACGTGGTGGGTTTTTAAAATATGTCAAAAATTCTTTGAACTCCTTCCATCAAAGGGTGCAATATAATACACCTTCTTCAAATATGGACTCATCTCAGTGACTCACTTCTAACGAACAGAATGCAGAAGAAGTGACATTGCTTGACTTCTAAGGCTAGGTCATAAAAGGGGATACAGCTTCCACCTGGCTCTTCTCCCTCTCCCTTGGAACTCAACCACCATATTATAAGAAAGCCCAAGCCACGTGTAAAGGCCACCTGTAGATATTCCAGCTGAAAATCCCAGCTAAGGTTCCAACCACCTACAGCCAGCACAACAAGGAGACATGTGAATGAGCAAGTCTTTAAGCGATTCTAGGCCCCAACCTTTGAGCTGAGCTAGTTGTTGTCAAACAGAGCAGAGATGAGATGTCCTTGTAGAACTCTGACCAAAGTGCCCTTTCCTAAGCAAAATAAATGTTGTCATTGCTTTAAGCCACTAAACGAGAGATGTGATTTAACAATAGATAAATGGAATAGACAACTCCTCTATTATAACAGAATAACAGGATAAAGTTAAAATATAGGACATCTGGATGTTTGATATAAGAAGTTGAAGGGGTTCTTGTCTGATACCTTTTATTTTCTTTGCGAAATACGAGGCAAGACCATTGCTTAGAATGAGAGACATAATGGGGATTTCAGAAGTGTTAAGAAGAGAATGAAATAGAAATTGTAATGAATGGGAAACAGAGTTAATCAGAGAAATGTGGTTCAACTGTCAAGTCATGTTGACAGCCCATTTGAGGTTGAATTTATAGTGCCCCTTCCATGTGGCTTTCTCCAGCAGTGCTTAGCTCCTGGCTGAAAGCACTAAGAAAGTGCAAGTTAAGTTTATCAACTGGACTTCTGTAAGGAAGGATGTGATAAAACAGAAAAGTGCAAAGGATTTCAGGGACCACGTAATCTAAACTGGTTAAGAAAAAATGAAGCGAGAGGTTCTAATGAAGAATGATCATAATGGGAATATTTAAAAAGCAAACAATAAGGAGAGGACACTGTAATCAGAGAATGACATGCCTACAATAGTGATTCTTGCGCAGTTAATGAGTATGACAAGGTTGCTGGTGAGACTGGCTATCTGAACTGAAGAGAAGGGGATAACGATAATGTGGTCAAGGAATTGAGATGCAATGATAATGGATGAGTCATCAAGCAGAAGTTAAAGCCATCAAGGATGAATACAGGGCTTACAGTATAGAGAAACTTTGTGACCCAAAGTTTTTGATGAATGCAAGTAAGTGAGCCAGAGATTGGTAAATGACAGCAACATAGACGAGGAACATGGTGATACAGCTGAATGGTATAGGTCTTGTCTTGGTCTGTTTGGGCTGCTATAACAAAATACCCCATAGACTGGGTGGCTTATAAATAAAAGAAATTTATTTCTTACAGTTCTGAAAGCTGGAAATTCAAGATCTGGTGCCGGCAGATTTGGTGTCTGGTACCAGCCCACTTCCTCATTGACAGCCGTATTCTCACTGTTAACCTCACAGCTGAAGGGGCAAGGGAGCTCTCTCAGCCTTTTTTATAATCCCATTCATGAGGCTCTGCCCTCATGACATAACCACCTCCCAAAGATCCCACCTTCAAATATCATCAACTTGGGAGTCAGGATTCAACATATGAATCTGGGGGATACACAAACATTCAGGCCTCAAACGAGGAGAGTTTTTTTAAGAGGTTGGGAGCATAACAGTTTTTCCTAATCTAATGTCTTCCTAGCTGAAGCCTGAGACCAATCTCTCCCTACCAATTAAAAGTGATATAATTTTGACATATAAATGTCGAATAAACTACTATGTGCTAAGAAGAGAGGGAAAGAGGTACCCTCTTATCAAATAAATCAACTACTAGACCCAAATAGTCAATATATTACAGAGAAAGTACCTGCTAACTGGGGAGGGGGGAGGGTAAACATTTCTAAAAGAAGCTTGAGGTTTTTTATCCATTTAATTATCCATAGTTTTAGCTTCCACTATGAGCTGGGAACTGTGTTTGGGGGATATCTACCTAAACAAGGTAGATATTGTCTCTGCCCTTACATATCACAATGTGTAGTAGGAGAAACAGCTGAGAAATCAATACTAGTATAAGTGCTAGAGTTACAGATGTAAACATCTCCAAAATGGACTCAAAACCAATTTCTATTTCAGTCAGTTACAGTCTATTTCCCAAGATGATCTCAGAAATTCTATACTTATTCCCATATAAACTCCTATGTTGTATTTTCACCCTAGTATCAATCTCAGGCACCTGTGTATCATTGTACATTTTTATCATAAATATCTGAATGTATCTGTCTCCCAGCTTAAGGATAGGAACTAAGTCTTACATTTATCCTCATATTTGCATTTATGGACTAGCACAATGCCTGGTACAAGGTAGGCACGTACTAAGTACTGATTGAGAATAACTTAAGGATTGAATGAATGACAAACAAATGACTATTCTGTCTCTGCATCATTCTATCAGTTGAACTATAGCTTATTTAGTAACCTCAAGACTACAGCCTAAAGACAGATTCATATTCTTCCCCAGTTTAACCTTTCATGG
Source organism: Grampus griseus (assembly GCF_964374135.1). Classification (NCBI taxonomy): domain Eukaryota; kingdom Metazoa; phylum Chordata; class Mammalia; order Artiodactyla; family Delphinidae; genus Grampus; species Grampus griseus. The sequence goes on from NC_139017.1 coordinate 109,895,102, forward strand.
CTTCTATACATCTAGGGAGCTGAGCTAGGACAGGATCCTAGCTGAGCTAGGATTGGAGGAGCTAAATTAGCAGAATTGGCTCTTATAAAAGAAGCTAAGTAATATCTGTATAAACAGTTTCTTTCAATTTTGTGGCTCACATACCACAACGGTCTGCTGATGCTATATGGTCTTCTACTTGAATAAGTGGAAATTGAATACCCATTAAGTAGAACCTTAAAATAATGAGATCTCAAGACAGTATCTTTGTTTCTGAGTCAAAGTCCAGATGGAGAATACAGACTTGCCAAGGACTCATAGGTTTAGATTCAACAGTTGTTTTACTAGAAAACAAAAATTTCAGAAGTCATTGAAAAGTTAACATTAAATGAATAGTAGGCAACAGGGAATACAATCTTAAACCATAGCCATAAAGCCTGGGACTTTATACCTGTAACAGCAAATCAGCTAAAGATATGGCATTTACATTGGATTTTATAAGGCAGCCCTAATGTCAAATGTGCTACTGAATTATCCTTCATTGTGAACTGTCAATTAGTTCATTTCTCTCTTTAAAGGAGTCCCCCTTTTTTTTTTCTGGCCACGCCACTCAGTATGTGGGATCTTAGTTCCCTGACCAGGGATCAAACCCGTGCTCCCTGCAGTGGAAGCGCAGAGTCTTAACCACTGGACCACCGGGGAAGTCCCAAGTAGTCCCAAATTTGATTCAGAAAATTATCCACATAGATACAGAACATTACTGAATCTATTATAACCAAAAAGTAAAAAACCAAATTGTTACTGCAGGAAATACTCTATAATATACTTCCTACAAAATTCTCATGATTATGCATTTACTTGTCTAAAGCTTCCACTAGACTATGAGCTACATGAAGACAACTCTGTATCTCCTACACGCCCCCCCAGAAATTAAAAAAAAATGAATAGATGAATTATAATGGATTGAAATATAAAAATTTAAGCTATACCTCCATCTCTAATTAAGCAAGTTAAGTTATACCTCTATATTTAAGCAACTTTTAAGCTATACCTCCATATCAGGGGAAATAATTTATTTTTTGCATTATGGTAGTAAACCACAATATTAGCAAGAAAGAGGTCTACTAATACTGATGAGTCTTTTTGAAGCTGTAAGGGGCTGAAAGGGTTACAAAACCTATAAAAAGAATAAAAGCGCATCAACACTTTCCAGCAATTTTTAAGTTGATAAAAATACTAGCTGAATTTGTAAGCACAAATGTTTCTACCTTTAAACATAAATAATCAGTTAAATATATTTATTATCTAAGCCAAGTTTATGAAGGTTTCACTGTACTTCCTTTTATTTGCTCTACAACTAGCTTTTATAAGTTTTGAGGAATAGCCCATGAGTTCTAGTGTTCTAAATGTAGGTGAATAATGCCAGATTTTCTCTGTCTATACTATTTGGTTTATACACTTCAATCGTGTAGCCCTAATCTTTCTAGAATGAAGAGTTCTGGGGGGTATTTTTTTGTTTGTTTTTTTGTTTTAAGTTTATCCTCATACAATAGACCAATTCACTTACTCCCATTAGCCGCCCTGATCTTAACTTTCTCCAGTTCTGCTATAAACAAAACATCATAACTACACATAATACGTTAAGGATTTTACACTAAGAGTAGACTGTTTTATGTTTTGTTTCTAATACACTCCCTTGATGACCAACATTTAAGTGGTCCCTTTACCTACAGCAGAACATGAAAATATCTTCAAATATCAATACAGTGATTCCAAAATTTGTTTCTTAGGCCAAAACTCAGAGGCTATCGTTATTTAAGTACAGATCAAAAATTTCCCCTAAATAAATTACCTTGTATTTGCTCACACTGAGGATCATTTGCCATTTCTCTATCCACATAATTCCGTAAGACTCCTCTATAATTTATTCCTGTCTTGCTACTTTTAAAATATACCTTCTTTCTTTTAATAAATATATGGGAAAAATTGAATTATAAACCTGGAAAAGGCCACAGCCTCTTTATCAAATTCATCCTTCTCAATTTTATAGTACAGCTTGGAGGTATTAAAACACTTGTCTAAAGCAAACTAATGGAAAGAATTAGAAAAGAGAATTTAGATTTTTCTTATTCTAAGTTCATATTCCTACTATTAAGTCACACTTTAACTTTTTAATACCAATTTTAAAGAACACTAAGGGAAGAATATTGATATTTACTTAGTACAATATATGTTGGTACTATATTTTACATGTTTTTTCCACTATTCCACATGACTCTACAAAACTCAGCAGCATATAGGATGCTTACTTTAATTATAAAAGTAACATTTTATCTGACTTTAAATTATTTTGTTTCTTTAAAAGTTACGCTGTTCTCATCAGTGCTTTGGCTTTTACTTTTTTCAAAACAAAGAAGCTAAACTTTTAGTGGCTACAGTTCTTAATTTATAGAAGTCATGTCAGATGTCATATATAGTTTTATAGCTTCTAAACAGCTGGCCTTAAAAGGGGAGCAAAATGAGGATGAAATTTGGAAAAGATCCTTTGACCATCCAAGGTCATTCTTTCCCTCACAGCTGGGAGAATTATAGACAATCCACACATAAAACAACCAATCAGAAATCATTTTTCAGAAATGCCATAGGCACCCTGAGTTCAATATGCCCCCCCAAATCTGTTCCTCCCCTTATATCCATTTCCTAACTCCATTACTGGCATTACAACCCAGCCACCAAGACACAGAAGCTAAAAACTTGGGAGTTATTCCCAATTCCTCCTTTTCCTCATTCCCAACATGCAATCAGTACAGTACAGTCTGCTTATTTTTAGTTTCCAAATTTCTCACATTTCAGATCATTCCTGTATCCCTACCTCTACCACCTTGATTCAGACCCTCAAAGTCCCTCACTTGAGAGAGGGAGCCTTCTAATTGATCTTCCTGCCTCCAAACACTTCACTTGTTCCATGGTGACATCTTCACATTACCACCAAAGTAATCTCTCTAAAACCCAAATTTTATCATATCTTTCTCTTATTTCACAGTAGCTCCCTAATGTCCATAGGATAAAATTCAAACTCTTTTCATGGTCTCTGTCCATTTCTTCAGTCTCATCTTTCATTGTACAATCTCCCCTCTTCCCTACCACGAACCCCATCCTCTATCATTTAGTCATAATGGACAACTTACTTTCGTCCCTGAATATGTCATGCTGTTTCACCCCTCTGTATCTTTGCTCACTCTGTGTGCTCTCTCTACTCAGAACATACTTCCTCCTGTGATCCTGCTGTTGAACATTTACGATTTTCAATGTTCAACTCCGGGCTCACCTCGTCTTTGCAGTCCTTTTTGAACTTCACTTCCCCCCACCTCTGTGGAAATGACCATACTTTCTATTGGTTCCCCCAGTGAACTTTTACAAAAGCATTTGTAACAGTTTTTTTTGTTTTGTTTTGTTTTTTGTTTTTCATTAAGTTGTTGACATGTCTGTCTCCCCCTTCTGAAACACAGGTACTTTGGAGCAGATACTGTATCCGATTCAGCCTTTATTCCCATAGACTTGCATAAAGTCTGTCACATGTTAGGAACTCAATATGTAGAATGAATGAACAAATGAACAAAGAAAAGAACAATACAGGGACTCTTGAGGAATATTTTTTAAATTAAGATAAAATACTCCAAATAATATGGTACTGACCTAGGTATATTTACCTCCTATAAGTTCCACATTTTCCTATTTAACATAGTTTTTTTCCGTTAAAAACTTAAGATTTATTCCCTTGAGGAAATGTGGACACATGTGTACTAACATTTATTATCACATAGATATATAGACAATTTTGTAAATTATACTAATTATTTTATTAATTTAATGGAATATCAAAATGACTTATGGTCAACTCCTTACTATCTGAAAGAATCTTAATAGCTATGTTGGCTTACCTAGTATCTTTTCATCTGCTGCTTCTGCCACTCAGCCATGGCTTACTTCTCTAAACTGGCTTTCATGCCTCTAATTATCCTGCTGCTGGCAATGAAAAGCAACAATCTGTTTATATCCTAAGTAGAGGACACTGGCCAGGAGAATGGGAAAAATGGTTCCTGAGCAGGAGGGTAATTTTACACAGTAGATGATCTGCACAAAATGAATCAGAGAATCATGGAACTGTATGAGATAATATGTATTTATCATCCAAATAGTGTGGCTGTTTATTTTCACTTTTTTTTCTTTATTTTTTAACCTAAGGAAGACTACTCCAAAATTCTTCTGGCAATCTATTAAAATGGAATAAATATCTGTTGCTGATTTTCTTTTAAAAAAATATGATAATTGAAAAGTTTAAAGACATAAGATATGAGATCACTGAACTTGTTCCTAGTCAACATTTAAATCTATAAAAATTTTCAATAAAAATGTATTCACTGGGATTCAGTATTAAAAACTAATAAATTCTAATTGTAGTAGAGTCCAATAAGGAAATTAACTTTGTACCTAACTTTACAGATTATACACAAATTACTAAACTATAATAATCTGTTCACTAGGTGTATAAATGCTTATTCAGAGGAAATACTGAAGAAATAAGTTAATTTCTAGTATGAAAAAAGACAAATACAGCATTTTGTTCATCTGTACAAACTTGTGAGGATCCACAAATTACCAAGATGATGGAAAGATGGGTTGGCATTTTTATTACATGTAAAGACAGCTATGCTCTAAACGTGTGGTGTCCAATATACCAAACACTAACTGCCACATGTAGGTTAAAAATTCAGTTTATCAGTTGCCCAGGTTACATTTCAAGTGCTCAATAGCTGCATGTAGCTAGTGGCTACCATATGAGACAATATAAACATTTCCATCACAGCAGCAAGTTTGATTGGATAGTGCTATTGTAAACCATGGTAAAATGCAAATTTCCAAGTACTTTTAAAATGGCAATATAAGTTCAAAAGTAATTTTTCAATTGGCTATTTCATAGAAAGGGAAAGTATACATTTACAAATGAGAAAAAAAGGATTAAACACAAATATTAATGAATGCTTTAAGTATATAAAATTAATTTTCTATGGCTTAATTTGAAATTATACCACATTGAATCTGAAAAGACTTTCAAGGTAATTTAATCCTTCATCCTCAATTTACAGAAATTGAATCTAGAAGACAGTACAAGGAAAAATTAACTCTTTCATTTAAGATATCTACTATATCCAAATAAAGATACTATTGGAAACCACCAAAATTTTCTATAATAATAAACAGATTAAAATGAAGTATAAGCTATTCTGTGTATCTTAGAATCAGATTTTCCATTGGATACAGAGGCTGTTTGCACAGTGGTTAGGATTTCAGGTTCTGGGGTTAACCTGCCTAAGTTCAAACGTTACTCCCTGACTTACTAGCTGTGCAACCTTAGACAAGTCATTTAAGCTCTCTAAGCCTCCTTTTTCTCATCTATAAAATGGAGAAATAACTAAACTATATCATACAGTTGAAAAGATTAAGTGAAATTATGAATGCAAAGTACTAGAGAACCTGGCACACAGTAAGCCTTTAAAAAAATGCTAGTTTTTATGAAACTTGCATTTTGGTTGAAACTAGTCTACTGGTGACTTTCTTTAACTTCCATTCATCTTCAAAAGTTCTTAAGACAGAGAGACTCTGGAAAACATTCAAAACTCATTATATGAACACTGGCTTACAGGTGGCTCTACCACTTGCAGTCATGGGAGAATCTGCATTCAAATCTCTACCAACACTTTACCCATAGGTCTCAACACCTTGGCGCTAAGAGTGTAACATAAAGCCCCAAGCAACATGTGGTGGGGGGTAGAGGACATCTAATGTTTGTTTGTTTTTTAATGAAATAAACAAACAAAAAACCCCTCCTAGGCTAAAATAGGTGGCATCTGTTTTTATGTTGGGGGCTGTGAGTAAAGTAAAAAGTGGGAGACAGGATAAGTAAAACAATTTTGAATGACAAGTTTAAAATTTCTCAGAGAATTGTACACTCACTTATTTTTCTAAAATTTATACTTCTGCATATTAGCTGAAGTTTAAATAACTACAGTCAGATTTTGAGACACATATTTTTTACTAGAGTAATTTTTAAAAATACACAGAACAGGTATGTAAAAGTAACAGTTGCTCTTTCATTAAGTTTTAAGACATATCAATACAATTTCCTAGTTCACTACAGTAGAATAATAGGTACCCAACTTAATGTGATCTCCAGAAACTGTGGAGATGAAAATGAAATCTCCCCAGCTTTCAAGTCTTACCCCAGAAAATGTTTTATTCTAAGTGTAGGGGGATAGATTTCAATAGAGTACAACATAAGCACCAGATGGTCAAAGCTAACTAAGACCGTTCTCAAATATTTTTATGCCCAGCTTCATTCTTCTGGAATATTTTTAGAACTAAGCTCCAGAGTCACCTGTATGAGGCAAGGGCCAAACCTCAAATCCTAACTGGCCTGATATTTTTATATAATCATTTCAAATCAAACATTTTCCTATTGGTAGTTTTCAGAGTTTTAAGTTCATTTTCCATAATGTTAGCACTTGTCATATTTTGCTTTTCACTTAACTTTTATATGTACATTTTCTCTCTCACACTAGATAGTAAAATTTCTTGAGCTTTACTTACAGAGTCTCCATATGAAACTAATACACTTTGTAGATATTTTGAAAATATTCGTATTAATTGATTATTTAGTGATACAGTATTGAGTCAGGGCATCAGATTCTATTCCTTACTCTGATATCACCAATAGCATGATCTCAGCTCCAGCTTATTCAGAGGTCAGGCACTTTGGCTTTGAAATGGAATGATTACACAGGCTGATCTCTAGAATCACTTATATTTCTAAAAGTTTATGCTTTTATGTATCAGCTGAAGTTTAAATAACTACATTCAAATTTTGAAAGGTATATATTTTCAAAAGTAATTTTTAAAAACTATACAGAACAGTTACGTATATGATGGTAAAAGTTGTTCTTTCATTAAGTTTTAAGATATATTGATAAAATTTCTTTGTTCGCCACAGTAGAACAGCAGCAACATGCACCTGATACCATTGCTCCAAATGAAATTACAAACTGATCAACATGTGACACTTGCAATGACTGTCCCAATGAGACATAGCTTGCTATTTTCTTTTATCACTTCACAACATTTATTCAAACTACTATAATGACCTTCAGTTTCCATAAATAAACTTATATAAAAAGCTGGCTAACATACTTAAGAACTAGGCTATCACTAACAGTTAAAGCTTAGGAAAGAATTTATTCATAGGAATAATTTCAAGATATTTTGATAAACATCTGAAGTTTCCTTTCTGTTTCCTGTAAATATTCCAAGATTATCCCATAGCTACGAGCTTCAAATTAATACTGTCTAGGGGAGAATTAGTTTGGTAACTTAATAATGGAAATATATAAATCACAAAAGAGTCTACTATCACTGTTAAAAATATAAACACTGTACAGGCCAGCACTTGTTAATAAAAATTACTGATATGATTCCATTACCAAGCACACTCTTTGTAATACAATTAGCACATGTTTTATCTTTAGCTTTAAATTAAAAAGGAAAATGATGAAAGGCACAAGTAATTCTTTACTTTCCGCATTAATACTTTTTGTACAGTTAGTTACTACATTTGTGCAATTAAAGAAAAAAAAACACTAAAATTCTACCTCTATATTGGCTTTTTAAAATCTCCATATCACATATTAAAGACATTAAACTTTTCTGGAGCTCCTGAAAATTAACACCAAAACTTTATTGGTGAAACACAAACCACATAATCTGATCTAACTATTCACATTAAACAAAATGAATGACTAGATATTTCCCAATCGATTCTGCTTTACTGATACCGAAAAAAGCTATTTCCTTCATGCTAAATTATGAAATTAACCTAAAACGTAGTAAAAACATAGAAGCATTAAAAGATATTTACACAAACTGGAATAAATTCATCAGGCATTCCCTCAAGTGCTGAGATGTCATTTACTCCCGGTCACACAACGAATACTATTTGTTTTCTGTTCATCCTGAATCATCAAATCTGAGTTGAACCTGGCAAAGGCAAAAACCATCCAGACTGACTGACGGATTGATTGATAGATAAATAAATAAATAAAACCATATAGCCATACAGAAATTCATGACTTTTTACTGTTTGGTGTAAAGTGTAGAGTGCCTGCACTTTCAGCTCTCAGAAGAAATCCACCGTATTCTGGAAGCACTTCAATTCAGAGCGACCTTTAAGTTTTATAGACATTGTAGCAAATTCTTGCATGTCTCAAGAGAAGGCAAACCTGCCTTGCTTTTTTTCTATAATGGGAAAAGTTTTTGTTTACTCTTATTATATTTTCCACTCCTAATCTGAAAAGACGGAGGATCTCTAAAACGTAGTTGCCCACTTAGGATTAACCTCACCTGCGGAGGACCAGACCCGCAGCCCCTCACCTGATGATAAGGTTGGGATGGACCCAAGTGATGGAGGGAAAAGAGCCAACTCTGCTCACAACACTACCTGTGGCTCCCAAAGAGGGGGCCCGCGTTTTTGGGGGGGGAGCGAGGGCTGGGATGGTCCAAGAGACTTCTTTATCCGGACCATATTTGGGGAAGCATCTAAGCATGGGAGACCCCCCCACCCCACCCCCGGCGCGCGCTCTAGTGAAAGACGGAATTGCAGGGACCGCTCTCCTCCCTCGCCCTCTCCATCCGGCCCTCGGCGCTCAGCCCTCGCGCCGGAGCTGGGGGGAGGGGGTGGAAGAGGAAGGGAGCGGGTCCCCAGGGTCCCCTAGAGTGGCTCCCGGCGGCCGCTGCGAGGCCTGGACCGTGTCAGCGGCCTCCGGGCTCCGACCCGGAGGGGCGCTCGGTGCCCCGTTCCGGCCCGCCCGGCGGGCCCCCAGACCCAGCCCTTGACTCACCGCTCTCCACCTCGCTGCCTTTCTTGGCGGTCGCCGCGTTCCCCATGACTGAGACGATGAAAGGAAGGGGTCAGGGAGGGGAAGAGGAGCCGGGGCCGTCCCCGCCGCTCCACAGGCTGAGGCAACTCCTGCTTCTGCACCGGTCAGCGCGGTCAGTGCTCTCGGCGCTGGCGGCCGAAGTGCGGGCGGGAAGACTGGGCCGGTTCTGAGGCCAAGGCTTCAGCAAACTCCTCAGCCCCGGCGGCAGCAGCGATATCAACGGCAGCAACGGTGGCGGCGGCGGCGGCTGTGGCTGGCAGACACTCCCCCTTACCCAGCCCCGCCCCCCCTGCGCGCCCCCCGGCAGCAGCGCGCCGGGGCCCCGACCCTGTCCCTCTTCACCAGCGGGCGCGCGCGCCGGAAGTGACGTGTCGGCCGGGTACAAGGGCGGCGGGCTGAGGGGGGCCGAGCCGGGGGCAGCGGACTCGGGTAACCTCGGCTGGCACCTCAGCGGCCCACCGAGCCGGGACGTGGTGGCACGGACTTGGTCTCGGATGCCCATCCTCAAGATCTGGGAGGCGGCGTGGGGACCGTTAGCTTTGAGTAACCTGTCGTCTCTCAGCCTGGCCTCCCCCACGCCCTGGAGGTCGCACGCGAGGGGAGTCCCCTGGTTCGCGCCACTGGGTTTTGCGGACTGGTCAGTATCAGCCGAGGGAACAAGTTCGTCCCTAATCCTGATCGTGGTTCCGAGCCTGTCTTTGCCTCACAGATCCAGGTGTTCACCGAGCCCACCACGTTGTCATCCTGGTTCTTAGGCACCAGTCACAAGACCTTTGATGTTCCCACTGCAGTTTTCATTCTCTGGTTTTGCGGGATCGCCCTCAGGTTTTGTCAAATACCCCAGAGAGAAAGGAAAGTATTACTATTTCTACAGAATGTCTGTTGATGTGAATCATTGTATTTAGCAGCTCTCTGTGTAGATGTCAAAATAAATGCATTCCCAATTGGTAACTGCGTTTTTCTTAACATACATCTTGAATTTGTGAATAGTTTTACTTACCAGGTTAATTTTTTGCGGCACTCTAGTATTTTTTGTTGCATGTTTCTTTGAATTTTGCGTCGTGAGCATTTATTCTAAATTTAGTGTAGAAAAACTGTAACTTCCCGAGGGGCAGAGACTACTAAATTTATTTTGTGTCCCCAAGACACCAGGCACAGTAGGTATTTAATGGATAGTTGATGACTTGAAAGTAAGCAGAGGAAATCTCTCAGAATTTTTTTTGAAGTAGCTTTCATTACTGACAAAAACAGAGTGGTAACTGTAGAAGTTTCTCAGTAAGTTCTTCCTGCTGTTTCTTATCACTATTTCTGTTAAATTAATTTAACAAAGGTTTATATCATGTATACTGTATTCCAAGTACTACCATGCAGGTAGCAACTCATTTGATCCTCAAGAACCCTATGAGATATGGAGTTTTACTCTCATTATTTCACTTATGAACAAACTGAGGCACAAAGAAGTTAAGCAATTTACCCTAGATTACACAGCTATTACCTCTTTGAAGCAGGATTTGAACCTAGGTAGTTGGGCTCTAAAGTCTGACTTTTTGTCCATAATGTTATGTAGATGTTATGGTAAATTGCTTTCTCTCCATTTAAAATTACCTTGACTTGAAAAGATGGATGCATAATGAGTTTATTTCTTGGGGAAATTCATTATTGTTTTCTGGGTTTCCATTAAATCCAAGTAATATAAAAATTGTAGAGAAGGAAGGATTTGAACTAGCTGTGAGGTATTGTGTCAGCATGCAACAATGTTCCAACAATGTCACATCCTTCCAATCACATTTAGTTTTGTGTTGTGGATGTGATATTTTGCCCTACATACATAGGAAGTTCAATAAATAGCATTAAGCCATATATGAAATAAAAAAAATCTTTTTGATATACTTTATTCTGGATGGAATCTTTCTAGAATCCTGGGAGACTCATACTGCCCTCATTGGGGTAAGTTTTGAAATGTATTCCTTTTTAGAGACCAGCTTTAATAATAAAAGAGTGGTTATATGCATAATTTGTCCCTATCCTTAATATAATTTTGAATTCTAGGTCTCTAACAAGAGGGTAGCCATCTGTTTTGTAAATGATTAATTTGCAGAAGAGACAGTTGACAGGGATTACAGAATTAAGATGCATTATAACTACATCCTAGAAAGTTAATAAAAAATTCAGCTTTACAAATTTCTCTCTCAATTTAACTTTATCATTCATTGTTTAAGAAATTAAATTAATTGTTAAGAAAGGAAAATATCATCAACAATTGGAAATATCTTGGTTTTTATTCTGTATACTATTATTTCTGTTTTGTTTTTTTTTTTTGCGGTACACTAGCCTCTCACTGCTGCGGCCTATTCCGTTGCAGAGCACAGGCTCCAGACGCGCAGGCCCAGCGGCCATGGCCCACGGGCCCAGCCGCTCCGCAGCACGCGGGATCCTCCCGGACCGGGGCACAAACCCACGTCCCCTGCATCAGCAGCCGGACTCTCAACCACTGCGCCACCAGGGAAGTCCCTATTTCTGTTTTTTTTATATTAATTTACACTGCTGCTCTGATTCTAGGAAGACTATACTTCAAGAGTATAGTTTCATGAATCGTTTTCAATTAGTAAACATTCACAATCATCTAGCTGTAATTATATACAAGTTGCTTTTTCATTATTAGAGAAGAGTTCTCTTTAGGAATCCATTGTTTATATAGCATCTAAAAGACTATATTTCAAGAATTGTTTATTTACACCTAGAAAGGGCAGAAATTTCATTAACTGTACAGTTATTCTTGAATAACTGGAGCTAGAATGGGGCAACTGCTATCCTTTGCCACTAATGCCTTTTCTATAACCTGGACAAGCACAAAGGTAGAACTAAATCTTGTTTCCCTAGGAAAGCAGATGCAGAAAAAAGGAAGTGATAACGGAGAAAAGACTTTGAGTTCCCCTCTGTATAATATTGTATCTAAGAACATACAACACTATGTAGCAGGAAAAATTGGACCAGTGGTAGTTGCTTTGGAAAGAATTATCCTTACATTTTCTAGTACTTTATAAAAACACTTTCACATGCCGTTGTTTATCTGATCCCACAACAAACCTGCATGAGCAAGACAGATTATATTAGCCACACTTTACAAATGAGAAAAAAGTTCAAAGAAGTGAAGTAACTAGGCCAAGTTCACTCAAATTGTAAGTGACAGAGCACTAGGTTATATACCATTAATGTGTGAAACAAGTGTAATCTCAGTCTCATTAGGATTAGGTTTTATTATCCACATTTTGCAGATGAGAAAACTGAGCCTTAGGAACAAAGGGTCTCAGCCCTGTATTCTTCCTAGAGTCACCTTTTCAGAAAGGAGTGAGAAAGGGGGGAAAAATTAGTAAATTGTTATTCCTATTTATTTTGTAGTTTTTACTTATACTAGATTTCCAAGTCCTTTTAAAAAGTAAACACCCTCAAAAACAATGTATGTCAAAAACACTTGTTTTTCCTTTACAATCACCAGGACAGGTAAACTGAAATTGATAATCGTTGGAAAATATGACCAGGTCATTTTGTTTTTATATTGTATTTTACATCAAGTAAGTGCAAATGAGAATTTATTTAACCATCATAAAATTATGATTATTTTGAATAACTAGTAATCCACACAGTCTAATATTTCATTATTATACAGTATTATATGTCCTGAACCTAATGATACCACATTAAGTATCAAAGGGCAGAATAGTACTTCCAAAGTGAGGAAGTTATTTTATAGTTAATAAATTACAAATATGATAATTGTTCATATCATTCTAGTACAGTGCAAAGTTTTCCAGTTGAGCATAATCCTAATCCCTTGGTTCATAAATTTATTATCTGAAGTTTGATATTCACCTTTTTGGGTATTCCCTTACAGATGAGGTGACTAAAATAGTTGACTGTGGTTAAGTAACCTGCTCAGAGTCAACAAAAATGAACTTGTACCAGAGTGGAGTTGTAGCTTACCTCTTGGATAGGGACTAGAATACAAACTGAAAACATTAAGGAAAACCTGGAGGGGAGAACAAAACCAACAACTTTTTTTCCTTTCTTAATATGTAATACACTCAGAAAAGTATATGTTTGGGATATTCGGATTTTACCAGTGTGTTTTGTCAAAACTATGACTAAATTTCTGCTCTTTCAGTTTGGCACTATGCATTTTTAGAGAGTAACTTGATCAAAAAATAACACTCAAATTTACAAAACTTTTTCTTCTTTATGAAATCACCAAACAAATGGGGCATGAACTTTCATGAAATCTCAGCTTTTCCAACTGAAGCCCATCTGTGACCAAGGTGAATCTGGCCCACTAAATTAAAAATATATTCATATTATTGATAGCGACAAACCAGAGTGGTATGTAGTAAAGTAGAAAGAGTTTGAGCTTTGTAGTCAGAAAAATCTGAGTACGTCTTTTGGTACGGCCGCTATCTAAGACCTTCACATAAATTACTTTATTCCCCTTTGCCTTAGTTTCCTAAAGTGTGAAGTTATATGGATTAAATTAAAGCACCTATGAAAAGCACCTAGGATAACTTGTATAATAGGCACAATGACCCAATAACATTCTATGTTTTCTTGCATTTATGTTTCAATAACAATCATTCAACAAATATGATTCCAACAAATTTAATGAGTCCTTACTATATGCAAAGCATGATGGGCTTACAAAGGTGAATAACACCTGTGCCCTGCCCTCAAGAAGTTTTTGTTTAAGGCAAAAAAGACACATTAAGCAATTGCTTAAGCAAGTAAGCAATTATGTAAAGCAAGACTCATTAACTTTGTACTATAATGTAAATAAATCACTGAGGAAACATAAGAAAAGTGTTGTTAAATGATCAACCGCATAGAGAATTTAGCATTGGATTTTGTTCTTAAGTGGGGAAAATCATTGAAAACTAAGAACAGGAAACTCGGAGCAGGGGCTTGTATGACTGTCCTTAGATCAAAATCAGATGCTATGGAAGGAGTTGTAAGAGTTGCAACCTTCCCACTGGAATATAAGCTACTTTGGCATCACTATATCTACTGTATCCAGAGTGATGTCTGAAAAAAACGTAGGTGCTTATTCATAAGTGAATGAATTGTAGTTTCAGACTAAGATCATGCTCATTTGGAGAAACCTTGCATGCCTTTTAAGAAATGTGGACTTCGTTCACTACGCAATAAACACTGAAGATATTTAAAGAAAGGAGTGATATAATCCACATTTTATTAGTAAGCTAACTTTGATAGCAGTGTGTTGGATATATTGGATGATCAATAGACTGTCAGCAAACAGACTTGTAAGGTAGCTGCTGTAATAGAAGAATGACATGAAATCATTGAGTGGTGTAGCAGCAGTGGAAGAGAAAAGAAAGGATGCATGTGAGACATTTGAATGTAAGAGTAACAGGATTAAAAAACTATTGGGTTGGCCAAAAGCTTCGTTCGTTTTTTTCCTCTAGTTGCACTTAGTTGTCTTTAACTTCATTCAAAATAATTTTGTTAGATTGTATGTGACAGCTGTCATATCAGCATGCATTTAAAAAAAGACATCAAAACTGGTGAATTTTTGTGTAACCATTTTAATATTGAAGATGGAAGAAAAAAGCAACATTTTCAGCATATTCTGCTTTATTATTTCAAAAAATGTAAAAATGCAACTGAGATTTAAAAAAAGACTTGTGCAGTGTATGGAGAAGGTGCTGTGACTAATCGAACATGTCAAAAGTGGTTTGCGAAGTTTCGTGCTGGAGATCTCTCTCTGGACGATGCTCAACTGGGTAGACCAGTTGAAGTTGATAGTGATCGAATTAAGATATTAACTGAGAACAATCTACGTTATGCCGCGTGGGAGATAGCCGGCATACTCAAAATATCCAAATCAAGCGCTGAAAATCATTTGCACCAGCTTGGTTATGTGAATCACTTTGATGTTTGGGTTCCACGTAAGAAGCAAAAAAACCCTTCTTGACCATATTTCCACATGCGATTCTCTACCTAAATGTAATGAAAATGTTCCGTTTCAAAAACAAATTGTGATGGGCCATGAAAAGTGGATACTGTACAATAATGTGGAATGGAAGAGATTGTGGGGCAAGCGAAATGAACCACCACCAACCACACCAAAGGCTGGTCTTCATCCAAAGAAGGTGATGTTATGTATATGGTGGGATTGGAAGGGAGTCCTCTATGATGAGCTCCTTTCGGAAAACCAAACGATTAATTCTAACAAGTATTGCTTCCAATTAGACCAACTGAAAGCCGCACTCGATGAAAAGCACCCGGAATTAGTCAACAGAAAGTGCATAATCTTCCATCAGAATACCGCAAGACCACATGTTTCTTTGTTGACCAGGCAAAAACTATTACAGTTTGGCTGGGAGGTTCTGATTCATCTGCCGTATTCACCAGACTTTGCACCTTCGGATTTCCATTTATTTAGATCTTTACAAAATTCTCTTAATGCAAAAAAATTTCAGTTACCTGGAAGACTGTAAAAGGCACCTGGAAGAGTTCTTTTCTCAAAAAGATAAAAAGTTGGGAAGATGAAATTATGAAGCTGCCTGAAAAATGGCAAAAGGTAGTGGAACAAAAGTGTGAATAGGTTGTTCCATAAAGTTCTTGGTGAAAAGGAAAAATGTTCCTTTTATTTTTATTTAAAGCCAAGGTAGAGTTATGTCAGCATCATGACAGCATAAGACCACTGTGGTCATTTCTGTCCCCCACCCCCAACACACACACACAACAAAGGAGACAGCATCAGTTCCCTTTGACTTGCACCATCACCACTTGTTTGGGTTATTTAATTTGTCCCAGTTTGGGGGCAGTGGTATGATTTGAGCTTAAAAAATATTAGTACCATTTAAAATCATTTTCTTCTGTAACCATCTCTCTTAATGAGGTTTCCTGATATTCCACCCTCCAGTCCCTTCATGGGAAGAGTGTTGGATTGCAGAATGGAATTGGTAAAAAAATTGAAGTTGTCATTATTTCAGACTTCAGTACTGGTGATAGTGTCTGAGTCAGGATAAGCTGAGTCATGACCCTGGGGGTAGGTGATTCAATCAGGATAGGAAAATCTCCTGAGAGCCTGCTTCCCCTCCCCACCCAGAATGTTGTTAAAAAGTAGGCAGGCGGGGGGTGGGGGTGGGAGGGGTGGGAATTCTCTTCAGATCTCAGGGGGTTAAAAGTGTTCCTAAGTGCAAGAAAGGTGTGATGGGCTTTATGGAGAAAATGTGTATTAGATAAGCTTCATTCAGGCATAAATTATAGGGCAGTTGGCTGAGAGTTCAACATGCTGTTTCCCCACCACCACCACCAACAACAAATATTCATTTGAATTTGTTGAATAAAAGTGACTTTGTGGGAGCTGGGGGTCCAGCACCACAGTCCTGGGCCAGCACACACAGGAGGAATCTCACCCACCCATGCATCAGATAATATAGGCAGAGGGACCTTGGTTCCAGCTGTGGACACTGATGTGACCCACATACTAGCTCTAGCCCCTCTCAACCAGTCTGGAAGCCCCAGGGGAACATTGACTCAGGCAATCACCCATGGATGAGAGAGACTTTGCTGAAGTCCAGGTTTCCAGAGGAGAAGATCCAACATGCCACTGGAGAAAAAAATACGAGTTTTGAGTTTGGATGCATTGGTGTGGGTAAGAGGAACAGTTTGATTTTACCAAAGTCACTCCTCCCCCAAGGGAGGCACAATTTAGGGTTAAGAGAACTCTTACTTGGCCCGTGGTTTCTCCCATGGGGGAAAAGGAGAGCATGTGAGTGAGAACCCAGCTTCCCCAGCTGTGTGGATTCTTCCAAAGAGGCTCATTTCTCCCTCAGCCCATCTACAAAACTAAATGAAGAGCTCCATGACTAGGGGACAGGAAGAATCTGGGAAAGTCACACAGAGAATGTTTGTAGGGCATTAAACTGACACTGATCCTATTAACTAAATATAGACTCCATCAAGAAGCCTGCCCACAAAACACTGAGGAAGCACCACTTGTGGATACCCCTGACTGGGCCACGGGCAACCCCAACACATCCTGTGCTTTTCCCACACACCCTCTCCACTCTGCAGCCAGCACACTGTACATGATCCCAAAGGTGGTGAGCAAAAACAAGCTTTAGAGGATGGCTAGTGAGCATGCACAGAAAGCAGGCCCGAATCTTTGGGTCAGGAAGAGACCACAAACTTAAGCTGTAACACCAGTTTTGGAGAAACAAAGAGAGGCTGTCAGGCACTCCACCTGGTGCACTGCAGGATTGAGAGAAGGCATACAGGTTAAGAATTCTGCCACAAGAGGGAGCAAGTGTAACCACAGAAGGTCTGAGAAAGCCTCAAAATTTCTAGCAGGGCTGATGGAAGGTAATTCTCACCCAAAAGCAGTTAGTAAAGACTGGAAGAGGTGACTGCTATTCGTATGCAAAGACAGCAACACAAAATTCTAAGGAACATGAAAAATCAAGAAAACATAACCACAAAAGGATCACAGTAGTCTTCCAGTAACTGAACCCAAAGACACGTAGATCTATGATTTACCCAATAAAAAATTCAAAATAGTCTGAGGGAAACTCAGTGAGCTACAAGAAAACACAGAAAGACAATTCAACAAAATCACGAAAACAGTACATCAACAAAATAAGAAATTTAACAAAGAGATGTAAGTCATAAAAAGAGAACAAAACAGAAATTCTGGAGCTGAAAAATTCAATGAATGAAATAAAAAATGCAATAGACAGCATCAAGAACAGACTTGATCAAGCAGAAGAAAGAATCATTGAAATTGAAGATAAGACTTTTTAAATTGTTTAGTAAGAGGGAAAATAAAATAATGAAAGTCTGTGTAATCTATAGTATACCATCAAAATGGCCAATTTTCAAATCATTGGACTTCCCGAGGGAGAAGAGAAAAAGGGGGCAGAAAGCTTATTTATTTTTTAATTGTTAAAAATTGAAGTATAGTTGATTTACAATATTATATTAGTTTCAGGTGTAGAGCATAGTGGTTCAATATTTCAATAGATTATACTCCATTTAAAGCTATTATAAAATATTGACTATATTCCCTGTGCTGTACAGTATATCCTGTTGCTTATTTATTTTATACATAGTAGTTTGTGCTTTTTAACCCCTCATCCCTATTCTGCCCCTACCACTACCCTGTCCCCACTGGTATATTGTTCTCTATATCTGTCAGTGTCTTTCTGTTTTTGTTATATCCACTCATCTGTTTATTTTTTAGATCCCACACATAAGTGATAACATACAGCATTTGTCTTTTTCTGTCTGACAAATTTCAGTAAGCATAATACCCTCTAGGCCCATCCATATTGTTGCAATTGGCAAAATTTCATTCTTTTTTATGGCAGAGTAATATTCCAGTGTGCGTGTGTGTGTGTGTGTGTGTGTGTGTGTGTGTACATATATATATATATGTCACATCTTCTTTATCCATTCATCTCTTGATAGACACTTAGATTGCTTCCATATCTTGGATATTGTAAATAATGCTGTTATGAATATTGGGGTGCCTGTATCTTTTCGAATTTTAGTGTTTTTATTTTCTTCAGATATATACCCAGGAGTGCAATTGCTGGATATAGCAGTATTTTTAGTTTGTTAAGGAACCTCCACACTCTTTCCAAAACTGGCTGCACCAATTCACTTTCCAACCAACAGTGTGCTAGGGTTCCCTTTTCTCTACATCCTTGCCAACAGTTGTTATTTGTGGTCTTTTTGATGATAGTCATTCTGACAGGTGTGAGGTGATATCTCATTGTGTTTTTGGTTTGCAGATGATTACTGATGTTGAGTATTTTCCATGTGATTGTTGACCATCTATATATCTTCTTCAGAAAATATCTGTTCAGGCCTTGTGCCCATTTTTAATAGGATTGTTTAGTGGGTTTTTTTTTTTTGGTATTGTGTTTTATGAGCTGTTTATATATTTTGAATATTAACCCCTTATCAGTCATATTGTTTGCAAATATTTTGTCCCATTCATTAGGTTGTCTTTGTGTTTTATTGATGGTTTCCTTTGCTGTACAAAAGTTTTTAAGTTTAATTAGGTCCCATTTGTTTATTTTTTCTTTTGTTTCCTTTGCCTTAGGAAACAGATCCAAAAAATATTCCTATGATTTATGTCAAAGATTGTTCTGTGTATGTTTTCTTCTAAGAGTTTTATGGTTTTCTGGTCTTATATTTAGGTCTTGAATCCATTTTTAGTTCATTTTTGTATATGGTGTTGGAAAATATTCTATTTTCATTCTTTACATATAGCTGTCCAGTTTTCTCAGCACCACTGTTGAAGAGACTGTCTTTTCCCCACTGTATAGTCTTGCTTCCTTTGTCATAGATTACTTTACCATAAGTGTATAGATTTATTTCTGGCCTCTCTATTCTGATCCATTGATGTATGTGTCTGTTTTTGTGCCAGTACCTTACACATTCACCCAAATACATACATGCACCTCAATGTTCATAGAAGCATTATTTACAATTGTCAAGATACGGTGTGTGTATATACATATATACATTCCATTATATATATATATATATATATATATAATGGAATATTACTCAGCTGTAAAAAAGAATAAATTTTTACCATTTGCAACAACATGGATGGACCTGGAGGGTATAATGCTAAGTGAAATAAGTCAGACAGAAAAAGACAAATACTGTTATCACTTATGTGGGGAATCTAAAATACAAACAGATGAATGGATATATCAAAACAGAAATAGACTGACAGATATAGAGAACAAACTAGTGGATACCAGTAGGGAGAGGGTAGGGAGGAGGGACAAGAGAAGGGTGAGGGGTTAACAGGCACAAACTACTATGTATAAAATAAATAAACTACAAGGATATAATATACAGCACAGGGAATATAGCCAATATTATACAATAACTTTAAATGGAACATAATCTATAAAAATATTGAATCACTATGCTGTACACCTGAAACTAATAAAATATTGTGAATCAACTATACTTCAATTATTAAAATTGAAAAAAAAAGAAGAAGAAAGCTGGCAACTGAGAAGGAAGAGGTAAAAAATGGTGAAAGGAGTTTTTCAAGCTGAAATGAAAGGTTGCTTATTAGTAACATAAAACATTTGAAAGTATGCAACACACTCATAAAGGTAAGTATATAGTCAAATTCAGAATAATCTAATGTTGTAATATGGTGGTGTGTTAACTCTAGTGTAAGGTTAAATACAAGAGGATTAAAAATAACTATAGCTACACAATTTGTTAATCAATATACAATATAAAATGTGGTTAATTGTGACATCAAAAACAGAAAAGGAGGAGGTAAAAAGGTACAGCTTTTGTATGTGGTTGAAATTAAGTTATCAGTGTAAAATAAGCTGTTATATATATAAGATGTTTTATGTAAGCTTTGACAATCATCAATTCACAAAGGCGGCAAGAGAGGAAAAAAAGGAATAAGGAAACTTGAAAACAGCCAAAAAATAATTAATAAGATGGCATTAAGAAGTTCTACCTACCAGTAATTACTCTAAATGTAAGTGGATTGAATTCTCCAATCAGAAGGCATAGAGTGGATGGATGGATTAAAAAAAAACCAAGACCAAACTATATGCTGCCTACAAGAGACTCACTTCAGCTTTAAGGACACACATAGGTTAAAAGTGAAGGGATAGAATAAGGTATTCCGTGGAGGTAAAACCAAAAGAAAGCAGGGGAAGCTATAATTTTATCAGACAAAATAGACTTTAAGCCAAAAACAGTAACTAGAGACAAAGAAGGTCATTACATAATGATAACAGGGTCAATTTATCAAGAAGATAAAACAATTGTAAACATATATGCACCCAACATAGGAAAACTTAAATATATTAAGCAGATACTAACAAATTTGAAGGGAGAAATAGA